>NW_027141191.1:0-600000 GCF_036365525.1 Heterodontus francisci
TGTATGTCTTTGTTACTTTGTGTCAGTGTAGGTCTGTGTTACTTGGTGTAAGTGTGTGTCTTTGTTACTTGGTGCAAGTGTGTGTCTGTGTTACTGGGTATCAGTGTATGTCTTTGTTACTTGTTGTCAGTGTATGTCTGTGTTACTTGTTGCAAGTGTGTGTCTGTGTTACTGGGTATCAGTGTATGTCTTTGTTACTTGGTGTAAGTGTGTGTCTTTGTTACTTGGTATCCGTGTGTGTCTGTGTTACTGGGTGTCATTGTATGTCTTTGTTACTTGGTGTAAGTGTGTGTCTGTGTTACTGGGTATCAGTGTCTGTCTTTGTTACTTGGTGTAAGTGTGTGTCTGTGTTACTGGGTATCAGTGTATGTCTTTGTTACTTGGTGTCAGTGTATGTCTGTGTTACTTGGTGCAAGTGTGTGTCTGTGTTACTGGGTATCAGTGTATGTCTTTGTGACTTGGTATCAGTGTATGTCTTTGTTACTGGGTGTCAGTGTGTGTCTTTGTGACTTGGAGTCAGTGTATGTCTTTGTTACGTGGTGTAAGTGTGTGTCTGTGTTACTGGGTATCAGTGTATGTCTTTGTTACTTGGTGTCAGTGGATGTCAAAATACTTGGTGTAAGTGTATGTCTTTGTTACTTGGTGTAATTGTCTGTCTTTGTTACTTGGTGTAAGTGTATGTCTTTGTTACTTGGTGTCAGTGTATGTCTTTGTTACTTGGTGTCAGTGTATATCTGTGTCACTTGGTGTAAGTGTGTGTCTTTGTTACTTGGTGTAAGTGTATGTCTTTGTTACTTGGTGTCAGTGTGTGTCTGTGTTACTGGGTATCAGTGTATGTCTTTGTGACTTGGTATCAGTGTATGTCTTTGTTACTGGATGTCAGTGTGTGTCTGTGTTACTGGGTATCAGTGTACGTCTATGTGACTTGGTATCAGTTTATGTCTTTGTTACTTGGTATCAGTTAGTGTCTGTGTTACTGGGTATCAGTGTATGTCTTTGTGACTTGGTATCTGTGTATGTCTTTGTTACTGGGTGTCAGTGTGTGTCTTTGTGACTTGGTTTCAGTGTATGTCTGTGTTACTGATTATTAGTGCTTCTTTGTGTTACTGGGTGTCAGTGTGTGTTTCTTTGTGTTACTGGGTGTCAGTGTATGTCTTTGTTACTTGGTGTAAGTGTGTGTCTGTGTTACTGGGTATCAGTGTCTGTCTTTGTTACTTGGTGTAAGTGTATGTCTGTGTTACGTGGTTTAAGTGTATGTCTTTGTTACTTGGTGCAAGTGTGTGTCTGTGTTACTTGGTGTAAGTGTGTTTCTGTGTTACTGGATATCAGTGTATGTCTTTGTTACTTGGTGTCAGTGTATGTCTGTATTACTTGGTGTAAGTGTGTGTCTGTGTTACTGGGTTTCTGTGTGTGTCTGTGTTACTTGGTGCAAGTGTGTGTCTTTGTTACTTGGTGTCCGTGTGTGTCTGTGTTACTGGGTGTCAGTGCATGTCTTTGTTACTTGTTGTCAGTGTATATCTGTGTTATTTGGTGTAAGTGTGTGTCTTTGTTACTTGGTGTAATTGTATGTCTTTGTTACTTGGTGTCAGTGTGTGTCTGTGTTACTTGGTGTAAGTGTATGTCTTTGTTACTTGGTGTAAGTGTGTGTCTGTGTTACTTGGTGTAAGTGCGTGTCTGTGTTCCTGGGTATCAGTGTATGTCTTTGTTACTTGTTGTCAGTGTATGTCTGTGTTACTTGTTGTAAGTGTGTGTCTGTGTTACTGGGTATCAGTGTATGTCTTTGTTACTTGGTGTAAGTGTGTGTCTTTGTTACTTGGTATCCGTGTGTGTCTGTGTTACTGGGTGTCATTGTATGTCTTTGTTACTTGGTGTAAGTGTGTGTCTGTGTTACTGGGTATCAGTGTCTGTCTTTGTTACTTGGTGTAAGTGTGTGTCTGTGTTACTGGGTATCAGTGTATGTCTTTGTTACTTGGTGTCAGTGTATGTCTGTGTTACTTGGTGCAAGTGTGTGTCTGTGTTACTGGGTATCAGTGTATGTCTTTGTGACTTGGTATCAGTGTATGTCTTTGTTACTTGGTGTAAGTGTGTGTCTGCGTTACTGGGTATCAGTGTCTGTCTTTGTTACTTGGTGTAAGTGTGTGTCTTTGTTACTTGGTGTAATTGTATGTCTTTGTTACTTGGTGTCAGTGTATGTCTGTGTTACGTGGTGTAAGTGTATGTCTTTGTTACTTGGTGCAAGTGTGTGTCTGTGTTACTTGGTGTAAGTGTGTTTCTGTGTTACTGGATATCAGTGTATGTCTTTGTTACTTGGTGTCAGTGTATCTCTGTATTACTTGGTGTAAGTGTGTGTCTGTATTACTGGGTTTCTGTGTGTGTCTGTGTTACTTGGTGTAAGTGTGTGTCTTTGATACTTGGTGTCCGTGTGTGACTGTGTTACTGGGTAACAGTGTATGTCTTTGTTACTTGTTGTCAGTGTATATCTGTGTTATTTGGTGTAAGTGTGTGTCTTTGTTACTTGGTGTGATTGTATGTCTTTGTTACTTGGTGTCAGTGTGTGTCTGTGTTACTTGGTGTCAGTATATGTCTTTGTTACTGGGTGTCACTGTATGTCTGTATTACTTGGTGTAAGTGTGTGTCTGTGTTACTGGGTGTCTGTGTGTGTCTGTGTTACTTGGTGTAAGTGTGTGTCTTTGATACTTGTTGTCCGTGTGTGTCTGTGTTACTGGGTGTCGGTGCATGTCTTTGTTACTTGTTGTCAGTGTATATCTGTGTTATTTGGTGTAAGTGTGTGTCTTTGTTACTTGGTGTAATTGTATGTCTTTGTTACTTGGTGTCAGTGTGTGTCTGTGTTACTTGGTGTCAGTGTATGTCTTTGTTACTGGGTGTCACTGTATGTCTTTGTGACTTTGTGTCAGTGTATGTCTTTGTTACGGGGTGTCAGTTTATGTCTTTGTTACTTGGTGTCAGTGTATGTCTTTGTTACTTTGTGTCAGTGTAGGTCTGTGTTACTTGGTGTAAGTGTGTGTCTTTGTTACTTGGTGTAAGTGTGTGTCTGTGTTACTGGGTATCAGTGTATGTCTTTGTTACTTGGTGTAAGTGTGTGTCTGTGTTACTTGGTGTAAGTGTGTGTCTGTGTTACTTGGTATCAGTGTATGTCTTTGTTACTTGGTGTCAGTCTATGTCTGTGTTACTTGGTGTAATTGTGTGTCTTTGTAACTTGGTTTAATTGGATGTCTTTGTTACTTGGTATCAGTGTATGTCTTTGTGACTTGGTGTCAGTGTATGTCTTTGTTACTGGGTGTCACTTTGTGTCTTTGTGACTTGGTGTCAGTGTATGTCTTTGTTACTTGGTGTAAGTGTGTGTCTGTGTTACTGGGTATCAGTGTATGTCTTTGTTACTTGGTGTAAGTGTGCGTCTGTGTTACTGTATTTCAGTGTATGACTTTGTGACTTGGTGTCAATGGATGTCTTTGTTACTGGGTGTCAGTGTGTGTCTTTGTGACTTGTTGTCAGTGTATGTCTTTGTTACTTGGTGTAAGTGTGTGTCTATGTTACTGGGTATCAGTGTATGTCTTTGTTACTTGGTGTCAGTGTATGTCAAAATACTTGGTGTAAGTGTATGTCTTTGTTACTTGGTGTAATTGTCTGTCTTTGTTACTTGGTGTTAGTGTTTGTCTGTGTTACTTGGTGTTAGTGTTTGTCTGTGTTACTTGATGTAAGTGTGTGTCTTTGTTACTTGGTGTAAGTGTCTGTCTTTGGAACTTGGTGTCAGTGTATGTCTCTGTGACTTGGTGTAACTGTGTGTCTGTGTTACTGGGCATCAGTGTATGTCTTTGTGACTTGGTGTAAGTGTATGTCTTTTTTACTGGGTGCCAGTGTGTGTCTGTGTAACTTGGTGTCAATGTATGTCTTTGTTACTGTGTATCAGTGTTTCTCTGTGTTACTGGGTGTCAGTGTGTGTTTGTTTGTGTCACTGGGTGTCAGTGTGTGTCTGTGACACGAGGTGTCAGTATTTAGTTTAGTTTCGAGATACAGCACTGAAACATGCAATTCGGCCCACCGAGTCTGTGCCGACCATCATCAACCCATTTATACTAATCCTGCACGAATCCCGTATTCCTAACACATCCCCACCGGTCCCTATATATTTCCCTACCACCTACTTATACTAGGGGCAATTTATGATGGCCAATTAACCAATCAACCTGCAAGTCTTTGGCATGTGGGAGGAAACCGGATCACCCGAAGGAAACCCACGCAAACACAGGGAGAACTTGCAAACTTCGCACAGGCAGTACCCAGAATCGTTCCCGGGTCCCTGGAGCTGTGAGGCTGCGGTGCTAACCACTGCGCCAATGTGCCCCCCCCCCCCCGCGCCTCCCAGTGTGTGCCTGTGTTACTGGGTATCAGTGTATGTCTTTGTTACTTGGTGTCAGTGTTTTTTTTTGTGTTACTGGGTGTCAGTGTGTGTCTGTGTTACTTGGTGTAAGTCTGTGTCTTTGTTACTTGGTGTCCGTGTGTGTCTGCGTTACTGGGTGTCAGTGTATGTCTGTATTACTTGGTGTAAGTGTGTGTCTGTGTTACTGGGTGTCAGTGCATGTCTTTGTTACTTGTTGTATGTGTATATCTGTGTTATTTGGTGTAAGTGTGTGTCTTTGTTACTTGGTGTAATTGTATGTCTTTGTTACTTGGTGTCAGTGTGTGTCTGTGTTACTTGGTGTAAGTGTGTTTCTGTGTTACTGGGTATCAGTGTATGTCTTTGTTACTTGGTGTCAGTGTATGTCTGTATGACTTGGTGTAAGTGTGTGTCTGTGTTACTGGGTGTCTGTGTGTGTCTGTGTTACTTGGTGCAAGTGTGTGTCTTTGTTACTTGGTGTCCGTGTGTGTCTGTGTTACTGGGTGTCAGTGCATGTCTTTGTTACTTGTTGTCAGTGTATATCTGTGTTATTTGGTGTAAGTGTGTGTCTTTGTTACTTGGTGTAATTGTATGTCTTTGTTACTTGGTGTCAGTGTGTGTCTGTGTTACTTGGTGTAAGTGTATGTCTTTGTTACTTGGTGTAAGTGTGTGTCTGTGTTACTTGGTGTAAGTGCGTGTCTGTGTTCCTGGGTATCAGTGTATGTCTTTGTTACTTGTTGTCAGTGTATGTCTGTGTTACTTGTTGTAAGTGTGTGTCTGTGTTACTGGGTATCAGTGTATGTCTTTGTTACTTGGTGTAAGTGTGTGTCTTTGTTACTTGGTATCCGTGTGTGTCTTTGTTACTGGGCGTCATTGTATGTCTTTGTTACTTGGTGTAAGTGTGTGTCTGTGTTACTGGGTATCAGTGTCTGTCTTTGTTACTTGGTGTAAGTGTGTGTCTGTGTTACTGGGTATCAGTGTATGTCTTTGTTACTTGGTGTCAGTGTATGTCTGTGTTACTTGGTGCAAGAGTGTGTCTGTGTTACTGGGTATCAGTGTATGTCTTTGTGACTTGGTATCAGTGTATGTCTTTGTTACTGGGTGTCAGTGTGTGTCTTTGTGACTTGGAGTCAGTGTATGTCTTTGTTACTTGGTGTAAGTGTGTGTCTGTGTTACTGGGTATCAGTGTATGTCTTTGTTACTTGGTGTCAGTGGATGTCAAAATACTTGGTGTAAGTGTCTGTCTTTGTTACTTGGTGTAAGTGTATGTCTTTGTTACTTGGTGTCAGTGTATGTCTTTGTTACTTGGTGTCAGTGTATATCTGTGTCACTTGGTGTAAGTGTGTGTCTTTGTTACTTGGTGTAAGTGTATGTCTTAGTTACTTGGTGTCAGTGTATGTCTTTGTTACTTGGTGTCAGTGTGTGTCTGTGTTACTGGGTATCAGTGTATGTCTTTGTGACTTGGTATCAGTGTATGTCTTTGTTACTGGATGTCAGTGTGTGTCTGTGTTACTGGGTATCAGTGTACGTCTATGTGACTTGGTATCAGTTTATGTCTTTGTTACTTGGTATCAGTTAGTGTCTGTGTTACTGGGTATCAGTGTATGTCTTTGTGACTTGGTATCTGTGTATGTCTTTGTTACTGGGTGTCAGTGTGTGTCTTTGTGACTTGGTTTCAGTGTATGTCTGTGTTACTGTTTATTAGTGCTTCTTTGTGTTACTGGGTGTCAGTGTGTGTTTCTTTGTGTTACTGGGTGTCAGTGTATGTCTTTGTTACTTGTTGTAAGTGTGTGTCTGTGTTACTGGGTATCAGTGTCTGTCTTTGTTACTTGGTGTAAGTGTGTGTCTTTGTTACTTGGTGTAATTGTATGTCTTTGTTACTTGGTGTCAGTGTATGTCTGTGTTACGTGGTGTAAGTGTATGTCTTTGTTACTTGGTGCAAGTGTGTGTCTTTGTTACTTGGTGTAAGTGTGTTTCTGTGTTACTGGATATCAGTGTATGTCTTTGTTACTTGGTGTCAGTGTATGTCTGTATTACTTGGTGTAAGTGTGTGTCTGTGTTACTGGGTTTCTGTGTGTGTCTGTGTTACTTGGTGTAAGTGTGTGTCTTTGATACTTGGTGTCCGTGTGTGTCTGTGTTACTGGGTAACAGTGTATGTCTTTGTTACTTGTTGTCAGTGTATATCTGTGTTATTTGGTGTAAGTGTGTGTCTTTGTTACTTGGTGTGATTGTATGTCTTTGTTACTTGGTGTCAGTGTGTGTCTGTGTTACTTGGTGTCAGTGTATGTCTTTGTTACTGGGTGTCACTGTATGTCTTTGTGACTTTGTGTCAGTGTATGTCTTTGTTACGGGGTGTCAGTTTATTTCTTTGATACTTGGTGTCAGTGTATGTCTTTGTTACTTGGTGTCAGTGTAGGTCTGTGTTACTTGGTGTAAGTGTGTGTCTTTGTTACTTGGTGTCAGTGTATGTCTGTATTACTTGGTGTAAGTGTGTGTCTGTGTTACTGGGTGTCTGTGTGTGTCTGTGTTACTTGGTGTAAGTGTGTGTCTTTGATACTTGGTGTCCGTGTGTGTCTGTGTTACTGGGTGTCGGTGCATGTCTTTGTTACTTGTTGTCAGTGTATATCTGTGTTATTTGGTGTAAGTGTGTGTCTTTGTTACTTGGTGTAATTGTATGTCTTTGTTACTTGGTGTCAGTGTGTGTCTGTGTAACTTGGTGTCAGTGTATGTCTTTGTTACTGGGTGTCACTGTATGTCTTTGTGACTTTGTGTCAGTGTATGTCTTTGTTACGGGGTGTCAGTTTATGTCTTTGTTACTTGGTGTCAGTGTATGTCTTTGTTACTTTGTGTCAGTGTAGGTCTGTGTTACTTGGTGTAAGTGTGTGTCTTTGTTACTTGGTGTAAGTGTGTGTCTGTGTTACTGGGTATCAGTGTATGTCTTTGTTACTTGGTGTAAGTGTGTGTTTGTGTTACTTGGGGTCAGTGTGTGTCTGTGTTACTTGGTATCAGTGTATGCCTTTGTGACTTGGTGTCAGTGTCTGTCTTTGTTACTGGGTGTCACTTTGTGTCTTTGTGACTTGGTGTCAGTGTATGTCTTTGTTACTTGGTGTAAGTGTGTGTCTGTGTTACTGGGTATCAGTGTATGTCTTTGTTACTTGGTGTAAGTGTGCGTCTGTGTTACTGTATTTCAGTGTATGACTTTGTGACTTGGTGTCAATGGATGTCTTTGTTACTGGGTGTCATTGTGTGTCTTTGTGACTTGTTGTCAGTGTATGTCTTTGTTACTTGGTGTAAGTGTGTGTCTATGTTACTGGGTATCAGTGTATGTCTTTGTTACTTGGTGTCAGTGTATGTCAAAATACTTGGTGTAAGTGTATGTCTTTGTTACTTGGTGTAATTGTCTGTCTTTGTTACTTGGTGTTAGTGTTTGTCTGTGTTACTTGGTGTTAGTGTTTGTCTGTGTTACTTGATGTAAGTGTGTGTCTTTGTTACTTGGTGTAAGTGTCTGTCTTTGGAACTTGGTGTCAGTGTATGTCTCTGTGACTTGGTGTAACTGTGTGTCTGTGTTACTGGGCATCAGTGTATGTCTTTGTGACTTGGTGTAAGTGTATGTCTTTATTACTGGGTGCCAGTGTGTGTCTGTGTAACTTGGTGTCAATGTATGTCTTTGTTGCTGTGTATCAGTGTTTCTCTGTGTTACTGGGTGTCAGTGTGTGTTTGTTTGTGTCACTGGGTGTCAGTGTGTGTCTGTGACACGAGGTGTCAGTATTTAGTTTAGTTTCGAGATACAGCACTGAAACATGCAATTCGGCCCACCGAGTCTGTGCCGACCATCATCAACCCATTTATACTAATCCTGCACGAATCCCGTATTCCTAACACATCCCCACCGGTCCCTATATATTTCCCTACCACCTACTTATACTAGGGGCAATTTATGATGGCCAATTAACCAATCAACCTGCAAGTCTTTGGCATGTGGGAGGAAACCGGATCACCCGAAGGAAACCCACGCAAACACAGGGAGAACTTGCAAACTTCGCACAGGCAGTACCCAGAATCGTTCCCGGGTCCCTGGAGCTGTGAGGCTGCGGTGCTAACCACTGCGCCAATGTGCCCCCCCCCCCCCACCACACCCAGTGTGTGCCTGTGTTACTGGGTATCAGTGTATGTCTTTGTTACTTGGTGTCAGTGTATGTCTGTGTTACTTGGTGTCAGTGTTTTTTTTTTGTGTTACTGGGTGTCAGTGTGTGTCTGTGTTACTTGGTGTAAGTCTGTGTCTTTGTTACTTGGTGTCCGTGTGTGTCTGCGTTACTGGGTGTCAGTGTATGTCTTTGTTACTGGGTGTCAGTGTATGTCTTTGTTACTTGGTGTATTTATGTGTCTGTGTTACTGGGTGTCAGTGTATGTCTGTGTTACTTGGTGTAAGTGTGTGTCTATGTTACTGGGTATCAGTGTATGTCTTTGTCACTTGGTGTCAGGGTATGTCTTTGTTACTGGGTGTCAGTGTGTGTCTTTGTGACTTGGTGTCAGTGTATGTCTTTGTTACTTGGTGTAAGTGTGTGTCTGCGTTACTGGGTATCAGTGTATGTCTTTGTTACTTGGTGTCAGTGTATGTCAAAATACTTGGAGTAAGTGTATGTCTTTGTTACTTGATGTAATTGTCTGTCTTTGTTACTTGCTGTCAGTGTATGTCTTTCTTACTTGGTGTCAGTGTGTGTCTGTGTTACTGGGTATCAGTGTATGTCTTTGTGACTTGGTATCAGTGTATGTCTTTGTGACTTGGTATCAGCGTATGTCTCTTTTACTGGGTGTCAGTGTTTCTCTGTGTCACTGGGTGTCAGTGTGTGTTTGTTTGTGTTACTGGGTATCAGTGTATGTCTTTGTGACTTGGTGTCAGTGTATGTCTTTTTTATTGGGTGTCAGTGTGTCTCTGTGTTACTGGGTGTCAGTGTGTGTATGTTTGTGTTACTGGCTATCAGTGTATGTCTTTGTGACTTGTTATCAGTGTATGTCTTTGTTACTGGGTGTCAGTGTGTGTCTGTGTTCCTGGGTATCAGTGTATGTCTGTGTTACTTGGTGTTAGTGTATGTCTTTGTTACTTGGTGTAAGTGTGTGTCTGTGTTACTTGGTGTAAGTGTGTGCCTGTGTTCCTGGGTATCAGTGTATGTCTTTTTACTTGGTGTCAGTGTATGTCTTTGTTACTTGGTGTAAGTGTGTGTCTGTGTTACTGGGTATCTGTGTATGTCTGTGTTACTTGGTGTTAGTGTATGTCTTTGTTCCTTGGTGTAAGTGTGTGTCTGTGTTACTTGGTGTAAGTGTGTGCCTGTGTTCCTGGGTATCAGTGTATGTCTTTGTTACTTGGTGTCAGTGTATGTCTGTGTTACTTGGTGTAAGTGTGTGTCTGTTTTACTGGGTATCAGGGCATGTCTTTGTTACTTGGTGTCAGTGTATATCTGTGTTACTTGGTGTAAGTGTGTGTCTGTGTTACTGGGTGTCAGTGTGTGTCTGTGTTACTTGGTGTAAATGTGTATCTTTGTTACTTGGTGTCCGTGTGTGTCTGTGTTCCTGGGTGTCAGTGTATGTCTTTGTTACTGGGTGTCAGTGTATGTCTTTGTTACTTGGTGTAAGTGTGTGTCTGTGTTACTGGGTATCAGCGTATGTCTTTGTTCCTTGGTGTCAGTGTATGTCTGTGCTACTTGGTGTAAGTGTGTATCTGTGTTACTGGGTGTCAGTTTGTGTCTGTGTTACTTGGTGTTAGTGTGTGTCTTTGTCACTTGGTGTCCGTGTGTGTCTGTGTTACAGGGTGTCAGTGCATGTCTTTGTTACTTGGTGTCAGTGTATATCTGTGTTACTTGGTGTAAGTGTGTCTCTTTGTTACTTGGTGTAATTGTATGACTTTGTTACTTGGTGTCAGTGTATGTCTGTGTTACTTGGTGTAAGTGTATGTCTTTGTTACTTGGTGTAAGTGTGTGTCTGTGTTACTTGGTGTAAGTGTGTGTCTGTGTTCCTGGGTATCAGTGTATGTCTTTGTTACTTGTTGTCAGTGTATGTCTGTGTTACTTGTTGTAAGTGTGTGTCTGTGTTACTGGGTATCAGTGTATGTCTTTGTTACTTGGTGTCAGTGTATGTCTGTGTTGCTTGGTGTAAGTGTGTGTCTGTGTTACAGGGTGTCAGTGTGTGTCTGTGTTACTTGGTGTAAGTGTGTGTCTTTGTTACTTGGTATCCGTGTGTGTCTGTGTTGCTGGGTGTCATTGTATGTCTTTGTTACTTGGTGTAAGTGTGTGTCTGTGTTACTGGGTATCAGTGTCTGTCTTTGTTACTTGGTGTAAGTGTGTGTCTGTGTTACTGGGTATCAGTGTATGTCTTTGTTACTTGGTGTCAGTGTATGTCTGTGTTACTTGGTGCAAGTGTGTGTCTTTGTTACTGGGTATCAGTGTATGTCTTTGTGACTTGGTATCAGTGTATGTCTTTGTTACTGGGTGTCAGTGTGTGTCTGTGTTACTGGGTATCAGTGTATGTCTTTGTTACTTGGTGTCAGTGTATGTCAAAATACTTGGTGTAAGTGTATGTCTTTGTTACTTGGTGTAATTGTCTGTCTTTGTTACTTGGTGGAAGTGTATGTCTTTGTTACTTGGTGTCAGTGTATGTCTTTGTTACTTGGTGTCAGTAAATATCTGTGTTACTTGGTGTAAGTGTGTGTCTTTGTTACTTGGTGTAAGTGTATGTCTTTTTTACTTGGTGTCAGTGTATGTCTTTGTTACTTGGTGTCAGTGTGTGTCTGTGTTACTGGGTATCAGTGTATGTCTTTGTGACTTGGTATCAGTGTATGTCTTTGTTACTGGGTGTCTGTGTGTGTCTGTGTTACTGGGTATCAGTGTATGTCTATGTGACTTGGTGTCAGTTTATGTCTTTTTTACTGGGTATCAGTGACTGTCTGTGTTCCTGGGCATCAGTGTATGACTGTGTGACTTGGTATCTGTGTATGTCTTTGTTTCTGGGTGTCAGTGTGTGTCTGTGTTCCTCGGTATCAGTGTATGTCTTTGTGACTTGGTGTCAGTGTATGTCTTTGTTACTTGGTGTCAGTATATATCTGTGTTACTTGGTGTAAGTGTGTGTCTTTGTTACTTGGTGTCAGTGTATGTCTTTGTTACTTGGTGTCAGTATATATCTGTGTTACTTGGTGTAAGTGTGTGTCTTTGTTACTTGGTGTAAGTGTATGTCTTTGTTACTGGGTGTCAGTGTGTGTCTTTGTGACTTGGTGTCAGTGTATGTCTGTGTTACTGTTTATTAGTGTTTCTTTGTGTTACTGGGTGTCAGTGTGTGTTTGTTTGTGTTACTGGGTGTCAGTGTATGTCTTTGTTACTTGGTGTAAGTGTGTGTCTGTGTTACTGGGTATCAGTGTCTGTCTTTGTTACTTGGTGTAAGTGTGTGTCTTTGTTACTTGGTGTAATTGTATGTCTTTGTAACTTGATGTCAGTGTATGTCTGTGTTACGTGGTGTCAGTGTATGTCTTTGTTACTTGCTGCAAGTGTGTGTCTGTGTTAATTGGTGTAAGTGTGTTTCTGTGTTACTGGGTTTCAGTGTATGTCTTTGTTACTTGGTGTCAGTGTATGTCTGTATGACTCGGTGTAAGTGTGTGTCTGTGTTACTGGGTGTCTGTGTGTGTCTGTGTTACTTGGTGCAAGTGTGTGTCTTTGTTACTTGGTGTCCGTGTGTGTCTGTGTTACTGGGTGTCAGTGCATGTCTTTGTTACTTGTTGTCAGTGTATATCTGTGTTATTTGGTGTAAGTGTGTGTCTTTGTTACTTGGTGTAATTGTATGTCTTTGTTACTTGGTGTCAGTGTGTGTCTGTGTTACTTGGTGTAAGTGTATGTCTTTGTTACTTGGCGTAAGTGTGTGTCTGTGTTACTTGGTGTAAGTGTGTGTCTGTGTTCCTGGGTATCAGTGTATGTCTTTGTTACTTGTTGTCAGTGTATGTCTGTGTTACTTGTTGTAAGTGTGTGTCTGTGTTACTGGGTATCAGTGTATGTCTTTGTTACTTGGTGTAAGTGTGTGTCTTTGTTACTTGGTATCCGTGTGTGTCTGTGTTACTGGGTGTCATTGTATGTCTTTGTTCCTTGGTGTAAGTGTGTGTCTGTGTTACTGGGTATCAGTGTCTGTCTTTGTTACTTGGTGTAAGTGTGTGTCTGTGTTACTGGGTATCAGTGTATGTCTTTGTTACTTGGTGTCAGTGTATGTCTGTGTTACTTGGTGCAAGTGTGTGTCTGTGTTACTGGGTATCAGTGTATGTCTTTGTGACTTGGTATCAGTGTATGTCTATGTTACTGGGTGTCAGTGTGTGTCTTTGTGACTTGGAGTCAGTGTATGTCTTTGTTACTTGGTGTAAGTGTGTGTCTGTGTTACTGGGTATCAGTGTATGTCTTTGTTACTTGGTGTCAGTGTATGTCAAAATACTTGGTGTAAGTGCATGTCTTTGTTACTTGGTGTAATTGTCTGTCTTTGTTACTTGGTGTAAGTGTATGTCTTTGTTACTTGGTGTCAGTGTATGTCTTTGTTACTTGGTGACAGTGTATATCTGTGTCACTTGGTGTAAGTGTGTGTCTTTGTTACTTGGTGTAAGTGTATGTCTTTGTTACTTGGTGTCAGTGTATGACTTTGTTACTTGGTGTCAGTGTGTGTCTGTGTTACTGGGTATCAGTGTATGTCTTTGTGACTTGGTATCAGTGTATGTCTTTGTTACTGGGTGTCAGTGTGTGTCTGTGTTACTGGGTATCAGTGTACGTCTATGTGACTTGGTATCAGTTTATGTCTTTGTTACTTGGTATCAGTTAGTGTCTGTGTTACTGGGTATCAGTGTATGTCTTTGTGACTTGGTTTCTGTGTATGTCTTTGTTACTGGGTGTCAGTGTGTGTCTTTGTGACTTGGTTTCAGTGTATGTCTGTGTTACTGTTTATTAGTGTTTCTTTGTGTTACTGGGTGTCAGTGTGTGTTTGTTTGTGTTACTGGGTGTCAGTGTATGTCTTTGTTACTTGGTGTAAGTGTGTGTCTGTGTTACTGGGTATCAGTATCTGTCTTTGTTACTTGGTGTAAGTGTGTGTCTTTGTTACTTGGTGTAATTGTATGTCTTTGTTACTTGGTGTCAGTGTATGTCTGTGTTACGTGGTGTAAGTGTATGTCTTTGTTACTTGGTGCAAGTGTGTGTCTGTGTTACTTGGTGTAAGTGTGTTTCTGTGTTACTGGGTATCAGTGTATGTCTTTGTTACTTGGTGTCAGTGTATGTCTGTATTACTTGGTGTAAGTGTGTGTCTGTGTTACTGGGTGTCTGTGTGTGTCTGTGTTACTTGGTGTAAGTGTGTGTCTTTGATACTTGGTGTCCGTGTGTGTCTGTGTTACTGGGTGTCGGTGCATGTCTTTGTTACTTGTTGTCAGTGTATATCTGTGTTATTTGGTGTAAGTGTGTGTCTTTGTTACTTGGTGTAATTGTATGTCTTTGTTACTTGGTGTCAGTGTGTGTCTGTGTTACTTGGTGTCAGTGAATGTCTTTGTTACTTTGTGTAAGTGTGTGTCTGTGTTCCTGGGTATCAGTGTATTTCTTTGTTACTTGGTGTCATTGTATGTCTGTGTTGCTTGGTGTAAGTGTGTGTCTGTGTTCCTGGGTATCAGTGTGTGTCTGTGTTACTTGGTGTAAGTGTGTGTCTTTGTTACTTGGTGTCCGTGTGTGTCTGTGTTACTGGGTGTCAGTGTATGTCTTTGTTACTGAGTGTCAGTGTATGTCTTTGTTACTTGGTGTAAGTGTGTGTCTGTGTTACTGGGTATCAGTGTCTGTCTTTGTTACTTGGTGTCAGTGTGTGTCTGTGTTACACGGTATCAGTGTATGTCTTTGTTACTTGGTGTCAGTGTATGTCTTTGTTACTTGTTGTAAGTGTGTGTCTGTGTTACTGGGTATCAGTGTATGTCTTTGTGACTTGGTGTCAGTGTATGTCTTTGTTACTGGGTGTCAGTGTGTGTCTTTGTGACTTGGTGTCAGTGTATGTCTGTGTTACTGTTTATTAGTGTTTCTTTGTGTTACTGGGTGTCAGTGTGTGTTTGTTTGTGTTACTGGGTGTCAGTGTATGTCTTTGTTACTTGGTGTAAGTGTGTGTCTGTGTTACTGGGTATCAGTGTCTGTCTTTGTTACTAGGTGTAAGTGTGTGTCTTTGTTACTTGGTGTAATTGTATGTCTTTGTTACTTGGTGTCAGTGTATGTCTGTGTTACGTGGTGTAAGTGTATGTCTTTGTTACTTGGTGCAAGTGTGTGTCTGTGTTACTTGGTGTAAGTGTGTTTCTGTGTTACTGGGTATCAGTGTATGCCTTTGTTACTTGGTGTCAGTGTATGTCTGTATTACTTGGTGTAAGTGTGTGTCTGTGTTACTGGGTGTCTGTGTGTGTCTGTGTTACTTGGTGCAAGTGTGTGTCTTTGTTACTTGGTGTCCGTGTGTGTCTGTGTTACTGGGTGTCAGTGCATGTCTTTGTTACTTTTTGTCAGTGTATATCTGTGTTATTTGGTGTAATTGTGTGTCTTTGTGACTTGGTGTAATTGTATGTCTTTGTTACTTGGTGTCAGTGTGTGTCTGTGTTACTTGGTGTAAGTGTATGTCTTTGTTACTTGGTGTAAGTGTGTGTCTGTGTTACTTGGTGTAAGTGTGTGTCTGTGTTCCTGGGTATCAGTGTATGTCTTTGTTACCTGTTGTCAGTGTATGTCTGTGTTACTTGTTGCAAGTGTGTGTCTGTGTTACTGGGTATCAGTGTATGTCTTTGCTACTTGGTGTCAGTGTATCTCTGTGTTGCTTGGTGTAAGTGTGTGTCTGTGTTACAGGGTGTCGGTGTGTGTCTATGTTACTTGGTGTAAGTGTGTGTCTTTGTTACTTGGTATCTGTGTGTGTCTGTGTTACTGGGTATCATTGTATGTATTTGTTACTTGGTGTAAGTGTGTCTCTGTGTTACTGGGTATCAGTGTCTGTCTTTGTTACTTGGTGTAAGTGTGTGTCTGTGTTACTGGGTATCAGTGTATGTCTTTGTTACTTGGTGTCAGTGTATGTCTGTGTTACTTGGTGCAAGTGTGTGTCTGTGTTACTGGGTATCAGTGTATGTCTTTGTGACTTGGTATCAGTGTATGTCTTTGTTACTGGGTGTCAGTGTGTGTCTTTGTGACTTGGTGTCAGTGTATGTCTTTGTTACTTGGTGTAAGTGTGTGTCTGTGTTACTGGGTATCAGTGTATGTCTTTGTGACTTGATGTCAGTGTATGTCTTTGTTACTGGGTGTCAGTGTGTGTCTGTGTTACTGGGTATCAGTGTATGTCTTTGTGACTTGGTATCAGTGTATGTCTTTGTTACTGGGTGTCAGTGTGTGTCTTTGTGACTTGGTGTCAGTGTATGTCTTTGTTACTTGGTGTAAGTGTGTGTCTGTGTTACTGGGTATCAGTGTATGTCTTTGTGACTTGATGTCAGTGTATGTCTTTGTTACTTGGTGTCAGTGTGTGTCAAAATACTTGGTGTAAGTGTATGTCTTTGTTACTTGGTGTAATTGTCTGTGTTTGTTACTTGGTGTAAGTGTATGTCTTTGTTACTTGGTGTCAGTGTATGTCTTTGTTACTTGGTGTCAGTGTATATCTGTGTCACTTGGTGTAAGTGTGTGTCTTTGTTACTTGGTGTAAGTGTATGTCTTTGTTACTTGGTGTCAGTGTATGTCTTTGTTACTTGGTGTCAGTGTGTGTCTGTGTTACTGGGTATCAGTGTATACCTTTGTGACTTGGTATCAGTGTATGTCTTTGTTACTGGGTGTCAGTGTGTTTCTGTGTTACTGGGTATCAGTGTATGTCTTTGTTACTTGGTGTCAGTGTATGTCTGTATTACTTGGTGTAAGTGTGTGTCTGTGTTACTGGGTGTCTGTGTGTGTCTGTGTTACTTGGTGTAAGTGTGTGTCTTTGATACTTGGTGTCCGTGTGTGTCTGTGTTACTGGGTGTCGGTGCATGTCTTTGTTACTTGTTGTCAGTGTATATCTGTGTTATTTGGTGTAAGTGTGTGTCTTTGTTACTTGGTGTAATTGTATGACTTTGTTACTTGGTGTCAGTGTGTGTCTGTGTTACTTGGTGTCAGTGTATGTCTTTGTTACTTTGTGTAAGTGTGTGTCTGTGTTCCTGGGTATCAGTGTATTTCTTTGTTACTTGGTGTCATTGTATGTCTGTGTTGCTTGGTGTAAGTGTGTGTCTGTGTTCCTGGGTATCAGTGTGTGTCTGTGTTACTTGGTGTAAGTGTGTGTCTTTGTTACTTGGTGTCCGTGTGTGTCTGTGTTACTGGGTGTCAGTGTATGTCTTTGTTACTGAGTGTCAGTGTATGTCTTTGTTACTTGGTGTAAGTGTGTGTCTGTGTTACTGGGTATCAGTGTCTGTCTTTGTTACTTGGTGTCAGTGTGTGTCTGTGTTACACGGTATCAGTGTATGTCTTTGTTACTTGGTGTCAGTGTATGTCTTTGTTACTTGTTGTAAGTGTGTGTCTGTGTTACTGGGTATCAGTGTATGTCTTTGTGACTTGGTGTCAGTGTATGTCTTTGTTACTGGGTGTCAGTGTGTGTCTTTGTGACTTGGTGTCAGTGTATGTCTGTGTTACTGTTTATTAGTGTTTCTTTGTGTTACTGGGTGTCAGTGTGTGTTTGTTTGTGTTACTGGGTGTCAGTGTATGTCTTTGTTACTTGGTGTAAGTGTGTGTCTGTGTTACTGGGTATCAGTGTCTGTCTTTGTTACTAGGTGTAAGTGTGTGTCTTTGTTACTTGGTGTAATTGTATGTCTTTGTTACTTGGTGTCAGTGTATGTCTGTGTTACGTGGTGTAAGTGTATGTCTTTGTTACTTGGTGCAAGTGTGTGTCTGTGTTACTTGGTGTAAGTGTGTTTCTGTGTTACTGGGTATCAGTGTATGCCTTTGTTACTTGGTGTCAGTGTATGTCTGTATTACTTGGTGTAAGTGTGTGTCTGTGTTACTGGGTGTCTGTGTGTGTCTGTGTTACTTGGTGCAAGTGTGTGTCTTTGTTACTTGGTGTCCGTGTGTGTCTGTGTTACTGGGTGTCAGTGCATGTCTTTGTTACTTTTTGTCAGTGTATATCTGTGTTATTTGGTGTAATTGTGTGTCTTTGTGACTTGGTGTAATTGTATGTCTTTGTTACTTGGTGTCAGTGTGTGTCTGTGTTACTTGGTGTAAGTGTATGTCTTTGTTACTTGGTGTAAGTGTGTGTCTGTGTTACTTGGTGTAAGTGTGTGTCTGTGTTCCTGGGTATCAGTGTATGTCTTTGTTACCTGTTGTCAGTGTATGTCTGTGTTACTTGTTGCAAGTGTGTGTCTGTGTTACTGGGTATCAGTGTATGTCTTTGCTACTTGGTGTCAGTGTATCTCTGTGTTGCTTGGTGTAAGTGTGTGTCTGTGTTACAGGGTGTCGGTGTGTGTCTATGTTACTTGGTGTAAGTGTGTGTCTTTGTTACTTGGTATCTGTGTGTGTCTGTGTTACTGGGTATCATTGTATGTATTTGTTACTTGGTGTAAGTGTGTCTCTGTGTTACTGGGTATCAGTGTCTGTCTTTGTTACTTGGTGTAAGTGTGTGTCTGTGTTACTGGGTATCAGTGTATGTCTTTGTTACTTGGTGTCAGTGTATGTCTGTGTTACTTGGTGCAAGTGTGTGTCTGTGTTACTGGGTATCAGTGTATGTCTTTGTGACTTGGTATCAGTGTATGTCTTTGTTACTGGGTGTCAGTGTGTGTCTTTGTGACTTGGTGTCAGTGTATGTCTTTGTTACTTGGTGTAAGTGTGTGTCTGTGTTACTGGGTATCAGTGTATGTCTTTGTGACTTGATGTCAGTGTATGTCTTTGTTACTGGGTGTCAGTGTGTGTCTGTGTTACTGGGTATCAGTGTATGTCTTTGTGACTTGGTATCAGTGTATGTCTTTGTTACTGGGTGTCAGTGTGTGTCTTTGTGACTTGGTGTCAGTGTATGTCTTTGTTACTTGGTGTAAGTGTGTGTCTGTGTTACTGGGTATCAGTGTATGTCTTTGTGACTTGATGTCAGTGTATGTCTTTGTTACTTGGTGTCAGTGTGTGTCAAAATACTTGGTGTAAGTGTATGTCTTTGTTACTTGGTGTAATTGTCTTTGTTTGTTACTTGGTGTAAGTGTATGTCTTTGTTACTTGGTGTCAGTGTATGTCTTTGTTACTTTGTGTCAGTGTATATCTGTGTCACTTGGTGTAAGTGTGTGTCTTTGTTACTTGGTGTAAGTGTATGTCTTTGTTACTTGGTGTCAGTGTATGTCTTTGTTACTTGGTGTCAGTGTGTGTCTGTGTTACTGGGTATCAGTGTATACCTTTGTGACTTGGTATCAGTGTATGTCTTTGTTACTGGGTGTCAGTGTGTGTCTGTGTTACTGGGTATCAGTGTATGTCTATGTGACTTGGTATCAGTTTATGTCTTTGTTACTTGGTATCAGTTAGTGTCTGTGTTACTGGGTATCAGTGTATGTCTTTGTGACTTGGTATCTGTGTATGTCTTTGTTACTGGGTGTCAGTGTGTGTCTTTGTGACTTGGTGTCAGTGTATGTCTTTGTTACTTGTTGTAAGTGTGTGTCTGTGTTACTGGGTATCAGTGTATGTCTTTGTGACTTGGTGTCAGTGTATGTCTTTGTTACTGGGTGTCAGTGTGTGTCTTTGTGACTTGGTGTCAGTGTATGTCTGTGTTACTGTTTATTAGTGTTTCTTTGTGTTGCTGGGTGTCAGTGTGTGTTTGTTTGTGTGACTGGGTGTCAGTGTATGTCTTTGTTACTTGGTGTAAGTGTGTGTCTGTGTTACTGGGTATCAGTGTCTGTCTTTGTTACTTGGTGTAAGTGTGTGTCTTTGTTACTTGGTGTAATTGTATGTCTTTGTTACTTGGTGTCAGTGTATGTCTGTGTTACGTGGTGTAAGTGTATGTCTTTGTTACTTGGTGCAAGTGTGTGTCTGTGTTACTTGGTGTAAGTGTGTTTCTGTGTTACTGGGTATCAGTGTATGTCTTTGTTACTTGGTGTCAGTGTATGTCTGTATTACTTGGTGTAAGTTTGTGTCTGTGTTACTGGGTGTCTGTGTGTGTCTGTGTTACTTGGTGCAAGTGTGTGTCTTTGTTACTTGGTGTCCGTGTGTGTCTGTGTTACTGGGTGTCAGTGCATGTCTTTATTACTTTTTGTCAGTGTATATCTGTGTTATTTGGTGTAAGTGTATGTCTTTGTTACTTGGTGTAATTGTATGTCTTTGTTACTTGGTGTCAGTGTGTGTCTGTGTTACTTGGTGTAAGTGTATGTCTTTGTTACTTGGTCTAAGTGTGTGTCTGTGTTACTTGGTGTAAGTGTGTGTCTGTGTTCCTGGGTATCAGTGTATGTCTTTGTTACTTGTTGTCAGTGTGTGTCTGTGTTACTTGTTGTAAGTGTGTGTCTGTGTTACTGGGTATCAGTGTATGTCTTTGTTACTTGGTGTCAGTGTATCTCTGTGTTGCTTGGTGTAAGTGTGTGTCTGTGTTACAGGGTGTCGGTGTGTGTCTGTGTTACTTGGTGTAAGTGTGTGTCTTTGTTACTTGGTATCCGTGTGTGTCTGTGTTACTGGGTGTCATTGTATGTCTTTGTTACTTGGTGTAAGTGTGTCTCTGTGTTACTGGGTATCAGTGTCTGTCTTTGTTACTTGGTGTAAGTGTGTGTCTGTGTTACTGGGTATCAGTGTATGTCTTTGTTACTTGGTGTCAGTGTATGTCTGTGTTACTTGGTGCAAGTGTGTGTCTGTGTTACTGGGTATCAGTGTATGTCTTTGTGACTTGGTATCAGTTTATGTCTTTGTTACTGGGTGTCAGTTTGTGTCTTTGTGACTTGGTGTCAGTGTATGTCTTTGTTACTTGGTGTAAGTGTGTGTCTGTGTTACTGGGTATCAGTGTATGTCTTTGTTACTTGGTGTCAGTGTATGTCAAAATACTTGGTGTAAGTGTATGTCTTTGTTACTTGGTGTAATTGTCTGTCTTTGTTACTTGGTGTAAGTGTCTGTCTTTGTTACTTGGTGTCAGTGGATGTCTTTGTTCCTTGGTGTCAGTGTATATCTGTGTCACTTGGTGTAAGTGTGTGTCTTTGTTACTTGGTGTAAGTGTATGTCTTTGTTACTTGGTGTCAGTGTATGTCTTTGTTACTTGGTGTCAGTGTGTGTCTGTGTTACTGGGTATCAGTGTATGCCTTTGTGACTTGGTATCAGTGTATGTCTTTGTTACTGGGTGTCAGTGTGTGTCTGTGTTACTGGGTATCAGTGTATGTCTTTGTGACTTGGTGTCAGTGTATGTCTTTGTTACTGGGTGTCAGTTTTTCTCTGTGTTACTGGGTGTCAGTGTGTGTCTGTGACACTATGTGTCAGTATTTAGTTTAGTTTTGAGATACAGCACTGAAACAGGCCCATCGGCCCATCGAGTCTGTGCCGACCATCAACCACCCATTTATAGTAATCCTACACTAATCCCGTATTCCTTTCACATCCCCACCTATCCCTATATATTTCCCTACCACCTACCTCTTCGACGGGCAATCTATGATGGCCAATTAACCTATGAACCTGCAAGTCTTTGGCATGTGGGAGGAAACCGGAGCCCCCGGAGGAAACACACGCAGACATAGGGAGAACTTGCAAACTCCGCACAGGCAGTACCCAGAATCGAACCCGGGTCCCTGGAGCTGTGAGGCTGCGGTGCAAAACACAGCGCCGATGTGCCCCCCCCTCACCCCCCCCCCCCCCCTCCCCCGCAGTGTGTGCCTGTGTTACTGGGTATCAGTGTAGGACTTTGTTACTTGGTGTCAGTGTATGTCTGTGTTTCCTGGTGTAAGTGTGTGTCTCTGTTCCTGGGTGTCAGTGTGTGTCTTTGTTACTGGGTGTAAGTCTGTGTCTTTGTTACTTGGTGTAAGTGTGTCTCTTTGTTACTTGGTGTAATTGTATGTCTTTGTTACTTTGTGTAACTGTATGTCTTTGTTACTTGGTGTAAGTGTGTGTCTGTGTTACTTGTTGTAAGTGTGTGTCTGTGTTCCTGGGTATCAGTGGTTGTCTTTGTTACTTGTTGTCAGTGTATGTCTGTGTTACTTGGTGTAAGTGTGTGTCTGTGTTCCTGGGTGTCTGTGTGTGTCTGTGTTACTTGGTGTAAGTGTGTGTCTTTGTTACTTGGTGTCCGTGTTTGTCTGTGTTACTGGCTGCCAGTGCATGTCTTTGTTACTTGTTGTCAGTGTATATCTGTGTTACTTGGTGTAATTGTATGTCTTTGTTACTTGGTGTCAGTGTGTGTCTGTGTTACTTGGTGTCAGTGTATGTCTTTGTTACTTTGTGTAAGTGTGTGTCTGTGTTACTTGGTGTAAGTGTGTGTCTGTGTTCCTGGGTATCAGTGTATGTCTTTGTTACTTGGTGTCAGTGTATGTCTGTGTTACTTGGTGTAAGCGTGTGTCTGTGTTACTGGGTATCAGTGTATGTCTTTGTTACTTGGTGTCATTGTATGTCTGTGTTTCTTGGTGTAAGTGTGTGTCTATGTTACTGGGTGTCAGTGTGTGTCTGTGTTACTTGGTGTAAGTGTGTGTCTTTGTTACTTGGTGTCCGTGTGTGTCTGTGTTACTGGGTGTCATTGTATGTCTTTGTTACTGGGTGTCAGTGTATGTCTTTGTTACTTGGTGTAAGTGTGTGTCTGTGTTACTGGGTATCAGTGTCTGTCTTTGTTACTTGGTGTAAATGTGTGTCTGTGTTACTGGGTATCAGTGTATGTCTTTGTGACTTGGTGTCAGTGTATGTCTTTGTTACTGGGTGTCAGTGAGTGTCTTTTTGACTTGGTGTCAGTGAATGTCTTTGTTACTTGTTGCAAGTGTGTGTCTGTGTTACTGGGTATCAGTGTATGTCTTTGTTACTTGGTGTCAGTGTATGTCAAAATACTTGGTGTAAGTGTATGTCTTTGTTACTTGATGTCAGTGTATGTCTTTGTTACTTGGTGTCAGTGTATGTCTGTGTTACTTGGTGTAAGTGTGTTTCTTTGTTACTTGGTGTAAGTGTATGTCTTTGTTACTTGGTGTCAGTGTATGTCTTTGTTACTTGGTGTCAGTGAGTGTCTGTGTTACTGGGTATCAGTGTATGTCTTTGTTACTTGGTATCAGTGTATGTCTTTGTTACTGGGTATCAGTGAGTGTCTGTGTTACTGGGTATCAGTGTATGTCTTTGTGACTTGGTATCTGTGTATGTCTTTGTTACTGGGTGTCAGTGTGTGTCTGTGTTCCTGGCTATCAGTGTATGTCTTTGAGACTTGGTGTCATTGTATGTCTTTGTTACTGGGTGTCAGTGTGTGTCCTTGTGACTTGGTGTCAGTGTATGTCTGTGTATCTGTTTATTAGTTTTTCTCTGTGTTACTGGGTGTCAGTGTGTGTTTGTTTATGCTACTGGGTGTCAGTGTATGTCTTTGTTACTTGGTGTAAGTGTTTGTCTGTGTTACTGGGTATCAGTGTCTGTCTTTGTTACTTGGTGTCTGTGTATGTCTGTGTTACGTGGTGTAAGTGTATGTCTTTGTTACTTGGTTAAGTGTGTGTCTGTGTTACTTGGTGTAAGTGTGTTTCTGTGTTACTGGGTATCAGTGTATGTCTTTGTTACTTGGTGTCAGTGTATGTCTGTGTTACTTGGTGTAAGTGTGTGTCTGTGTTACTGGGTGTCTGTGTGTGTCTGTGTTACTTGGTGTAAGTGTGTGTCTTTGTTACTTGTTGTCCGTGTGTGTCTGTGTTACTGGGTTTCAGTGCATGTCTTTGTTGCCTGGTGTCAGTGTATATCTGTGTTATTTGGTGTAAGTGTGTGTCTTTGTTACTTGGTGTAAGTGTGTGTCTGTGTTACTTGTTGTAAGTGTGTGTCTGTGTTCCTGGGTGTCTGTGTGTGTCTGTGTTACTTGGTGTAAGTGTGTGTCTTTGTTACTTGGTGTCCGTGTTTGTCTGTGTTACTGGCTGTCAGTGCATGTCTTTGTTACTTGTTGTCAGTGTATATCTGTGTTACTTGGTGTAATTGTATGTCTTTGTTACTTGGTGTCAGTGTGTGTCTGTGTTACTTGGTGTCAGTGTATGTCTTTGTTACTTTGTGTAAGTGTGTGTCTGTGTTACTTGGTGTAAGTGTGTGTCTGTGTTCCTGGGTATCAGTGTATGTCTTTGTTACTTGGTGTCAGTGTATGTCTGTGTGACTTGGTGTAAGCGTGTGTCTGTGTTACTGGGTATCAGTGTATGTCTTTGTTACTTGGTGTCATTGTATGTATGTGTTTCTTGGTGTAAGTGTGTGTCTATGTTACTGGGTGTCAGTGTGTGTCTGTGTTACTTGGTGTAAGTGTGTGTCTTTGTTACTTGGTGTCCGTGTGTGTCTGTGTTACTGGGTGTCATTGTATGTCTTTGTTACTGGGTGTCAGTGTATGTCTTTGTTACTTGGTGTAAGTGTGTGTCTGTGTTACTGGGTATCAGTGTCTGTCTTTGTTACTTGGTGTAAATGTGTGTCTGTGTTACTGGGTATCAGTGTATGTCTTTGTGACTTGGTGTCAGTGTATGTCTTTGTTACTGGGTGTCAGTGAGTGTCTTTCTGACTTGGTGTCAGTGTATGTCTTTGTTACTTGTTGCAAGTGTGTGTCTGTGTTACTGGGTATCAGTGTATGTCTTTGTTACTTGGTGTCAGTGTATGTCAAAATACTTGGTGTAAGTGCATGTCTTTGTTACTTGATGTCAGTGTATGTCTTTGTTACTTGGTGTCAGTGTATGTCTGTGTTACTTGGTGTAAGTGTGTTTCTTTGTTACTTGGTGTAAGTGTATGTCTTTGTTACTTGGTGTCAGTGTATGTCTTTGTTACTTGGTGTCAGTGTGTGTCTGTGTTACTGGGTATCAGTGTATGTCTTTGTGACTTGATATCAGTGTATGTCTTTGTTACTGGGTATCAGTGAGTGTCTGTGTTACTGGGTATCAGTGTATGTCTTTGTGACTTGGTATCTGTGTATGTCTTTGTTACTGGGTATCAGTGTGTGTCTGTGTTCCTGGCTATCAGTGTATGTCTTTGTTACTTGGTGTAAGTGTGTGTCTGTGTTACTGGGTATCAGTGTCTGTCTTTGTTACTTGGTGTCTGTGTATGTCTGTGTTACGTGGTGTAAGTGTATGTCTTTGTTACTTGGTTAAGTGTGTGTCTGTGTTACTTGGTGTAAGTGTGTGTCTGTGTTCCTGGGTATCAGTGTATGTCTTTGTTACTTGGTGTCAGTGTATGTCTGTGTTAGTTGGTGTAAGTGTGTTTCTGTGTTACTGGGTATCAGTGTATGTCTTTGTTACTTGGTGTCAGTGTATGTCTGTGTTACTTGGTGTAAGTGTGTGTCTCTGTTACTGGGTGTCTGTGTGTGTCTGTGTTACTTGGTGTAAGTGTGTGTCTTTGTTACTTGGTGTCCGTGTGTGTCTGTGTTACTGGGTTTCAGTGCATGTCTTTGTTGCCTGGTGTCAGTGTATATCTGTGTTATTTGGTGTAAGTGTGTGTCTTTGTTACTTGGTGTAATTGTATGTCTTTGTTACTTGGTGTCAGTGTGTGTCTGTGTTACTTGGTGTCAGTGTATGTCTTTGATACTTTGTGTAAGTGTGTGTCTGTGTTACTTGGTGTAAGTGTGTGTCTCTGTTACTGGGTGTCAGTGTGTGTCTTTGTTACTGGGTGTAAGTCTGTGTCTTTGTTACTTGGTGTAAGTGTGTCTCTTTGTTACTAGGTGTAATTGTATGTCTTTGTTACTTGGTGTCAGTGTATGTCTGTGTTACTTGGTGTAACTGTATGTCTTTGTTACCTGGTGTAAGTGTGTGTCTGTGTTACTTGTTGTAAGTGTGTGTCTGTGTTCCTGGGTATCAGTGTATGTCTTTGTTACTTGTTGTCAGCGTATGTCTGTGTTACTTGGTGTAAGTGTGTGTCTGTGTTACTGGGTATCAGTGTATGTCTTTGTTACTTGGCGTCGGTGTATGTCTGTGTTGCTTGGTGTAAGTGTGTGTCTGTGTTACTGGGTGTCAGTGTGTGCCTGTGTTACTTGTTGTAAGTGTATGTCTGTGTTGCTTGGTCTAAGTGTGTGTCTTTGTTACTTGTTGTCAGCGTATGTCTGTGTTACTTGGTGTAAGTGTGTGTCTGTGTTACTGGGTATCAGTGTATGTCTTTGTGACTTGGTATCAGTGTATATCTTTGTTACTGGGTGTCAGTGTGTGTCTTTGTGACTTGGTGTCAGTGTATGTCTTTGTTACTTGGTGTAAGTGTGTGTCTGTGTTACTGGGTATCAGTGTATGTCTTTGTTACTTGGTGTCAGTGTATGTCTGTGTTGCTTGGTGTCAGTATATGTCTTTGTTACTTGGTTTAAGTGTATGTCTTTGTTACTTGGTGTCAGTGTATGTCTTTGTTACTTGGTGTCAGTGTATGTCTGTGTTACTTGGTATCAGTTTATGTCTTTGTGACTTGGTATCAGTGTATGTCTTTGTTACTGGGTGTCAGTGAGTGTCTGTGTTACTGGGTATCAGTGTATGTCTTTGTGACTTGGTATCAGTGTATGTCTTTGTTACTGGGTATCAGTGAGTGTCTGTGTTACTGGGTATCAGTGTATGTCTTTGTGACTTGGTATCTGTGTATGTCTTTGTTACTGGGTGTCAGTGTGTGTCTGTGTTCCTGGCTATCAGTGTATGTCTTTGAGACTTGGTGTCATTGCATGTCTTTGTTACTGGGTGTCAGTGTGTGTCCTTGTGACTTGGTGTCAGTGCATGTCTGTGTTTCTGTTTATTAGTGTTTCTCTGTGTTACTGGGTGTCAGTGTGTGTTTGTTTATGTTACTGGGTGTCAGTGTATGTCTTTGTTACTTGGTGTAAATGTGTGTCTGTGTTACTGTGTATCAGTGTAAGTCTTTGTTACTTGGTGTCTGTGTATGTCTGTGTTACGTGGTGTAAGTGTATGTCTTTGTTACTTGGTTAAGTGTGTGTCTGTGTTACTTGGTGTAAGTGTGTGTCTGTGTTCCTGGGTATCAGTGTATGTCTTTGTTACTTGGTGTCAGTGTATGTCTGTGTTAGTTGGTGTAAGTGTGGTTCTGTGTTACTGGGTATCAGTGTATGTCTTTGTTACTTGGTGTCAGTGTATGTCTGTGTTACTTGGTGTAAGTGTGTGTCTGTGTTACTGGGTGTCTGTGTGTGTCTGTGTTACTTGGTGTCAGTGTATGTCTTTGTTACTTTGTGTAAGTGTGTGTCTGTGTTACTTGGTGTAAGTGTGTGTCTGTGTTCCTGGGTATCAGTGTATGTCTTTGTTACTTGGTGTCAGTGTATGTCTGTGTTACTTGGTGTAAGTGTGTATCTGTGTTACTGGGTATCAGTGTATGTCTTTTTTACTTGGTGTCATTGTATGTCTGTGTTGCTTGGTGTAAGTGTGTGTCTGTGTTACTGGGTGTCAGTGTGTGTCTGTGATACTTGGTGTAAGTGTGTGTCTTTGTTACTTGGTGTCCGTGTGTGTCTGTGTTACTGGGTGTCAGTGTATGTCTTTGTTACTGGGTGTCAGTGTATGTCTTTGTTCCTTGGTGTAAGTGTGTGTCTGTGTTACTGGGTATTAGTGTCTGTCTTTGTTACTTGGTGTAAGTGTGTGTCTGTGTTACACGGTATCAGTGTATGTCTTTGTTACTTGGTGTCAGTGTATGTCTTTGTTACTTGGTGTAAGTGTGTGTCTGTGTTACTGGGTATCAGTGTATGTCTTTGTGACTTGGTGTCAGTGTATGTCTTTGTTACTGGCTGTCAGTGTGTGTCTTTGTGACTTGGTGTCAGTGTATGTCTTTGTTACGTGTTGTAAGTTTGTGTCTGTGTTACTGGGTATCAGTGTATGTCTTTGTTACTTGGTGTCAGTGTATGTCAAAATACTTGGTGTAAGTGTATGTCTTTGTTACTTGGTGCAATTGTCTGTCTTTGTTACTTGGTGTAAGTGTATCACTGTGTTAATGGGTATCAGTGTATGTCTTTGTGACTTGGTGTCAGTGTGTGTCTGTGTTACTGGGTATCAGTGTATGTCTTTGTGACTTGGTGTCAGTGCATGTCTTTGTTACTGGGTGTCAGTGTGTGTCTTTGTTACTTGGTGTCAGTGTATGTCTTTCTTACTGTTTATCAGTGTTTCTCTGTGTTACTGGGTGTCAGTGTGTGTCTGTGTTACTGGGTATCAGTGTATGTCTCTGTTACTTGGTATCAGTGTATGTCTTTGTGACTTGGTGTCAGTGTATGTCTTTGTTACTTGGTGTATGTGTGTCTCTGTGTTACTTGGTGTAAGTGTGTGTCTGTGTTCCTGGGTATCAGTGTATGTCTTTGTTACTTGGTGTCAGTGTATGTCTGTGTTAGTTGGTGTAAGTGTGTTTCTTTGTTACTGGGTATCAGTGTATGTCTTTGTTACTTGGTGTCAGTGTATGTCTGTGTTTTTTGGTGTAAGTGTGTGTCTGTGTTACTGAGTATCAGTGCATGTCTTTGTTACTTGGTGTCAGTGTATATCTGTGTTACTTGGTGTAAGTGTGTGTCTTTGTTACTTGGTGTAATTGTATGTCTTTGTTACTTGGTGTCAGTGTGTGTCTTTGTTACTTGGTGTCAGTGTATGTCTTTGTTACTTGGTGTAAGTGTCTGTCTGTGTTACTTGGTGTAAGTGTGTGTCTGTGTTCCTGGGTATCCGTGTATGTCTTTGTTACTTGGTGTCAGTGCATGTCTGTGTTACTTGGTGTCAGTGTATGTCTGTGTTACTTGGTGTCCGTTTGTGTCTGTGTTACTGGGTGTCTGTGCATGTCTTTGTTACTTGGTGTAAGTGTGTGTCTGTGTTACTGGGTATCACTGTCTGTCTTTGTTACTTGGTGTAAGTGTGTGTCTTTGTTACTTGGTGTAATTGTATGTCTTTGTTACTTGGTGTCAGTGTGTGTCTGTGTTACTTGGTGTAAGTGTATGTCTTTGTTACTTGGTGTATGTGTGTGTCTGTGTTACTTGGTGTAAGTGTGTGTCTGTGTTCCTGGGTATCAGTGTATGTCTTTGTTACTTGTTGTCAGTGTATGTCTGTGTTACTTGTTGTAAGTGTGTGTCTGTGTTACTGGGTATCAGTGTATGTCTTTGTTACTTGGTGTCAGTGTTTGTCTGTGTTGCTTGGTGCAAGTGTGTGTCTGTATTACTGGTTGTCAGTGTGTGTCTTTGTTACTTGGTGTATGTGTGTGCCTGTGTTACTGGGTATCAGTGTGTGTCTTTGTTCCTGGGTGTCAGTGTATGTCTTTGTTACTGTGTATCAGTGTGTGTTACTGGGTGTCAGTGTGTGTCTGTGTTACTTGGTGTAAGTGTGTGTCTTCGTTACTTGGTGTCCTTGTGTGTCTGTGTTACTGGGTGTCAGTGTATGTCTTTGTTACTGGGTGTCAGTGTATGACTTTGTTACTTGGTGTAAGTGTTTATCTGTGTTACTGGGTATCAGTGTCTGTCTTTGTTACATGGTGTAAGTGTGTGTCTGTGTTACTGGGTATCAGTGTATGTCTTTGTTACATGGTGTAAGTGTGTGTCTGTGTTACTGGGTATCAGTGTATGTCTTTGTTACTGGGTGTTAGTATGTGTCTGTGTTACTGGGTATCAGTGTATGTCTTTGTGACGTGGTATCAGTGTATGTCTTTGTTACTGGGTGTCAGTGTGTGTCTGTGTTCCTGGGTATCAGTGTCTGTCTTTGTGACTTGGTGTCAGTTTATTTCTTTGTTACTGGGTGTCAGTGTGTGTCTTTGTGACTTGGTGTCAGTGTATGTCTGTGTTACTTGGTGTAAGTGTGTGTCTGTGTATCAGTGTATGTCTTTGTGACTTGGTGTCAGTGTATGTCTTTGCTACTGGGTGTCAGTGTGTGTCTTTGTTACTTGGTGTCCGTGTGTGTCTGTGTTACTGGATGTCAGTGCATGTCTTTGTTACTTGGTGTCAGTGTATGTCTTTGTTACTTGGTGTAAGTGTGTGTCTGTGTTACTGGGTATCAGTGTGTGTCTTTGTTACCAGGTGTAAGTGTGTGTCTGTGTTAGTGGGTATCAGTGTATGTCTTTGTTACTGGGTATCAGTGTATGTCTTTGTGACATGGTGTCAGTGTGTGTCTGTGTTACTGGGTGTCAGTGTATGTCAAAATACTTGGTGTAAGTGTATGTCTTTGTTATCCTGTGCAATTGTCTGTCTTTGTTACTTGGTGTCAGTGTATGTCTGTGTTACTTGGTGTAAGTGTGTGTCTGTGTTACTTGGTGTCAGTGTGTGTCTTTGTTCCTGGGTGTCAGTGTATGTCTTTGTTACTGTGTATCAGTGTGTGTTACTTGGTGTCCGTGTGTGTCTGTGTTACTGGGTGTCAGTGCATGTCTTTGTTACTGGGTGTCAGTGTATGTCTTTGTTACTTGGTGTAAGTGTGTGTCTGTGTTACTGGGTATCAGTGTGTGTCTTTGTTACTAGGTGTAAGTGTGTGTCTGTGTTACTGGGTATCAGTGTATGTCTTTGTGACTTGGTGTCAGTGTGTGTCTGTGTTACTGGGTGTCAGTGTGTGTCTGTGTTACTTGGTGTACGTGCGTGTCTGTGTTACTGGGTGTCAGTGTATGTCTTTGTTACTGGGTGTCAGTGTATGTCTTTGTTCTTGGTGTCAGTGTATGTCAAAATACTTGGTGTAAGTGTATGTCTTTGTTACTTGGTGCAATTGTCTGTCTTTGTTACTTGGTGTCAGTGTATGTCTGTGTTACTTGGTGTAAGTGTGTGTCTTTGTTACTTGGTGTAAGTGTGTGTCTTTGTTACTTGGTGTCAGTGTTTGTCTTTGTTCCTGGGTGTCAGTGTATGTCTTTGTTCCTGTGTATCAGTGTGTGTTACTGGGTGTCAGTGTCTGTCTTTGTTACTGGGTGTAAGTGAGTGTCTTTGTTACTTGGCGTCCGTGTGTGTCTGTGTTACTGGGTGTCAGTGCCTGTCTTTGTTACTGGGTGTCAGTGTATGTCTTTGTTACTTGGTGGAAGTGTGTTTCTGTGTTACTGGGTATCAGTGTCTGTCTTTGTTACTTGGTGTAAGTGTGTGTCTGTGTTACTGGGTATCAGTGTATGTCTGTGTTACTGGGTGTCAGTCTATGTCTTTGTTACTGGGTGTCAGTGTGTGTCTTTGTTACTTGGTGTAAGTGTCTGTCAAAATAACTGGTGTCAGTGTATGTCTGTGTTACTCGGTGCAAGTGTATGTCTTTGTTACTTGGTGTCAGTGTGTGTCTGTGACACTACGTGTCAGTATTTAGCTTAGTTTTGAGATACAGCAGTGAAACAGGCCCTTCGTTCCACCGAGTCTGTGCCGACCATCAACCACCCATTTATACTAATCCGACTCGAATCCCAGATTCCAATAACATCCCCACCGGTCCCTATATATTTCCCTACCACTTACCTATACTAGGGGCAATTTATAATGGCCAATTAGCCTCCCTATCAGCAAGTCTTTGGCATGTGGGAGGAAACCGGAGCACCCGGACGAAACCCACGCAGACACAGGGAGAACTTGCAAACTCTGCACAGGCAGCACCCAGAATCGATCCCGGGTCCCTGGAGCTGTGAGGCTGCAGTGCTAACCACTGCGCCACTGTGCCGTCCAGTGTGTATCTGTGTTCCTGGGTGTCAGTGTATGTCTTTGTTACTTGGTGTCAGTGCGTGTCTGTGTTGCTGGGTGTCAGTGTGTTTGTTTGTCTTACTGGCTGTCAGTGTGTGTCTGTGTTACTTGGTGTAAGTGTGTGTCTTTGTTACTTGGTGTCCGTGTGTGTCTGTGTTACTGGGTGTCAGTGCATGTCTTTGTTACTGGGTGTCAGTGTATGTCTTTGTTACTTGGTGTAAGTGTGTGTCTGTGTTACTGGGTATCAGTGTGTGTCTTTTTTACGAGGTGTAAGTGTGTGTCTGTGTTACTGGGTGTCAGTGTGTGTCTGTGTTACTTGGTGTACGTGTGTGTCTGTGTTACTGGGTGTCAGTGTATGTCTTTTTTACTGGGTGTCAGTGTATGTCTTTGCTACTTGGTGTCAGTGTATGTCAAAATACTTGCTGTAAGTGCATGTCTTTGTTACTTGGTGCAATTGTCTGTCCTTGTTACTTGGTGTCAGTGTATGTCTGTGTTACTTGGTGTAAGAGTGTGTCTTTGTTAGTTGGTGTAAGTGTGTGTCTTTGTTCCTGTGTGTCAGTGTATGTCTTTGTTACTGTGTATCAGTGTGTGTTACTGGGTGTCAGTGTGTGTCTGTGTTACTTGGTGTAAGTGTGCGTCTTTGTTACTTGGTGACCGTGTGTGTCTGTGTAACTGGGGGTCAGTGCATGTCTTTGTTACTGGGTGTCAGTGTATGTCTTTGTTACTTGGTGTAAGTGTGTGTCTGTGTTACTGGGTATCAGTGTATGTCTTTGTTACTGGGTATCAGTGTATGTCTTTGTGACTTGGTGTCAGTGTGTATCTGTGTTACTGTGTGTCAGTGTGTGTCTGTGTTACTTGGTGTACGTGTGTGTCTGTGTTACTGGGTGTCAGTGTATCTCTTTGTTACTGGGTGTCAGTGTATGTATTTGTTACTTGGTGTCAGTGTATGTCAAAATACTTGGTGTAAGTGTATGTCTTTGTTACTTGGTGCAATTGTCTGTCTTTGTTACTTGGTGTCAGTGTATGTCTGTGTTACTTGGTGTAAGTGTGTGTCTTTGTTAGTTGGTGTAAGTGTGTGTCTTTGTTACTTGGTGTCAGTGTGTGTCTTTGTTCCTGAGTGTCAGTGTATGTCTTTGTTACTGTGTATCAGTGTGTGTTACTGGGTGTCAGTGTGTGTCTGTGTGACTTGGTGTAAGTGTGTGTCTTTGTTACTTGGTGTCCGTGTGTGTCTGTGTTACTGGGTGTCAGTGTATGTCTTTGTTACTGGGTGTCATTGTATGTCTTTGTTACTTGGTGTAAGTGTTTATCTGTGTTACTGGGTATCAGGGTATGTCTGTGTATCAGTGTATGTCTTTGTGACTTGGTGTCAGTGTATGTCTGTGTTACTTGGTGTAAGTGTGTGTCTGTGTATCAGTGTATGTCTTCGTGACTTGGTGTCAGTGTGTGTCTGTGTTACGGGGGGTCAGTGTGTGTCTGTGTTACTGGGGGCCAGTGTGTGTTTCTAACTGGGTGTCAGTCTGTGTCTGTGTTACTGGCTATCAGTGTATGTCTTTGTTATTGGTGTAAGTGTATGTCTTTGTTACTTGGTGTCAGTGTATGTGTTTGTGACTTTGTGTCAGTGCATGTCTTTGTTACTGGTTGTCAGTGCATGTCTTTGTTACTTGGTGTCAGTATTTAGTTTTGTTTAGAGATACAGCACTGAAACAGGCCCTTCGGTCCACCGAGTCTGTGCCGATCATCAACCAATACTAATCCTACAGAATCCCATATTCCAATAACATCCCCACCGGTCCCTATATATTTCCCTACCACCTACCTATACTAGGGGCAATTTATAATGGCCAATTAACCTCCCAACCAGCAAGTCTTTGGCATGTGGGAGGAAACCGGAGCACCAGGACGAAACCCACGCAGACACAGGGAGAACTTGCAAACGCCGCACAGGCAGTACCCAGAATCGATCCCGGGTCCCTGGAGCTGTGAGGCTGCAGTGCTAACCAATGCGCCACTGTGCCGCCCAGTGTGTATCTGTGTTATTGTGTGTCAGTGTATGTCTTTGTTACTTGGTGTCAGTGTGTGTCTGTGTTGCTGGGTGTCAGTGTGTTTTTTTGTCTTACTGGCTGTCAGTGTGTGTCTGTGTTACTTGGTGTAAGTGTGTGTCTTTGTTACTTGGTGTCCGTGTGTGTCTGTGTTACTGGGTGTCAGTGCATGTCTTTGTTACTGGGTGTCAGTGTATGACTTTGTTACTTGGTGTAAGTGTGTGTCTGTGTTACTGGGTATCAGTGTGTGTCTTTTTACTAGGTGTAAGTGTGTGTCTGCGTTACTGGGTGTCAGTGTGTGTCTGTGTTACTTGGGGTAAGTGTGTGTTTGTGTTACTGGGTGTCAGTGTATGTCTTTTTTACTGGGTGTCAGTGTATGTCTTTGTTACTTGGTGTCAGTGTATGTCAAAATACTTGGTGTAAGTGTATGTCTTTGTTACTTGGTGCAATTGTCTGTCTTTGTTACTTGGTGTCAGTGTATGTCTGTGTTACTTGGTGTAAGTGTGTGTCTTTGTTAGTTGGTGTAAGTGTGTGTCTTTGTTACTTGGTGTCAGTGTGTGTCTTTGTTACTGTGTATCAGTGTATGTCTTTGTTACTGTGTATCAGTGTGTGTTACTGGGTGTCAGTGTGTGTCTGTGTTACTTGGTGTAAGCGTGCGTCTTTGTTACTTGGAGTCCGTGTGTGGCTGTGTAACTGGGTGTCAGTGCATGTCTTTGTTACTGGGTGTCAGTGTATGTCATTGTTACTTGGTGTAAGTGTGTGTCTGTGTTACTGGGTATCAGTGTATGTCTTTGTTACTGGGTATCAGTGTATGTCTTTGTGACTTGGTGTCAGTGTGTGTCTGTGTTACTGGGTGTCAGTGTGTGTCTGTGTTACTTGGTGTACGTGTGTGTCTGTGTTACTGGGTGTCAGTGTATCCCTTTGTTACTGGGTGTCAGTGTATGTCTTTGTTACTTGGTGTCAGTGTATGTCAAAATACTTGGTGTAAGTGTATGTCTTTGTTACTTGGTGCAATTGTCTGTCTTTGTTACTTGGTGTCAGAGTATGTCTGTGTTACTTGGTGTAAGTGTGTGTCTTTGTTAGTTGGTGTAAGTGTGTGTCTTTGTTACTTGGTGTAAGTGTGTGTCTTTGTTCCTGAGTGTCAGTGTATGTCTTTGTTACTGTGTATCAGTGTGTGTTACTGGGTGTCAGTGTGTGTCTGTGTTACTTGGTGTAAGTGTGTGTCTTTGTTACTTGGTGTCCGTATGTGTCTGTGTTACTGGGTGTCAGTGTATGTCTTTGTTACTGGGTGTCATTGTATGTCTTTGTTACTTGGTGTAAGTGTTTATCTGTGTTACTGGGTATCAGTGTATGTCTTTGTGACTTGGTATTAGTGTATGTCTTTGTTACTGGGTGTCAGTGTGTGTCTGTGTTACTGGGTGTCAGTGTGTGTCTTTGTGACTTGGTGTCAGTGTATGTCTTTGTTACTGGGTGTCAGTGTGTGTCTTTGTGACTTGGTGTCAGTGTATGTCTGTGTTACTTGGTGTAAGTGTGTGTCTGTGTATCAGTGTCTGTCTTTGTGACTTGGTGTCAGTGTGTGTCTGTGTTACGGGGGGGTCAGTGTGTGTCTGTGTTACTGGGGGCCAGTGTGTGTTTCTAACTGGGTGTAAGTGTGTGTCTGTGTTACTGGCTATCAGTGTATGTCTTTGTTACTAGGTGTAAGTGTATGTCTTTGTACTTGGTGTAAGTGTATGTCAAAATACTTGGTGTAATTGTATGTGTTACTCGGTGCAAGTGTATGTCTTTGTTACTTGGTGTCAGTATTTAGTTTAGTTTAGAGATACAGCACTGAAACAGGCCCTTCGGGATACCGAGTCTGTGCCGACCATCAACCAACCATTTATACTAATCCGACACGAATCCCATATTCCAATAACATCCCCACCGGTCCCTGTATATTTCCCTACCACCAACCTCTACTAGGGGCAATTTATAATGGCCAATTAACCTCCCAACCAGCAAGTCTTTGGCATGTGGGAGGAAACAGGAGCACCCGGAGGAAACCCACGCAGACACAGGGAGAACTTGCAAACTCCGCACAGGCAGTACACAGAATCGATCCCGGGTCCCTGGAGCTGTGAGGCTGCAGTGCTAACCACTGCGCCACTGTGCCGCCCAGTGTGTATCTGTGTTACTGGGTGTCAGTGTATGTCTTTGTTACTTGGTGTCAGTGTGTGTCTGTGTTGCTGGGTGTCAGTGTGTTTGTTTGTCTTACTGGCTGTCAGTGTGTGTCTGTGTTACTTGGTGTAAGTGTGTGTCTTTGTTACTTGGTGTCCGTGTGTGTCTGTGTTACTGGGTGTCAGTGCATGTCTTTGTTACTGGGTGTCAGTGTATGACTTTGTTACTTGGTGTAAGTGTGTGTCTGTGTTACTGGGTATCAGTGTGTGTCTTTTTACTAGGTGTAAGTGTGTGTCTGTGTTACTGGGTGTCAGTGTGTGTCTGTGTTACTTGGGGTAAGTGTGTGTCTGTGTTACTGGGTGTCAGTGTATGTCTTTTTTACTGGGTGTCTGTGTATGTCTTTGTTACTTGGTGTCAGTGTATGTCAAAATACTTGGTGTAAGTGTATGTCTTTGTTACTTGGTGCAATTGTCTGTCTGTGTTACTTGGTGTAAGTGTGTGTCTTTGTTAGTTGGTGTAAGTGTGTGTCTTTGTTACTGTGTATCAGTGTATGTCTTTGTTACTGTGTATCAGTGTGTGTTACTGGGTGTCAGTGTGTGTCTGTGTTACTTGGTGTAAGCGTGCGTCTTTGTTACTTGGAGTCCGTGTGTGGCTGTGTAACTGGGTGTCAGTGCATGTCTTTGTTACTGGGTGTCAGTGTATGTCTTTGTTACTTGGTGTAAGTGTGTGTCTTTGTTACTGGGTATCAGTGTATGTCTTTGTGACTTGGTGTCAGTGTGTGTCTGTGTTACTGGGTGTCAGTGTGTGTCTGTGTTACTTGGTGTACGTGTGTGTCTGTGTTACTGGGTGTCAGTGTATCTCTTTGTTACTGGGTGTCAGTGTATGTCTTTGTTACTTGGTGTCAGTTTATGTCAAAATACTTGGAGTAAGTGTATGTCTTTGTTACTTGGTGCAATTGTCTGTCTTTGTTACTTGGTGTCAGAGTATGTCTGTGTTACTTGGTGTAAGTGTGTGTCTTTGTTACTTGGTGTCAGTGTGTGTCTTTGTTACTTGGTGTCAGTGTGTGTCTTTGTTCCTGAGTGTCAGTGTATGTCTTTGTTACTGTGTATCAGTGTGTGTTACTGGGTGTCAGTGTTACTTGGTGTAAGTGTGTGTCTTTGTTACTTGGTGTCCGTGTGTGTCTGTGTTACTGGGTGTCAGTGTATGTCTTTGTTACTGGGTGTCATTGTATGTCTTTGTGACTTGGTGTCAGTGTGTGTCTGTGTTACTGGCTATCAGTGTATGTCTTTGTTACTAGGTGTAAGTGTATGTCTTTGTACTTGGTGTAAGTGTATGTCAAAATACTTGGTGTAATTGTATGTGTTACTCGGTGCAAGTGTATGTCTTTGTTACTTGGTGTCAGTATTTAGTTTAGTTTAGAGATACAGCACTGAAACAGGCCCTTCGGGATACCGAGTCTGTGCCGACCATCAACCAACCATTTATACTAATCCGACACGAATCCCATATTCCAATAACATCCCCACCGGTCCCTGTATATTTCCCTACCACCAACCTCTACTAGGGGCAATTTATAATGGCCAATTAACCTCCCAACCAGCAAGTCTTTGGCATGTGGGAGGAAACAGGAGCACCCGGAGGAAACCCACGCAGACACAGGGAGAACTTGCAAACTCCGCACAGGCAGTACACAGAATCGATCCCGGGTCCCTGGAGCTGTGAGGCTGCAGTGCTAACCACTGCGCCACTGTGCCGCCCAGTGTGTATCTGTGTTACTGGGTGTCAGTGTATGTCTTTGTTACTTGGTGTCAGTGTGTGTCTGTGTTGCTGGGTGTCAGTGTGTTTGTTTGTCTTACTGGCTGTCAGTGTGTGTCTGTGTTACTTGGTGTAAGTGTGTGTCTTTGTTACTTGGTGTCCGTGTGTGTCTGTGTTACTGGGTGTCAGTGCATGTCTTTGTTACTGGGGGTCAGTGTATGACTTTGTTACTTGGTGTAAGTGTGTGTCTGTGTTACTGGGTATCAGTGTGTGTCTTTTTACTAGGTGTAAGTGTGTGTCTGTGTTACTGGGTGTCAGTGTGTGTCTGTGTTACTTGGGGTAAGTGTGTGTCTGTGTTACTGGGTGTCAGTGCATGTCTTTTTTACTGGGTGTCTGTGTATGTCTTTGTTACTTGGTGTCAGTGTATGTCAAAATACTTGGTGTAAGTGTATGTCTTTGTTACTTGGTGCAATTGTCTGTCTGTGTTACTTGGTGTAAGTGTGTGTCTTTGTTAGTTGGTGTAAGTGTGTGTCTTTGTTACTGTGTATCAGTGTATGTCTTTGTTACTGTGTATCAGTGTGTGTTACTGGGTGTCAGTGTGTGTCTGTGTTACTTGGTGTAAGCGTGCGTCTTTGTTACTTGGAGTCCGTGTGTGGCTGTGTAACTGGGTGTCAGTGCATGTCTTTGTTACTGGGTGTCAGTGTATGTCTTTGTTACTTGGTGTAAGTGTGTGTCTGTGTTACTGGGTATCAGTGTATGTCTTTGTTACTGGGTATCAGTGTATGTCTTTGTGACTTGGTGTCAGTGTGTGTCTGTGTTACTGGGTGTCAGTGTGTGTCTGTGTTACTTGGTGTACGTGTGTGTCTGTGTTACTGGGTGTCAGTGTATCTCTTTGTTACTGGGTGTCAGTGTATGTCTTTGTTACTTGGTGTCAGTTTATGTCAAAATACTTGGAGTAAGTGTATGTCTTTGTTACTTGGTGCAATTGTCTGTCTTTGTTACTTGGTGTCAGAGTATGTCTGTGTTACTTGGTGAAAGTGTGTGTCTTTGTTAGTTGGTGTAAGTGTGTGTCTTTGTTACTTGGTGTCAGTGTGTGTCTTTGTTCCTGAGTGTCAGTGTATGTCTTTGTTACTGTGTATCAGTGTGTGTTACTGGGTGTCAGTGTTACTTGGTGTAAGTGTGTGTCTTTGTTACTTGGTGTCCGTGTGTGTCTGTGTTACTGGGTGTCAGTGTATGTCTTTGTTACTGGGTGTCATTGTATGTCTTTGTGACTTGGTGTCAGTGTATGTCTTTGTTACTGGGTGTCAGTGTGTGTCTTTGTGACTTGGTATTAATGTATGTCTTTGTTACTGGGTGTCAGTGTGTGTCTGTGTTACTGGGTGTCAGTGTGTGTCTTTGTGACTTGGTGTCAGTGTATGTCTTTGTTACTGGGTGTCAGTGTGTGTCTTTGTGACTTGGTGTCAGTGTATGTCTGTGTTACTTGGTGTAAGTGTGTGTCTGTGTATCAGTGTATGTCTTTGTGACTTGGTGTCAGTGTATGTCAAAATACTTGGTGTAAGTGTATGTCTTTGTTACTTGCTGCAATTGTCTGTCTTTGTTACTTGGTGTCCGTGTGTGTCTGTGTTACTGGGTGTCAGTGCATGTCTTTGTTACTGGGTGTCAGTGTATGTCTTTGTTACTTGGTGTAAGTGTTTATCTGTGTTACTGGGTATCAGTGTCTGTCTTTGTTACTTGGTGTAAGTGTGTGTCTGTGTTCCTGGGTGTCAGTGTATGTCTTTGTGACTTGGTATCAGTGTATGTCAAAATACTTGGTGTAAGTGTATGTCTTTGTTACTTGCTGCAATTGTCTGTCTTTGTTACTTGGTGTCCGTGTGTGTCTGTGTTACTGGGTGTCAGTGCATGTCTTTGTTACTGGGTGTCAGTGTATGTCTTTGTTACTTGGTGTAAGTGTTTATCTGTGTTACTGGGTATCAGTGTCTGTCTTTGTTACTTGGTGTCAGTGTATGTCAAAATACTTGGTGTAAGTGTATGTCTTTGTTACTTGCTGCAATTGTCTGTCTTTGTTACTTGGTGTCCGTGTGTGTCTGTGTTACTGGGTGTCAGTGCATGTCTTTGTTACTGGGTGTCAGTGTATGTCTTTGTTACTTGGTGTAAGTGTTTATCTGTGTTACTGGGTATCAGTGTCTGTCTTTGTTACTTGGTGTAAGTGTGTGTCTGTGTTCCTGGGTGTCAGTGTATGTCTTTGTGACTTGGTATCAGTGTATGTCTTTGTTACTGGGTGTCAGTGTGTGTCTGTGTTCCTGGGTATCAGTGTATGTCTTTGTGACTTGGTGTCAGTGTATGTCTTTGTTACTGGGTGTCAGTGTGTGCCTTTGTGACTTGGTGTCAGTGTATGTCTGTGTCACTTGGTGTAAGTGTGTGTCTGAGTATCAGTGTATGTCTTTGTGACTTGGTGTCAGTGTATGTCTTTGTTACTGGGTGTCAGTGTGTGTCTTTGTGTCTTGGTGTCAGTGTATGTCAGTGTTCCGCGGGGTCAGTGTGTGTCTGTGTTACTGGGGGCCAGTGTGTGTTTCTAACTGGGTGTCAGTGTGTGTCTGTGTTACTGGCTATCAGTGTATGTCTTTGTTACTTGGTGTAATTGTATGTCTTTGTTACTTGGTGTCAGTGTATGTGTTTGTGACTTGGTGTAAGAGTATGTCTGTGTTACTCGGTGCAAGTGCATGTATTTGTTACTTGGTGTCAGTGTGTGTCTGTGACACTAGGTGTCAGTATTTAGTTTAGTTTAGAGATACAGCACTGAAACAGGCCCTTCGGTCCACCGAGACTGTGCCGACCATCAACCAACCATTTATACTAATCCTACACGAATCCCATATTCCAATATCATCCCCACCGGTCCCTATATATTTCCCTACCACCTACCTATACTAGGGGCAATTTATAATAGCCAATTAACCTATCAACCTGCAAGTCTTTGGCATGTGGGAGGAAACCGAAGCTCCCGGAGGAAACCCTCGCAGACACAGGGAGAACTTGCATACTCCGCATCGGCAGTACCCAGAATCGAACCCGGGTCCCTGGAGCTGTGAGGCTGCAGTGCTAACCACTGCGCCACTGTGCCGCCCAGTGTGTATCTGTGTAACTGGGTGTCAGTGTATGTCTTTGTTACTTGGTTTCAGTGTGTGTCTGTGTTGCGGGGTGTCAGTGTGTTTGTTTGTCTTACTGGCTGTCAGTGTGTGTCTGTGTTACTTGGTGTAAGTGTGTGTCTTTGTTACTTGGTGTCCGTGTGTGTCTGTGTTACTGGGTGTCAGTGCATGTCTTTGTTACTGGGTGTCAGTGTATGTCTTTGTTCCTTGGTGTCAGTGTGTGTCTGTGTTACTGGGTATCAGTGTGTGTCTTTTTTACTAGGTGTAAGTGTGTGTCTGTGTTACTGGGTGTCAGTGTGTGTCTGTGTTACTTGGTGTAAGTGTGTGTCTGTGTTACTGGGTGTCAGTGTATGTCTTTGTTACTGGGTGTCAGTGTATGTCTTTGTTACTTGGTGTCAGTGTATGTCAAAATACTTGGTGTAAGTGTATGTCTTTGTTACTTGGTGCAATTGTCTGTCTTTGTTACTTGGTGTCATTGTATGTCTGTGTTACTTGGTGTAAGTGTGTGTCTTTGTTAGTTGGTGTAAGTGTGTGTCTTTGTTACTTGGTGTCAGTGTATGTCTTTGTTACTGTGTATCAGTGTGTGTTACTGGGTGTCAGTGTGTGTCTGTGTTACTTGGTGTAAGTGTGCGTCTTTGTTACTTGGTGTCCGTGTGTGTCTGGGTAACTGGGTGTCAGTGCATGTCTTTGTTACTGGGTGTCAGTGCATGTCTTTGTGACTTAGTGTCAGTGTATGTCTGTGTTACGGGGGGTCAGTGTGTGTCTGTGTTACTGGGGGCCAGTGTGTGTTTCTAACTGGGTGTCAGTGTGTGTCTGTGTTACTGGCTATCAGTGTATGTCTTTGTTACTTGGTGTAAGTGCATGTCTTTGTTACTTGGAGTCAGTGTATGTGTTTGTGACTTGGTGTCAGTGTATGTCTTTGTTACTGGGTGTCAGTGTATGTCTTTGTTACTTGGTGTCAGTGTATGTCTGTGTTACTTGGTGTAAGTGTGTGTCTGTGTTACTGGGTGTCAGTGTGTGTCTGTGTTACTTGGTGCAAGTCTGTGACTTTGTTACTTGGTGTCCGTGTGTGTCTGTGTTACTGGGTGTCAGTGCATGTCTTTGTTACTGGGTGTCAGTGTATGTCTTTGTTACTTGGTGTAAGTGTTTATCTGTGTTACTGGGTATCAGTGTCTGTCTTTGTTACTTGGTGTAAGTGTGTGTCTGTGTTCCTGGGTGTCAGTGTATGTCTTTGTGACTTTGTATCAGTGTATGTCAAAATACTTGGTGTAAGTGTATGTCTTTGTTACTTGCTGCAATTGTCTGTCTTTGTTACTTGGTGTCCGTGTGTGTCTGTGTTACTGGGTGTCAGTGCATGTCTTTGTTACTGGGTGTCAGTGTATGTCTTTGTTACTTGGTGTAAGTGTTTATCTGTGTTACTGGGTATCAGTGTCTGTCTTTGTTACTTGGTGTCAGTGTATGTCAAAATACTTGGTGTAAGTGTATGTCTTTGTTACTTGCTGCAATTGTCTGTCTTTGTTACTTGGTGTCCGTGTGTGTCTGTGTTACTGGGTGTCAGTGCATGTCTTTGTTACTGGGTGTCAGTGTATGTCTTTGTTACTTGGTGTAAGTGTTTATCTGTGTTACTGGGTATCAGTGTCTGTCTTTGTTACTTGGTGTAAGTGTGTGTCTGTGTTCCTGGGTGTCAGTGTATGTCTTTGTGACTTGGTATCAGTGTATGTCTTTGTTACTGGGTGTCAGTGTGTGTCTGTGTTCCTGGGTATCAGTGTATGTCTTTGTGACTTGGTGTCAGTGTATGTCTTTGTTACTGGGTGTCAGTGTGTGCCTTTGTGACTTGGTGTCAGTGTATGTCTGTGTCACTTGGTGTAAGTGTGTGTCTGAGTATCAGTGTATGTCTTTGTGACTTGGTGTCAGTGTATGTCTTTGTTACTGGGTGTCAGTGTGTGTCTTTGTGTCTTGGTGTCAGTGTATGTCAGTGTTCCGCGGGGTCAGTGTGTGTCTGTGTTACTGGGGGCCAGTGTGTGTTTCTAACTGGGTGTCAGTGTGTGTCTGTGTTACTGGCTATCAGTGTATGTCTTTGTTACTTGGTGTAATTGTATGTCTTTGTTACTTGGTGTCAGTGTATGTGTTTGTGACTTGGTGTAAGAGTATGTCTGTGTTACTCGGTGCAAGTGCATGTATTTGTTACTTGGTGTCAGTGTGTGTCTGTGACACTAGGTGTCAGTATTTAGTTTAGTTTAGAGATACAGCACTGAAACAGGCCCTTCGGTCCACCGAGACTGTGCCGACCATCAACCAACCATTTATACTAATCCTACACGAATCCCATATTCCAATATCATCCCCACCGGTCCCTATATATTTCCCTACCACCTACCTATACTAGGGGCAATTTATAATAGCCAATTAACCTATCAACCTGCAAGTCTTTGGCATGTGGGAGGAAACCGAAGCTCCCGGAGGAAACCCTCGCAGACACAGGGAGAACTTGCATACTCCGCATCGGCAGTACCCAGAATCGAACCCGGGTCCCTGGAGCTGTGAGGCTGCAGTGCTAACCACTGCGCCACTGTGCCGCCCAGTGTGTATCTGTGTAACTGGGTGTCAGTGTATGTCTTTGTTACTTGGTGTCAGTGTGTGTCTGTGTTGCGGGGTGTCAGTGTGTTTGTTTGTCTTACTGGCTGTCAGTGTGTGTCTGTGTTACTTGGTGTAAGTGTGTGTCTTTGTTACTTGGTGTCCGTGTGTGTCTGTGTTACTGGGTGTCAGTGCATGTCTTTGTTACTGGGTGTCAGTGTATGTCTTTGTTCCTTGGTGTCAGTGTGTGTCTGTGTTACTGGGTATCAGTGTGTGTCTTTTTTACTAGGTGTAAGTGTGTGTCTGTGTTACTGGGTGTCAGTGTGTGTCTGTGTTACTTGGTGTAAGTGTGTGTCTGTGTTACTGGGTGTCAGTGTATGTCTTTGTTACTGGGTGTCAGTGTATGTCTTTGTTACTTGGTGTCAGTGTATGTCAAAATACTTGGTGTAAGTGTATGTCTTTGATACTTGGTGCAATTGTCTGTCTTTGTTACTTGGTGTCATTGTATGTCTGTGTTACTTGGTGTAAGTGTGTGTCTTTGTTAGTTGGTGTAAGTGTGTGTCTTTGTTACTTGGTGTCAGTGTATGTCTTTGTTACTGTGTATCAGTGTGTGTTACTGGGTGTCAGTGTGTGTCTGTGTTACTTGGTGTAAGTGTGCGTCTTTGTTACTTGGTGTCCGTGTGTGTCTGGGTAACTGGGTGTCAGTGCATGTCTTTGTTACTGGGTGTCAGTGCATGTCTTTGTGACTTAGTGTCAGTGTATGTCTGTGTTACGGGGGGTCAGTGTGTGTCTGTGTTACTGGGGGCCAGTGTGTGTTTCTAACTGGGTGTCAGTGTGTGTCTGTGTTACTGGCTATCAGTGTATGTCTTTGTTACTTGGTGTAAGTGCATGTCTTTGTTACTTGGAGTCAGTGTATGTGTTTGTGACTTGGTGTCAGTGTATGTCTTTGTTACTGGGTGTCAGTGTATGTCTTTGTTACTTGGTGTCAGTGTATGTCTGTGTTACTTGGTGTAAGTGTGTGTCTGTGTTACTGGGTGTCAGTGTGTGTCTGTGTTACTTGGTGCAAGTCTGTGACTTTGTTACTTGGTGTCCGTGTGTGTCTGTGTTACTGGGTGTCAGTGTGTGTCTGTGTTACTTGGTGTACGTGTGTGTCTGCGTTACTGGTTGTCAGTGTATCTCTTTGTTACTGGGTGTCAGTGTACGTCTTTGTTACTTGGTGTCAGTGTATGTCAAAATACTTGGTGTAAGTGTATGTCTTTGTTACTTGGTGCAATTGTCTGTCTTTGTTACTTGGTGTCAGTGTATGTCTGTGTTACGGGGGGTCAGTGTGTGTCTGTGTTACTAGGGGCCAGTGTGTGTTTCTAACTGGGTGTCAGTGTGTGCCTGTGTAACTGGCTATCAGTGTATGTCTTTGTTACTTAGTGTAAGTGTATGTCTTTGTTACTTGGTGTCAGTGTATGTGTTTGTGACTTGGTGTCAGTGTATGTCTTTGTTACTTGGTGTAAGTGTGTGTCTGTGTTACTGGGTATCAGTGTATGTCTTTGTTACTGGGTGTCCGTGTATGTCTGTGTTACTTGGTGTAAGTGTGGGTCTGTGTTACTGGGTATCAGTGTATGTCTTTGTGACTTGGTGTCAGTGTATGTCTTTGTTACTGGGTGTCAGTGTGTGTCTTTGTGACTTGGTGTCAGTGTATGTCTTTGTTACTTGGTGTAAGTGTGTGTCTGTGTTACTGGGTATCAGTGTATGTCTTTGTTACTTGGTGTCAGTATATGTCAAAATACTTGGTGTAAGTGTATGTCTTTGTTACTTGGTGTCAGTGTATGTCTTTGTTACTTGATGTCAGTGTTTGTCTTTGTTACTGGGTATCAGTGTATGTCTTTGTGACTTGGTGTCAGTGTGTATCTGTGTTACTGGGTGTCAGTGTGTGTCTGTGTTACTTGGTGTACGTGTGTGTCTGTGTTACTGGTTGTCAGTGTATCTCTTTGTTACTGGGAGTCAGTGTACGTCTTTGTTACTTGGTGTCAGTGTATGTCAAAATACTTGGTGTAAGTGTATGTGTTTGTTACTTGGTACAATTGTCTGTCTTTGTTACTTGGTGACAGTGTATGTCTGTGTTACTTGGTGTAAGTGTGTGTCTGTGTATCAGTGTATGTCTTTGTGACTTGGTGTCAGTGTATGTCTTTGTTACTGGGTGTCAGTGTGTGTCTTTGTGACTTGGTGTCAGTGTATGTCTGTGTTACGGGGGGTCAGTGTGTGTCTGTGTTACTGGGGGCCAGTGTGTGTTTCTAACTGGGTGTCAGTGTGTGCCTGTGTTACTGGCTATCAGTGTATGTCTTTGTTACTTGGTGTAAGTGTATGTCTTTGTTACTTGGTGTCAGTGTATGTGTTTGTGACTTGGTGTCAGTGTATGTCTTTGTTACTGGGCGTCAGTGTATGTCTTTGTTACTTGGTGTCAGTGTATGTCTGTGTTACTTGGTGTAAGTGTGTGTCTGTGTTACTGGGTGTCAGTGTGTGTCTGTGTTACTTGGTGCAAGTCTGTGTCTTTGTTACTTGGTGTCCGTGTGTGTCTGTGTTACTGGCTGTCAGTGTATGTCTTTGTTACTGGGTGTCAGTGTATGTCTGTGTTACTTGGTGTAAGTGTGGGTCTGTGTTACTGGGTATCAGTGTATGTCTTTGTGACTTGGTGTCAGTGTATGTCTTTGTTACTGGGTGTCAGTGTGTGTCTTTGTGACTTGGTGTCAGTGTATGTCTTTGTTACTCGGTGTAAGTGTGTGTCTGTGTTACTGGGTATCAGTGTATGTCTTTGTTACTTGGTGTCAGTGTATGTCAAAATACTTGGTGTAAGTGTATGTCTTTGTTCCTTGGTGTCAGTGTATGTCTTTGTTACTTGGTGTCAGTGTTTGTCTGTGTTACTGGGCATCAGTGTATGTCTTTGTGACTTGGTGTCAGTGTGTGTCTGTGTAACTGGGTGTCAGTGCATGTCTTTGTTACTGGGTGTCAGTGTATGTCTTTGTTACTTGGTGTAAGTGTGTGTCTGTGTTACTGGGTATCAGTGTATGTCTTTGTTACCGGGTATCAGTGTATGTCTTTGTGACTTGGTGTCAGTGTGTGACTGTGTTACTGGGTGTCAGTGTGTGTCTGTGTTACTTGGTGCACGTGTGTGTCTGTGTTACTGGTTGTCAGTGTATCTCTTTGTTACTGGGTGTCAGTGTACATCTTTGTTACTTGGTGTCAGTGTATGTCAAAATACTAGGTGTAAGTGTATGTCTTTGTTACTTGGTGCAATTGTCTGTCTTTGTTACTTGGTGTCAGTGTATGTCTGTGTTACTTGGTGTAAGTGTGTGTCTGTGTATCAGTGTATGACTTTGTGACTTGGTGTCAGTGTATGTCTTTGTTACTGGGTGTCAGTGTGTGTCTTTGTGACTTGGTGTCAGTGTATGTCTGTGTTACGGGGGGTCAGTGTGTGTCTGTGTTACTGGGGGCCAACGTGTGTTTCTAACTGGGTGTCAGTGTGTGCCTGTGTTACTGGCTATCAGTGTATGTCTTTGTTACTTGGTGTAAGTGTATGTCTTTGTTACTTGGTGTCAGTGTATGTGTTTGTGACTTGGTGTCAGTGTATGTCTTTGTTACTGGGTGTCAGTGTATGTCTTTGTTACTTGGTGTCAGTGTATGTCTGTGATACTTGGTGCAAGTGTGTGTCTGTGTTACTGGGTGTCAGTGTGTGTCTGTGTTACTTGGTGCAAGTCTGTGCCTTTGTTACTTGGTGTGCGTGTGTGTCTGTGTTACTGGCTGTCAGTGTATGTCTTTGTTACTGGGTGTCCGTGTATGTCTGTGTTACTTGGTGTAAGTGTGGGTCTGTGTTACTGGGTATCAGTGTATGTCTTTGTGACTTGGTGTCAGTGTATGTATTTGTTACTGGGTGTCAGTGTGTGTCTTTGTGACTTGGTGTCAGTGTATGTCTTTGTTACTTGGTGTAAGTGTGTGTCTGTGTTACTGGGTATCAGTGTATGTCTTTGTTACTTGGTGTCAGTGTATGTCAAAATACTTGGTGTAAGTGTATGTCTTTGTTCCTTGGTGTCAGTGTATGTCTTTGTTACTTGGTGTCAGTGTTTGTCTGTGTTACTGGGCATCAGTGTATGTCTTTGTGACATGGTGTCAGTGTGTGTCTGTGTAACTGGGTGTCAGTGTGTGTCTGTGTTACTTGGTGTAAGTGTGTGTCTGTGTTACTGGGTATCAGTGTATGTCTTTGTTACTGGGTATCAGTGTATGTCTTTGTGACTTGGTGTCAGTGTGTGTCTGTGTTCCTGGGTGTCAGTGTGTGTCTGTGTTACTTGGTGTACGTGTGTGTCTGTGTTACTGGTTGTCAGTGTATCTCTTTGTTACTGGGTGTCAGTGTACGTCTTTGTTACTTGGTGTCAGTGTATGTCAAAATACATGGTGTAAGTGTATGTCTTTGTTACTTGGTGCAATTGTCTGTCTTTGTTTCTTGGTGTCAGTGTATGTCTGTGTTACTTGGTGTAAGTGTGTGTCTTTGTTACTTGGTGTAAGTGTGTGTCTTTGTTACTTGGTGTCAGTGTGTCTCTTTGTTCCTGGGTGTCAGTGTATGTCTTTGTTACTGTGTATCAGTGTGTGTTACTGGGTGTCAGTGTGTGTCTGTGTTACCTGGTGTAAGTGTGTGTCTTTGTTACTTGGTGTCCGTGTGTGTCTGTGTTACTGGGTGTCAGTGTATGTCTTTGTTACTGGGTGTCAGTGTATGTCTTTGTTACTTGGTGTAAGTTTTTATCTGTGTTACTGGGTATCAGTGTCTGTCTTTGTTACTTGGTGTAAGTGTGTGTCTGTGTTACTGGGGATCAGTGTATGTCTTTGTGACTTGGTATCTGTGAATGTCTTTGTTACTGGGTGTCAGTGTGTGTCTGTGTTACTGGGTATCAGTGTCTGTCTTTGTGACTTGGTATCAGTGTATGTCTTTGTCACTGGGTGTCAGTGTGTGTCTGTGTTCCTGGGTTTCAGTGTTTGTCTTTGTGACTTGGTGTCAGTGTATGTCTTTGTTACTGGGTGTCAGTGTGTGTCTTTGTGACTTGGTGTCAGTGTATGTCTGTGTTACTTGGTGCAAGTGTGTGTCTGTGTATCAGTGTCTGTCTTTGTGACTTGGTATCAGTGTATGTCTTTGTTACTTGGTGAAAGTTTTATCTGTGTTACTGGGTATCAGTGTCTGTCTTTGTTACTTGGTGTAAGTGTGTGTCTGTGTTACTGGGGATCAGTGTATGTCTTTGTGACTTGGTATCTGTGTATGTCTTTGTTACTGGGTGTCAGAGTGTGTCTGTGTTCCTGGGTTTCAGTGTTTGTCTTTGTGACTTGGTGTCAGTGTGTGTCTTTGTGACTTGGTGTCAGTTTATGTCTGTGTTACGGGGGGTCAGTGTGTGTCTGTGTTACTGGGGGCCAGTGTGTGTTTCTAACTGGGTGTCAGTGTGTGTCTGTGTTACTGGCTATCATTGTATGTCTTTGTTACTTGGTGTAAGTGTATGTCTTTGTGACTTGGTGTCAGTGTATGTCTTTGTTACTGGGTGTCAGTGGATGTCTTTGTTACTTGGTGCAAGTGTATGTCAAAATACTTGGTGTAAGTATGTCTGTGTTACTCGGTGCAAGAGTATGTCTTTGTTACTTGGTGTCATTGTGTGTCTGTGACACTAGGTGTCAGTATTTAGTTTAGTTTAGAGATACAGCAGTGAAACAGGCCCTTCGTTCCACCGAGACTGTGCCGACCATCAACCAACCATTTATACTAATCCTACACGAATCCCATATTCCAATAACATCCCCACCGGTCCCTATATATTTCCCTACCACCTACCTAGACGAGGGGCAATTTATAATGGCCAATTAACCTATCAACCTGCAAGTCTTTGGCATGTGGGAGGAAACCGGAGCTCCCGGAGGAAACCCACGCAGACAGAAGGAGAACTTGCAAACTCCGCATAGGCAGTACCCAGAATCGAACCCGGGTCCCTGGAGCTGTGAGGCTGCAGTGCTAACCACTGCGCCACTGTGCCGCCCAGTGTGTATCTGTGTTACTGGGTGTCAGTTTATGTCTTTGTTACTTGGTGTCAGTGTGTGTCTGTGTTGCTGGGTGTCAGTGTGTTTGTTTGTCTTACTGGCTGTCAGTGTGTTTCTGTGTTACTGGGTGTCAGTGCATGTCTTTGTTACTGGGTGTCAGTGTTTATCTTTGTTACTTGGTGTAAGTGTGTGTCTGTGTTACTGGGTATCAGTGTGTGTCTTTTTTACTAGGTGTAAGTGTGTGTCTGTGTTACTGGGTGTCAGTGTGTGTCTGTGTTACTTGGTTTAAGTGTGTGTCTGTGTTACTGGGTGTCAGTGTATGTCTTTGTTACTGGGTGTCAGTGTATGTCTTTGTTACTTGGTGTCAGTGTATGTCAAAATACTTGGTGTAAGTGTATGTCTTTGATACTTGGTGTAAGTGTGTGTCTTTGTTAGTTGGTGCAATTGTCTGTCTTTGTTACTTGGTGTCAGTGTCTGTCTGTGTTACTTGGTGTAAGTGTGTGTCTTTGTTAGTTGGTGTAAGTGTGTGTCTTTGTTACTTGGTGTCAGTGTATGTCTTTGTTACTGTGTATCAGTGTGTGTTACTGGGTGTCAGTGTGTGTCTGTGTTACTTGGTGTAAGTGTGCGTCTTTGTTACTTGGTGTCCGTGTGTGTCTGTGTAACTGAGTGTCAGTGCATGTCTTTGTTACTGGGTGTCAGTGTATGTCTTTGTTACTTGGTGTAAGTGTGTGTCTGTGTTACTGGGTATCAGTGTATGTCTTTGTTACTGGGTATCAGTGTATATCTTTGTGACTTTGTGTCAGTGTGTGTCTGTGTTACTGGGTGTCAGTGTATCTCTTTGTTACTGGGTGTCAGTGTATGTCTTTGTTACTTGGTGTCAGTGTATGTCAAAATACTTGGTGTAAGTGTATGTCTTTGTTACTTGGTGCAATTGTCTATCTTTGTTAATTGGTGTCCGTGTGTGTCTGTGTTACTGGGTGTCAGTGTATGTCTTTGTTACTGGATGTCAGTGTATGTCTTTGTTACTTGGTGTAAGTTTTCATCTGTGTTACTGGGTATCAGTGTCTGTCTTTGTTACTTGGTGTAAGTGTGTGTCTGTGTTACTGGGTATCAGTGTATGTCTTTGTGACTTGGTATCAGTGTATGTCTTTGTTACTGGGTGTCAGTGTGTGTCTGTGTTCCTGGGTATCAGTGTATGTCTTTGTGACTTGGTGTCAGTGTATGTCTTTGTTACTGGGTGTCAGTGTGTGCCTTTGTGACTTGGTGTCAGTGTATGTCTGTGTCACTTGGTGTAAGTGTGTGTCTGAGTATCAGTGTATGTCTTTGTGACTTGGTGTCAGTGTATGTTTTTGTTACTGGGTGTCAGTGTGTGTCTTTGTGACTTGGTGTCAGTGTATGTCTGTGTTACGGGGGTCAGTGTGCGTCAGTGTTACTGGGGGCCAGTGTGTGTTTCTAACTGGGTGTCAGTGTGTGTCTGTGTTACTGGCTATCAGTGTATGTCTTTGTTACTTGGTGTAAGTGTATGTCTTTGTTACTTGGAGTCAGTGTATGTGTTTGTGACTTGGTGTCAGTGCATGTCTTTGTTACTGGGTGTCAGTGTATGTCTTTGTTACTTGGTGTCAGTGTATGTCTGTGTTACTTGGTGTAAGTGTGTGTCTGTGTTACTGGGTGACAGTGTGTGTCTGTGTTACTTGGTGCAAGTCTGTGCCTTTGTTACTTGGTGTCCGTGTGTGTCTGTGTTACTGGCTGTCAGTGTATGTCTTTGTTACTGGGTGTCCGTGTATGTCTGTGTTACTTGGTGTAAGTGTGGGTCTGTGTTACTGGGTATCAGTGTATGTCTTTGTGACTTGGTGTCAGTGTATGTCTGTGTTACTTGGTGTAAGTGTGTGTCTGTGTTACTGGGGATCAGCGTATGTCTTTGTTACTTGGTGTCAGTGTATGTCAAAATACTTGGTGTAAGTGTATGTCTTTGTTACTTGGTGTCAGTGTATGTCTTTGTTACTTGGTGTCAGTGTTTGTCTGTGTTACTGGGTATCAGTGTATGTCTTTGTGACTTGGTGTCAGTGTGTGTCTTTGTAACTGGGTGTCAGTGCATGTCTTTGTTACGGGGTGTCAGTGTATGTCTGTGTTACTTGGTGTAAGTGTGTGTCTGTGTTACTGGGTGTCAGTGTGTGTCTGTGTTACTTGGTGTAAGTCTGTGCCTTTGTTACTTGGTGTCCGTGTGTGTCTGTGTTACTGGCTGTCAGTGTATGTCTTTGTTACTGGGTGTCCGTGTATGTCTGTGTTACTTGGTGTAAGTGTGGGTCTGTGTTACTGGGTATCAGTGTGTGTCTTTGTGACTTGGTGTCAGTGTATGTCTTTGTTACTTGGTGTAAGTGTGTGTCTGTGTTACTGGGGATCAGTGTATGTCTTTGTTACTTGGTGTCAGTGTATGTCAAAATACTTGGTGTAAGTGTATGTCTTTGTTACTTGGTGTCAGTGTATGTCTTTGTTACTTGGTGTCAGTGTTTGTCTGTGTTACTGGGTATCAGTGTATGTCTTTGTGACTTGGTGTCAGTGTGTGTCAGTGTAACTGGGTGTCAGTGCATGTCTTTGTTACTTGGTGTAAGTGTGTGTCTGTGTTACTGGGTATCAGTGTATGTCTTTGTTACTGGGTATCAGTTTATGTCTTTGTGACTTGGTGTCAGTGTGTGTCTGTGTTACTGGGTGTCAGTGTGTGTCTGTGTTACTTGGTGTACGTGTGTGTCTGTGTTACTGGTTGTCAGTGTATCTTTTTGTTACTGGGTGTCAGTGTACTTCTTTGTTACTTGGTGTCAGTGTATGTCAAAATACTTGGTGTAAGTGTATGTCTTTGTTACTTGGTGCAATTGTCTGTCTTTGTTACTTGGTGTCAGTGTATGTCTGTGTTACTTGGTGTAAGTGTGTGTCTGTGTATCAGTGTATGTCTTTGTGACTTGGTGTCAGTGTATGTCTTTGTTAATGGGTGTCAGTGTGTGTCTTTGTGACTTTGTGTCAGTGTATGTCTGTGTTACGGGGGGTCAGTGTGTGTCTGTATTACTGGGGGCCAGTGTGTGTTTCTAACTGGGTGTCAGTGTGTGCCTGTGTTACTAGCTATCAGTGTATGTCTTTGTTACTTGGTGCAAGTGTATGTCTTTGTTACTTGGTGTCAGTGTATGTGTTTGTTACTTGGTGTCAGTGTATGTCTTTGTTACTGGGTGTCAGTGTATGTCTTTGTTACTTGGTGTCAGTGTATGTCTGTGTTACTTGGTGTAAGTGTGTGTCTGTGTTACTGGGTGTCAGAGTGTGTCTGTGTTACTTGGTGCAAGTCTTTGTCTTTGTTACTTGGTGTCCGTGTGTGTCTGTGTTACTGGCTGTCAGTGTATGTCTTTGTTACTGGGTGTCCGTGTATGTCTGTGTGACTTGGTGTAAGTGTGGGTCTGTGTTACTGGGTATCAGTGTATGTCTTTGTGACTTGGTGTCAGTGTATGTCTTTGTTACTGGGTGTCAGTGTGTGTCTTTGTGACTGGGTGTCAGTGTATGTCTTTGTTACTTGGTGTAAGTGTGTGTCTGTGTTACTGGGTATCAGTGTATGTCTTTGTTACTGGGTATCAGTGTATGTCTTTGTGACTTGGTGTCAGTGTGTGTCTGTGTTACTGGGTGTCTGTGTGTATCTGTGTTACTTGGTGTACGTGTGTTTCTGTGTTACTGGTTGTCAGTGTATCTCTTTGTTACTGGGTGTCAGTGTACGTCTTTGTTACTTGGTGTCAGTGTATGTCAAAATACTTTGTGTAAGTGTATGTTCTTGTTACTTGGTGCAATTGTCTGTCTTTGTTACTTGGTGTCAGTGTATGTCTGTGTTACTTGGTGTAAGTGTGTGTCTTTGTTACTTGGTGTAAGTGTGTGTCTTTGTTACTTGGTGTCAGTGTGTGTCTTTTTTCCTGGGTGTCAGTGTATGTCTTTGTTACTGTGTATCAGTGTATGTTACTGGGTGTCAGTGTGTGCCTGTGTTACTTGGTGTAAGTGTGTGTCTGTGTTACTGGGTATCAGTGTATGTCTTTGTTACTGGGTGTAATTGTCTGTCTTTGTTACTTGGTGTAATTGTATGTCTTTGTTACTTGGTGTCAGTGTATGTCTGTGTTACTTGGTGTCAGTGTGTGTCTTTGTTACTTGGTGTCAGTGTTTGTCTTTGTTCCTGGGTGTCAGTGTATGTCTTTGTTACTGTGTATCAGTGTGTGTTACTGGGTGTCAGTGTGTGTCTGTGTTACTTGGTGTCAGTGTGTGTCTTTGTTACTTGGTGTCCGTGTGTGTCTGTGTTACTGGGTGTCAGTGTATGCCTTTGTTACTTGGTGTAAGTGTGTGTCTGTGTTACTGGGGATCAGTGTATGTCTTTGTGACTTGGTATCTGTGTATGTCTTTGTTACTGGGTGTCAGTGTGTGTCTGTGTATCAGTGCATGTCTTTGTGACTTGGTGTCAGTTTATGTCTGTGTTACGGGGGGTCAGTGTGTGTCTGTGTTACTGGGGGCCAGTGTGTGTTTCTAACTGGGTGTCAGTGTGTGTCTGTGTTACTGGCTATCAGTGTATGTCTTTGTTACTTGGTGTCAGTGTATATGTTTGTGACTTGGTGTCAGTGTATGTCTTTGTTACTGGGTGTCAGTGTATGTCTTTGTTACTTGGTGCCAGTGTATGTCTGTGTTACCTGGTGTAAGTGTGTGTCTGTGTTACTGGGTGTCAGTGTGTGTCTGTGTTACTTGGTGCAAGTCTGTGTCTTTGTTACTTGGTGTCCGTGTGTGTCTGTGTTACTGGCTGTCAGTGTATGTCTTTGTTACTGGGAATCCGTGTATGTCTGTGTTACTTGGTGTAAGTGTGGGTCTGTGTTACTGGGTATCAGTGTATGTCTTTGTGACTTGGTGTCAGTGTGTGTCTTTGTGACTTGGTGTCAGTGTATGTCTTTGTTACTTGGTGTAAGTGTGTGTCTGTGTTACTGGGTATCAGTGTATGTCTTTGTTACTTGGTGTCAGTGTTTGTCTGTGTTACTGGGCATCAGTGTATGTCTTTGTGACTTGGTGTCAGTGTATGTCTTTGTTACTTGGTGTCACTGTTTGCCAGTGTTACTGGGCATCAGTGTATGTCTTTGTGACTTGGTGTCAGTGTGTGTCTGTGTAACTGGGAGTCAGTGCATGTCTTTGTTACTGGGTGTCAGTGTATGTCTTTGTTACTTGGTGTAAGTGTGTGTCTGTGTTACTGGGTATCAGTGTATGTCTTTGTTACTGGGTATCAGTGTATGTCTTTGTGACTTGGTGTCAGTGTGTGTCTGTGTTACTGGGTGTCAGTGTGTGTCTGCGTTACTTGGTGTACGTGTGTGTCGGTGTTACTGGTTGTCAGTGTATCTCTTTGTTACTGGGTGTCAGTGTACGTCTTTGTTACTTGGTGTCAGTGTATGTCAAAATACCTGGTGTAAGTGCATGTCTTTGTTACTTGGTGCAATTGTCTGTCTTTGTTACTTGGTGTAAGTGTGTGTCTTTGTTACTTGGTGTAAGTGTGTGTCTTTTTTACTTGGTGTCAGTGTGTGTCTTTGTTCCTGGGTGTCAGTGTATTTCTTTGTTACTGTGTATCAGTGTGTGTTACTGGGTGTCAGTGTGTGTCTGTGTTACTTGGTGTAAGTGTGTGTCTTTGTTACTTGGTGTCCGTGTGTGTCCGTGTTACTGGGTGTCAGTGTATGTCTTTGTTACTGGGTGTCAGTGTATGCCTTTGTTACTTGGTGTACGTTTTTATCTGTGTTACTGGGTATCAGTGTCTGTCTTTGTTACTTGGTGTAAGTGTGTGTCTGTGTTACTGGGGATCAGTGTATGTCTTTGTGACTTGGTATCAGTGTATGTCTTTGTTACTGGGTGTCAGTGCATGTCTTTGTTACTGGGTTTCAGTGTGTGTCTTTGTGTCAGTGTATGTCTGTGTTACTTGGTGTATGTGTGTGTCTGTGTATCAGTGTATGTCTTTGTGACTTGGTTTCAGTGTGTGTCTGTGTTACTGGCTATCAGTGTATGTATTTGTTACTTGGTGTAAGTGTGTGTCTGTGTTACTGGGGGCCAGTGTGTGTCTGTGTTACTGGCTATCAGTGTATGTATTTGTTACTTGGTGTAAGTGTATGTCTTTGTTATTTGGTGTCAGTGTATGTGTTTGTGACTTGGTGTCAGTGCATGTCTTTGTTACTTGGTGTAAGTGTGTGTCTGTGACACTAGGTGTCAGTATTTAGTTTAGTTTAGAGATACAGCACTGAAACAGGACCTTCGTTCCACCGTAACTGTGCCGACCATCAACCAACCATTTATACTAATGCTACGCGAAACCCATATTCCTATAACATCCCCACCGGTCCCTATATATTTCCCTACCACCTACCTGTACTAGGGGCAATTTATAATGGCCAATTAACCTATCAACCTGCAAGTCTTTGGCATGTGGGAGGAAACCGGAGCTCCCGGAGGAAACCCACGCAGACACAGGGAGAACTTGCAAACTCCGCACAGGCAGTACCCAGAATCGAACCCGGGTCCCTGGAGCTGTGAGGCTGCAGTGCTAACCACTGCGCCACTGTGCCGCCCAGTGTGTATCTGTGTTACTGGGTGTCAGTGCATGTCTTTGTTACTTGGTGTCAGTGTGTGTCTGTGTTGCTGGGTGTCAGTGTGTTTGTTTGTCTTACTGGCTGTCAGTGTGTGTCTGTGTTACTTGGTGTAAGTCTGTGTCTTTGTTACTTGGTGTCCGTGTGTGTCTGTGTTACTGGGTGTCAGTGCATGTCTTTGTTACTGGGTGTCAGTGTATGTCTTTGTTACTTGGTGTAAGTGTGTGTCTGTGTTACTGGGTATCAGTGTGTGACTTTTTTACTAGGTGTAAGTGTGTGTCTGTGTTACTGGGTGTCAGTGTGTGTCTGTGTTACTTGTTGTAAGTGTGTGTCTGTGTTACTGGGTGTCAGGGTATGTCTTTGTTACTGGGTGTCAGTGTATGTCTTTGTTACTTGGTGTCAGTGTATGTCAAAATACTTGGTGTAAGTGTATGTCTTTGCTACTTGGTGCAATTGTCTGTCTTTGTTACTTGGTTTCAGTGTATGTCTGTGTTACTTGGTGGAAGTGTGTGTCTTTGTTAGTTGGTGTAAGTGTGTGTCTTTGTTACTTGGTGTCAGTGTATGTCTTTGTTACTGTGTATCAGTGTGTGTTACTGGGTGTCAGTGTGTGTCTGTGTTACTTGGTGTAAGTGTGCGTCTTTGTTACTTGGTGTCCGTGTGTGTCTGTGTAACTGGGTGTCAGTGCATGTCTTTGTTACTGGGTGTCAGTGTATGTCTTTGTTACTTGGTGTCAGTGTATGTCTTTGTTACTGGGTGTCAGTGTGTGTCTTTGTGACTTGGTGTCAGTGTACGTCTGTGTTACGGGGGGTCAGTGTGTGTCTGTGTTACTGGAGGCCAGTGTTTGTTACTAACTGGGTGTCAGTGTGTGTCTGTGTTACTGGCTATCAGTGTATGTCTTTGTTCCTTGGTGTAAGTGTATGTCTTTGTTACTTGGTGTCAGTGTATGTGATTGTTACTTGGTGTCAGTGTATGTCTTTGTTACTGGGTGTCAGTGTATGTCTTTGTTACCTGGTGTCAGTGTGTGTCTGTGTTACTTGGTTTTAGTCTGTGTCTTTGTTACTTGGTGTCCGTGTGTGTCTGTGTTACTGGCTGTCAGTGCATGTCTTTGTTACTGGCTGTCCGTGTATGTCAGTGTTACTTGGTGTAAGTGTGGGTCTGTGTTAAGGGTATCAGTGTATGTCTTTGTGACTTGGTGTCAGTGTATGTCTTTGTTACTGGGTGTCAGTGTGTGTCTTTGTGACATGGTGTCAGTGTATGTCTTTGTTACTTGGTGTAAGTGTGTGTCTGTGTTACTGGGTATCAGTGTATGTCTTTGTTACTTGGCGTCAGTGCATGTAAAAATACTTGGTGTAAGTGTATGTCTTTGTGACTTGGTGTCAGTGTATGTCTTTGTTACTTGGTGTCAGTGTTTGTCTGTGTTACTGGGTATCAGTGTATGTCTTTGTGACTTGGTGTCAGTGTTTGTCTGTGTAACTGGGTGTCAGTGCATGTCTTTGTTACTGGGTGTCAGGGTATGTCTTTGTTACTTGGTGTAAGTGTGTGTCTGTGTTACTGGGTATCAGTGTATGTCTTTGTTACTGGGTATCAGTGAATGTCTTTGTGAGTTGGTGTCAGTGTGTGTCTGTGTTACTGGGTGTCAGTGTGTGTCTTTGTTCCTGGGTGTCAGTGTATGTCTTTGTTGCTGTGTATCAGTGTGTGTTACTGGGTGTCAGTGTGTGTCTGTGTTACTTGGTGTAAGTGTGTGTCTTTGTTACTGGGTGTCAGTGTATGTCTTTGTTACTGGGTGTCAGTGTATGTCTTTGTTACTTGGTGTAAATTTTTATCTGTGTTACTGGGTATCAGTGTCTGTCTTTGTTACTTGGTGTAAGTGTGTGTCTGTGTTACTGGGGATCAGTGTATGTCTTTGTGACTTGGTATCTGTGTATGTCTTTGTTACTGGGTGTCAGTGTGTGTCTGTGTTACTGGGTATCAGTGTCTGTCTTTGTGACTTGGTATCAGTGTATGTCTTTGTTACAGGGTGTCAGTGTGTGTCTGCGTTCCTGGGTTTCAGTGTATGTCTTTGTGACTTGGTGTCAGTGTGTGTCTTTGTTACTGGGTGTCAGTGTGTGTCTTTGTGACTTGGTGTCAGTGTATGTCTGTGTTACTTGGTGTAAGTGTGTGTCTGTGTATCAGTGTATGTCTTTGTGACTTGGTGTCAGTTTATGTCTTTATTACTGGGTGCCAGTGTGTGTCTTTGTGACTTGGTGTCAGTGTATGTCTGTGTTACGGGGGGTCAGTGTGTGTATGTGTTACTGGGGGCCAGTGTGTGTTTCTAACTGGGTGTCAGTGTGTGTCTGTGTTACTGGCTATCATTGTATGTCATTGTTACTGGGCTTCAGTGTATGTGTTTGTGACTTGGTGTCAGTGTATGTCTTTGTTACTTGGTGTAAGTGTATGTCAAAATACTTGGTGTAAGTGCATGTCTTTGTTACTTGGTGTCAGTGTGTGTCTGTGACACAAGGTGTCAGTATTTAGTTTAGTTTCGAGATACAGCACTGAAACAGGCCCTTCGGTCCACCGAGTCTGTGCCGACCATCAACCAACCATTTATACTAATCCTACACGAATCCCATATTCCAATAACATCCCCACCGGTCCCTATATATTTCCCTACCACCTACCTATACGAGGGGCAATTTATAATGGCCAATTAACCTACCAACCTGCAAGTCGTTGGCATGTGGGAGGAAACCGGAGCACCCGGAGGAAACCCACGCAGACACAGGGAGAACTTGCAAACTCCGCACAGGCAGTACCCAGAATCGATCCCGGGTCCATGGAGCTGTGAGGCTGCAGTGCTAACCACAGCGACACTGTGCCGCCCAGTGTGTATCTGTGTTACTGGGTGTCAGTGCATGTCTTTGTTACTTGGTGTCAGTGTGTGTCTGTGTTGCTGGGTTTCAGTATGTTTGTTTGTCTTCCTGGCTGTCAGTGTGTGTCTGTGTTACTTGGTGTAAGTGTGTGTCTTTGTTACTTGGTGTCCGTGTGTGTCTGTGTTACTGGGTGTCAGTGCATGTCTTTGTTACTGGGTGTCAGTGTATGTATTTGTTACTTGGTGTAAGTGTGTGTCTGTGTTACTGGGTATCAGTGTGCGTCTTCGTTACTAGGTGTAAGTGTGTGTCTGTGTTACTGGGTATCAGTGTATGTCTTTGTTACTGGGTATCAGTGTATGTCTTTGTGACTTGGTGTCAGTGTCTGTCTTTGTTACTGGGTGTCAGTGTGTGTCTTTGTGACTTGGCGTCAGTTTATGTCTTTGTTACTTGGTGTAAGTGTGTGTCTGTGTTACTGGGTGTCAGTGTGTGCCTGTGTTACTTGGTGTCAGTGTATGTCTTTGTGACTTGGTGTCAGTGTATGTCTTTGTTACTTGGTGTAAGTGTGAGTCTGTGTTACTGGGTGTCAGTGTGTGTCTGTGTTACGTGGTGTCAGTATATGTGTTTGTTAATGGGTGTCCGTGTATGTCTTTGTTACTTGGTGTAAGTGTGTGTCTGTGTTACTGGGTGTCAGTGCATGTCTGTGTTACTTGGTGTAAGTGTGGGTCTGTGTTACCGGTTATCAGTGTATGTCTTTGTGACTTGGTGTCAGTGTATGTCTTTGTTACTGGGTGTCAGTGTGTGTCTATGTGACTTGGGGACAGTGTATGTCTTTGTTACTTTGTGTCAGTGTATGTCTTTGTTACTTGGTGTCAGTGTGTGTCTGTGTTACTGGGTATCAGTGTATGTATTTGTGACTTGGTATCAGTGTATGTCTTTGTGACTTGGTGTCAGTGTATGTCTTTGTTACTGGGTGTCAGTGTGTGTTGTGTTACTTGGTGTCAGTGTATGTCTTTGTTACTGTTTATCAGTGTTTCTCTGTGTTACTGGGTGTCAGTGTGTGTTTGTTTGTGTTACTGGGTGTCAGTGTGTATCTGTGACACTAGGTGTCAGTATTTAGTTTAGTTTCGAGATGCAGCACTTTAACAGGCCCTTCGGCCCACCGAGTCTGTGCCGACCATCAATCACCCATTTATCCTAATCCTACACTAATCCCGTATTCCTATCACATCCCCACCTGTCCCTATATATTTCCCTACCACCTACCGATACTAGGGGCAATTTATGATGGCCAATTAACCTATCAACCTGCAGGTCTTTGGCATGTGGGAGGAAACCGGAGCACCCGGAGGAAACCCACGCAGACACAGGGAGAACTTGCAAACTCCGCACAGGCAGTACCCAGAATCGAACCCGTGTCCCTGGAGCTGTCAGGCTGCGGTGACAACCACTGCGCCAATGTGCCCCCCCCCCCCCCCCCCCCCAGTGTGTGCCTTTGTTACTGGGTATCAGTGTATGTCTTTGTTACTTGGTGTCAGTTTATGTCTTTATTACTGGGTGCCAGTGTGTGTCTTTGTGACTTGGTGTCAGTGTATGTCTGTGTTACGGGGGGTCAGTGTGTGTATGTGTTACTGGGGGCCAGTGTGTGTTTCTAACTGGGTGTCAGTGTGTGTCTGTGTTACTGGCTATCATTGTATGTCTTTGTTACTGGGCGTCAGTGTATGTGTTTGTGACTTGGTGTCAGTGTATGTCTTTGTTACTTGGTGTAAGTGTATGTCAAAATACTTGTTGTAAGTGTATGTCTTTGTTACTTGGTGTCAGTGTGTGTCTGTGACACAAGGTGTCAGTATTTAGTTTAGTTTCGAGATACAGCACTGAAACAGGCCCTTCGGTCCACCGAGTCTGTGCCGACCATCAACCAACCATTTATACTAATCCTACACGAATCCCATATTCCAATAACATCCCCACCGGTCCCTATATATTTCCCTACCACCTACCTATACGAGGGGCAATTTATAATGGCCAATTAACCTACCAACCAGCAAGTCGTTGGCATGTGGGAGGAAACCGGAGCACCCGGAGGAAACCCACGCAGACACAGGGAGAACTTGCAAACTCCGCACAGGCAGTACCCAGAATCGATCCCGGGTCCATGGAGCTGTGAGGCTGCAGTGCTAACCACAGCGCCACTGTGCCGCCCAGTGTGTATCTGTGTTACTGGGTGTCAGTGCATGTCTTTGTTACTTGGTGTCAGTGTGTGTCTGTGTTGCTGGTTTTCAGTATGTTTGTTTGACTTACTGGCTGTCAGTGTGTGTCTGTGTTACTTGGTGTCCGTGTGTGTCTGTGTTACTGGGTGTCAGTGCATGTCTTTGTTACTGGGTGTCAGTGTATGTATTTGTGACTTGGCGTCAGTTTATGTCTTTGTTACTTGGTGTAAGTGTGTGTCTGTGTTACTGGGTGTCAGTGTGTGCCTGTGTTACTTGGTGTCAGTGTATGTCTTTGTGACTTGGTGTCAGTGTATGTCTTTGTTACTTGGTGTAAGTGTGAGTCTGTGTTACTGGGAGTCAATGTGTGTCTGTGTTACGTGGTGTCAGTATATGTGTTTGTTAATGGGTGTCCGTGTGTGTCTTTGTTACTTGGTGTAAGTGTGTGTCTGTGTTACTGGGTGTCAGTGCATGTCTGTGTTACTTGGTGTAAGTGTGGGTCTGTGTTACCGGTTATCAGTGTATGTCTTTGTGACTTGGTGTCAGTGTATGTCTTTGTTACTGGGTGTCAGTGTGTGTTGTGTTACTTGGTGTCAGTGTATGTCTTTGTTACTGTTTATCAGTGTTTCTCTGTGTTACTGGGTGTCAGTGTGTGTTTGTTTGTGTTACTGGGTGTCGGTGTGTATCTGTGACACTAGGTGTCAGTATTTAGTTTAGTTTCGAGATGCAGCACTTTAACAGGCCCTTCGGCCCACCGAGTCTGTGCCGACCATCAATCACCCATTTATACTAATGCTACACTAATCCCGTATTCCTATCACATCCCCACCTGTCCCTATATATTTCCCTACCACCTACCGATACTAGGGGCAATTTATGATGGCCAATTAACCTATCAACCTGCAGGTCTTTGGCATGTGGGAGGAAACCGGAGCACCCGGAGGAAACCCACGCAGACACAGGGAGAACTTGCAAACTCCGCACAGGCAGTACCCAGAATCGAACCCGTGTCCCTGGAGCTGTCAGGCTGCGGTGACAACCACTGCGCCAATGTGCCCCCCCCCCCCCCCCCCCCCCAGTGTGTGCCTTTGTTACTGGGTATCAGTGTATGTCTTTGTTACTTGGTGTCAGTTTATGTCTTTATTACTGGGTGCCAGTGTGTGTCTTTGTGACTTGGTGTCAGTGTATGTCTGTGTTACGGGGGGTCAGTGTGTGTATGTGTTACTGGGGGCCAGTGTGTGTTTCTAACTGGGTGTCAGTGTGTGTCTGTGTTACTGGCTATCATTGTATGTCTTTGTTACTGGGCGTCAGTGTATGTGTTTGTGACTTGGTGTCAGTGTATGTCTTTGTTACTTGGTGTAAGTGTATGTCAAAATACTTGGTGTAAGTGTATGTCTTTGTTACTTGGTGTCAGTGTGTGTCTGTGACACAAGGTGTCAGTATTTAGTTTAGTTTCGAGATACAGCACTGAAACAGGCCCTTCGGTCCACCGAGTCTGTGCCGACCATCAACCAACCATTTATACTAATCCTACACGAATCCCATATTCCAATAACATCCCCACCGGTCCCTATATATTTCCCTACCACCTACCTATACGAGGGGCAATTTATAATGGCCAATTAACCTACCAACCAGCAAGTCGTTGGCATGTGGGAGGAAACCGGAGCACCCGGAGGAACCCCACGCAGACACAGGGAGAACTTGCAAACTCCGCACAGGCAGTACCCAGAATCGATCCCGGGTCCATGGAGCTGTGAGGCTGCAGTGCTAACCACAGTGCCACTGTGCCGCCCAGTGTGTATCTGTGTCACTGGGTGTCAGTGCATGTCTTTGTTACTTGGTGTCAGTGTGTGTCTGTGTTGCTGGTTTTCAGTATGTTTGTTTGACTTACTGGCTGTCAGTGTGTGTCTGTGTTACTTGGTGTCCGTGTGTGTCTGTGTTACTGGGTGTCAGTGCATGTCTTTGTTACTGGGTGTCAGTGTATGTATTTGTTACTTGGTGTAAGTGTGTGTCTGTGTTACTGGGTATCAGTGTGCGTCTTCGTTACTTGGTGTAAGTGTGTGTCTGTGTTACTGGGTATCAGTGTATGTCTTTGTTACTGGGTATCAGTGTATGTCTTTGTGACTTGGTGTCAGTGTCTGTCTTTGTTACTGGGTGTCAGTGTGTGTCTTTGTGACTTGGCGTCAGTTTATGTCTTTGTTACTTGGTGTAAGTGTGTGTCTGTGTTACTGGGTGTCAGTGTGTGCCTGTGTTACATGGTGTCAGTGTATGTCTTTGTGACTTGGTGTCAGTGTATGTCTTTGTTACTTGGTGTAAGTGTGAGTCTGTGTTACTGGGTGTCAGTGTGTGTCTGTGTTACGTGGTGTCAGTGTATGTGTTTGTTAATGGGTGTCCGTGTATGTCTTTGTTACTTGGTGTAAGTGTGTGTCTGTGTTACTGGGTGTCAGTGCATGTCTGTGTTACTTGGTGTAAGTGTGGGTCTGTGTTACCGGTTATCAGTGTATGTCTTTGTGACTTGGTGTCAGTGTATGTCTTTGTTACTGGGTGTCAGTGTGTGTCCATGTGACTTGGGGACAGTGTATGTCTTTGTTACTTTGTGTCAGTGTATGTCTTTGTTACTTGGTGTCAGTGTGTGTCTGTGTTACTGGGTATCAGTGTATGTATTTGTGACTTGGTATCAGTGTATGTCTTTGTGACTTGGTGTCAGTGTATGTCTTTGTTACTGTTTATCAGTGTTTCTCTGTGTTACTGGGTGTCAGTGTGTGTTTGTTTGTGTTACTGGGTGTCAGTGTTTATCTGTGACACTAGGTGTCAGTATTTAGTTTAGTTTCGAGATGCAGCACTTTAACAGGCCCTTCGGCCCACCGAGTCTGTGCCGACCATCAATCATCCATTTATACTAATCCTACACTAATCCCGTATTCCTATCACATCCCCACCTGTCCCTATATATTTCCCAACCACCTACCTATACTAGGGGCAATTTATGATGGCCAATTAACATGTCAACCTGCAAGTCTTTGGCATGTGGGAGGAAGCCGGAGCACCCGGAGGAAATCCACGCAGACACAGGGAGAACTTGCAAACTCCGCACAGGCAGTACCCAGAATCGAACCCGTGTCCCTGGAGCTGTCAGGCTGCGGTGACAACCACTGCGCCAATGTGCCCCCCCCCCCCCAGTGTGTGCCTTTGTTACTGGGTATCAGTGTATGTCTTTGTTACTTGGTGTCAGTGTATGTCTGTGTTACTTGGTGTAAGTGTGTGTCTGTGTTACTGGGTGTCAGTGTGTGTCTGTGTTACTTGGTGTATGTCTGTGTCTTTGTTACTTGGTGTCCGTGTGTGTCTGTGTTACTGGCTGTCAGTGTATGTCTTTGTTACTGGGTGTCCGTGTATGTCTTTGTTACTTGGTGTAATGTGTGTCTGTGTTACTGGGTGTCAGTGTATGTCTGTGTTACTTGGTGTAAGTGTGGGTCTGTGTTGCTGGGTATCAGTGTATATCTTTGTTACTGGGTGTCAGTGTGTGTCTTTGTGACTTGGTGTCATTGTATGTCTTTGTTACTTGGTGTAAGTGTGTGTCTGTGTTACTGGGTATCAGTGTATGTCTTTGTTACTTGGTGTCAGTGTGTGTCAAAATACTTGGTGTCCGTGTATGTCTTTGTTACTTGGTGTCAGTGTTTGTCTGTGTTACTGGGTATCAGTGTATGTCTTTGTTACTGGGTGTCAGTGTGTGTCTGTGTTACTTGGTGTCAGAGTATGTCTTTGTTACTGTTTATCAGTGTTTCTCTGTGTTACTGGGTGTCAGTGTGTGTTTGTTTTTGTTACTGGGTGTCAGTGTTTATCTGTGACACTAGGTGTCAGTATTTAGTTTAGTTTAGAGATACAGCACTTCAACAGGCCCTTCGGCCCACCGTGTCTGTCACGACCATCAACCACCCATTCATACTAATCCTACACTAATCCCGTATTCCTATCACATCCCCACCTGTCCCTATATATTTCCCTCCCACCGACCTATACTAGGGGCAATTTATGATGGCCAATTAACCTATCAACCTGCAAGTCTTTGGCATGTGGGAGGAAGCCGGAGCACCCGTAGGAAACCCACGCAGACACAGGGAGAACTTGCAAACTCCGCACAGGCAGGACCCAGAATCGGACCCGGGTCCCTGGAGCTGTGAGGCTGCGTTGCTAACCACTGCGCCAATGTGCCCCCCAGTATGTGCCTGTGTTACTGGGAATCAGTGTATGTCTTTGTTACTTGGTGTCAGTGCATGTCTGTGTTACTGGGTGTCAGTGTGTGTCTGTGTTACTTGGTGTAAGTGTGTGTCTGTGTTACTGGGTATCAGTGTCTGTCTTTGTTACTTGGTGTAAGTGTGTGTCTGTGTTACTGGGTATCATTGTATGTCTTTGTTACCTGGTGTCAGTGTATGTCTGTATTACTTTGTGTAAGTGTGTGTCTGTGTTACTGGGTAGCAGTGTATGTCTTTGTGACTTGGTATCAGTGTATGTCTTTGTTACTGGGTATCAGTGTGTGTCTTTGTGACTTGGTGTCAGTGTATGTCTTTGTTACTTGGTGTCAGTGTATGTCTGTGTTACTTGGTGTCAGTGTATGTCTTTGTTACTTGGTGTAAGTGTGTGTCTGAGTTACTTGGTGTAAGTTTGTGTCAGTGTTCCTGGGTATCAGTGTATGTCTTTGTTACTTGGTGTCAGTGTATGTCTGTGTTACTTGGTGTAAGTGTGTGTCTGTGTTACTGGGTGTCAGTGTATGTCTTTGCTACTGGGTGTCAGTGTGTGTCTTTGTTACTTGGTGTCAGTGCATGTCAAAATACTTGGTGTAAGTGTATGTCTTAGTTAGTCTGTGTAATTTTGTGTCTTTGTTACTTGGTGTAAGTGTATGTCTTTGTAACTTGGTGTCAGTGTATGTCTTTGTTACTTGGTATCAGTGTAAGTCTCTGTTACTTGGTGTAAGTGTGTGCCTGTGTTACTGGGTATCAGTGTATGTCTTTGTTACATGGTGTCAGTGTATGTCTGTGTTACTTGGTGTAAGTGTGTGTCTGTGTTACTGGGTGTCAGTGCATGTCTTTGTTACTTGGTGTCAGTGTTTATCTGTGTTACTTGGTGTAAGTGTGTGTCTTCGTTACTTGGTGTACTTGTATGTCTTTGTTACTTGGTGTCAGTGTATGTCTGTGTTACTTGGTGTCAGTGTTTGTCTTTGTTACTTGGTGTAAGTGTGTGTCTTTGTTACTTGGTGTAAGTGTGTGTCTGTGTTCCTGGGTATCAGTATATGTCTTTGTTACTTGATGTCAGTGTATGTCTGTGTTACTTGGTGTAATTGTGTGTCTGTGTTAATAGGTATCTGTGTATGTCTTTGTTACTTGGTGTCAGTGTATGTCTGTGTCTCTTGGTGTAAGTGTGTGTCTGTGTTACTCGGTGTCAGTGTGTGTCTGTGTTACTTGGTGTAAGTGTGTTTCTTTGTTACTTGGTGTCCGTGTGTGTCTGTGTTACTGGGTGTCAGTGTATGTCTTTGTTACTGGGTGTCAGTGTATGTCTTTGTTACTTGGTGCAAGTGTGTGTCTGTGTTACTGGATATCAGTGTCTGTCTTTGTTACTTGGTGTAAGTGTGTGTCTGTGTTACTGGGTATCAGTGTATGTCTTTGTTACCTGGTGTCAGTGTATGTCTGTGTTACTTTGTGTAAGTGTGTGTCTGTGTTACTGGGTATCAGTGTATGTCTTTGTGACTTGGTATCAGTGTATGTCTTTGTTACTGGGTGTCAGTGTGTGTCTTTGTGACTTGTTGTCAGTGTATGTCTTTGTTACTTGGTGTAAGTGTGTGTCTTTGTTACTGGGTGTCAGTGTATGTCTTTGTTGCTTGGTGTAAGTGTGTGTCTGTGTTACAGGGTATCAGTGTCTGTCTTTGTTTCTTGGTGTAAGTGTGTGTCTGTGTTACTGGGTATCAGTGCATGTCTGTGTTACTTGGTGTAAGTGTATGTCTTGTTTACTTGGTGTCAGTGTATGTCTGTGTTAGTTGGTGTAAGTGTGTGTCTGTGTTGCTGGGTATCAGTGTATGTCTTTGTTACTTGGTGTCAGTGTATGTCTGTGTTACTTCGGGAAAGTGTGCGTCTGTGTTACTGGGTATCAGTGCATGTCTGTGTTACTTGGTGTAAGTGTATGTCTTTGTTACTTGGTGTAAGTGTATGTCTTTGTAACTTGGTGTCAGTGTATGTCTTTGTTACTTGGTGTCATTGTATGTCTTTGTTACTTGGCGTCAGTGCGTGTCTGTGTTACTGTGTATCAGTGTATGTCTATGTGACTTGGTATCAGTGTATGTCTTTGTTACTGGGTGTCAGTGTGTGTCTGTGTTACTGGGTATCAGTGTATGTCTTTGTGACTTGGTATCAGTGTATGTCTTTGTTACTGGGTGTCTGTGTGTGTCTGTGTTGCTGGGTATCAGTGTATGTCGTTATGACTTGGTATCAGTGTATGTCTTTGTTACTGGGTGTCAGTGTGTGTCTGTGTTTCTGGGTATCAGTGTATGTCTTTGCGACTTGGTATCAGTGTATGTCTTTGTTACTGGGTGTCAGTGTGTGTCTTTGTGACTTGGTGTCAGTGTATGTCTGTGTTACTTGGTTTAAGTGTGTGTCTGTGTTACTGGGTGTCAGTGTGTGTCTGTGTTACTTGGTGTAAGTCTGTGTCTTTGTTACTTGGTGTCCGTGTGTGTCTGTGTTACTGGGTTTCAGTGCATGTCTTTGTTACTGGGTGTCAGTGTATGTCTTTGTTACTTGGTGTAAGTGTGTGTCTGTGTTACTTGGTGCAAGTGTGTGTCTGTGTTCCTGGGTATCAGTGTATGTCTTTGTTACTTGGTGTCAGTGTGTGTCTGTGTTACTTGGTGTAAGTGTGTTTCTTTGTTACTTGGTGTCCGTGTGTGTCTGTGTTACTTGGTGTAAGTGTGTTTCTTTGTTACTTGGTGTCCGTGTGTGTCTGTGTTACTGGGTGTCAGTGTATGTCTTTGTTACTGGGTGTCAGTGTATGTCTTTGTTACTTGGTGCAAGTGTGTGTCTGTGTTACTGGGTATCAGTGTCTGTCTTTGTTACTTGGTGTAAGTGTGTGTCTGTGTTACTGGGTATCAGTGTATGTCTTTGTTACCTGGTGTCAGTGTATGTCTGTATTACTTTGTGTAAGTGTGTGTCTGTGTTACTGGGTATCAGTGTATGTCTTTGTGACTTGGTATCAGTGTATGTCTTTGTTACTGGGTTTCAGTGTGCGTCTTTGTGACTTGGTGTCAGTGTATGTCTTTTTTACTTGGTGGAAGTGTGTGTCTGTGTTACTGGGTATCAGTGTATGTCTTTGTTAATTGGTGTCAGTGTATGTCAAAATACTTGGTGGAAGTGTATGTCTTTGTTACTTGGTGTAATTGTCTGTCTTTGTTACTTGGTGTAAGTGTATGTCTTTGTAACTTGGTGTCAGTGTATGTCTTTGTTACTTGGTGTCAGTGTATGTCTGTGTTACTTGGTGTCTGTGTATGTCTTTGTTGCTTGGTGTCAGTGTATGTCTTTGTTACTGGGTGTCAGTGTATGTCTTTGTTACTTGGTGCAAGTGTGTGTCTGTGTTACTGGGTATCAGTGTCTGTCTTTGTTACTTGGTGTAAGTGTGTGTCTGTGTTACTGGGTATCAGTGTATGTCTTTGTTACCTGGTGTCAGTGTATGTCTGTATTACTTTGTGTAAGTGTGTGTCTGTGTTACTGGGTATCAGTGTATGTCTTTGTGACTTGGTATCAGTGTATGTCTTTGTTACTGGGTTTCAGTGTGTGTCTTTGTGACTTGGTGTCAGTGTATGTCTTTTTTACTTGGTGGAAGTGTGTGTCTGTGTTACTGGGTATCAGTGTATGTCTTTGTTAATTGGTGTCAGTGTATGTCAAAATACTTGGTGGAAGTGTATGTCTTTGTTACTTGGTGTAATGTCTGTCTTTGTTACTTGGTGTAAGTGTATGTCTTTGTAACTTGGTGTCAGTGTATGTCTTTGTTACTTGGTGTCAGTGTATGTCTGTGTTACTTGGTGTAAGTGTGTGTCTTTGTTACTTGGTGTAAGTGTATGTCTTTGTTACTTGGTGTCTGTGTATGTCTTTGTTGCTTGGTGTCAGTGTGTGTCTGTGTTACTGGGTATCAGTGTATGTCTTTGTGACTTGGTATCAGTGTATGTCTTTGTTACTGGGTGTCAGTGTGTGTCTGTGTTACTGGGTATCAGTGTATGTCTTTGTGACTTGGTATCAGTGTATGTCTTTGTTACTGGGTGTCAGTGTGTGTCTGTGTTACTGGGTATCAGTGTATGTCGTTGTGACTTGGTATCAGTGAGTGTCTGTGTTACTGGGTATCAGTGTCTGTCAGTGTTATTTCGTGTAAGTGTGTGTCTTTGTTACTTGGTGTGATTGTATGTCTTTGTTACTTGGTGTCAGTGTATGTCTTTGTTACTGTTTATTCGTGTTTCTCTGTGTTACTGGGTGTCAGTGTGTGTCTGTTTGTGTTACTGGGTGTCAGTGTATGTCTTTGTTACTTGCTGTAATTGTGTGTCTGTGTTACTGGGTATCAGTGTCTGTCTTTGTTACTTGGTGTAAGTCTGTGTCTTTGTTACTTGGTGTCCGTGTGTGTCTGTGTTACTGGGTTTCAGTGCATGTCTTTGTTACTGGGTGTCAGTGTATGTCTTTGTTACTTGGTGTAAGTGTGTGTCTGTGTTACTTGGTGCAAGTGTGTGTCTGTGTTCCTGGGTATCAGTGTATGTCTTTGTTACTTGGTGTCAGTGTATGTCTGTGTTACTTCGGGAAAGTGTGCGTCTGTGTTACTGGGTATCAGTGCATGTCTGTGTTACTTGGTGCAAGTGTATGTCTTTGTTACTTGGTGTAAGTGTGTGTCTTTGTTACTTGGTGTAATTGTATGTCTTTGTTACTTGGTGTCAGTGTATGTCTGTGTTACTGGGTATCAGTGTATGTCTTTGTTACCTGGTGTCAGTGTATGTCTGTGTTACTTTGTGTAAGTGTGTGTCTGTGTTACTGGGCATCAGTGTATGTCTTTGTGACTTGGTATCAGTGTATGTCTTTGCTACTGGGTGTCAGTGTGTGTCTTTGTGACTTGGTGTCAATGTATGTCTTTGTTACTTGGTGTAAGTGTGTGTCTGTGTTACTGGGTATCAATGTATGTCTTTGTTACTTGGTGTCAGTGTATGTCAAAATACTTGGTGTAAGCGTATGTCTTTGTTACTTGGTGTAATTTTCTGTCTTTGTTACTTGGTGTAAGTGTATGTCTTTGTAACTTGGTGTCAGTGTATGTCTTTGTTACTTGGTGTCATTGTATGTCTTTGTTACTTGGCGTCAGTGCGTGTCTGTGTTACTGTGTATCAGTGTATGTCTTTGTGACTTGGTATCAGTGTATGTCTTTGTTACTGGGTGTCAGTGTGTGTCTGTGTTACTGGGTATCAGTGTATGTCTTTGTGACTTGGTATCAGTGTATGTCTTTGTTACTGGGTGTCTGTGTGTGTCTGTGTTGCTGGGTATCAGTGTATGTCGTTATGACTTGGTATCAGTGTATGTCTTTGTTACTGGGTGTCAGTGTGTGTCTGTGTTTCTGGGTATCAGTGTATGTCTTTGCGACTTGGTGTCAGTGCATGTCTTTGTTACTGGGTGTCAGTGTGTGTCTTTGTGACTTGGTGTCAGTGTATGTCTGTGTTACTTGGTGCAAGTGTGTGTCTGTGTTCCTGGGTATCAGTGTATGTCTTTGTTACTTGGTGTCAGTGTGTGTCTGTGTTACTTGGTGTAAGTGTGTTTCTTTGTTACTTGGTGTCCGTGTGTGTCTGTGTTACTTGGTGTAAGTGTATTTCTTTGTTACTTGGTGTCCGTGTGTGTCTGTGTTACTGGATGTCAGTGTATGTCTTTGTTACTGGGTGTCAGTGTATGTCTTTGTTACTTGGTGCAAGTGTGTGTCTGTGTTACTGGGTATCAGTGTCTGTCTTTGTTACTTGGTATCAGTGTATGTCTTTGTTACTGGGTATCAGTGTATGTCTTTGTTAATTGGTGTCAGTGTATGTCAAAATACTTGGTGGAAGTGTATGTCTTTGTTACTTGGTGTAATTGTCTGTCTTTGTTACTTGGTGTAAGTGTATGTCTTTGTAACTTGGTGTCAGTGTATGTCTTTGTTACTTGGTGTCAGTGTATGTCTGTGTTACTTGGTGTCTGTGTATGTCTTTGTTGCTTGGTGTCAGTGTATGTCTTTGTTACTGGGTGTCAGTGTATGTCTTTGTTACTTGGTGCAAGTGTGTGTCTGTGTTACTGGGTATCAGTGTCTGTCTTTGTTACTTGGTGTAAGTGTGTGTCTGTGTCACTGGGTATCAGTGTATGTCTTTGTTACCTGGTGTCAGTGTATGTCTGTATTACTTTGTGTAAGTGTGTGTCTGTGTTACTGGGTATCAGTGTATGTCTTTGTGACTTGGTATCAGTGTATGTCTTTGTTACTGGGTTTCAGTGTGTGTCTTTGTGACTTGGTGTCAGTGCATGTCTTTTTTACTTGGTGGAAGTGTGTGTCTGTGTTACTGGGTATCAGTGTATGTCTTTGTTAATTGGTGTCAGTGTATGTCAAAATACTTGGTGGAAGTGTATGTCTTTGTTACTTGGTGTAATTGTCTGTCTTTGTTACTTGGTGTAAGTGTATGTCTTTGTAACTTGGTGTCAGTGTATGTCTTTGTTACTTGGTGTCAGTGTATGTCTGTGTTACTTGGTGTAAGTGTGTGTCTTTGTTACTTGGTGTAAGTGTATGTCTTTGTTACTTGGTGTCTGTGTATGTCTTTGTTGCTTGGTGTCAGTGTGTGTCTGTGTTACTGGGTATCAGTGTATGTCTTTGTGACTTGGTATCAGTGTATGTCTTTGTTACTGGGTGTCAGTGTGTGTCTGTGTTACTGGGTATCAGTGTATGTCTTTGTGACTTGGTATCAGTGTATGTCTTTGTTACTGGGTGTCAGTGTGTGTCTGTGTTACTGGGTATCAGTGTATGTCGTTGTGACTTGGTATCAGTGTATGTCTTTGTTACTGGGTGTCAGTGTGTGTTTGTTTGTGTTACTGGGTGTCAGTGTATGTCTTTGTTACTTGGTGTAAGTGTGTGTCTGTGTTACTGGGTATCAGTGTCTGTCAGTGTTATTTCGTGTAAGTGTGTGTCTTTGTTACTTGGTGTAATTGTATGTCTTTGTTACTTGGTGTCAGTGTATGTCTTTGTTACTGGGTGTCAGTGTGTGACTGTGTTACTTGGTGTCGGTGTATGTCTTTGTTACTGTTTATTCGTGTTTCTCTGTGTTACTGGGTGTCAGTGTGTGTCTGTTTGTGTTACTGGGTGTCAGTGTATGTCTTTGTTACTTGCTGTAATTGTGTGTCTGTGTTACTGGGTATCAGTGTCTGTCTTTGTTACTTTGTGTAAGAGTGTGTCTTTGTTACTTGGTGTAATTGTATGCCTCTGCTACTTGGTGTCAGTGTATGTCTGTGTTACTTGGTGGAAGTGTATGTCTTTGTTACTTGGTGTAAGTGTGTGTCTGTGTTACTTGGTGTAAGTGTGTGTCTGTGTTCCTGGGTATCAGTGTATGTCTTTGTTACTTGGTGGAAGTGTATGTCTTTGTTACTTGGTGTCAGTGTATGTCTGTGTTAGTTGGTGTCAGTGTGTGTCTGTGTTACTGGGTGTCAGTGTATGTCTTTGTTACTTGGTGTTACTGTATGTCTGTGTTACTTGGTGTCAGTGTATGTCTTTGTTACTTGGTGTAAGTGTGTGTCTGTGTTAATGGGTATCAGTGTATGTCTTTGTTACTTGGTGTCAGTGTATGTCTGTGTTACTTGGTGTAAGTGTGTGTCTGTGTTTCTGGGTATCAGTGTATGTCTTTGTTACTTGGTGTCAGTGTATGTCTGTGTTGCTTGGTGTAAGTGTGTGTCTGTGTTCCTGGGTGTCAGTGTGTGTCTGTATTACTTGGTGTAAGTGTGTTTCTTTGTTACTTGGTGTCCGTGTGTGTCTGTGTTACTGGATGTCAGTGTATGTCTTTCTTACTGGGTGTCAGTGTATGTCTTTGTTACTTGGTGCAAGTGTGTGTCTGTGTTACTGGGTATCAGTGTCTGTCTTTGTTACTTGGTGTAAGTGTGTGTCTGTGTTACTGGGTATCAGTGTATGTCTTTGTTACCTGGTGTCAGTGTATGTCTGTGTTACTTTGTGTAAGTGTGTGTCTGTGTTACTGGGTATCAGTGTATGTCTTTCTAACTTGGTATCAGTGTATGTCTTTGTTACTGGGTGTCAGTGTGTGTCTTTGTGACTTGGTGTCAGTGTAAGTCGTTGTTACTTGGTGTAAGTGTGTGTCTGTGTTACTGGGTATCAGTGTATGTCTTTGTTACATGGTGTCAGTGTATGTCTGTGTTGCTGGGTGTCAGTGTGTGTCTGTGTTACTGGGTACCAGTGTATGTCGTTGTGACTTGGTATCAGTGTATGTCTTTGTTACTGGGTGTCAGTGTGTGTCTGTGTTCCTGGGTATCAGTGTATGTCTTTGCGACTTGGTGTCAGTGTATGTCTTTGTTACTGGGTGTCAGTGTGTGTCTTTGTGACTTGGTGTCAGTGTATGTCTTCGTTACTGGGTGTAAGCGTATGTCTTTGTTACTTGGTGTAATTTTCTGTCTTTGTTACTTGGTGTAAGTGTATGTCTTTGTAACTTGGTGTCAGTGTATGTCTTTGTTACTTGGTGTCATTGTATGTCTTTGTTACTTGGCGTCAGTGCGTGTCTGTGTTACTGTGTATCAGTGTATGTCTTTGTGACATGGTATCAGTGTATGTCTTTGTTACTGGGTGTCAGTGTGTGTCTGTGTTACTGGGTATCAGTGTATGTCTTTGTGACTTGGTATCAGTGTATGTCTTTGTTACTGGGTGTCTGTGTGTGTCTGTGTTGCTGGGTATCAGTGTATGTCGTTATGACTTGGTATCAGTGTATGTCTTTGTTACTGGGTGTCAGTGTGTGTCTGTGTTTCTGGGTATCAGTGTATGTCTTTGCGACTTGGTGTCAGTGTCTGTCTTTGTTACTGGGTGTCAGTGTGTGTCTTTGTGACTTGGTGTCAGTGTATGTCTGTGTTACTTGGTGTAAGTGTGTGTCTGTGTTACTGGGTATCAGTGTATGTCTTTGTTACTTGTTGTCAGTGTATGTCTGTGTTACTTGGTGTAAGTGTGTGTCTGTGTTACTGGGTGTCAGTGTGTGTCTGTGTTACTTGGTGTAAGTCTGTGTCTTTGTTACTTGGTGTCCGTGTGTGTCTGTGTTACTGGGTTTCAGTGCATGTCTTTGTTACTGGGTGTCAGTGTATGTCTTTGTTACTTGGTGTAAGTGTGTGTCTGTGTTACTTGGTGCAAGTGTGTGTCTGTGTTCCTGGGTATCAGTGTATGTCTTTGTTACTTGGTGTCAGTGTGTGTCTGTGTTACTTGGTGTAAGTGTGTTTCTTTGTTACTTGGTGTCCGTGTGTGTCTGTGTTACTTGGTGTAAGTGTGTTTCTTTGTTACTTGGTGTCCGTGTGTGTCTGTGTTACTGGGTGTCAGTGTATGTCTTTGTTACTGGGTGTCAGTGTATGTCTTTGTTACTTGGTGCAAGTGTGTGTCTGTGTTACTGGGTATCAGTGTCTGTCTTTGTTACTTGGTGTAAGTGTGTGTCTGTGTTACTGGGTATCAGTGTATGTCTTTGTTACCTGGTGTCAGTGTATGTCTGTATTACTTTGTGTAAGTGTGTGTCTGTGTTACTGGGTATCAGTGTATGTCTTTGTGACTTGGTATCAGTGTATGTCTTTGTTACTGGGTTTCAGTGTGCGTCTTTGTGACTTGGTGTCAGTGTATGTATTTTTTACTTGGTGGAAGTGTGTGTCTGTGTTACTGGGTATCAGTGTATGTCTTTGTTAATTGGTGTCAGTGTATGTCAAAATACTTGGTGGAAGTGTATGTCTTTGTTACTTGGTGTAATTGTCTGTCTTTGTTACTTGGTGTAAGTGTATGTCTTTGTAACTTGGTGTCAGTGTATGTCTTTGTTACTTGGTGTCAGTGTATGTCTGTGTTACTTGGTGTCTGTGTATGTCTTTGTTGCTTGGTGTCAGTGTATGTCTTTGTTACTGGGTGTCAGTGTATGTCTTTGTTACTTGGTGCAAGTGCGTGTCTGTGTTACTGGGTATCAGTGTCTGTCTTTGTTACTTGGTGTAAGTGTGTGTCTGTGTCACTGGGTATCAGTGTATGTCTTTGTTACCTGGTGTCAGTGTATGTCTGTATTACTTTGTGTAAGTGTGTGTCTGTGTTACTGGGTATCAGTGTATGTCTTTGTGACTTGGTATCAGTGTATGTCTTTGTTACTGGGTTTCAGTGTGTGTCTTTGTGACTTGGTGTCAGTGCATGTATTTTTTACTTGGTGGAAGTGTGTGTCTGTGTTACTGGGTATCAGTGTATGTCTTTGTTAATTGGTGTCAGTGTATGTCAAAATACTTGGTGGCAGTGTATGTCTTTGTTACTTGGTGTAATTGTCTGTCTTTGTTACTTGGTGTAAGTGTATGTCTTTGTAACTTGGTGTCAGTGTATGTCTTTGTTACTTGGTGTCAGTGTATGTCTGTGTTACTTGGTGTAAGTGTGTGTCTTTGTTACTTGGTGTAAGTGTATGTCTTTGTTACTTGGTGTCTGTGTATGTCTTTGTTGCTTTGTGTCAGTGTGTGTCTGTGTTACTGGGTATCAGTGTATGTCTTTGTGACTTGGTATCAGTGTATGTCTTTGTTACTGGGTGTCAGTGTGTGTCTGTGTTACTGGGTATCAGTGTATGTCTTTGTGACTTGGTATCAGTGTATGTCTTTGTTACTGGGTGTCAGTGTGTGTCTGTGTTACTGGGTATCAGTGTATGTCGTTGTGACTTGGTATCAGTGTATGTCTTTGTTACTGGGTGTCAGTGTGTGTTTGTTTGTGTTACTGGGTGTCAGTGTATGTCTTTGTTACTTGGTGTAAGTGTGTGTCTGTGTTACTGGGTATCAGTGTCTGTCAGTGTTATTTCGTGTAAGTGTGTGTCTTTGTTACTTGGTGTAATTGTATGTCTTTGTTACTTGGTGTCAGTGTATGTCTTTGTTACTGGGTGTCAGTGTGTGACTGTGTTACTTGGTGTCAGTGTATGTCTTTGTTACTGTTTATTCGTGTTTCTCTGTGTTACTGGGTGTCAGTGTGTGTCTGTTTGTGTTACTGGGTGTCAGTGTATGTCTTTGTTACTTGCTGTAATTGTGTGTCTGTGTTACTGGGTATCAGTGTCTGTCTTTGTTACTTTGTGGAAGAGTGTGTCTTTGTTACTTGGTGTAATTGTATGCCTCTGCTACTTGGTGTCAGTGTATGTCTGTGTTACTTGGTGGAACTGTATGTCTTTGTTACTTGGTGTAAGTGTGTGTCTGTGTTACTTGGTGTAAGTGTGTGTCTGTGTTCCTGGGTATCAGTGTATGTCTTTGTTACTTGGTGGAAGTGTATGTCTTTGTTACTTGGTGTCAGTGTATGTCTGTGTTAGTTGGTGTCAGTGTGTGTCTGTGTTACTGGGTGTCAGTGTATGTCTTTGTTACTTGGTGTTACTGTATGTCTGTGTTACTTGGTGTCAGTGTATGTCTTTGTTACTTGGTGTAAGTGTGTGTCTGTGTTAATGGGTATCAGTGTATGTCTTTGTTACTTGGTGTCAGTGTATGTCTGTGTTACTTGGTGTAAGTGTGTGTCTATGTTTCTGGGTATCAGTGTATGTCTTTGTTACTTGGTGTCAGTGTATGTCTGTGTTGCTTGGTGTAAGTGTGTGTCTGTGTTCCTGGGTGTCAGTGTGTGTCTGTTTTACTTGGTGTAAGTGTGTTTCTTTGTTACTTGGTGTCCGTGTGTGTCTGCGTTACTGGATGTCAGTGTATGTCTTTCTTACTGGGTGTCAGTGTATGTCTTTGTTACTTGGTGCAAGTGTGTGTCTGTGTTACTGGGTATCAGTGTCTGTCTTTGTTACTTGGTGTAAGTGTGTGTCTGTGTTACTGGGTATCAGTGTATGTCTTTGTTACCTGGTGTCAGTGTATGTCTGTGTTACTTTGTGTAAGTGTGTGTCTGTGTTACTGGGTATCAGTGTATGTCTTTCTAACTTGGTATCAGTGTATGTCTTTGTTACTGGGTGTCAGTGTGTGTCTTTGTGACTTGGTGTCAGTGTAAGTCGTTGTTACTTGGTGTAAGTGTGTGTCTGTGTTACTGGGTATCAGTGTATGTCTTTGTTACATGGTGTCAGTGTATGTCTGTGTTACTGGGTGTCAGTGTGTGTCTGTGTTACTGGGTATCAGTGTATGTCGTTGTGACTTGGTATCAGTGTATGTCTTTGTTACTGGGTGTCAGTGTGTGTCTGTGTTCCTGGGTATCAGTGTATGTCTTTGCGACTTGGTGTCAGTGTATGTCTTTGTTACTGGGTGTCAGTGTGTGTCTTTGTGACTTGGTGTCAGTGTAAGTCTTTGTTACTTGGTGTAATTGTGTGTCTGTGTTACTGGGTATCAGTGTATGTCTTTGTGACTTGGTATCAGTGTATGTCTTTGTTACTGGGTGTCAGTGTGTGTCTGTGTTACTGGTTATCAGTGTATGTCGTTGTGACTTGGTATCAGTGTATGTCTTTGTTACTGGGTGTCAGGGTGTGTCTGTGTTCCTGGGTATCAGTGTATGTCTTTGCGACTTGGTGTCAGTGTATGTCTTTGTTACTGGGTGTCAGTGTGTGTCTTTGTGACTTGGTGTCAGTGTATGTCTGTGTTACTTGGTGTAAGTGTGTGTCTGTGTTACTGGGTATCAGTGTATGTCTTTGTTACTTGGTGTCAGTGTATGTCTGTGTTACATGGTGTAAGTGTGTGTCTTTGTTACTGGGTATCAGTGTGTGTCTGTGTTACTTGGTGTAAGTCTGTGTCTTTGTTACTTGGTGTCCGTGTGTGTCTGTGTTACTTGGTGTAAGTGTGTGTCTTTGTTACTGGGTGTCAGTGTATGTCTTTGTTACTGGGTGTCAGTGTATGTCTTTGTTACTTGGTGTAAGTGTGTGTCTGTGTTACTGGGTGTCAGTGTATGTCTGTGTTACTGTTTATTAGTGTTTCTCTGTGTTACTGGGTGTCAGTGTGTGTTTGTTTGTGTTACTGGGTGTCAGTGTATGTCTTTGTTACTTGGTGTAAGTGTGTGCTGTGTTACTGGGTATCAGTGTCTGTCAGTGTTATTTCGTGTAAGTGTGTGTCTTTGTTACTTGGTGTAATTGTATGTCTTTGTTACTTGGTGTCAGTGTATGTATTTGTTACTGGGTGTCAGTGTGTGACTGTGTTACTTGGTGTCAGTGTATGTCTTTGTTACTGTTCATTAGTGTTTCTCTGTGTTACTGGGTGTCAGTGTGTGTTTGTTTGTGTTACTGGGTGTCAGTGTATGTCTTTGTTACTTGGTGTAAGTGTGTGTCTGTGTTACTGGGTATCAGTGTCTGTCAGTGTTATTTCGTGTAAGTGTGTGTCTTTGTTACTTGGTGTAATTGTATGTCTTTGTTACTTGGTGTCAGTGTATGTCTTTGTTACTGGGTGTCAGTGTGTGACTGTGTTACTTGGTGTCAGTGTATGTCTTTGTTACTGTTTATTAGTGTTTCTCTGAGTTACTGGGTTTCAGTGTGTGTTTGTTTGTGTTACTGGGTGTCAGTGTATGTCTTTGTTACTTGGTGTAATTGTGTGTCTGTGTTACTGGGTATCAGTGTCTGTCTTTGTTGCTTGGTGTAAGTGTGTGTCTTTGTTACTTGGTGTCAGTGTATGCCTTTGTTACTTGGTGCAGTGTATGTCTGTGTTACTTGGTGGAAGTGTATGTCTTTGTTACTTGGTGTAAGTGTGTGTCTGTGTTACTTGGAGTAAGTGTGTGTCTGTGTTCCTGGGTATCAGTGTATGTCTTTGTTACTTGGTGTCAGTGTATGTCTGTGTTACTTGGTGTCAGTGTATGTCTTTGTTACTTGGTGTAAGTGTGTGTGTGTGTGTTACTGGGTGTCAGTGTATGTCTCTTTTACTGTTTATTAGTGTTTCTCTGTGTTACTGGGTGTCAGTGTGTGTTTGTTTGTGTTACTGGGTATCAGTGTATGTCTTTGTTACTTGGTGTAAGTGTGTGTCTGTGTTACTGGTATCAGTGTCTGTTAGTGTTATTTCGTGTAAGTGTGTGTCTTTGTTACTTGGTGTAATTGTATGTCTTTGTTACTTGGTGTCAGTGTATGTCTTTGTTACTGGGTGTCAGTGTGTGACTGTGTTACTTGGTGTCAGTGTATGTCTTTGTTACTGTTTATTAGTGTTTCTCTGTGTTACTTGGTGTAAGTGTGTGTCTGTGTTCCTGGGTATCAGTGTATGTCGTTGTTACTTGGTGGAAGTGTATGTCTTTGTTACTTGGTGTCAGTGTATGTCTGTGTTAGTTGGTGAAAGTGTGTGTCTGTGTTACTGGGTATCAGTGTATGTCTTTGTTACTTGGTGTCAGTGTATGTCTGTGTTACTTGGTGTCAGTGTATGTCTTTGTTACTTGGTGTAAGTGTGTGTCTGTGTTCCTGGGTATCATTGTATGTCTTTGTTACTTGGTGTCAGTGTATGTCTGTGTTACTTGGTGTAAGTGTGTGTCTGTGTTTCTGGGTATCAGTGTATGTCTTTGTTACTTGGTGTCAGTGTATGTCTGTGTTGCTTGGTGTTAGTGTGTGTCTGTGTTACTGGGTGTCTGTGTGTGTCTGTTTTACTTGGTGTAAGTGTGTCTCTTTGTTACTTGGTGTCAGTGTGTGTCTGTGTTACTGGGTATCAGTGTATGTATTTGTGACTTGGTATCAGTGTATGTCTTTGTGACTTGGTGTCAGTGTATGTCTTTGTTACTGTTTATCAGTGTTTCTCTGTGTTACTGGGTGTCAGTGTGTGTTTGTTTGTGTTACTGGGTGTCAGTGTTTATCTGTGACACTAGGTGTCAGTATTTAGTTTAGTTTAGAGATACAGCACTTCAACAGGCCCTTCGGCCCACCGTGTCTGTCACGACCATCAACCACCCATTCATACTAATCCTACACTAATCCCGTATTCCTATCACATCCCCACCTGTCCCTATATATTTCCCTCCCACCGACCTATACTAGGGGCAATTTATGATGGCCAATTAACCTATCAACCTGCAAGTCTTTGGCATGTGGGAGGAAGCCGGAGCACCCGTAGGAAACCCACGCAGACACAGGGAGAACTGGCAAACTCCGCACAGGCAGTACCCAGAATCGGACCCGGGTCCCTGGAGCTGTGAGGCTGCGTTGCTAACCACTGCGCCACTGTGCCCCCCAGTATGTGCCTGTGTTACTGGGAATCAGTGTATGTCTTTGTTACTTGGTGTCAGTGCATGTCTGTGTTACTGGGTGTCAGTGTGTGTCTGTGTTACTTGGTGTAAGTCTGTGTCTTTGTTACTTGGTGTCCGTGTGTGTCTGTGTTACTGGGTGTCAGTGTATGTGTTTGTTACTGGGTGTCAGTGTATGTCTGTGTTACTTGGTGCAAGTGTGTGTCTGTGTTACTGGGTATCTGTGTATGTCTTTGTTACTGGGTGTAATTGTCTGTCTTTGTTACTTGGTGTAAGTGTATCTCTTTGTTACTTGGTGTAATTGTCTGTCTTTGTTACTTGGTGTAAGTGTATGTCTTTGTTACTTGGTGTAAGTGTATGTCTGTGTTACTTGGTGTCAGTGTATGTCAAAATACTTGTTGTAAGTGTATGTCTTTGTTACTTGGTGTAATTGTCTGTTTTGTTACTTGGTGTAAGTGTGTGTCTTTGTCAGTGGGTATCAGTGTATGTCTTTGTGACTTAGTGTCAGTGTCTGTCTTTGTTACTGGGTGTCAGTGTGTGTCTTTGTGACTTGGTGTCAGTGTATGTCTTTGTTACTTGGTGTCAGTGTTTGTCTGTGTTACTGGGTAACAGTGTGTGTCTTTGTGACTTGGTGTCAGTGTGTGTCTGTGTAACTGGGTGTCAGTGCATGTCTTTGTTACTGGGTGTCAGTGCATGTCTTTGTTACTTGGTGCAAGTGTGTGTCTGTGTTACTGGGTATCAGTGTCTGTCTTTGTTACTTTGTGTAAGTGTGTGTCTGTGTTACTGGGTATCAGTGTATGTCTTTGTGACTTGGTATCAGTGTACGTCTTTGTTACTGGGTGTCAGTGTGTGTCTTTGTGACTTGGTGTCTGTGTAAGTCTTTGTTACTTGGTGTAAGTGTGTGTCTGTGTTACTGGGTATCAGTGTATGTCTTTGTTACATGGTGTCAGTGTATGTCTGTGTTACTTGGTGTAAGTGTGTGTCTGTGTTACTGGGTGTCAGTGCATGTATGTGTTACTTGGTGTCAGTGTATATCTGTGTTAATTGGTCTAAGTGTGTGTCTTTGTTACTTGGTGTAATTGTATGTCTTTGTGACTTGGTGTCAGTGTATGTCTGTGTTACTTGGTGTCATTGTATGTCATTGTTACTTGGTGTAAGTGTGTGTCTTTGTTACTTGGTGTAAGTGTGTGTCTGTGTTCCTGGGTATCAGTATATGTCTTTGTTACTTGATGTCAGTGTATGTCTGTGTTACTTGGTGAAAGTGTGTGTCTGTGTTAATAGGTATCAGTGTATGTCTTTGTTACTGGGTGTCAGTGTATGTCTGTGTCTCTTGGTGTAAGTGTGTGTCTGTGTTACTGGGTGTCAGTGTGTGTCTGTGTTACTTGGTGTAAGTGTATGTCTTTGTGACTTGGTATCAGAGTATGTCTTTGTTACTGGGTGTCAGTGTATGTCTTTGTTACTTGGTGCAAGTGTGTGTCTGTGTTACTGGGTATCAGTGTCTGTCTTTGTTACTTGGTGTAAGTGTGTGTCTGTGTTACTGGGTATCAGTGTATGTCTTTGTTACCTGGTGTCAGTGTATGTCTGTGTTACTTTGTGTAAGTGTGTGTCTGTGTTACTGGGTATCAGTGTATGTCTTTGTGACCTGGTATCAGTGTCTGTCTTTGTTACTGGGTGTCAGTGTGTGTCTTTGTGACTTGGTGTCAGTGTATGTCTTTGTTACTTGGTGTAAGTGTGTGTCTTTGTTACTGGGTGTCAGTGTATGTCTTTGTTGCTTGGTGTAAGTGTGTGTCTGTGTTACTGGGTATCAGTGTCTGTCTTTGTTACTTGGTGTAAGTGTGTGTCTGTGTTACTGGGTATCAGTGCATGTCTGTGTTACTTGGTGTAAGTGTATGTCTTTGTTACTTGGTGTCAGTGTATGTCTGTGTTAGTTGGTGTAAGTGTGTGTCTGTGTTACTGGGTATCAGTGTATGTCTTTGTTACTTGGTGTCAGTGTATGTCTGTGTTACTTGGGGAAAGTGTGCGTCTGTGTTACTGGGTGTCAGTGCATGTCTTTGTTACTTGGTGTCAGTGCATATCTGTGTTACTTGTTGTAAGTGTGTGTCTTTGTTACTTGGTGTAATTGTATGTCTTTGTTACTTGGTGTCAGTGTATGTCTGTGTTACTTGTTGTCAGTGTATGTCTTTGTTACTTGGTGTAAGTGTGTGTCTGAGTTACTTGGTGCAATTTTGTGTCTGTGTTCCTGGGTATCAGTGTCTGTCTTTGTTACTTGGTGTCAGTGTATGTCTGTGTTACTTGGTGTAAGTGTGTGTCTGTGTTACTGGGTATCAGTGTATGTCTTTGTTACTTGGTGTCAGTGTATGTCTGTGTCTCTTGGTGTAAGTGTGTGTCTGTGTTACTGGGTTTCAGTGTGTGTCTGTGTTACTTGGTGTAAGTGTGTTTCTTTGTTACTTGGTGTACGTGTGTGTCTGTGTTACTGGGTGTCAGTGTATGTCTTTGTTACTGGGTGTCAGTGTATGTCTTTGTTACTTGGTGCAAGTGTGTGTCTGTGTTACTGGGTATCAGTGTCTGTCTTTGTTACTTTGTGTAAGTGTGTGTCTGTGTTACTGGGTAACAGTGTCTGTCTTTGTTACTTGGTGTAAGTGTGTGTCTGTGTTACTGGGTGTCAGTGTGTGTCTGTGTTACTGGGTATCAGTGTATGTCTTTGTGACTTGGTATCAGTGTATGTCTTTGTTACTGGGTGTCAGTGTGTGTCTTTGTGACTTGGTTTCAGTATAAGTCTTTGTTACTTGGTGCAAGTGTGTGTCTGTGTTACTGGGTATCAGTGTATGTCTTTGTTACATGGTGTCAGTGAATGTCTGTGTTACTTGGTGTAAGTGTGTGTCTGTGTTACTGGGTGTCAGTGCATGTCTTTGTTACTTGGTGTCAGTGTATATCTGTGTTACTTGGTGTAAGTGTGTGTCTGTGTTAATAGGTATCAGTGTATGTCTTTGTTACTGGGTGTCAGTGTATGTCTGTGTCTCTTGGTGTAAGTGTGTGTCTGTGTTACTGGGTTTCAGTGTGTGTCTGTGTTACTTGGTGTAAGTGTGTTTCTTTGTTACTTGGTATCCGTGTGTGTCTGTGTTACAGGGTGTCAGAGTATGTCTTTGTTACTGGGTGTCAGTGTATGTCTTTGTTACTTGGTGCAAGTGTGTGTCTGTGTTACTGGGTATCAGTGTCTGTCTTTGTTACTTGGTGTAAGTGTGTGTCTGTGTTACTGGGTATCAGTGTATGTCTTTGTTACCTGGTGTCAGTGTATGTCTGTGTTACTTTGTGTAAGTGTGTGTCTGTGTTACTGGGTATCAGTGTATGTCTTTGTGACTTGGTATCAGTGTCTGTCTTTGTTACTGGGTGTCAGTGTGTGTCTTTGTGACTTGGTATCAGTGTATGTCTTTGTTACTTGGTGTAAGTGTGTGTCTTTGTTACTGGGTGTCAGTGTATGTCTTTGTTGCTTGGTGTAAGTGTGTGTCTGTGTTACTGGGTATCAGTGTCTGTCTTTGTTACTTGGTGTAAGTGTGTGTCTGTGTTACTGGGTATCAGTGCATGTCTGTGTTACTTGGTGTAAGTGTATGTCTTTGTTACTTGGTGTCAGTGTATGTCTGTGTTAGTTGGTGTAAGAGTGTGTCTGTGTTACTGGGTATCAGTGTATGTCTTTGTTACTTGGTGTCAGTGTATGTCTGTGTTACTTGGGGAAAGTGTGCGTCTGTGTTACTGGGTGTCAGTGCATGTCTTTGTTACTTGGTGTCAGTGCATATCTGTGTTACTTGGTGTAAGTGTGTGTCTTTGTTACTTGGTGTAATTGTATGTCTTTGTTACTTGGTGTCAGTGTATGTCTGTGTTACTTGTTGTCAGTGTATGTCTTTGTTACTTGGTGTAAGTGTGTGTCTGAGTTACTTGGTGCAAGTTTGTGTCTGTGTTCCTGGGTATCAGTGTATGTCTTTGTTACTTGGTGTCAGTGTATGTCTGTGTTACTTGGTGTAAGTGTGTGTCTGTGTTACTGGGTATCAGTGTATGTCTTATGTTACTTGGTGTCAGTGTATGTCTGTGTCTCTTGGTGTAAGTGTGTGTCTGTGTTACTGGGTTTCAGTGTGTGTCTGTGTTACTTGGTGTAAGTATGTTTCTTTGTTACTTGGTGTACGTGTGTGTCTGTGTTACTGGGTGTCAGTGTATGTCTTTGTTACTGGGTCTCACTGTATGTCTTTGTTACTTGGTGCAAGTGTGTGTCTGTGTTACTGGGTATCAGTGTCTGTCTTTGTTACTTTGTGTAAGTGTGTGTCTGTGTTACTGGGTAACAGTGTCTGTCTTTGTTACTTGGTGTAAGTGTGTGTCTGTGTTACTGGGTATCAGTGTAGGTCTTTGTTACCTGGTGTCAGTGTATGTCTGTGTTACTTTGTGTCAGTGTGTGTCTGTGTTACTGGGTATAAGTGTATGTCTTTGTGACTTGGTATCAGTGTATGTCTTTGTTACTGGGTGTCAGTGTGTGTCTTTGTGACTTGGTGTCAGTATAAGCCTTTGTTACTTGGTGCAAGTGTGTGTCTGTGTTACTGGGTATCAGTGTATGTCTTTGTTACATGGTGTCAGTGAATGTCTGTGTTACTTGGTGTAAGTGTGTGTCTGTGTTACTGGGTGTCAGTGCATGTCTTTGTTACTTGGTGTCAGTGCATATCTGTGTTACTTGGTGTAAGTGTGTGTCTGTGTTACTGGGTATCAGTGTCTGTCTTTGTTACTTGGTGTAAGTGTGTGTCTGTGTTACTGGGTATCATTGTATGTCTTTGTTACCTGGTGTCAGTGTATGTCTGTGTTACTTTGTGTAAGTGTGTGTCTGTGTTACTGGGTATCAGTGTATGTCTTTGTGACTTGGTATCAGTGTATGTCTTTGTTACTGGGTATCAGTGTGTGTCTTTGTGACTTGGTGTCAGTGTATGTCTTTGTTACTTGGTGTCAGTGTATGTCTGTGTTACTTGGTGTCAGTGTATGTCTTTGTTACTTGGTGTAAGTGTGTGTCTGAGTTACTTGGTGTAAGTTTGTGTCAGTGTTCCTGGGTATCAGTGTATGTCTTTGTTACTTGGTGTCTGTGTATGTCTGTGTTACTTGGTGTAAGTGTGTGTCTGTGTTACTGGGTGTCAGTGTATGTCTTTGCTACTGGGTGTCAGTGTGTGTCTTTGTGACTTGGTGTCAATGTATGTCATTGTTACTAGGTGTAAGTGTGTGTCTGTGTTACTGGGTATCAGTGTATGTCTTTGTTACTTGGTGTCAGTGTATGTCTGTGTTACTTGGGGAAAGTGTGCGTCTGTGTTACTGGGTGTCAGTGCATGTCTTTGTTACTTGGTGTCAGTGCATATCTGTGTTACTTGGTGTAAGTGTGTGTCTTTGTTACTTGGTGTAATTGTATGTCTTTTTTACTTGGTGTCAGTGTATGTCTGTGTTACTTGTTGTCAGTGTATGTCTTTGTTACTTGGTGTAAGTGTGTGTCTGAGTTACTTGGTGCAAGTTTGTGTCTGTGTTCCTGGGTATCAGTGTATGTCTTTGTTACTTGGTGTCAGTGTATGTCTGTGTTACTTGGTGTAAGTGTGTGTCTGTGTTACTGGGTATCAGTGTATGTCTTATGTTACTTGGTGTCAGTGTATGTCTGTGTCTCTTGGTGTAAGTGTGTGTCTGTGTTACTGGGTTTCAGTGTGTGTCTGTGTTACTTGGTGTAAGTATGTTTCTTTGTTACTTGGTGTACGTGTGTGTCTGTGTTACTGGGTGTCAGTGTATGTCTTTGTTACTGGGTCTCAGTGTATGTCTTTGTTACTTGGTGCAAGTGTGTGTCTGTGTTACTGGGTATCAGTGTCTGTCTTTGTTACTTTGTGTAAGTGTGTGTCTGTGTTACTGGGTAACACTGTCTGTCTTTGTTACTTGGTGTAAGTGTGTGTCTGTGTTACTGGGTATCAGTGTAGGTCTTTGTTACCTGGTGTCAGTGTATGTCTGTGTTACTTTGTGTCAGTGTGTGTCTGTGTTACTGGGTATCAGTGTATGTCTTTGTGACTTGGTATCAGTGTATGTCTTTGTTACTGGGTGTCAGTGTGTGTCTTTGTGACATGGTGTCAGTATAAGCCTTTGTTACTTGGTGCAAGTGTGTGGCTGTGTTACTGGGTATCAGTGTATGTCTTTGTTACATGGTGTCAGTGAATGTCTGTGTTACTTGGTGTAAGTGTGTGTCTGTGTTACTGGGTGTCAGTGCATGTCTTTGTTACTTGGTGTCAGTGCATATCTGTGTTACTTGGTGTAAGTGTGTGTCTGTGTTACTGGGTATCAGTGTCTGTCTTTGTTACTTGGTGTAAGTGTGTGTCTGTGTTACTGGGTATCATTGTATGTCTTTGTTACCTGGTGTCAGTGTATGTCTGTGTTACTTTGTGTAAGTGTGTGTCTGTGTTACTGGGTATCAGTGTATGTCTTTGTGACTTGGTATCAGTGTATGTCTTTGTTACTGGGTATCAGTGTGTGTCTTTGTGACTTGGTGTCAGTGTATGTCTTTGTTACTTGGTGTCAGTGTATGACTGTGTTACTTGGTGTCAGTGTATGTCTTTGTTACTTGGTGTAAGTGTGTGTCTGAGTTACTTGGTGTAAGTTTGTGTCAGTGTTCCTGGGTATCAGTGTATGTCTTTGTTACTTGGTGTCAGTGTATGTCTGTGTTACTTGGTGTAAGTGTGTGTCTGTGTTACTGGGTGTCAGTGTATGTCTTTGCTACTGGGTGTCAGTGTGTGTCTTTGTGACTTGGTGTCAATGTATGTCATTGTTACTAGGTGTAAGTGTGTGTCTGTGTTACTGGGTATCAGTGTATGTCTTTGTTACCTGGTGTCAGTGCATGTCAAAATACTTGGTGTAAGTGTATGTCTTAGTTAGTCGGTGTAATTTTGTGTCTTTGTTACTTGGTGTAAGTGTATGTCTTTGAAACTTGGTGTCAGTGTATGTCTTTGTTACTTGGTGTCATTGTATGTCTTTGTTACTTGGTGTCAGTTTGTCTCTGTGTTACTGGGTATCAGTGCATGTCTTTGTGACTTGGTATCAGTGTATGTCTTTGTTGCTGGGTGTCAGTGTGTGTCTGTGTTAATGGGTATCAGTGTATGTCTTTGTGACTTGGTATCAGTGTAAGTCTTTGTTACTTGGTGTAAGTGTGTGCCTGTGTTACTGGGTATCAGTGTATGTCTTTGTTACATGGTGTCAGTGTATGTCTGTGTTACTTGGTGTAAGTGTGTGTCTGTGTTACTGGGTGTCAGTGCATGTCTTTGTTACTTGGTGTCAGTGTTTATCTGTGTTACTTGGTGTAAGTGTGTGTCTTCGTTACTTGGTGTACTTGTATGTCTTTGTTACTTGGTGTCAGTGTATGTCTGTGTTACTTGGTGTCAGTGTATGTCTTTGTTACTTGGTGTAAGTGTGTGTCTTTGTTACTTGGTGTAAGTGTGTGTCTGTGTTCCTGGGTATCAGTATATGTCTTTGTTGCTTGATGTCAGTGTATGTCTGTGTTACTTGGTGTAATTGTGTGTCTGTGTTAATAGGTATCAGTGTATGTCTTTGTTACTTGGTGTCAGTGTATGTCTGTGTCTCTTGGTGTAAGTGTGTGTCTGTGTTACTGGGTGTCAGTGTGTGTCTGTGTTACTTGGTGTATGTGTGTTTCTTTGTTACTTGGTGTCCGTGTGTGTCTGTGTTACTGGGTGTCAGTGTATGTCTTTGTTACTGGGTGTCAGTGTATGTCTTTGTTACTTGGTGCAAGTGTGTGTCTGTGTTACTGGGTATCAGTGTCTGTCTTTGTTACTTGGTGTAAGTGTGTGTCTGTGTTACTGGGTATCAGTGTATGTCTTTGTTACCTGGTGTCAGTTTATGTCTGTTTTACTTTGTGTAAGTGTGTGTCTGTGTTACTGGGTATCAGTGTATGTCTTTGTGACTTGGTGTCAGTGTATGTCTTTGTTACTGGGTGTCAGTGTGTGTCTTTGTGACTTGTTGTCAGAGTATGTCTTTGTTACTTGGTGTAAGTTTGTGTCTTTGTTACTGGGTGTCAGTGTATGTCTTTGTTGATTGGTGTAACTGTGTGTCTCTGTGTTACAGGGTATCAGTGTCTGTCTTTGTTACTTGGTGTAAGTGTGTGTCTGTGTTACTGGGTATCAGTGCATGTCTGTGTTACTTGGTGTAAGTGTATGTCTTGGTTACTTGGTGTCAGTGTATGTCTGTGTTAGTTGGTGTAAGTGTGTGTCTGTGTTGCTGGGTATCAGTGTATGTCTTTGTTACTTGGTGTCAGTGTATGTCTGTGTTACTTCGGGAAAGTGTGCGTCTGTGTTACTGGGTATCAGTGCATGTCTGTGTTACTTGGTGTAAGTGTATGTCTTTGTTACTTGGTGTAAGTGTGTGTCTTTGTTACTTGGTGTAATTGTATGTCTTTGTTACTTGGTGTCAGTGCATGTCTGTGTTACTGGGTATCAGTGTATGTCTTTGTTACCTGGTGTCAGTGTATGTCTGTGTTACTTTGTGTAAGTGTGTGTCTGTGTTACTGGGCATCAGTGTATGTCTTTGTTACTTGGTGTAAGTGTGTGTCTGTGTTACTGGGTATCAATGTATGTCTTTGTTACTTGGTGTCAGTGTATGTCAAAATACTTGGTGTAAGCGTATGTCTTTGTTACTTGGTGTAATTTTCTGTCTTTGTTACTTGGTGTAAGTGTATGTCTTTGTAACTTGGTGTCAGTGTATGTCTTTGTTACTTGGTGTCATTGTATGTCTTTGTTACTTGGTGTCAGTGCGTGTCTGTGTTACTGTGTATCAGTGTATGTCTTTGTGACTTGGTATCAGTGTATGTCTTTGTTACTGGGTGTCAGTGTGTGTCTGTGTTACTGGGTATCAGTGTATGTCTTTGTGACTTGGTATCAGTGTATGTCTTTGTTACTGGGTGTCTGTGTGTGTCTGTGTTGCTGGGTATCAGTGTCTGTCGTTATGACTTGGTATCAGTGTATGTCTTTGTTACTGGGTGTCAGTGTGTGTCTGTGTTTCTGGGTATCAGTGTATGTCTTTGCGACTTGGTGTCAGTGTATGTCTTTGTTACTGGGTGTCAGTGTGTGTCTTTGTGACTTGGTGTCAGTGTATGTCTGTGTTACTTGGTGTAAGTGTGTGTCTGTGTTACTGGGTATCAGTGTATGTCTTTGTTACTTGTTGTCAGTGTATGTCTGTGTTACTTGGTGTAAGTGTGTGTCTGTGTTGCTGGGTATCAGTGTATGTCTTTGTTACTTGGTGTCAGTGTATGTCTGTGTTACTTCGGGAAAGTGTGCGTCTGTGTTACTGGGTATCAGTGCATGTCTGTGTTACTTGGTGTAAGTGTATGTCTTTGTTACTTGGTGTAAGTGTGTGTCTTTGTTACTTGGTGTAATTGTATGTCTTTGTTACTTGGTGTCAGTGTATGTCTGTGTTACTGGGTATCAGTGTATGTCTTTGTTACCTGGTATCAGTGTATGTCTATGTTACTTTGTGTAAGTGTGTGTCTGTGTTACTGGGCATCAGTGTATGTCTTTGTGACTTGGTATCAGTGTATGTCTTTGCTACTGGGTGTCAGTGTGTGTCTTTGTGACTTGGTGTCAATGTATGTCTTTGTTACTTGGTGTAAGTGTGTGTCTGTGTTACTGGGTATCAATGTATGTCTTTGTTACTTGGTGTCAGTGTATGTCAAAATACTTGGTGTAAGCGTATGTCTTTGTTACTTGGTGTAATTTTCTGTCTTTGTTACTTGGTGTAAGTGTATGTCTTTGTAACTTGGTGTCAGTGTATGTCTTTGTTACTTGGTGTCATTGTATGTCTTTGTTACTTGGTGTCAGTGCGTGTCTGTGTTACTGTGTATCAGTGTATGTCTTTGTGACTTGGTATCAGTGTATGTCTTTGTTACTGGGTGTCAGTGTGTGTCTGTGTTACTGGGTATCAGTGTATGTCTTTGTGACTTGGTATCAGTGTATGTCTTTGTTACTGGGTGTCTGTGTGTGTCTGTGTTGCTGGGTATCAGTGTATGTCGTTATGACTTGGTATCAGTGTATGTCTTTGTTACTGGGTGTCAGTGTGTGTCTTTGTGACTTGTTGTCAGTGTATGTCTGTGTTACTTGGTGTAAGTGTGTGTCTGTGTTACTGGGTGTCAGTGTGTGTCTGTGTTACTTGGTGTAAGTCTGTGTCTTTGTTCTTGGTGTCCGTGTGTGTCTGTGTTACTGGGTTTCAGTGCATGTCTTTGTTACTGGGTGTCAGTGTATGTCTTTGTTACTTGGTGTAGGTGTGTGTCTGTGTTACTTGGTGCAAGTGTGTGTCTGTGTTCCTGGGTATCAGTGTATGTCTTTGTTACTTGTTGTCAGTGTGTGTCTGTGTTACTTGGTGTAAGTGTGTTTCTTTGTTACTTGGTGTCCGTGTGTGTCTGTGTTACTTGGTGTAAGTGTGTTTCTTTGTTACTTGGTGTCCGTGTGTGTCTGTGTTACTGGGTGTCAGTGTATGTCTTTGTTACTGGGTGTCAGTGTATGTCTTTGTTACTTGGTGCAAGTGTGTGTCTGTGTTACTGGGTATCAGTGTCTGTCTTTGTTACTTGGTGTAAGTGTGTGTCTGTGTTACTGGGTATCAGTGTATGTCTTTGTTACCTGGTGTCAGTGTATGTCTGTATTACTTTGTGTAAGTGTGTGTCTGTGTTACTGGGTATCAGTGTATGTCTTTGTGACTTGGTATCAGTGTATGTCTTTGTTACTGGGTTTCAGTGTGCGTCTTTGTGACTTGGTGTCAGTGTATGTCTTTTTTACTTGGTGTAAGTGTGTGTCTGTGTTACTGGGTATCAGTGTATGTCTTTGTTAATTGGTGTCAGTGTATGTCAAAATACTTGGTGGAAGTGTATGTCTTTGTTACTTGGTGTAATTGTCTGTCTTTGTTACTTGGTGTAAGTGTATGTCTTTGTAACTTGGTGTCAGTGTATGTCTTTGTTACTTGGTGTCAGTGTAAGTCTGTGTTACTTGGTGTCTGTGTATGTCTTTGTTGCTTGGTGTCAGTGTATGTCTTTGTTACTGGGTGTCAGTGTATGTCTTTGTTACTTGGTGCAAGTGTGTGTCTGTGTTACTGGGTATCAGTGTCTGTCTTTGTTACTTGGTGTAAGTGTGTGTCTGTGTTACTGGGTATCAGTGTATGTCTTTGTTACCTGGTGTCAGTGTATGTCTGTATTACTTTGTGTAAGTGTGTGTCTGTGTTACTGGGTATCAGTGTATGTCTTTGTGACTTGGTATCAGTGTATGTCTTTGTTACTGGGTTTCAGTGTGTGTCTTTGTGACTTGGTGTCAGTGTATGTCTTTTTTACTTGGTGGAAGTGTGTGTCTGTGTTACTGGGTATCAGTGTATGTCTTTGTTAATTGGTGTCAGTGTATGTCAAAATACTTGGTGGAAGTGTATGTCTTTGTTACTTGGTGTAATTGTCAGTCTTTGTTACTTGGTGTAAGTGTATGTCTTTGTAACTTGGTGTCAGTGTATGTCTTTGTTACTTGGTGTCAGTGTATGTCTGTGTTACTTGGTGTAAGTGTGTGTCTTTGTTACTTGGTGTAAGTGTATGTCTTTGTTACTTGGTGTCTGTGCATGTCTTTGTTGCTTGGTGTCAGTGTTTGTCTGTGTTACTGGGTATCAGTGTATGTCTTTGTGACTTGGTATCAGTGTATGTCTTTGTTACTGGGTGTCAGTGTGTGTCTGTGTTACTGGGTATCAGTGTATGTCTTTGTGACTTGGTATCAGTGTATGTCTTTGTTACTGGGTGTCAGTGCGTGTCTGTGTTACTGGGTATCAGTGTATGTCGTTGTGACTTGGTATCAGTGTATGTCTTTGTTACTGGGTGTCAGTGTGTGTTTGTTTGTGTTACTGGGTGTCAGTGTATGTCTTTGTTACTTGGTGTAAGTGTGTGTCTGTGTTACTGGGTATCAGTGTCTGTCAGTGTTATTTCGTGTAAGTGTGTGTCTTTGTTACTTGGTGTAATTGTATGTCTTTGTTACTTGGTGTCAGTGTATGTCTTTGTTACTGGGTGTCAGTGTGTGACTGTGTTACTTGGTGTCAGTGTATGTCTTTGTTACTGTTTATTCGTGTTTCTCTGTGTTACTGGGTGTCAGTGTGTGTCTGTTTGTGTTACTGGGTGTCAGTGTATGTCTTTGTTACTTGCTGTAATTGTGTGTCTGTGTTACTGGGTATCAGTGTCTGTCTTTGTTACTTTGTGTAAGAGTGTGTCTTTGTTACTTGGTGTAATTGTATGCCTCTGTTACTTGGTGTCAGTGTATGTCTGTGTTACTTGGTGGAAGTGTATGTCTTTGTTACTTGGTGTAAGTGTGTGTCTGTGTTACTTGGTGTAAGTGTGTGTCTGTGTTCCTGGGTATCAGTGTATGTCTTTGTTACTTGGTGGAAGTGTATGTCTTTGTTACTTGGTGTCAGTGTATGTCTGTGTTAGTTGGTGTCAGTGTGTGTCTGTGTTACTGGGTATCAGTGTATGTCTTTGTTACTTGGTGTTACTGTATGTCTGTGTTACTTGGTGTCAGTGTATGTCTTTGTTACTTGGTGTAAGTGTGTGTCTGTGTTACTGGGTATCAGTGTATGTCTTTGTGACTTGGTGTCAGTGTATGTCTGTGTTACTTGGTGTAAGTGTGTGTCTGTGATTCTGGGTATCAGTGTATGTCTTTGTTACTTGGTGTCAGTGTATGTCTGTGTTGCTTGGTGTAAGTGTGTGTCTGTGTTCCTGGGTGTCAGTGTGTGTCTGTTTTACTTGGTGTAAGTGTGTTTCTTTGTTACTTGGTGTCCGTGTGTGTCTGTGTTACTGGATGTCAGTGTATGTCTTTGTTACTGGGTGTCAGTGTATGTCTTTGTTACTTGGTGCAAGTGTGTGTCTGTGTTACTGGGTATCAGTGTCTGTCTTTGTTACTTGGTGTAAGTGTGTGTCTGTGTTACTGGGTATCAGTGTATGTCTTTGTTACCTGGTGTCAGTGTATGTCTGTATTACTTTGTGTAAGTGTGTGTCTGTGTTACTGGGTATCAGTGTATGTCTTTGTGACTTGGTATCAGTGTATGTCTTTGTTACTGGGTTTCAGTGTGTGTCTTTGTGACTTGGTGTCAGTGTATGTCTTTTTTACTTGGTGGAAGTGTGTGTCTGTGTTACTGGGTATCAGTGTATGTCTTTGTTAATTGGTGTCAGTGTATGTCAAAATACTTGGTGGAAGTGTATGTCTTTGTTACTTGGTGTAATTGTCTGTCTTTGTTACTTGGTGTAAGTGTATGTCTTTGTAACTTGGTGTCAGTGTATGTCTTTGTTACTTGGTGTCAGTGTATGTCTGTGTTACTTGGTGTAAGTGTGTGTCTTTGTTACTTGGTGTAAGTGTATGTCTTTGTTACTTGGTGTCTGTGTATGTCTTTGTTGCTTGGTGTCAGTGTGTGTCTGTGTTACTGGGTATCAGTGTATGTCTTTGTGACTTGGTATCAGTGTATGTCTTTGTTACTGGGTGTCAGTGTGTGTCTGTGTTACTGGGTATCAGTGTATGTCTTTGTGACTTGGTATCAGTGTATGTCTTTGTTCCTGGGTGTCAGTGCGTGTCTGTGTTACTGGGTATCAGTGTATGTCGTTGTGACTTGGTATCAGTGTATGTCTTTGTTACTGGGTGTCAGTGTGTGTTTGTTTGTGTTACTGGGTGTCAGTGTATGTCTTTGTTACTTGGTGTAAGTGTGTGTCTGTGTTACTGGGTATCAGTGTCTGTCAGTGTTATTTCGTGTAAGTGTGTGTCTTTGTTACTTGGTGTAATTGTATGTCTTTGTTACTTGGTGTCAGTGTATGTCTTTGTTACTGGGTGTCAGTGTGTGACTGTGTTACTTGGTGTCAGTGTATGTCTTTGTTACTGTTTATTCGTGTTTCTCTGTGTTACTGGGTGTCAGTGTGTGTCTGTTTGTGTTACTGGGTGTCAGTGTATGTCTTTGTTACTTGCTGTAATTGTGTGTCTGTGTTACTGGGTATCAGTGTCTGTCTTTGTTACTTTGTGTAAGAGTGTGTCTTTGTTACTTGGTGTAATTGTATGCCTCTGTTACTTGGTGTCAGTGTATGTCTGTGTCACTTGGTGGAAGTGTATGTCTTTGTTACTTGGTGTAAGTGTGTGTCTGTGTTACTTGGTGTAAGTGTGTGTCTGTGTTCCTGGGTATCAGTGTATGTCTTTGTTACTTGGTGGAAGTGTATGTCTTTGTTACTTGGTGTCAGTGTATGTCTGTGTTAGTTGGTGTCAGTGTGTGTCTGTGTTACTGGGTATCAGTGTATGTCTTTGTTACTTGGTGTTACTGTATGTCTGTGTTACTTGGTGTCAGTGTATGTCTTTGTTACTTGGTGTAAGTGTGCGTCTGTGTTACTGGGTATCAAAGTATGTCTTTGTGACTTGGTGTCAGTGTATGTCTGTGTTACTTGGTGTAAGTGTGTGTCTGTGTTTCTGGGTATCAGTGTATGTCTTTGTTACTTGGTGTCAGTGTATGTCTGTGTTGCTTGGTGTAAGTGTGTGTCTGTGTTCCTGGGTGTCAGTGTGTGTCTGTTTTACTTGGTGTAAGTGTGTTTCTTTGTTACTTGGTGTCCGTGTGTGTCTGTGTTACTGGATGTCAGTGTATGTCTTTGTTACTGGGTGTCAGTGTATGTCTTTGTTACTTGGTGCAAGTGTGTGTCTGTGTTACTGGGTATCAGTGTCTGTCTTTGTTACTTGGTGTAAGTGTGTGTCTGTGTTACTGGGTATCAGTGTATGTCTTTGTTACCTGGTGTCAGTGTATGTCTGTGTTACTTTGTGTAAGTGTGTGTCTGTGTTACTGGGTATCAGTGTATGTCTTTCTAACTTGGTATCAGTGTATGTCTTTGTTACTGGGTGTCAGTGTGTGTCTTTGTGACTTGGTGTCAGTGTAAGTCGTTGTTACTTGGTGTAAGTGTGTGTCTGTGTTACTGGGTATCAGTGTATGTCTTTGTTACATGGTGTCAGTGTATGTCTGTGTTACTGGGTGTCAGTGTGTGTCTGTGTTACTGGGTATCAGTGTATGTCGTTGTGACTTGGTATCAGTGTATGTCTTTGTTACTGGGTGTCAGTGTGTGTCTGTGTTCCTGGGTATCAGTGTATGACTTTGCGACTTGGTGTCAGTGTATGTCTTTGTTACTGGGTGTCAGTGTGTGTCTTTGTGACTTGGTGTCAGTGTAAGTCTTTGTTACTTGGTGTAATTGTGTGTCTGTGTTACTGGGTATCAGTGTATGTCTTTGTGACTTGGTATCAGTGTATGTCTTTGTTACTGGGTGTCAGTGTGTGTCTGTGTTACTGGGTATCAGTGTATGTCGTTGTGACTTGGTATCAGTGTATGTCTTTGTTACTGGGTGTCAGGTTGTGTCTGTGTTCCTGGGTATCAGTGTATGTCTTTGCGACTTGGTGTCAGTGTATGTCTTTGTTACTGGGTGTCAGTGTGTGTCTTTGTGACTTGGTGTCAGTGTATGTCTGTGTTACTTGGTGTAAGTGTGTGTCTGTGTTACTGGGTATCAGTGTATGTCTTTGTTACTTGGTGTCAGTGTATGTCTGTGTTACTTGGTGTAAGTGTGTGTCTTTGTTACTGGGTGTCAGTGTGTGTCTGTGTTACTTGGTGTAAGTCTGTGTCTTTGTTACTTGGTGTCCGTGTGTGTCTGTGTTACTTGGTGTCAGTGTATGTCTTTGTTACTGGGTGTCAGTGTATGTCTTTGTTACTTGGTGTAAGTGTGTGTCTGTGTTACTGGGTGTCAGTGTATGTCTGTGTTACTGTTTATTAGTGTTTCTCTGTGTTACTGGGTGTCAGTGTGTGTTTGTTTGTGTTACTGGGTGTCAGTGTATGTCTTTGTTACTTGGTGTAAGTGTGTGTCTGTGTTACTGGGTATCAGTGTCTGTCAGTGTTATTTCGTGTAAGTGTGTGTCTTTGTTACTTGGTGTAATTGTATGTCTTTGTTACTTGGTGTCAGTGTATGTATTTGTTACTGGGTGTCAGTGTGTGACTGTGTTACTTGGTGTCAGTGTATGTCTTTGTTACTGTTTATTAGTGTTTCTCTGTGTTACTGGGTGTCAGTGCGTGTTTGTTGGTGTTACTGGGTGTCAGTGTATGTCTTTGTTACTTGGTGTAAGTGTGTGTCTGTGTTACTGTGTATCAGTGTCTGTCAGTGTTATTTCGTGTAAGTGTGTGTCTTTGTTACTTGGTGTAAGTGTGTGTCTTTGTTACTTGGTGTCAGTGTATGCCTTTGTTACTTGGTGCAGTGTATGTCTGTGTTACTTGGTGGAAGTGTATGTCTTTGTTACTTGGTGTAAGTGTGTGTCTGTGTTACTTGGAGTAAGTGTGTGTCTGTGTTCCTGGGTATCAGTGCATGTCTTTGTTACTTGGTGTCAGTGTATGTCTGTGTTACTTGGTGTCAGTGTATGTCTTTGTTACTTGGTGTAAGTGTGTGTGTGTGTGTTACTGGGTGTCAGTGTATGTCTCTTTTACTGTTTATTAGTGTTTCTCTGTGTTACTGGGTGTCAGTGTGTGTTTGTTTGTGTTACTGGGTATCAGTGTATGTCTTTGTTACTTGGTGTAAGTGTGTGTCTGTGTTGCTGGTATCAGTGTCTGTTAGTGTTATTTCGTGTAATTGTGTGTCTTTGTTACTTGGTGTAATTGTATGTCTTTGTTACTTGGTGTCAGTGTATGTCTTTGTTACTGGGTGTCAGTGTGTGACTGTGTTACTTGGTGTCAGTGTATGTCTTTGTTACTGTTTATTAGTGTTTCTCTGTGTTACTGGGTGTCAGTGTGTGTTTGTTTGTGTTACTGGGTGTCAGTGTATGTCTTTGTTACTTGGTGTAATTGTGTGTCTGTGTTACTGGGTATCAGTGTCTGTCTTTGTTACTTGGTGTCAGTGTGTGTCTTTGTTACTTGGTGGAATTGTATGCCTTTGTTACTTGGTGTCAGTGTATGTCTGTGTTACTTGGTGGAAGTGTATGTCTTTGTTACTTGGTGTAAGTGTGTGTCTGTGTTACTTGGTGTAAGTGTGTGTCTGTGTTCCTGGGTATCAGTGTATGTCGTTGTTACTTGGTGGAAGTGTATGTCTTTGTTACTTGGTGTCAGTGTATGTCTGTGTTAGTTGGTGAAAGTGTGTGTCTGTGTTACTGGGTATCAGTGTATGTCTTTGTTACTTGGTGTCAGTGTATGTCTGTGTTACTTGGTGTCAGTGTATGTCTTTGTTACTTGGTGTAAGTGTGTGTCTGTGTTCCTGGGTATCATTGTATGTCTTTGTTACTTGGTGTCAGTGTATGTCTGTGTTACTTGGTGTAAGTGTGTGTCTGTGTTTCTGGGTATCAGTGTATGTCTTTGTTACTTGGTGTCAGTGTATGTCTGTGTTGCTTGGTGTTAGTGTGTGTCTGTGTTACTGGGTGTCTGTGTGTGTCTGTTTTACTTGGTGTAAGTGTGTCTCTTTCTTACTTAGTGTCCGTGTGTGTCTGTGTTACTGGGTGTCAGTGTATGTCTTTGTTACTGGGTGTCAGTGTATGTCTTTGTTACTTGGTGCAAGTGTGTGTCTGTGTTACTGGGTATCAGTGTCTGTCTTTGTGACTTGGTGTAAGTGTGTGTCTGTGTTACTGGGTATAAGTGTATGTCTTTGTTAACTGGTGTCAGTGTATGTCTGTGTTACTTTGTGTAAGTGTGTGTCTGTGTTACTGGGTATCAGTGTATGTCTTTGTGACTTGGTATCAGTGCATGTCTTTGTTACTGGGTGTCAGTGTGTGTCTTTGTGACTTGGTGTCAGTGTAAGTCTTTGTTACTTGGTGTAAGTCTGTGTCTGTGTTACTGGGTATCAGTGTATGTCTTTGTTACATGGTGTCAGTGTATGTCTGTGTTACTAGGTGTAAGTGTGTGTCGGTGTTACTGGGTGTCAGTACATGTCTTTGTTACTTGGTGTCAGTGTATATCTGTGTTACTTGTTGTCAGTGTGTGTCTTTGTTACTTGGTGTAATTGTATGTCTTTGTTACTTGGTGTCAGTGTATGTCTGTGTTACTTGGTGTCAGTGTATGTCTTTGTTACTTGGTGTAAGTGTGTGTCTTTGTTACTTGGTGTAAGTGTGTGTCTGTGTTCCTGGGAATCAGTATATGTCTTTGTTACTTGGTGTCAGTGTATGTCTGTGTTACTTGGTGTAAGTGTGTGTCTGTGTTAATAGGTATCAGTGTATGTCTTTGTTACTTGGTGTCAGTGTATGTCTGTGTCTCTTGGTGTAAGTGTGTGTCTGTGTTACTGGGTGTCAGTGTGTGTCTGTGTTACTTGGTGTAAGTGTGTTTCTTTGTTACTTGGTGTCCGTGTGTGTCTGTGTTACTGGGTGTCAGTGTATGTCTTTGTTACTGGGTGTCAGAGTATGTCTTTGTTACTTGGTGCAAGTGTGTGTCTGTGTTACTGGGTATCAGGGTCTGTCTTTGTTACTTGGTGTAAGTGTGTGTCTGTGTTACTGGGTATCAGTGTATGCCTTTGTTACCTGGTGTCAGTGTATGTCTGTGTTACTTTGTGTAAGTGTGTGTCTTTGTTACTGGGTGTCAGTGTGTGTCTTTGTGACTTGGTGTCAGTGTGTGTCTTTGTTACTTGGTGTAAGTGTGTGTCTGTGTTACTGGGTGTCAGTGTATGTCTTTGTTGCTTGGTGTAAGTGTGTGTCTGTGTTACTGGGTATCAGTGTATGTCTTTGTGACTTGGTATCAGTGTATGTCTTTGCAACTGGGTGTCAGTGTGTGTCTTTGTGACTTGGTGTCAGTGTATGTCTTTTTTACTTGGTGTAAGTGTGTGTCTGTGTTACTGGGTATCAGAGTATGTCTTTGTTACTTGGTGTCAGTGTATGTCAAAATACTTGGTGTCAGTGTATGTCTGTGTTGCTTGGTGTTAGTGTGTGTCTGTGTTACTGGGTGTCTGTGTGTGTCTGTTTTACTTGGTGTAAGTGTGTCTCTTTCTTACTTAGTGTCCGTGTGTGTCTGTGTTACTGGGTGTCAGTGTATGTCTTTGTTACTGGGTGTCAGTGTATGTCTTTGTTACTTGGTGCAAGTGTGTGTCTGTGTTACTGGGTATCAGTGTCTGTCTTTGTGACTTGGTGTAAGTGTGTGTCTGTTTTACTGGTTATAAGTGTATGTCTTTGTTAACTGGTGTCAGTGTATGTCTGTGTTACTTTGTGTAAGTGTGTGTCTGTGTTACTGGGTATCAGTGTATGTCTTTGTGACTTGGTATCAGTGCATGTCTTTGTTACTGGGTGTCAGTGTGTGTCTTTGTGACTTGGTGTCAGTGTAAGTCTTTGTTACATGGTGTAAGTCTGTGTCTGTGTTACTGGGTATCAGTGTATGTCTTTGTTACATGGTGTCAGTGTATGTCTGTGTTACTAGGTGTAAGTGTGTGTCGGTGTTACTGGGTGTCAGTACATGTCTTTGTTACTTGGTGTCAGTGTATATCTGTGTTACTTGTTGTCAGTGTGTGTCTTTGTTACTTGGTGTAATTGTATGTCTTTGTTACTTGGTGTCAGTGTATGTCTGTGTTACTTGGTGTCAGTGTATGTCTTTGTTACTTGGTGTAAGTGTGTGTCTTTGTTACTTGGTGTAAGTGTGTGTCTGTGTTCCTGGGAATCAGTATATGTCTTTGTTACTTGGTGTCAGTGTATGTCTGTGTTACTTGGTGTAAGTGTGTGTCTGTGTTAATAGGTATCAGTGTATGTCTTTGTTACTTGGTGTCAGTGTATGTCTGTGTCTCTTGGTGTAAGTGTGTGTCTGTGTTACTGGTTGTCAGTGTGTGTCTGTGTTACTTGGTGTAAGTGTGTTTCTTTGTTACTTGGTGTCCGTGTGTGTCTGTGTTACTGGGTGTCAGTGTATGTCTTTGTTACTGGGTGTCAGTGTATGTCTTTGTTACTTGGTGCAAGTGTGTGTCTGTGTTACTGGGTATCAGGGTCTGTCTTTGTTACTTGGTGTAAGTGTGTGTCTGTGTTACTGGGTATCAGTGTATGTCTTTGTTACCTGGTGTCAGTGTATGTCTGTGTTACTTTGTGTAAGTGTGTGTCTGTGTTACTGGGTATCAGTGTATGTCTTTGTGACTTGGTATCAGTGTATGTCTTTGTTACTGGGTGTCAGTGTGTGTCTTTGTGACTTGGTGTCAGTGTATGTCTTTGTTACTTGGTGTAAGTGTGTGTCTGTGTTACTGGGTGTCAGTGTATGTCTTTGTTGCTTGGTGTAAGTGTGTGTCTGTGTTACTGGGTATCGGTGTATGTCTTTGTGACTTGGTATCAGTGTATGTCTTTGCAACTTGGTGTCAGTGTGTTTCTTTGTGACTTGGTGTCAGTGTATGTCTTTTTTACTTGGTGTAAGTGTGTGTCTGTGTTACTGGGTATCAGAGTATGTCTTTGTTACTTGGTGTCAGTGTATGTCAAAATACTTGGTGTCAGTGTATGTCTTTGTTACTTGGTGTAATTGTCTGTCTTTGTTACTTGGTGTAAGTGTATGTCTTTGTTACTTGGTGTCAGTGTATGTCTTTGTTACTGGGTGTCAGTGTGTGACTGTGTTACTTGGTGTCAGTGTATGTCTTTGTTACTGTTTTTTAGTGTTTCTCTGTGTTACTGGGTGTCAGTGTGTGTTTGTTTGTGTTACTGGGTGTCAGTGTATGTCTTTGTTACTTGGTGTAATTGTGTGTCTGTGTTACTGGGTATCAGTGTCTGTCTTTGTTACTTGGTGTCAGTGTGTGTCTTTGTTACTTTGTGGAATTGTATGCCTTTGTTACTTGGTGTCAGTGTATGTCTGTGTTACTTGGTGGAAGTGTATGTCTTTGTTACTTGGTGTAAGTGTGTGCCTGTGTTACTTGGTGTAAATGTGTGTCTGTGTTCCTGGGTATCAGTGTATGTCTTTGTTACTTGGTGGAAGTGTATGTCTTTGTTACTTGGTGTCAGTGTATGTCTGTGTTAGTTGGTGAAAGTGTATGTCTGTGTTACTGGGTATCAGTGTATGTCTTTGTTACTTGGTGTCAGTGTATGTCTGTGTTACTTGGTGTCAGTGTATGTCTTTGTTACTTGGTGTATGTGTGTGTCTGTGTTCCTGGGTATCAGTGTATGTCTTTGTTACTTGGTGTCAGTGTATGTCTGTGTTACTTGGTGTAAGTGTGTGTCTGTGTTTCTGGGTATCAGTGTATGTCTTTGTTACTTGGTGTCAGTGTATGTCTGTGTTGCTTGGTGTTAGTGTGTGTCTGTGTTACTGGGTGTCTGTGTGTGTCTGTTTTACTTGGTGTAAGTGTGTCTCTTTGTTACTTGGTGTCCGTGTGTGTCTGTGTTACTGGGTGTCAGTGTATGTCTTTGTTACTGGGTGTCAGTGTATGTCTTTGTTACTTGGTGCAAGTGTGTGTCTGTGTTACTGGGTATCAGTGTCTGTCTTTGTTACTTGGTGTAAGTGTGTGTCTGTGTTACTGGGTATCAGTGTATGTCTTTGTTAACTGGTGTCAGTGTATGTCTGTGTTACTTTGTGTAAGTGTGTGTCTGTGTTACTGGGTATCAGTGTATGTCTTTGTGACTTGGTATCAGTGCATGTCTTTGTTACTGGGTGTCAGTGTGTGTCTTTGTGACTTGGTGTCAGTGTAAGTCTTTGTTACTTGGTGTAAGTCTGTGTCTGTGTTACTGGGTATCAGTGTATGTCTTTGTTACATGGTGTCAGTGTATGTCTGTGTTACTAGGTGTAAGTGTGTGTCGGTGTTACTGGGTGTCAGTACATGTCTTTGTTACTTGGTGTCAGTGTATATCTGTGTTACTTGTTGTCAGTGTGTGTCTTTGTTACTTGGTGTAATTGTATGTCTTTGTTACGTGGTGTCAGTGTATGTCTGTGTTACTTGGTGTCAGTGTATGTCTTTGTTACTTGGTGTAAGTGTGTGTCTTTGTTACTTGGTGTAAGTGTGTGTCTGTGTTCCTGGGTATCAGTGTATGTCTTTGTTACTTGGTGTCAGTGTATGTCTGTGTTACTTGGTGTCAGTGTATGTCTTTGTTACTTGGTGTAAGTGTGTGTCTGTGTTCCTGGGTATCATTGTATGTCTTTGTTACTTGGTGTCAGTGTATGTCTGTGTTACTTGGTGTAAGTGTGTGTCTGTGTTTCTGGGTATCAGTGTATGTCTTTGTTACTTGGTGTCAGTGTATGTCTGTGTTGCTTGGTGTTAGTGTGTGTCTGTGTTACTGGGTGTCTGTGTGTGTCTGTTTTACTTGGTGTAAGTGTGTCTCTTTCTTACTTAGTGTCCGTGTGTGTCTGTGTTACTGGGTGTCAGTGTATGTCTTTGTTACTGGGTGTCAGTGTATGTCTTTGTTACTTGGTGCAAGTGTGTGTCTGTGTTACTGGGTATCAGTGTCTGTCTTTGTGACTTGGTGTAATTGTGTGTCTGTGTTACTGGGTATAAGTGTATGTCTTTGTTAACTGGTGTCAGTGTATGTCTGTGTTACTTTGTGTAAGTGTGTGTCTGTGTTACTGGGTATCAGTGTATGTCTTTGTGACTTGGTATCAGTGCATGTCTTTGTTACTGGGTGTCAGTGTGTGTCTTTGTGACTTGGTGTCAGTGTAAGTCTTTGTTACTTGGTGTAAGTCTGTGTCTGTGTTACTGGGTATCAGTGTATGTCTTTGTTACATGGTGTCAGTGTATGTCTGTGTTACTAGGTGTAAGTGTGTGTCGGTGTTACTGGGTGTCAGTACATGTCTTTGTTACTTGGTGTCAGTGTATATCTGTGTTACTTGTTGTCAGTGTGTGTCTTTGTTACTTGGTGTAATTGTATGTCTTTGTTACTTGGTGTCAGTGTATGTCTGTGTTACTTGGTGTCAGTGTATGTCTTTGTTACTTGGTGTAAGTGTGTGTCTTTGTTACTTGGTGTAAGTGTGTGTCTGTGTTCCTGGGAATCAGTATATGTCTTTGTTACTTGGTGTCAGTGTATGTCTGTGTTACTTGGTGTAAGTGTGTGTCTGTGTTAATAGGTATCAGTGTATGTCTTTGTTACTTGGTGTCAGTGTATGTCTGTGTCTCTTGGTGTAAGTGTGTGTCTGTGTTACTGGGTGTCAGTGTGTGTCTGTGTTACTTGGTGTAAGTGTGTTTCTTTGTTACTTGGTGTCCGTGTGTGTCTGTGTTACTGGGTGTCAGTGTATGTCTTTGTTACTGGGTGTCAGTGTATGTCTTTGTTACTTGGTGCAAGTGTGTGTCTGTGTTACTGGGTATCAGGGTCTGTCTTTGTTACTTGGTGTAAGTGTGTGTCTGTGTTACTGGGTATCAGTGTATGCCTTTGTTACCTGGTGTCAGTGTATGTCTGTGTTACTTTGTGTAAGTGTGTGTCTGTGTTACTGGGTATCAGTGTATGTCTTTGTGACTTGGTATCAGTATATGTCTTTGTTACTGGGTGTCAGTGTGTGTCTTTGTGACTTGGTGTCAGTGTGTGTCTTTGTTACTTGGTGTAAGTGTGTGTCTGTGTTACTGGGTGTCAGTGTATGTCTTTGTTGCTTGGTGTAAGTGTGTGTCTGTGTTACTGGGTATCAGTGTATGTCTTTGTGACTTGGTATCAGTGTATGTCTTTGCAACTGGGTGTCAGTGTGTGTCTTTGTGACTTGGTGTCAGTGTATGTCTTTTTTACTTGGTGTAAGTGTGTGTCTGTGTTACTGGGTATCAGAGTATGTCTTTGTTACTTGGTGTCAGTGTATGTCAAAATACTTGGTGTCAGTGTATGTCTGTGTTGCTTGGTGTTAGTGTGTGTCTGTGTTACTGGGTGTCTGTGTGTGTCTGTTTTACTTGGTGTAAGTGTGTCTCTTTCTTACTTAGTGTCCGTGTGTGTCTGTGTTACTGGGTGTCAGTGTATGTCTTTGTTACTGGGTGTCAGTGTATGTCTTTGTTACTTGGTGCAAGTGTGTGTCTGTGTTACTGGGTATCAGTGTCTGTCTTTGTGACTTGGTGTAAGTGTGTGTCTGTGTTACTGGTTATAAGTGTATGTCTTTGTTAACTGGTGTCAGTGTATGTCTGTGTTACTTTGTGTAAGTGTGTGTCTGTGTTACTGGGTATCAGTGTATGTCTTTGTGACTTGGTATCAGTGCATGTCTTTGTTACTGGGTGTCAGTGTGTGTCTTTGTGACTTGGTGTCAGTGTAAGTCTTTGTTACATGGTGTAAGTCTGTGTCTGTGTTACTGGGTATCAGTGTATGTCTTTGTTACATGGTGTCAGTGTATGTCTGTGTTACTAGGTGTAAGTGTGTGTCGGTGTTACTGGGTGTCAGTACATGTCTTTGTTACTTGGTGTCAGTGTATATCTGTGTTACTTGTTGTCAGTGTGTGTCTTTGTTACTTGGTGTAATTGTATGTCTTTGTTACTTGGTGTCAGTGTATGTCTGTGTTACTTGGTGTAAGTGTGTGTCTGTGTTAATAGGTATCAGTGTATGTCTTTGTTACTTGGTGTCAGTGTATGTCTGTGTCTCTTGGTGTAAGTGTGTGTCTGTGTTACTGGTTGTCAGTGTGTGTCTGTGTTACTTGGTGTAAGTGTGTTTCTTTGTTACTTGGTGTCCGTGTGTGTCTGTGTTACTGGGTGTCAGTGTATGTCTTTGTTACTGGGTGTCAGTGTATGTCTTTGTTACTTGGTGCAAGTGTGTGTCTGTGTTACTGGGTATCAGGGTCTGTCTTTGTTACTTGGTGTAAGTGTGTGTCTGTGTTACTGGGTATCAGTGTATGTCTTTGTTACCTGGTGTCAGTGTATGTCTGTGTTACTTTGTGTAAGTGTGTGTCTGTGTTACTGGGTATCAGTGTATGTCTTTGTGACTTGGTATCAGTGTATGTCTTTGTTACTGGGTGTCAGTGTGTGTCTTTGTGACTTGGTGTCAGTGTATGTCTTTGTTACTTGGTGTAAGTGTGTGTCTGTGTTACTGGGTGTCAGTGTATGTCTTTGTTGCTTGGTGTAAGTGTGTGTCTGTGTTACTGGGTATCAGTGTATGTCTTTGTGACTTGGTATCAGTGTATGTCTTTGCAACTGGGTGTCAGTGTGTGTCTTTGTGACTTGGTGTCAGTGTATGTCTTTTTTACTTGGTGTAAGTGTGTGTCTGTGTTACTGGGTATCAGAGTATGTCTTTGTTACTTGGTGTCAGTGTATGTCAAAATACTTGGTGTCAGTGTATGTCTTTGTTACTTGGTGTAATTGTCTGTCTTTGTTACTTGGTGTAAGTGTATGTCTTTGTTACTTGGTGTCAGTGTATGTCTTTGTTACTGGGTGTCAGTGTGTGACTGTGTTACTTGGTGTCAGTGTATGTCTTTGTTACTGTTTATTAGTGTTTCTCTGTGTTAGTGGGTGTCAGTGTGTGTTTGTTTGTGTTACTGGGTGTCAGTGTATGTCTTTGTTACTTGGTGTAATTGTGTGTCTGTGTTACTGGGTATCAGTGTATGTCTTTGTTACTTGGTGGAAGTGTATGTCTTTGTTACTTGGTGTCAGTGTATGTCTGTGTTAGTTGGTGAAAGTGTATGTCTGTGTTACTGGGTATCAGTGTATGTCTTTGTTACTTGGTGTCAGTGTATGTCTGTGTTACTTTGTGGAAATGTATGCCTTTGTTACTTGGTGTCAGTGTATGTCTGTGTTACTTGGTGGAAGTGTATGTCTTTGTTACTTGGTGTAAGTGTGTGCCTGTGTTACTTGGTGTAAGTGTGTGTCTGTGTTCCTGGGTATCAGTGTATGTCTTTGTTACTTGGTGGAAGTGTATGTCTTTGTTACTTGGTGTCAGTGTATGTCTGTGTTAGTTGGTGAAAGTGTATGTCTGTGTTACTGGGTATCAGTGTATGTCTTTGTTACTTGGTGTCAGTGTATGTCTGTGTTACTTGGTGTCAGTGTATGTCTTTGTTACTTGGTGTATGTGTGTGTCTGTGTTCCTGGGTATCAGTGTATGTCTTTGTTACTTGGTGTCAGTGTATGTCTGTGTTACTTGGTGTAAGTGTGTGTCTGTGTTTCTGGGTATCAGTGTATGTCTTTGTTACTTGGTGTCAGTGTATGTCTGTGTTGCTTGGTGTTAGTGTGTGTCTGTGTTACTGGGTGTCTGTGTGTGTCTGTTTTACTTGGTGTAAGTGTGTCTCTTTGTTACTTGGTGTCCGTGTGTGTCTGTGTTACTGGGTGTCAGTGTATGTCTTTGTTACTGGGTGTCAGTGTATGTCTTTGTTACTTGGTGCAAGTGTGTGTCTGTGTTACTGGGTATCAGTGTCTGTCTTTGTTACTTGGTGTAATTGTATGTCTTTGTTACGTGGTGTCAGTGTATGTCTGTGTTACGTGGTGTCAGTGTATGTCTTTGTTACTTGGTGTAAGTGTGTGTCTTTGTTACTTGGTGTAAGTGTGTGTCTGTGTTCCTGGGTATCAGTGTATGTCTTTGTTACTTGGTGTCAGTGTATGTCTGTGTTACTTGGTGTAAGTGTGTGTCTGTTTTACTTGGTGTAAGTGTGTCTCTTTGTTACTTGGTGTCCGTGTGTGTCTGTGTTACTGGGTGTCAGTGTATGTCTTTGTTACTTGGTGCAAGTGTGTGTCTGTGTTACTGGGTATCAGTGTCTGTCTTTGTGACTTGGTGTAAGTGTGTGTCTGTGTTACTGGGTATCAGTGTATGTCTTTGTTAACTGGTGTCAGTGTATGTCTGTGTTACTTTGTGTAAGTGTGTGTCTGTGTTACTGGGTATCAGTGTATGTCTTTGTGACTTGGTATCAGTGCATGTCTTTGTTACTGGGTGTCAGTGTGTGTCTTTGTGACTTGGTGTCAGTGTATGTCTGTGTTAGTTGGTGAAAGTGTATGTCTGTGTTACTGGGTATCAGTGTATGTCTTTGTTACTTGGTGTCAGTTTATGTCTGTGTTACTTGGTGTCAGTGTATGTCTTTGTTACTTGGTGTATGTGTGTGTCTGTGTTCCTGGGTATCAGTGTATGTCTTTGTTACTTGGTGTCAGTGTATGTCTGTGTTACTTGGTGTAAGTGTGTGTCTGTGTTTCTGGGTATCAGTGTATGTCTTTGTTACTTGGTGTCAGTGTATGTCTGTGTTGCTTGGTGTTAGTGTGTGTCTGTGTTACTGGGTGTCTGTGTGTGTCTGTTTTACTTGGTGTAAGTGTGTCTCTTTGTTACTTGGTGTCCGTGTGTGTCTGTGTTACTGGGTGTCAGTGTATGTCTTTGTTACTGGGTGTCAGTGTATGTCTTTGTTACTTGGTGCAAGTGTGTGTCTGTGTTACTGGGTATCAGTGTCTGTCTTTGTTATTTGGTGTAAGTGTGTGTCTGTGTTACTGGGTATCAGTGTATGTCTTTGTTAACTGGTGTCAGTGTATGTCTGTGTTACTTTGTGTAAGTGTGTGTCTGTGTTACTGGGTATCAGTGTATGTCTTTGTGACTTGGTATCAGTGCATGTCTTTGTTACTGGGTGTCAGTGTGTGTCTTTGTGACTTGGTGTCAGTGTAAGTCTTTGTTACTTGGTGTAAGTCTGTGTCTGTGTTACTGGGTATCAGTGTATGTCTTTGTTACATGGTGTCAGTGTATGTCTGTGTTACTAGGTGTAAGTGTTTGTCGGTGTTACTGGGTGTCAGTACATGTCTTTGTTACTTGGTGTCAGTGTATATCTGTGTTACTTGTTGTCAGTGTGTGTCTTTGTTACTTGGTGTAATTGTATGTCTTTGTTACGTGGTGTCAGTGTATGTCTGTGTTACTTGGTGTCAGTGTATGTCTTTGTTACTTGGTGTAAGTGTGTGTCTTTGTTACTTGGTGTAAGTGTGTGTCTGTGTTCCTGGGTATCAGTGTATGTCTTTGTTACTTGGTGTCAGTGTATGTCTGTGTTACTTGGTGTCAGTGTATGTCTTTGTTACTTGGTGTAAGTGTGTGTCTGTGTTCCTGGGTATCATTGTATGTCTTTGTTACTTGGTGTCAGTGTATGTCTGTGTTACTTGGTGTAAGTGTGTGTCTGTGTTTCTGGGTATCAGTGTATGTCTTTGTTACTTGGTGTCAGTGTATGTCTGTGTTGCTTGGTGTTAGTGTGTGTCTGTGTTACTGGGTGTCTGTGTGTGTCTGTTTTACTTGGTGTAAGTGTGTCTCTTTCTTACTTAGTGTCCGTGTGTGTCTGTGTTACTGGGTGTCAGTGTATGTCTTTGTTACTGGGTGTCAGTGTATGTCTTTGTTACTTGGTGCAAGTGTGTGTCTGTGTTACTGGGTATCAGTGTCTGTCTTTGTGACTTGGTGTAATTGTGTGTCTGTGTTACTGGGTATAAGTGTATGTCTTTGTTAACTGGTGTCAGTGTATGTCTGTGTTACTTTGTGTAAGTGTGTGTCTGTGTTACTGGGTATCAGTGTATGTCTTTGTGACTTGGTATCAGTGCATGTCTTTGTTACTGGGTGTCAGTGTGTGTCTTTGTGACTTGGTGTCAGTGTAAGTCTTTGTTACTTGGTGTAAGTCTGTGTCTGTGTTACTGGGTATCAGTGTATGTCTTTGTTACATGGTGTCAGTGTATGTCTGTGTTACTAGGTGTAAGTGTGTGTCGGTGTTACTGGGTGTCAGTACATGTCTTTGTTACTTGGTGTCAGTGTATATCTGTGTTACTTGTTGTCAGTGTGTGTCTTTGTTACTTGGTGTAATTGTATGTCTTTGTTACTTGGTGTCAGTGTATGTCTGTGTTACTTGGTGTCAGTGTATGTCTTTGTTACTTGGTGTAAGTGTGTGTCTTTGTTACTTGGTGTAAGTGTGTGTCTGTGTTCCTGGGAATCAGTATATGTCTTTGTTACTTGGTGTCAGTGTATGTCTGTGTTACTTGGTGTAAGTGTGTGTCTGTGTTAATAGGTATCAGTGTATGTCTTTGTTACTTGGTGTCAGTGTATGTCTGTGTCTCTTGGTGTAAGTGTGTGTCTGTGTTACTGGGTGTCAGTGTGTGTCTGTGTTACTTGGTGTAAGTGTGTTTCTTTGTTACTTGGTGTCCGTGTGTGTCTGTGTTACTGGGTGTCAGTGTATGTCTTTGTTACTGGGTGTCAGTGTATGTCTTTGTTACTTGGTGCAAGTGTGTGTCTGTGTTACTGGGTATCAGGGTCTGTCTTTGTTACTTGGTGTAAGTGTGTGTCTGTGTTACTGGGTATCAGTGTATGCCTTTGTTACCTGGTGTCAGTGTATGTCTGTGTTACTTTGTGTAAGTGTGTGTCTGTGTTACTGGGTATCAGTGTATGTCTTTGTGACTTGGTATCAGTATATGTCTTTGTTACTGGGTGTCAGTGTGTGTCTTTGTGACTTGGTGTCAGTGTGTGTCTTTGTTACTTGGTGTAAGTGTGTGTCTGTGTTACTGGGTGTCAGTGTATGTCTTTGTTGCTTGGTGTAAGTGTGTGTCTGTGTTACTGGGTATCAGTGTATGTCTTTGTGACTTGGTATCAGTGTATGTCTTTGCAACTGGGTGTCAGTGTGTGTCTTTGTGACTTGGTGTCAGTGTATGTCTTTTTTACTTGGTGTAAGTGTGTGTCTGTGTTACTGGGTATCAGAGTATGTCTTTGTTACTTGGTGTCAGTGTATGTCAAAATACTTGGTGTCAGTGTATGTCTGTGTTGCTTGGTGTTAGTGTGTGTCTGTGTTACTGGGTGTCTGTGTGTGTCTGTTTTACTTGGTGTAAGTGTGTCTCTTTCTTACTTAGTGTCCGTGTGTGTCTGTGTTACTGGGTGTCAGTGTATGTCTTTGTTACTGGGTGTCAGTGTATGTCTTTGTTACTTGGTGCAAGTGTGTGTCTGTGTTACTGGGTATCAGTGTCTGTCTTTGTGACTTGGTGTAAGTGTGTGTCTGTGTTACTGGTTATAAGTGTATGTCTTTGTTAACTGGTGTCAGTGTATGTCTGTGTTACTTTGTGTAAGTGTGTGTCTGTGTTACTGGGTATCAGTGTATGTCTTTGTGACTTGGTATCAGTGCATGTCTTTGTTACTGGGTGTCAGTGTGTGTCTTTGTGACTTGGTGTCAGTGTAAGTCTTTGTTACATGGTGTAAGTCTGTGTCTGTGTTACTGGGTATCAGTGTATGTCTTTGTTACATGGTGTCAGTGTATGTCTGTGTTACTAGGTGTAAGTGTGTGTCGGTGTTACTGGGTGTCAGTACATGTCTTTGTTACTTGGTGTCAGTGTATATCTGTGTTACTTGTTGTCAGTGTGTGTCTTTGTTACTTGGTGTAATTGTATGTCTTTGTTACTTGGTGTCAGTGTATGTCTGTGTTACTTGGTGTAAGTGTGTGTCTGTGTTAATAGGTATCAGTGTATGTCTTTGTTACTTGGTGTCAGTGTATGTCTGTGTCTCTTGGTGTAAGTGTGTGTCTGTGTTACTGGTTGTCAGTGTGTGTCTGTGTTACTTGGTGTAAGTGTGTTTCTTTGTTACTTGGTGTCCGTGTGTGTCTGTGTTACTGGGTGTCAGTGTATGTCTTTGTTACTGGGTGTCAGTGTATGTCTTTGTTACTTGGTGCAAGTGTGTGTCTGTGTTACTGGGTATCAGGGTCTGTCTTTGTTACTTGGTGTAAGTGTGTGTCTGTGTTACTGGGTATCAGTGTATGTCTTTGTTACCTGGTGTCAGTGTATGTCTGTGTTACTTTGTGTAAGTGTGTGTCTGTGTTACTGGGTATCAGTGTATGTCTTTGTGACTTGGTATCAGTGTATGTCTTTGTTACTGGGTGTCAGTGTGTGTCTTTGTGACTTGGTGTCAGTGTATGTCTTTGTTACTTGGTGTAAGTGTGTGTCTGTGTTACTGGGTGTCAGTGTATGTCTTTGTTGCTTGGTGTAAGTGTGTGTCTGTGTTACTGGGTATCAGTGTATGTCTTTGTGACTTGGTATCAGTGTATGTCTTTGCAACTGGGTGTCAGTGTGTGTCTTTGTGACTTGGTGTCAGTGTATGTCTTTTTTACTTGGTGTAAGTGTGTGTCTGTGTTACTGGGTATCAGAGTATGTCTTTGTTACTTGGTGTCAGTGTATGTCAAAATACTTGGTGTCAGTGTATGTCTTTGTTACTTGGTGTAATTGTCTGTCTTTGTTACTTGGTGTAAGTGTATGTCTTTGTTACTTGGTGTCAGTGTATGTCTTTGTTACTGGGTGTCAGTGTGTGACTGTGTTACTTGGTGTCAGTGTATGTCTTTGTTACTGTTTATTAGTGTTTCTCTGTGTTAGTGGGTGTCAGTGTGTGTTTGTTTGTGTTACTGGGTGTCAGTGTATGTCTTTGTTACTTGGTGTAATTGTGTGTCTGTGTTACTGGGTATCAGTGTATGTCTTTGTTACTTGGTGGAAGTGTATGTCTTTGTTACTTGGTGTCAGTGTATGTCTGTGTTAGTTGGTGAAAGTGTATGTCTGTGTTACTGGGTATCAGTGTATGTCTTTGTTACTTGGTGTCAGTGTATGTCTGTGTTACTTTGTGGAAATGTATGCCTTTGTTACTTGGTGTCAGTGTATGTCTGTGTTACTTGGTGGAAGTGTATGTCTTTGTTACTTGGTGTAAGTGTGTGCCTGTGTTACTTGGTGTAAGTGTGTGTCTGTGTTCCTGGGTATCAGTGTATGTCTTTGTTACTTGGTGGAAGTGTATGTCTTTGTTACTTGGTGTCAGTGTATGTCTGTGTTAGTTGGTGAAAGTGTATGTCTGTGTTACTGGGTATCAGTGTATGTCTTTGTTACTTGGTGTCAGTGTATGTCTGTGTTACTTGGTGTCAGTGTATGTCTTTGTTACTTGGTGTATGTGTGTGTCTGTGTTCCTGGGTATCAGTGTATGTCTTTGTTACTTGGTGTCAGTGTATGTCTGTGTTACTTGGTGTAAGTGTGTGTCTGTGTTTCTGGGTATCAGTGTATGTCTTTGTTACTTGGTGTCAGTGTATGTCTGTGTTGCTTGGTGTTAGTGTGTGTCTGTGTTACTGGGTGTCTGTGTGTGTCTGTTTTACTTGGTGTAAGTGTGTCTCTTTGTTACTTGGTGTCCGTGTGTGTCTGTGTTACTGGGTGTCAGTGTATGTCTTTGTTACTGGGTGTCAGTGTATGTCTTTGTTACTTGGTGCAAGTGTGTGTCTGTGTTACTGGGTATCAGTGTCTGTCTTTGTTACTTGGTGTAATTGTATGTCTTTGTTACGTGGTGTCAGTGTATGTCTGTGTTACGTGGTGTCAGTGTATGTCTTTGTTACTTGGTGTAAGTGTGTGTCTTTGTTACTTGGTGTAAGTGTGTGTCTGTGTTCCTGGGTATCAGTGTATGTCTTTGTTACTTGGTGTCAGTGTATGTCTGTGTTACTTGGTGTAAGTGTGTGTCTGTTTTACTTGGTGTAAGTGTGTCTCTTTGTTACTTGGTGTCCGTGTGTGTCTGTGTTACTGGGTGTCAGTGTATGTCTTTGTTACTTGGTGCAAGTGTGTGTCTGTGTTACTGGGTATCAGTGTCTGTCTTTGTGACTTGGTGTAAGTGTGTGTCTGTGTTACTGGGTATCAGTGTATGTCTTTGTTAACTGGTGTCAGTGTATGTCTGTGTTACTTTGTGTAAGTGTGTGTCTGTGTTACTGGGTATCAGTGTATGTCTTTGTGACTTGGTATCAGTGCATGTCTTTGTTACTGGGTGTCAGTGTGTGTCTTTGTGACTTGGTGTCAGTGTAAGTCTTTGTTACTTGGTGTAAGTCTGTGTCTGTGTTACTGGGTATCAGTGTATGTCTTTGTTACATGGTGTCAGTGTATGTCTGTGTTACTAGGTGTAAGTGTGTGTCTGTGTTACTGGGTGTCAGTACATGTCTTTGTTACTTGGTGTCAGTGTATATCTGTGTTACTTGGTGTCAGTGTGTGTCTTTGTTACTTGGTGTAATTGTATGTCTTTGTTACTTGGTGTCAGTGTATGTCTGTGTTACTTGGTGTCAGTGTATGTCTTTGTTACTTGGTGTAAGTGTGTGTCTATGTTACTTGGTGTCAGTGTGCGTCTGTGTTCCTGGGTATCAGTATATGTCTTTGTTACTTGGTGTCAGTGTATGTCTGTGTTACTTGGTGTAAGTGTGTGTCTGTGTTAATAGGTATCAGTGTATGTCTTTGTTACTTGGTGTCAGTGTATGTCTGTGTCTCTTGGTGTAAGTGTGTGTCTGTGTTACTGGGTGTCAGTGTGTGTCTGTGTTACTTGGAGTAAGTGTGTTTCTTTGTTACTTGGTGTCCGTGTGTGTCTGTGTTACTGGGTGTCAGTGTATGTCTTTGTTACTGGGTGTCAGTGTATGTCTTTGTTACTTGGTGCAAGTGTGTGTCTGTGTTACTGGGTATCAGGGTCTGTCTTTGTTACTTGGTGTAAGTGTGTGTCTGTGTTACTGGGTATTAGTGTATGTCTTTGTTACCTGGTGTCAGTGTATGTCTGTGTTACTTTGTGCAAGTGTGTGTCTGTGTTACTGGGTATCAGTGTATGTCTTTGTGACTTGGTATCAGTGTATGTCTTTGTTACTGGGTGTCAGTGTGTGTCTTTGTGACTTGGTGTCAGTGTATGTCTTTGTTACTTGGTGTAAGTGTGTGTCTGTGTTACTGGGTGTCAGTGTATGTCTTTGTTGCTTGGTGTAAGTGTGTGTCTGTGTTACTGGGTATCAGTGTATGTCTTTGTGACTTGGTATCAGTGTATGTCTTTGCAACTGGGTGTCAGTGCGTGTCTTTGTGACTTGGTGTCAGTGTATGTCTTTTTTACTTGGTGTAAGTGTGTGTCTGTGTTACTGGGTATCAGAGTATGTCTTTGTTACTTGGTGTCAGTGTATGTCAAAATACTTGGTGTAAGTGTATGTCTTTGTTACTTGGTGTAATTGTCTTTCTTTGTTACTTGGTGTAAGTGTATGTCTTTGTAACTTGGTGTCAGTGCATGTCTTTGTTACTTGGTGTCATTGTATGTCTTTGTTACTTGGTGTCAGTGTGTGTCTGTGTTGCTGGGTATCAGTGTATGTCTTTGTGACTTGGTATCAGTGTATGTCTTTGTTACTGGGTGTCAGTGTTTGTCTGTGTTACTGGGTATCAGTGTATGTCGTTATGACTTGGTATCAGTGTATGTCTTTGTTACTGGGTGTCAGTGTGTGTCTGTGTTCCTGGGTATCAGTGTATGTCGTTATGACTTGGTATCAGTGTATGTCTTTGTTTCTGGGTGTCAGTGTGTGTCTTTGTGACTTGGTGTCAGTGTATGTCTGTGTTACTTGGTGTAAGTGTGTGTCTGTGTTACTGGGTATCAGTGTTTGTCTTTGTTACTTGGTGTCAGTGTATGTCTGTGTTACTTGGTGTAAGTGTGTGTCTGTGTTACTGGGTGTCAGTGTGTGTCTGTGTTACTTGGTGTAAGTCTGTGTCTTTGTTACTTGTTGTCCGTGTGTGTCTTTGTTACTGGGTGTCAGTGCATATCTGTGTGACTTGGTGTAAGTGTGTGTCTTTGTTACTTGGTGTAATTGTATGTCATTGTTACTTGGTGTCAGTGTCTGTCTTTGTTACTTGGTGTAAGTGTGTGTCTGAGTTACTTGGTGTAAGTTTGTGTCTGTGTTCCTGGGTATCAGTGTATGTCTTTGTTACTTGGTGTCAGTGTATGTCTGTGTTACTTGTTGTAAGTGTGTGTCTGTGTTACTGGGTATCAGTGTATGTCTTTGTTACTTGGTGTCAGTGTATGTCTGTGTCTCTTGGTGGAAGTGTGTGTCTGTGTTACTGGGTTTCAGTGTGTGTCTGTGTTAATTGGTGCAAGTGTGTTTCTTTGTTACTTGGTGTACGTGTGTGTCTGTGTTACTGGGTGTCAGTGTATGTCTTTGTTACTGGGTGTCAGTGTATGTCTTTGTTACTTGGTGTAAGTGTGTGTCTGTGTTACTGGGTGTCAGTGTTTGTCTGTGTTACTGTTTATTAGTGTTTCTCTGTGTTACTGGGTGTCAGTGTGTGTTTGTTTGTGTTACTGGGTGTCAGTGTATGTCTTTGTTACTTGGTGTAAGTGTGTGCCTGTGTTACTGGGTATCAGTGTCTGTCAGTGTTATTTCGTGTAAGTGTGTGTCTTTGTTACTTGGTGTAATTGTATGTCTTTGTTACTTGGTGTCAGTGTATGTCTTTGTTACTGGGTGTCAGTGTGTGACTGTGTTACTTGGTGTCAGTGTATGTCTTTGTTACTGTTTATTAGTGTTTCTCTGTGTTACTGGGTTTCAGTGTGTGTTTGTTTGTGTTACTGGGTGTCAGTGTATGTCTTTGTTACTTGGTGTAATTGTGTGTCTGTGTTACTGGGTATCAGTGTCTGTCTTTGTTGCTTGGTGTAAGTGTGTGTCTTTGTTACTTGGTGTCAGTGTATGCCTTTGTTACTTGGTGCAGTGTATATCTGTGTTACTTGGTGGAAGTGTATGTCTTTGTTACTTGGTGTAAGTGTGTGTCTGTGTTACTTGGTGTAAGTGTGTGTCTGTGTTCCTGGGTATCAGTGTATGTCTTTGTTACTTGGTGGAAGTGTATGTCTTTGTTACTTGGTGTCAGTGTATGTCTGTGTTAGTTGGTGAAAGTGTGTGTCTGTGTTACTGGGTATCAGTGTATGTCTTTGTTACTTGGTGTCAGTGTATGTCTGTGTTACTTGGTGTCAGTGTATGTCTTTGTTACTTGGTGTAAGTGTGTGTCTGTGTTCCTGGGTATCAGTGTATGTCTTTGTTACTTGGTGTCAGTGTATGTCTGTGTTGCTTGGTGTTAGTGTGTGTCTGTGTTACTGGGTGTCTGTGTGTGTCTGTTTTACTTGGTGTAAGTGTGCCTCTTTATTACTTGGTGTCCGTGTGTGTCTGTGTTACTGGGTGTCAGTGTATGTCTTTGTTACTGGGTGTCAGTGTATGTCTTTGTTACTTGGTGCAAGTGTGTGTCTGTGTTACTGGGTATCAGTGTCTGTCTTTGTGACTTGGTGTAAGTGTGTGTCTTTGTTACTTGGTGGAATTGTATGCCTTTGTTACTTGGTGTCAGTGTATGTCTGTGTTACTGGGTAAAAGTGTGTGTTTGTTTGTGTTACTGGGTGTCAGTGTATGTCTTTGTTACTTGGTGTAATTGTGTGTCTGTGTTACTGGGTATCAGTGTCTGTCTTTGTTACTTGGTGTCAGTGTGTGTCTTTGTTACTTGGTGGAATTGTATGCCTTTGTTACTTGGTGTCAGTGTATGTCTGTGTTACTGGGTGGAAGTGTATGTCTTTGTTACTTGGTGTAAGTGTGTGTCTGTGTTACTTGGTGTAAGTGTGTGTCTGTGTTCCTGGGTATCAGTGTATGTCTTTGTTACTTGGTGGAAGTGTATGTCTTTGTTACTTGGTGTCAGAGTATGTCTGTGTTAGTTGGTGAAAGTGTGTGTCTGTGTTACTGGGTATCAGTGTATGTCTTTGTTACTTGGTGTCAGTGTATGTCTGTGTTACTTGGTGTCAGTGTATGTCTGTGTTACTTGGTGTAAGTGTGTGTCTGTGTTTCTGGGTATCAGTGTATGTCTTTGTTACTTGGTGTCAGTGTATGTCTGTGTTGCTTGGTGTTAGTGTGTGTCTGTGTTACTGGGTCTCTGTGTGTGTCTGTTTTACTTGGTGTAAGTGTGCCTCTTTATTACTTGGTGTCCGTGTGTGTCTGTGTTACTGGGTGTCAGTGTATGTCTTTGTTACTGGGTGTCAGTGTATGTCTTTGTTACTTGGTGCAAGTGTGTGTCTGTGTTACTGGGTATCAGTGTCTGTCTTTGTGACTTGGTGTAAGTGTGTGTCTGTGTTACTGGGTAAAAGTGTATGTCTTTGTTAACTGGTGTCAGTGTATGTCTGTGTTACTTTGTGTAAGTGTGTGTCTGTGTTACTGGGTATCAGTGTATGTCTTTGTGACTTGGTATCAGTGTATGTCTTTGTTACTGGGTGTCAGTGTGTGCCTTTGTGACTTGGTGTCAGTGTAAGTCTTTGTTACTTGGTGTAAGTCTGTGTCTGTGTTACTGGGTATCAGTGTATGTCTTTGTTACATGGTGTCAGTGTATGTCTGTGTTACTAGGTGTAAGTGTGTGTCTGTGTTACTTGGTGTCACTGTATGTCTTTGTTACTGTTTAGTAGTGTTTCTCTGTGTTGCTGGGTGTCAGTGTGTGTTTGTTTGTGTTACTGGGTGTCATTGTATGTCTTTGTTACTTGGTGTAAGTGTGTGTCTGTGTTAGTGGGTATCAGTGTCTGTCTTTGTTACTTGGTGTAAGTATGTGTCTTTGTTACTTGGTGTAAGTGTGTGTCTGTGTTACTTGGTGTAATTGTGTGTCTGTGTTACTGGGTATCAGTGTGTGTCTGTGTTACTTGGTGTAAGTGTGTGTCTTTGTTACTTGGTGTCCGTGTATGTCTGTGTTACTGGGTATCAGTGTTTGTCTTTGTGACTTGGTATCAGTGTATGTCTTTGTTACTGGGTGTCAGTGTGTGTCTTTGTGACTTGGTGTCAGTGTATGACTTTGTTTCTTGGTGTAAGTGTGTGTCTGTGTTACTGGGTATCAGTGTATGTCTTTGTTACTTGGTGTCAGTGTTTGTCAAAATACTTGGTGTCAGTGTGTGTCTCTGTTACTTGGTGTAAGTGTGTGTCTTTGTTACTTGGTGTCCGTGTGTGTCTGTGTTACTGGGTGTCAGTGTATGTCTTTGTTACTGGGTGTCAGTGTATGTCTTTGTTACTTGGTGTAAGTTTGTGTCTGTGTTACTGGGTGTCAGTGCATGTCTGTGTTACTTGGTGAAAGTGTGTGTCTGTGTTACTGGGTATCAGTCTATGTCTTTGTGACTTGGTGTCAGTGTATGTCTTTGTTACTGGGTGTCAGTGTGTGTCTTTGTGACTTGGTGTCAGTGTATGTCTTTGTTACTTGATGTAAGTTTATGTCTGTGTTACTGGGTATCAGTGTCTGTCTTTGTTACGTGGTGTCAGTGTATGTCAAAATACTTGGTGTATGTGTATGTCTTTGTTACCTGGTGTAATTGTCTGTCTTTGTTACTTGGTGTAAGTGTATGTCTTTGTTACTTGGTGTCAGTGTATGTCTTTGTTACTTGGTGTCAGTGCGTGTCTGTGTTACTGGGTATCAGTGTATGTCTTTGTTACTGTTTATTAGTGTTTCTCTGTGTTACTGGGTGTCAGTGTGTGTTTGTTTGTGTTACTGGGTGTCAGTGTATGTCTTTGTTACTTGGTGTAAGTGTGTGTCTGTGTTACTGGGTATCAGGGTCTGTATTTGTTACTTGGTTTAAGTGTGTGTCTTTGTTACTTGGTGTAATTGTATGTCTTTGTTACTTGGTGTCAGTGTATGTCTGTGTTACTTGGTGAAAGTGTATGTCTTTGTTACTTGGTGTAAGTGTGTGTCTGTGTTACTTGGTGTAAGTGTGTGACTATGTTCCTGGGTATCAGTGTATGTCTTTGTTACTTGGTGTCAGTTTATGTCTGTGTTATTTGGTGTCAGTGTGTGTCTGTGTTACTGGGTATCAGTGTATGTCTTTGTTACTTGGTGTCAGTGTATGTCTCTGTTACTAGGTGTAAGTGTGTGTCTGTGTTACTGGGTGTCAGTGTGTGTCTGTGTTACTTGTTGTAAGTGTGTGTCTTTGTTACTTGGTGTCCGTGTATGTCTGTGTTACTGGGTGTCAGTGCATGTCTTTGTTACTTGGTGTCAGTGTATATCTGTGTTACTTGGTGTAAGTGTGTGTCTTTGTTACTTGGTGGAATTGTATGTCTTTGTTACTTGGTGTCAGTGTATGTCTGTGTTACTTGGTGTAAGTGTATGTCTTTGTTACATGTTGTAAGTGTGTCTCTGTGTTACTTGGTGTAAGTGTGTGTCTATGTTCCTGGGTATCAGTGCATGTATTTGTTACTTGGTGTCAGTGTATGTCTATGTTACTTGGTGTCAGTGTGTGTCTGTGTTACTGGGTATCAGTGCATGTATTTGTTACTTGGTGTCAGTGTATGTCTGTGTTACTTGGTGTAAGTGTGTGTCTGTGTTACTGGGTATCAGTGCATGTATTTGTTACTTGGTGTCAGTGTATGTCTATGTTACTTGGTGTAAGTGTGTGTCTATGTTACTGGGTGTCCGTGTGTGTCTGTGTTACTGTGTGTCAGTGTATGTCTTTGTTACTGAGTGTCAGTGTATTTCTTTGTTACTTGGTGTAAGTGTGTGTCTGTGTTACTGGGTGTCAGTGTCTGACTGTGTTACTTGGTGTAAGTGTATGTCTGTGTTACTGGGTATCAGTGTATGTCTTTGTGACTTGGTCTCATTGTATGTCTTCGTTACTGGGTGTCAGTGTGTGTCGTTGTGACTTGGTGTAAGTGTGTGTCTGTGTTACGGGGTAACATTGTATGTCTTTTTTACTGGGTGTCAGATGTGTGACTGTGTTACTTGGTGTCAGTGTGTGTTTGTTTGTGTTACTGGGTGTCAGTGTATGTCTTTGTTACTTGGTGTAATTGTGCGTCTGTGTTACTGGGTATCAGTGTCTGTCTTTGTTACTTGTTGTAAGTGTGTGTCTTTGTTACTTGGTGTAATTGTATGTCTTTGTTACTTGGTGTCAGTGTATGTCTGTGTTACTTGGTGGAAGTGTATGTCTTTGTTACTTGGTGTAAGTGTGTGTCTGTGTTACTTGGTGTAAGTGTGTGTCTGTGTTCCTGGGTATCAGTGTATGTCTTTGTTACTTGGTGGAAGTGTATGTCTTTGTTACTTGGTGTCAGTGTATGTCTGTGTTAGTTGGTGTAAGTGTGTGTCTGTGTTCCTGGGTATCAGTGTATGTCTTTGTTAAATGGTGTCAGTGCATGTCTGTGTTACTTGGTGTCAGTGTATGTCTTTGTTACTTGGTGTAAGTGTGTGTCTGTGTTCCTGCGTATCAGTGTATGTCTTTGTTACTTGGTGTCAGTGTATGTCTGTGTTACTTGGTGTAAGTGTGTGTCTTTGTTTCTGGGTATCAGTGCATGTCTTTGTTTCTTGGTGTCAGTGTATGTCTGTGTTGCTTGGTGTAAGTGTGTGTCTGTGTTACTGGGTGTCAGTGTGTGTCTGTTTTACTTGGTGTAAGTGTGTTTCTTTGTTACTTGGTGTCCGTGTGTGTCTGTGTTACTGGGTGTCAGTGTATGTCTTTGTTACTGGGTGTCAGTGTCTGTCTTTGTTACTTGGTGTAAGTGTGTGTCTGTGTTACTGGGTATCAGTGTATGTCTTTGTTACCTGGTGTCAGTGTATGTCTGTGTTACTTTGTGTAAGTGTGTGTCTGTGTTACTGGGTATCAGTGTATGTCTTTGTGACTTGGTATCAGTGTATGTCTTTGTTACTTGGTGTCAGTGTGTTTCTTTGTGACTTGGTGTCAGTGTAAGTCTTTGTTACTTGGTGTAAGTGTGTGTCTGTGTTACTGGGTATCAGTGTATGTATTTGCTACATGGTGTCAGTGTATGTCTGTGTTACTTGGTGTAAGTGTGTGTCTGTGTTACTGGGTGTCAGTGCATGTCTTTGTTACTTGGTGTCAGTGTATATCTGTGTTACTTGGTGTAAGTGTGTGTCTTTGTTAATTGGTGTAATTGTATGTCTTTGTTACTTGGTGTCAGTGTATGTCTGTGTTACTTGGTGTCAGTGTATGTCTTTGTTACTTGGTGTAAGTGTGTGTCTTTGTTACTTGGTGTAAGTGTGTGTCTGTGTTCCTGGGTATCAGTATATGTCTTTGTTACTTGTTGTCAGTGTATGTCTGTGTTACATGGTGTAAGTGTGTGTCTGTGTTAATAGGTATCAGTGTATGTCTTTGTTACTTGGTGTCAGTGTATGTCTGTGTCTCCTGTTGTAAGTGTGTGTCTGTGTTACTGGGTGTCAGTGTGTGTCTGTGTTACTTGGTGTAAGTGTGTGTCTGTGTTCCTGGGTATCAGTGTATGTCTTTGTTACTTGGTATCAGTGTATGTCTTTGTTACTTGGTGTCAGTGTATGTCTGTGTTAGTTGGTGTAAGTGTGTGTCTGTGTTACTGGGTATCAGTCTATGTCTTTGTTAAATGGTGTCAGTGTATGTCTGTGTTACTAGGTGTCCGTGTATGTCTTTGTTACTTGGTGTAAGTGTGTGTCTGTGTTCCTGGGTATCAGTGTATGTCTTTGTTACTTGGTTTCAGTGTATGTCTGTGTTACTTGGTGTAAGTGTGTGTCTGTGTTTCTGGGTATCAGTGCATGTCTTTGTTTCTTGGTGTCAGTGTATGTCTGTGTTGCTTGGTGTAAGTGTGTGTCTGTGTTACTGGGTGACAGTGTGTGTCTGTTTTACTTGGTGTAAGTGTGTTTCTTTGTTACTTGGTATCCGTGTGTGTCTGTGTTACTGGGTGTCAGTGTATGTCTTTGTTACTGGGTGTCAGTGTATGTCTTTGTTACTTGGTGCAAGTGTGTGTCTGTGTTACTGGGTATCAGTGTCTGTCTTTGTTACTTGGTGTAAGTGTGTGTCTGTGTTACTGGGTATCAGTGTATGTCTTTGTTACCTGGTGTCAGTGTATGTCTGTGTTACTTTGTGTAAGTGTGTGTCTGTGTTACTGGGTATCAGTGTATGTCTTTGTGACTTGGTATCAGTGTATGTCTTTGTTACTGGGTGTCAGTGTGTGTCTTTGTGACTTGGTGTCAGTGTAAGTCTTTGTTACGTGGTGTAAGTGTGTGTCTGTGTTTCTGGGTATCAGTGTATGTCTTTGCTACATGGTGTAAGTGTGTGTCTGTGTTACTGGGTATCAGTGTATGTCTTTGTTACCTGGTGTCAGTGTATGTCTGTGTTACTTTGTGTAAGTGTGTGTCTGTGTTACTGGGTATCAGTGTATGTCTTTGTGACTTGGTATCAGTGTATGTCTTTGTTACTGGGTGTCAGTGTGTGTCTTTGTGACTTGGTGTCAGTGTATGTCTGTGTTACATGGTGTAAGTGTGTGTCTGTGTTAATAGGTATCAGTGTATGTCTTTGTTACTTGGTGTCAGTGTATGTCTGTGTCTCTTGTTGTAAGTGTGTGTCTGTGTTACTGGGTGTCAGTGTGTGTCTGTGTTACTTGGTGTAAGTGTGTGTCTGTGTTCCTGGGTATCAGTGTATGTCTTTGTGACTTGGTATCAGTGTATGTCTTTGTTACTGGGTGTCAGTGTGTGTCTTTGTGACTTGGTGTCAGTGTAAGTCTTTGTTACGTGGTGTAAGTGTGTGTCTGTGTTTCTGGGTATCAGTGCATGTCTTTGCTACATGGTGTAAGTGTGTGTCTGTGTTACTGGGTATCAGTGTATGTCTTTGTTACCTGGTGTCAGTGTACGTCTGTGTTACTTTGTGTAAGTGTGTGTCTGTGTTACTGGGTATCAGTGTATGTCTTTGTGACTTGGTATCAGTGTATGTCTTTGTTACTGGGTGTCAGTGTGTGTCTTTGTGACTTGGTGTCAGTGTATGTCTGTGTTACATGGTGTAAGTGTGTGTCTGTGTTAATAGGTATCAGTGTATGTCTTTGTTACTTGGTGTCAGTGTATGTCTGTGTCTCTTGTTGTAAGTGTGTGTCTGTGTTACTGGGTGTCAGTGTGTGTCTGTGTTACTTGGTGTAAGTGTGTGTCTGTGTTCCTGGGTATCAGTGTATGTCTTTGTTACTTGGTGGAAGTGTATGTCTTTGTTACTTGGTGTCAGTGTATGTCTGTGTTAGTTGGTGTAAGTGTGTGTCTGTGTTACTGGGTATCAGTGTATGTCTTTGTTAAATGGTGTCAGTGTATGTCTGTGTTACTTGGTGTAAGTGTGTGTCTGTGTTCCTGGGTATCAGTGTATGTCTTTGTTACTTGGTGTCAGTGTATGTCCGTGTTACTTGGTGTAAGTGTGTGTCTGTGTTTCTGAGTATCAGTGCATGTCTTTGTTTCTTGGTGTCAGTGTATGTCTGTGTTGCTTGGTGTAAGTGTGTGCCTGTGTTACTGGGTGTCAGTGTGTGTCTGTTTTACTTGGTGTAAGTGTGTTTCTTTGTTACTTGGTGTCCGTGTGTGTCTGTGTTACTGGGTGTCAGTGTATGTCTTTGTTACTGGGTGTCAGTGTATGTCTTTGTTACTTGGTGTTAGTGTGTGTCTGTGTTACTGGGTATCAGTGTATGTCTTTGTTAATTGATGTCAATGTATGTCTGTGTTATTTGGTGTAAGTGTGTGTCTGTGTTACTGGGTATCAGTGAATGTCTTTGTTACTTGGTGTCAGTGTATGTCTCTGTTACTTGGTGTAAGTGTGTGTCTGTGTTACTTGGTGTCAGTGTGTGTCTGTGTTACTTGTTGTAAGTGTGTGTCTTTGTTACTTGGTGTCCGTGTATGTCTGTGTTACTGGGTGTCAGTGCATGTCTTTGTTACTTGGTGTCAGTGTATATCTGTGTTACTTGGTGTAAGTGTGTGTCTTTGTTACTTGGTGGAATTGTATGTCTTTGTTACTTGGTGTCAGTGTATGTCTGTGTTACTTGGTGTAAGTGTATGTCTTTGTTACATGTTGTAAGTGTGTCTCTGTGTTACTTGGTGTAAGTGTGTGTCTATGTTCCTGGGTATCAGTGTATGTCTTTGTTACTTGGTGTCAGTGTATGTCTGTGTTACTTGGTGTAAGTGTGTGTCTATGTTACTGGGTGTAAGTCTTTGTCTTTGTTACTTGGTGTCCGTGTGTGTCTGTGTTACTGGGTGTCAGTGTATGTCTTTGTTACTGAGTGTCAGTGTATTTCTTTGTTACTTGGTGTAAGTGTGTGTCTGTGTTACTGGGTGTCAGTGTCTGACTGTGTTACTTGGTGTAAGTGTATGTCTGTGTTACTGAGTATCAGTGTATGTCTTTGTGACTTGGTCTCATTGTATGTCTTCGTTACTGTGTGTCAGTGTGTGTCTTTGTGACTTGGTGTAAGTGTGTGTCTGTGTTACGGTGTAACATTGTATGTCTTTGTTACTTGGTGTCAGTGTATGTCAAAATATTGGTGTAAGTGTATGTCTTTGTTACTTGGTGTAATTGTCTGTCTTTGTTACTTGGTGTAAGTGTATGTCTTTGTTACTTGGTGTCAGTGTATGTCTTTGTTACTTGGTGTCATTGTGTGTCTTTGTTACTGGGTATCAGTGCATGTCTTTGTGACTTGGTATCAGTGTATGTCTTTGTTACTTGGTGTCAGTGTATGTCTTTTTTACTGGGTGTCAGATGTGTGACTGTGTTACTTGGTGTCAGTGTGTGTTTGTTTGTGTAACTGGGTGTCAGTGTATGTCTTTGTTACTTGGTGTAAGTGTGTGTCTGTGTTACTGGGTATCATTGTCTGTCTTTGTTACTTGTTGTAAGTGTGTGTCTTTGTTACTTGGTGTAATTGTATGTCTTTGTTACTTGGTGTCAGTGTATGTCTGTGTTACTTGGTGGAAGTGTATGTCTTTGTTACTTGGTGTAAGTGTGTGTCTGTGTTACTTGGTGTAAGTGTGTGTCTGTGTTCCTGGGTATCAGTGTATGTCTTTGTTAAATGGTGTCAGTGTATGTCTGTGTTACTTGGTGTCAGTGTATGTCTTTGTTACTTGGTGTAAGTGTATGTCTGTGTTACTTGGTGTAAGTGTGTGTCTGTGTTTCTGGGTATCAGTGCATGTCTTTGTTTCTTGGTGTCAGTGTATGTCTGTGTTGCTTGGTGTAAGTGTGTGTCTGTGTTACTGGGTGTCAGTGTGTGTCTGTTTTACTTGGTGTAAGTGTGTTTCTTTGTTACTTGGTGTCCGTGTGTGTCTGTGTTACTGGGTGTCAGTGTATGTCTTTGTTACTGGGTGTCAGTGTATGTCTTTGTTACTTGGTGCAAGTGTGTGTCTGTGTTACTGGGTATCAGTGTCTGTCTTTGTTACTTGGTGTAAGTGGGTGTCTGTGTTACTGGGTATCAGTGTATGTCTTTGTTACCTGGTGTCAGTGTATGTCTGTGTTACTTTGTGTAAGTGTGTGTCTGTGTTACTGGGTATCAGTGTATGTCTTTGTGACTTGGTATCAGTGTATGTCTTTGTTACTTGGTGTCAGTGTGTTTCTTTGTGACTTGGTGTCAGTGTAAGTCTTTGTTACTTGGTGTAAGTGTGTGTCTGTGTTACTGGGTATCAGTGTATGTCTTTGCTACATGGTGTCAGTGTATGTCTGTGTTACTTGGTGTATGTGTGTGTCTGTGTTACTGGGTGTCAGTGCATGTCTTTGTTACTTGGTGTCAGTGTATATCTAAGTTACTTGGTGTAAGTGTGTGTCTCTGTTACTTGGTGTAATTGTATGTCTTTGTTACTTGGTGTCAGTGTATGTCTGTGTTACTTGGTGTCAGTGTATGTCTTTGTTACTTGGTGTAAGTGTGTGTCTTTGTTACTTGGTGTAAGTGTGTGTCTGTGTTCCTGGGTATCAGTATATGTCTTTGTTACTTGTTGTCAGTGTATGTCAGTGTTACATGGTGTAAGTGTGTGTCTGTGTTAATAGGTATCAGTGTATGTCTTTGTTACTTGGTGTCAGTGTATGTCTGTGTCTCTTGTTGTAAGTGTGTGTCTGTGTTACTGGGTGTCAGTGTGTGTCTGTGTTACTTGGTGTAAGTGTGTGTCTGTGTTCCTGGGTATCAGTGTATGTCTTTGTTACTTGGTGGAAGTGTATGTCTTTGTTTCTTGGTGTCAGTGTATGTCTGTGTTAGTTGGCGTAAGTGTGTGTCTGTGTTACTGGGTATCAGTGTATGTCTTTGTTAAATGGTGTCAGTGTATGTCTGTGTTACTTGGTGTCAGTGTATGTCTTTGTTACTTGGTGTAAGTGTGTGTCTGTGTTCCTGGGTATCAGTGTATGTCTTTGTTACTTGGTGTCAGTGTATGTCTGTGTTACTTGGTGTAAGTGTGTGTCTGTGTTTCAGGGTATCAGTGCATGTCTTTGTTTCTTGGTGTCAGTGTATGTCTGTGTTGCTTGGTGTAAGTGTGTGTCTGTGTTACTGGGTGTCAGTGTGTGTCTGTTTTACTTGGTGTAAGTGTGTTTCTTTGTTACTTGGTGTCCGTGTGTGTCTGTGTTACTGGGTGTCAGTGTATGTCTTTGTTACTGGGTGTCAGTGTATGTCTTTGTTACTTGGTGCAAGTGTGTGTCTGTGTTACTGGGTATCAGTGTCTGTCTTTGTTACTTGGTGTAAGTGTGTGTCTGTGTTACAGGGTATCAGTGTATGTCTTTGTTACCTGGTGTCAGTGTATGTCTGTGTTACTTTGTGTAAATGTGTGTCTGTGTTACTGGGTATCAGTGTATGTCTTTGTGACTTGGTATCAGTGTATGTCTTTGTTACTGGGTGTCAGTGTGTGTCTTTGTGACTTGGTGTCAGTGTATGTCTTTGTTACGTGGTGCAAGTGTGTGTCTGTGTTACTGGGTATCAGTGTATGTCTTTGCTACATGGTGTCAGTGTATGTCTGTGTTACTTGGTGTAAGTGTGTGTCTGTGTTACTGGGTATCAGTGTATGTCTTTGTTACTGGATGTCAGTGTATGTCTTTGTTACTTGGTGTTAGTGTGTGTCTGTGTTACTGGGTATCAGTGTATGTCTTTGTTAATTGATGTCAATGTATGTCTGTGTTATTTGGTGTAAGTGTGTGTCTGTGTTACTGGGTATCAGTGAATGTCTTTGTTACTTGGTGTCAGTGTATGTCTCTGTTACTTGGTGTAAGTGTGTGTCTGTGTTACTTGGTGTCAGTGTGTGTCTGTGTTACTTGTTGTAAGTGTGTGTCTTTGTTACTTGGTGTCCGTGTATGTCTGTGTTACTGGGTGTCAGTGCATGTCTTTGTTACTTGGTGTCAGTGTATATCTGTGTTACTTGGTGTAAGTGTGTGTCTTGTTACTTGGTGGAATTGTATGTCTTTGTTACTTGGTGTCAGTGTATGTCTGTGTTACTTGGTGTAAGTGTATGTCTTTGTTACATGTTGTAAGTGTGTCTCTGTGTTACTTGGTGTAAGTGTGTGTCTATGTTCCTGGGTATCAGTGTATGTCTTTGTTACTTGGTGTCAGTGTATGTCTGTGTTACTTGGTGTAAGTGTGTGTCTATGTTACTGGGTGTAAGTCTTTGTCTTTGTTACTTGGTGTCCGTGTGTGTCTGTGTTACTGGGTGTCAGTGTATGTCTTTGTTACTGAGTGTCAGTGTATTTCTTTGTTACTTGGTGTAAGTGTGTGTCTGTGTTACTGGGTGTCAGTGTCTGACTGTGTTACTTGGTGTAAGTGTATGTCTGTGTTACTGAGTATCAGTGTATGTCTTTGTGACTTGGTCTCATTGTATGTCTTCGTTACTGTGTGTCAGTGTGTGTCTTTGTGACTTGGTGTAAGTGTGTGTCTGTGTTACGGGGTAACATTGTATGTCTTTGTTACTTGGTGTCAGTGTATGTCAAAATATTGGTGTAAGTGTATGTCTTTGTTACTTGGTGTAATTGTCTGTCTTTGTTACTTGGTGTAAGTGTATGTCTTTGTTACTTGGTGTCAGTGTATGTCTTTGTTACTTGGTGTCATTGTGTGTCTTTGTTACTGGGTATCAGTGCATGTCTTTGTGACTTGGTATCAGTGTATGTCTTTGTTACTTGGTGTCAGTGTATGTCTTTTTTACTGGGTGTCAGATGAGTGACTGTGTTACTTGGTGTCAGTGTGTGTTTGTTTGTGTAACTGGGTGTCAGTGTATGTCTTTGTTACTTGGTGTAAGTGTGTGTCTGTGTTACTGGGTATCATTGTCTGTCTTTGTTACTTGTTGTAAGTGTGTGTCTTTGTTACTTGGTGTAATTGTATGTCTTTGTTACTTGGTGTCAGTGTATGTCTGTGTTACTTGGTGGAAGTGTATGTCTTTGTTACTTGGTGTAAGTGTGTGTCTGTGTTACTTGGTGTAAGTGTGTGTCTGTGTTCCTGGGTATCAGTGTATGTCTTTGTTAAATGGTGTCAGTGTATGTCTGTGTTACTTGGTGTCAGTGTATGTCTTTGTTACTTGGTGTAAGTGTATGTCTGTGTTACTTGGTGTAAGTGTGTGTCTGTGTTTCTGGGTATCAGTGCATGTCTTTGTTTCTTGGTGTCAGTGTATGTCTGTGTTGCTTGGTGTAAGTGTGTGTCTGTGTTACTGGGTGTCAGTGTGTGTCTGTTTTACTTGGTGTAAGTGTGTTTCTTTGTTACTTGGTGTCCGTGTGTGTCTGTGTTACTGGGTGTCAGTGTATGTCTTTGTTACTGGGTGTCAGTGTATGTCTTTGTTACTTGGTGCAAGTGTGTGTCTGTGTTACTGGGTATCAGTGTCTGTCTTTGTTACTTGGTGTAAGTGGGTGTCTGTGTTACTGGGTATCAGTGTATGTCTTTGTTACTGGTGTCAGTGTATGTCTGTGTTACTTTGTGTAAGTGTGTGTCTGTGTTACTGGGTATCAGTGTATGTCTTTGTGACTTGGTATCAGTGTATGTCTTTGTTACTTGGTGTCAGTGTGTTTCTTTGTGACTTGGTGTCAGTGTAAGTCTTTGTTACTTGGTGTAAGTGTGTGTCTGTGTTACTGGGTATCAGTGTATGTCTTTGCTACATGGTGTCAGTGTATGTCTGTGTTACTTGGTGTATGTGTGTGTCTGTGTTACTGGGTGTCAGTGCATGTCTTTATTACTTGGTGTCAGTGTATATCTAAGTTACTTGGTGTAAGTGTGTGTCTCTGTTACTTGGTGTAATTGTATGTCTTTGTTACTTGGTGTCAGTGTATGTCTGTGTTACTTGGTGTCAGTGTATGTCTTTGTTACTTGGTGTAAGTGTGTGTCTTTGTTACTTTGTGTAAGTGTGTGTCTGTGTTCCTGGGTATCAGTATATGTCTTTGTTACTTGTTGTCAGTGTATGTCAGTGTTACATGGTGTAAGTGTGTGTCTGTGTTAATAGGTATCAGTGTATGTCTTTGTTACTTGGTGTCAGTGTATGTCTGTGTCTCTTGTTGTAAGTGTGTGTCTGTGTTACTGGGTGTCAGTGTGTGTCTGTGTTACTTGGTGTAAGTGTGTGTCTGTGTTCCTGGGTATCAGTGTATGTCTTTGTTACTTGGTGGAAGTGTATGTCTTTGTTACTTGGTGTCAGTGTATGTCTGTGTTAGTTGGCGTAAGTGTGTGTCTGTGTTACTGGGTATCAGTGTATGTCTTTGTTAAATGGTGTCAGTGTATGTCTGTGTTACTTGGTGTCAGTGTATGTCTTTGTTACTTGGTGTAAGTGTGTGTCTGTGTTCCTGGGTATCAGTGTATGTCTTTGTTACTTGGTGTCAGTGTATGTCTGTGTTACTTGGTGTAAGTGTGTGTCTGTGTTTCAGGGTATCAGTGCATGTCTTTGTTTCTTGGTGTCAGTGTATGTCTGTGTTGCTTGGTGTAAGTGTGTGTCTGTGTTACTGGGTGTCAGTGTGTGTCTGTTTTACTTGGTGTAAGTGTGTTTCTTTGTTACTTGGTGTCCGTGTGTGTCTGTGTTACTGGGTGTCAGTGTATGTCTTTGTTACTGGGTGTCAGTGTATGTCTTTGTTACTTGGTGCAAGTGTGTGTCTGTGTTACTGGGTATCAGTGTCTGTCTTTGTTACTTGGTGTAAGTGTGTGTCTGTGTTACAGGGTATCAGTGTATGTCTTTGTTACCTGGTGTCAGTGTATGTCTGTGTTACTTTGTGTAAATGTGTGTCTGTGTTACTGGGTATCAGTGTATGTCTTTGTGACTTGGTATCAGTGTATGTCTTTGTTACTGGGTGTCAGTGTGTGTCTTTGTGACTTGGTGTCAGTGTATGTCTTTGTTACGTGGTGCAAGTGTGTGTCTGTGTTACTGGGTATCAGTGTATGTCTTTGCTACATGGTGTCAGTGTATGTCTGTGTTACTTGGTGTAAGTGTGTGTCTGTGTTACTGGGTATCAGTGTATGTCTTTGTTACTTGGTGTCAGTGTATGTCTGTGTTACTTGGTGTTAGTGTGTGTCTGTGTTACTGGGTATCAGTGTATGTCTTTGTTACTTGGTGTCAGTGTATGTCTGTGTTATTTGGTGTAAGTGTGTGTCTGTTTTACTGGGTATCAGTGAATGTCTTTGTTACTTGGTGTCAGTGCATGTCTCTGTTACTTGGTGTAAGTGTGTGTCTGTGTTACTGGGTGTCAGTGTGTGTCTGTGTTACTTGTTGTAAGTGTGTGTCTTTGTTACTTGGTGTCCGTGTATGTCTGTGTTACTGGGTGTCAGTGCATGTCTTTGTTACTTGGTGTCAGTGTATATCTGTGTTACTTGGTGTAAGTGTGTGTCTTTGTTACTTGGTGGAATTGTATGTCTTTGTTACATGTTGTAAGTGTGTCTCTGTGTTACTTGGTGTAAGTGTGTGTCTATGTTCCTGGGTATCAGTGTATTTCTTTGTACTTGGTGTCAGTGTATGTCTGTGTTACATGGTGTAAGTGTGTGTCTGTGTTACTGGGTATCAGTGCATGTATTTGTTACTTGGTGTCAGTGTATGTCTGTGTTACTTGGTGTAAGTGTGTGTCTATGTTACTGGGTGTAAGTCTGTGTCTTTGTTACTTGGTGTCCGTGTGTGTCTGTGTTACTGGGTGTCAGTGTATGTCTTTGTTACTGAGTGTCAGTGTATTTCTTTGTTACTTGGTGTAAGTGTGTGTCTGTGTTACTGGGTGTCAGTGTCTGACTGTGTTACTTGGTGTAAGTGTATGTCTGTGTTACTGGGTATCAGTGTATGTCTTTGTGACTTGGTCTCATTGTATGTCTTCGTTACTGGGTGTCAGTGTGTGTCTTTGTGACTTGGTGTAAGTGTGTGTCTGTGTTACGGTGTAACATTGTATGTCTTTGTTACTTGGTGTCAGTGTATGTCAAAATACTTGGTGTAAGTGTATGTCTTTGTTACTTGGTGTAATTGTCTGTCTTTGTTACTTGGTGTAAGTGTATGTCTTTGTTACTTGGTGTCAGTGTATGTCTTTGTTACTTGGTGTCATTGTGTGTCTTTGTTACTGGGTATCAGTGCATGTCTTTGTGACTTGGTATCAGTGTATGTCTTTGTTACTTGGTGTCAGTGTATGTCTTTTTTACTGGGTGTCAGATGTGTGACTGTGTTACTTGGTGTCAGTGTGTGTTTGTTTGTGTAACTGGGTGTCAGTGTATGTCTTTGTTACTTGGTGTAATTGTGTGTCTGTGTTACTGGGTATCATTGTCTGTCTTTGTTACTTGTTGTAGGTGTGTGTCTTTGTTACTTGGTGTAATTGTATGACTTTGTTACTTGGTGTCAGTGTATGTCTGTGTTACTTGGTGGAAGTGTATGTCTTTGTTACTTGGTGTAAGTGTGTGTCTGTGTTACTTGGTGTAAGTGTGTGTCTGTGTTCCTGGGTATCAGTGTATGTCTTTGTTAAATGGTGTCAGTGTATGTCTGTGTTACTTGGTGTCAGTGTATGTCTTTGTTACTTGGTGTAAGTGTGTGTCTGTGTTCCTGCGTATCAGTGTATGTCTTTGTTACTTGGTGTCAGTGTATGTCTTTGTTACTTGGTGTAAGTGTGTGTCTGTGTTTCTGGGTATCAGTGCATGTCTTTGTTTCTTGGTGTCAGTGTATGTCTGTGTTGCTTGGTGTAAGTGTGTGTCTGTGTTACTGGGTGTCAGTGTGTGTCTGTTTTACTTGGTGTAAGTGTGTTTCTTTGTTACTTGGTGTCCGTGTGTGTCTGTGTTACTGGGTGTCAGTGTACGTCTTTGTTACTGGGTGCCAGTGTATGTCTTTGTTACTTGGTGCAAGTGTGTGTCTGTGTTACTGGGTATCAGTGTCTGTCTTTGTTACTTGGTGTAAGTGTGTGTCTGTGTTACTGGGTATCAGTGTATGTCTTTGTTACCTGGTGTCAGTGTATGTCTGTGTTACTTTGTGTAAGTGTGTGTCTGTGTTACTGGGTATCAGTGTATGTCTTTGTGACTTGGTATCAGTGTATGTCTTTGTTACTTGGTGTCAGTGTGTTTCTTTGTGACTTGGTGTCAGTGTAAGTCTTTGTTACTTGGTGTAAGTGTGTGTCTGTGTTACTGGGTATCAGTGTATGTCTTTGCTACATGGTGTCAGTGTATGTCTGTGTTACTTGGTGTAAGTGTGTGTCTTTGTTACTGGGTGTCAGTGCATGTCTTTGTTACTTGGTGTCAGTGTATATCTGTGTTACTTGGTGTAAGTGTGTGTCTTTGTTACTTGGTGTAATTGTATGTCTTTGTTACTTGGTGTCAGTGTATGTCTGTGTTACTTGGTGTCAGTGTATGTCTTTGTTACTTGGTGTAAGTGTGTGTCTTTGTTACTTGGTGTAAGTGTGTGTCTGTGTTCCTGGGTATCAGTATATGTCTTTGTTACTTGTTGTCAGTGTATGTCTGTGTTACATGGTGTAAGTGTGTGTCTGTGTTAATAGGTATCAGTGTATGTCTTTGTTACTTGGTGTCAGTGTATGTCTGTGTCTCTTGTTGTAAGTGTGTGTCTGTGTTACTGGGTGTCAGTGTGTGTCTGTGTTACTTGGTGTAAGTGTGTGTCTGTGTTACTTGGTGTAAGTGTGTGTCTGTGTTACTGGGTATCAGTGTATGTCTTTGTTACTTGGTGGAAGTGTATGTCTTTGTTACTTGGTGTCAGTGTATGCCTGTGTTAGTTGGTGTAAGTGTGTGTCTGTGTTACTGGGTATCAGTGTATGTCTTTGTTAAATGGTGTCAGTGTATGTCTGTGTTACTTGGTGTCAGTGTATGTCTTTGTTACTTGGTGTAAGTGTGTGTCTGTGTTCCTGGGTATCAGTGTATGTCTTTGTTACTTGGTGTCAGTGTATGTCTGTGTTACTTGGTGTAAGTGTGTGTCTGTGTTTCTGGGTATCAGTGTATGTCTTTGTTACTTGGTGTCAGTGTGTGTCTGTGTTACATGGTGTAAGTGTGTGTCTGTGTTACTTGGTGTAAGTGTGTGTCTGTGTTCCTGGGTATCAGTGTATGTCTTTGTTACTTGGTGGAAGTGTATGTCTTTGTTACTTGGTGTCAGTGTATGTCTGTGTTAGTTGGCGTAAGTGTGTGTCTGTGTACTGGGTATCAGTGTATGTCTTTGTTAAATGGTGTCAGTGTATGTCTGTGTTACTTGGTGTCAGTGTATGTCTTTGTTACTTGGTGTAAGTGTGTGTCTGTGTTCCTGGGTATCAGTGTATGTCTTTGTTACTTGGTGTCAGTGTATGTCTGTGTTACTTGGTGTAAGTGTGTGTCTGTGTTTCAGGGTATCAGTGCATGTCTTTGTTTCATGGTGTCAGTGTATGTCTGTGTTGCTTGGTGTAAGTGTGTGTCTGTGTTACTGGGTGTCAGTGTGTGTCTGTTTTACTTGGTGTAAGTGTGTTTCTTTGTTACTTGGTGTCCGTGTGTGTCTGTGTTACTGGGTGTCAGTGTATGTCTTTGTTACTGGGTGTCAGTGTATGTCTTTGTTACTTGGTGCAAGTGTGTGTCTGTGTTACTGGGTATCAGTGTCTGTCTTTGTTACTTGGTGTAAGTGTGTGTCTGTGTTACAGGGTATCAGTGTATGTCTTTGTTACCTGGTGTCAGTGTATGTCTGTGTTACTTTGTGTAAGTGTGTGTCTGTGTTACTGGGTATCAGTGTATGTCTTTGTGACTTGGTATCAGTGTATGTCTTTGTTACTGGGTGTCAGTGTGTGTCTTTGTGACTTGGTGTCAGTGTATGTCTTTGTTACGTGGTGCAAGTGTGTGTCTGTGTTACTGGGTATCAGTGTATGTCTTTGCTACATGGTGTCAGTGTATGTCTGTGTTACTTGGTGTAAGTGTGTGTCTGTGTTACTGGGTATCAGTGTATGTCTTTGTTACTTGGTGTCAGTGTATGTCTGTGTTACTTGGTGTTAGTGTGTGTCTGTGTTACTGGGTATCAGTGTATGTCTTTGTTAAATGGTGTCAGTGTATGTCTGTGTTACTTGGTGTCAGTGTATGTCTTTGTTACTTGGTGTAAGTGTGTGTCTGTGTTCCTGGGTATCAGTGTATGTCTTTGTTACTTGGTGTCAGTGTATGTCTGTGTTACTTGGTGTAAGTGTGTGTCTGTGTTTCTGGGTATCAGTGTATGTCTTTGTTACTTGGTGTCAGTGTGTGTCTGTGTTACATGGTGTAAGTGTGTGTCTGTGTTACTTGGTGTAAGTGTGTGTCTGTGTTCCTGGGTATCAGTGTATGTCTTTGTTACTTGGTGGAAGTGTATGTCTTTGTTACTTGGTGTCAGTGTATGTCTGTGTTAGTTGGCGTAAGTGTGTGTCTGTGTACTGGGTATCAGTGTATGTCTTTGTTAAATGGTGTCAGTGTATGTCTGTGTTACTTGGTGTCAGTGTATGTCTTTGTTACTTGGTGTAAGTGTGTGTCTGTGTTCCTGGGTATCAGTGTATGTCTTTGTTACTTGGTGTCAGTGTATGTCTGTGTTACTTGGTGTAAGTGTGTGTCTGTGTTTCAGGGTATCAGTGCATGTCTTTGTTTCATGGTGTCAGTGTATGTCTGTGTTGCTTGGTGTAAGTGTGTGTCTGTGTTACTGGGTGTCAGTGTGTGTCTGTTTTACTTGGTGTAAGTGTGTTTCTTTGTTACTTGGTGTCCGTGTGTGTCTGTGTTACTGGGTGTCAGTGTATGTCTTTGTTACTGGGTGTCAGTGTATGTCTTTGTTACTTGGTGCAAGTGTGTGTCTGTGTTACTGGGTATCAGTGTCTGTCTTTGTTACTTGGTGTAAGTGTGTGTCTGTGTTACAGGGTATCAGTGTATGTCTTTGTTACCTGGTGTCAGTGTATGTCTGTGTTACTTTGTGTAAGTGTGTGTCTGTGTTACTGGGTATCAGTGTATGTCTTTGTGACTTGGTATCAGTGTATGTCTTTGTTACTGGGTGTCAGTGTGTGTCTTTGTGACTTGGTGTCAGTGTATGTCTTTGTTACGTGGTGCAAGTGTGTGTCTGTGTTACTGGGTATCAGTGTATGTCTTTGCTACATGGTGTCAGTGTATGTCTGTGTTACTTGGTGTAAGTGTGTGTCTGTGTTACTGGGTATCAGTGTATGTCTTTGTTACTTGGTGTCAGTGTATGTCTGTGTTACTTGGTGTTAGTGTGTGTCTGTGTTACTGGGTATCAGTGTATGTCTTTGTTACTTGGTGTCAGTGTATGTCTGTGTTATTTGTTGTAAGTGTGTGTCTGTGTTACTGGGTATCAGTGAATGTCTTTGTTACTTGGTGTCAGTGTATGTCTGTGTTACTTGGTGTAAGTGTATGTCTTTGTTACATGTTGTAAGTGTGTCTCTGTGTTACTTGGTGTAAGTGTGTGTCTATGTTCCTGGGTATCAGTGTATGTCTTTGTACTTGGTGTCAGTGTATGTCTGTGTTACTTGGTGTAAGTGTGTGTCTGTGTTACTGGGTATCAGTGCATGTATTTGTTACTTGGTGTCAGTGTATGTCTGTGTTACTTGGTGTAAGTGTGTGTCTATGTTACTGGGTGTAAGTCTGTGTCTTTGTTACTTGGTGTCCGTGTGTGTCTGTGTTACTGGGTGTCAGTGTATGTCTTTGTTACTGAGTGTCAGTGTATTTCTTTGTTACTTGGTGTAAGTGTGTGTCTGTGTTACTGGGTGTCAGTGTCTGACTGTGTTACTTGGTGTAAGTGTATGTCTGTGTTACTGGGTATCAGTGTATGTCTTTGTGACTTGGTCTCATTGTATGTCTTCGTTACTGGGTGTCAGTGTGTGTCTTTGTGACTTGGTGTAAGTGTGTGTCTGTGTTACGGTGTAACATTGTATGTCTTTGTTACTTGGTGTCAGTGTATGTCAAAATACTTGGTGTAAGTGTATGTCTTTGTTACTTGGTGTAATTGTCTGTCTTTGTTACTTGGTGTAAGTGTATGTCTTTGTTACTTGGTGTCAGTGTATGTCTTTGTTACTTGGTGTCATTGTGTGTCTTTGTTACTGGGTATCAGTGCATGTCTTTGTGACTTGGTATCAGTGTATGTCTTTGTTACTTGGTGTCAGTGTATGTCTTTTTACTGGGTGTCAGATGTGTGACTGTGTTACTTGGTGTCAGTGTGTGTTTGTTTGTGTAACTGGGTGTCAGTGTATGTCTTTGTAACTTGGTGTAATTGTGTGTCTGTGTTACTGGGTATCATTGTCTGTCTTTGTTACCTGTTGTAAGTGTGTGTCTTTGTTACTTGGTGCAATTGTATGTCTTTGTTACTTGGTGTCAGTGTATGTCTGTGTTACTTGGTGGAAGTGTATGTCTTTGTTACTTGGTGTAAGTGTGTGTCTGTGTTACTTGGTGTAAGTGTGTGTCTGTGTTCCTGGGTATCAGTGTATGTCTTTGTTAAATGGTGTCAGTGTATGTCTGTGTTACTTGGTGTCAGTGTATGTCTTTGTTACTTGGTGTAAGTGTGTGTCTGTGTTCCTGCGTATCAGTGTATGTCTTTGTTACTTGGTGTCAGTGTATGTCTGTGTTACTTGGTGTAAGTGTGTGTCTGTGTTTCTGGGTATCAGTGCAGGTCTTTGTTTCTTGGTGTCAGTGTATGTCTGTGTTGCTTGGTGTAAGTGTGTGTCTGTGTTACTGGGTGTCAGTGTGTGTCTGTTTTACTGGGTATCAGTGTATGTCTTTGTTACCTGGTGTCAGTGTATGTCTGTGTTACTTTGTGTAAGTGTGTGTCTGTGTTACTGGGTATCAGTGTATGTCTTTGTGACTTGGTATCAGTGTATGTCTTTGTTACTTGGTGTCAGTGTGTTTCTTTGTGACTTGGTGTCAGTGTAAGTCTTTGTTACTTGGTGTAAGTGTGTGTCTGTGTTACTGGGTATCAGTGTATGTCTTTGCTACATGGTGTCAGTGTATGTCTGTGTTACTTGGTGTAAGTGTGTGTCTGTGTTACTGGGTGTCAGTGCATGTCTTTGTTACTTGGTGTCAGTGTATATCTGTGTTACTTGGTGTAAGTGTGTGTCTGTGTTACTTTGTGTAAGTGTGTGTCTGTGTTACTGGGTATCAGTGTATGTCTTTGTGACTTGGTATCAGTGTATGTCTTTGTTACTTGGTGTCAGTGTGTTTCTTTGTGACTTGGTGTCAGTGTAAGTCTTTGTTACTTGGTGTAAGTGTGTGTCTGTGTTACTGGGTATCAGTGTATGTCTTTGTTACCTGGTGTCAGTGTATGTCTGTGTTACTTTGTGTAAGTGTGTGTCTGTGTTACTGGGTATCAGTGTATGTCTTTGTGACTTGGTATCAGTGTATGTCTTTGTTACTTGGTGTCAGTGTGTTTCTTTGTGACTTGGTGTCAGTGTAAGTCTTTGTTACTTGGTGTAAGTGTGTGTCTGTGTTACTGGGTATCAGTGTATGTCTTTGCTACATGGTGTCAGTGTATGTCTGTGTTACTTGGTGTAAGTGTGTGTCTGTGTTACTGGGTGTCAGTGCATGTCTTTGTTACTTGGTGTCTGTGTATCTGTGTTACTTGGTGTAAGTGTGTGTCTTTGTTACTTGGTGTAATTGTATGTCTTTGTTACTTGGTGTCAGTGTATGTCTGTGTTACTTGGTGTCAGTGTATGTCTTTGTTACTTGGTGTAAGTGTGTGTCTTTGTTACTTGGTGTAAGTGTGTGCCTGTGTTCCTGGGTATCAGTATATGTCTTTGTCACTTGCTGTCAGTGTATGTCTGTGTTACATGGTGTAAGTGTGTGTCTGTGTTAATAGGTATCAGTGTATGTCTTTGTTACTTGGTGTCAGTGTATGTCTGTGTCTCTTGTTGTAAGTGTGTGTCTGTGTTACTGGGTGTCAGTGTGTGTCTGTGTTACTTGGTGTAAGTGTGTGTCTGTGTTACTTGGTGTAAGTGTGTGTCTGTGTTCCTGGGTATCAGTGTATGTCTTTGTTACTTGGTGGAAGTGTATGTCTTTGTTACTTGGTGTCAGTGTATGCCTGTGTTAGTTGGTGTAAGTGTGTGTCTGTGTTACTGGGTATCAGTGTATGTCTTTGTTAAATGGTGTCAGTGTATGTCTGTGTTACTTGGTGTCAGTGTATGTCTTTGTTACTTGGTGTAAGTGTGTGTCTGTGTTCCTGGGTATCAGTGTATGTCTTTGTTACTTGGTGTCAGTGTATGTCTGTGTTACTTGGTGTAAGTGTGTGTCTGTGTTTCTGGGTATCAGTGCATGTCTGTGTTGCTTGGTGTAAGTGTGTGTCTGTGTTACTGGGTGTCAGTGTGTGTCCGTTTTACTTGTTGTAAGTGTGTTTCTTTGTTACTTGGTGTCCGTGTGTGTCTGTGTTACTGGGTGTCAGTGTATGTCTTTGTTACTGGGTGTCAGTGTATGTCTTTGTTACTTGGTGCAAGTGTGTGTCTGTGTTACTGGGTATCAGTGTCTGTCTTTGTTACTTGGTGTAAGTGTGTGTCTGTGTTACTGGATATCAGTGTATGTCTTTGTTACCTGGTGTCAGTGTTAGTCTGTGTTACTTTGTGTAAGTGTGTGTCTGTGTTACTGGGTATCAGTGTATGTCTTTGTGACTTGGTATCAGTGTATGTCTTTGTTACTGGGTGTCAGTGTGTGTCTTTGTGACTTGGTGTCAGTGTAAGTCTTTGTTACGTGGTGTAAGTGTGTGTCTGTGTTACTGGGTATCAGTGTATGTCTTTGCTACATGGTGTAAGTGTGTGTCTGTGTTACTGGGTATCAGTGTATGGCTTTGTTACCTGGTGTCAGTGTATGTCTGTGTTACTTTGTGTAAGTGTGTGTCTGTGTTACTGGGTATCAGTGTATGTCTTTGTGACTTGGTGTCAGTGTGTGTCTTTGTGACTTGGTATCAGTGTATGTCTGTGTTACATGGTGTAAGTGTGTGTCTGTGTCAATAGGTATCAGTGTATGTCTTTGTTACTTGGTGTCAGTGTATGTCTGTGTCTCTTGTTGTAAGTGTGTGTCTGTGTTACTGGGTGTCAGTGTGTGTCTGTGTTTCTTGGTGTAAGTGTGTGTCTGTGTTACTTGGTGTAAGTGTGTGTCTGTGTTCCTGGGTATCAGTGTATGTCTTTGTTACTTGGTGGAAGTGTATGTCTTTGTTACTTGGTGTCAGTGTATGTCTGTGTTAGTTGGTGTAAGTGTGTGTCTGTGTTACTGGGTATCAGTGTATGTCTTTGTTAAATGGTGTCAGTGTATGTCTGTGTAAATTGGTGTCAGTGTATGTCTTTGTTACTTGGTGTAAGTGTGTGTCTATGTTCCTGGGTATCAGTGTATGTCTTTGTTACTTGGTGTCAGTGTATGTCCGTGTTACTTGGTGTAAGTGTGTGTCTGTGTTTCTGGGTATCAGTGCATGTCTTTGTTTCTTGGTGTCATTGTATGTCTGTGTTGCTTGGTGTAAGTGTGTGTCTGTGTTACTGGGTGTCAGTGTGTGTCTGTTTTACTTGGTGTAAGTGTGTTTCTTTGTTACTTGGTGTCCGTGTGTGTCTGTGTTACTGGGTGTCAGTGTATGTCTTTGTTACTGGGTGTCAGTGTATGTCTTTGTTACTTGGTGCAAGTGTGTGGCTGTGTTACTGGGTATCAGTGTCTGTCTTTGTTACTTGGTGTAAGTGTGTGTCTGTGTTACTGGGTATCAGTGTATGTCTTTGTTACCTGGTGTCAGTGTATGTCTGTGTTACTTTGTGCAAGTGTGTGTCTGTGTTACTGGGTATCAGTGTATGTCTTTGTGACTTGGTATCAGTGTATGTCTTTGTTACTGGGTGTCAGTGTGTGTCTTTGTGACTTGGTGTCAGTGTAAGTCTTTGTTACGTGGTGTAAGTGTGTGTCTGTGTTACTGGGTATCAGTGTATGTCTTTGCTACATGGTGTCAGTGTATGTCTGTGTTACTTGGTGTAAGTGTGTGTCTGTGTTACTGGGTGTCAGTGCATGTCTTTGTTACTTGGTGTCAATGTATATCTGTGTTACTTGGTGTAAGTGTGTGTCTTTGTTACTTGGTGTAACTGTATGTCTTTGTTACTTGGTGTCAGTGTATGTCTGTGTTACTTGGTGTCAGTGTATGCCTTTGTTACTTGGTGTAAGTGTGTGTCTTTGTTACATGGTGTAAGTGTGTGTCTGTGTTCCTGGGTATCAGTATATGTCTTTGTTACTTGGTGTCAGTGTCTGTCTGTGTTACTTGGTGTAAGTGTGTGTCTGTGTTAACAGGAATCAGTGTATGTCTTTGTTACTTGGTGTCAGTGTATGTCTGTGTCTCTTGTTGTAAGTGTGTGTCTGTGTTACTGGGTGTCAGTGTGTGTCTGTGTTACTTGGTGTAAGTGTGTTTCTTTGTTACTTGGTGTCCGTGTGTGTCTGTGTTACTGGGTGTCAGTGTATGTCTTTGTTACTGGGTGTCAGTGTATGTCTTTGTTACTTGGTGCAAGTGTGTGTCTGTGTTACTGGGTATCAGTGTCTGTCTTTGTTACTTGGTGTAAGTGTGTGTCTGTGTTACTGGGTCTCAGTGCATGTCTTTGTTACCTGGTGTCAGTGTATGTCTGTGTTACTTTGTGTAAGTGTGTGTCTGTGTTACTCGGTATCAGTGTATGTCTTTGTGACTTGGTATCAGTGTATGTCTTTGTTACTGGGTGTCAGTGTGTGTCTTTGTGTCTTGGTGTCAGTGTATGTCTTTGTTACTTGGTGTAAGTGTGTGTCTGTGTTACTGGGTGTCAGTGTATGTCTTTGTTGCTTGGTCTAAGTGTGTGTCTGTGTTACTGGGTATCAGTGTCTGTCTTTGTTACTTGGTGTAAGTGTGTGTCTGTGTTACTGGGTATCAGTGCATGTCTGTGTTAATTGGTGTAAGTGTATGTCTTTCTTACTTGGTGTCAGTGTATTTCTGTGTTACTTGGTGTAAGTCTGTGTCTGTGTTACTGGGTATCAGTGCATGTCTTTGTTACTTGGTGTCAGTGCATATCTGTGTTACTTGGTGTAAGTGTGTGTCTTTGTTACTTGGTGCAATTGGATGTCTTTGTTACTTGGTGTCAGTGTATGTCTGTGTCACTTGGTGTCAGTGTATGTCTTTGTTACTTGGTGTAAGTGTGTGCCTGAGTTACTTGGTGTAAGTGTGTGTCTGTGTTCCCGGGTATCAGTGTATGTCTTTGTTACTTGGTGTCAGTGTATGTCTGTGTGAATTGGTGTAAGTGCGTGTCTGTGTTACTGGGTATCAGTGTATGTCTTTGTTACTTGGTGTCAGTGTATGTCTGTGTCTCTTGGTGTAAGTGTGTGTCTGTGTTACTGGGTTTCAGTGTGTGACAGTGTTACTTGGTGTAAGTGTGTTTCTTCGTTACTTGGTGTCCGTGTGTGTCTGTGTTACTGGGTGTCAGTGTATGTCTTTGTCACATGGTGTCAGTGTATGTCTGTGTTACTTGGTGTAAGTGTGTGTCTGTGTTACTGGGTGTCAGTGCATGTCTTTGTTACTTGGTGTCATTGTATATCTGTGTTACTTGGTGTAATTGTGTTTCTTTGTTACTTGGTGTAAGTGTGTTTCTTCGTTACTTGGTGTCCGTGTGTGTCTGTGTTACTGGGTGTCAGTGTATGTCTTTGTGACTTGGTATCAGTGTATGTCTTTGTTACTGGGCGTCAGTGTGTGTCTGTGTTACTGGGTATCAGTGTCTGTCTTTGTTACTTGGTGTAAGTGTGTGTCTGTGTTACTTTGTGTAAGTGTGTGTCTGTGTTACTGGGTATCAGTGTATGTGTTTGTGACTTGGTATCAGTGTATGTCTTTGTTACTGGGTGTCAGTGTGTGTCTTTGTGACGTGGTGTCAGTGTATGTCTTTGTTGCTTGGTGTAAGTTTGTGTCTGTGTTACTGGGTGTCAGTGTATGTCTTTGTTGCTTGGTGTAAGTGTTTGTCTGTGTTACTGGGTATCAGTGTCTGCCTTTGTTACTTGGTGTCAGTGTGTGTCTGTGTTACTGGGTAGCAGTGCATGTCTGTGTTACTTGATGTAATTCTCTGTCTTTGTTACTTGGTGTCAGTGTATGTCTGTGTTAGTTGGTGTAAATGTGTGTCTGTGTTACTGGGTATCAGTGTAGGTTTTTGTTACTTGGTGTCAGTGTATGTCTGTGTTACTTGGTGTAAGTGTGTGTCTGTGTTACTGGGTGTCAGTGCATGTCTTTGTTACTTGGTGTCAGTGTATATCTGTGTTACTTGGTGTAAGTGTGTGTCTTTGTTACTTGGTGTAATTGTATGTCTTTGTTACTTGGTGACAGTGTATGTCTGTGTTACTTGGTGTCAGTGTATGTCTTTGTTTCTTGGTGTAAGTGTGTGTCTGAGTTACTTGGTGTAAGTGTGTGTCTGTGTTCCTGGGTATCAGTGTATGTCTTTGTTACTTGGTGTCAGTGTATGTCTGTGTTACTTGGTGTAAGTGTCTGTCTGTGTTACTGGGTATCAGTGTATGTCTTTGTTACTTGGTGTCAGTCTATGTCTGTGTCTCTTGGTGTAAGTGTGTGTCTTTGTTACTGGGTTTCAGTGTGTGTCTGTGTTACTTGGTGTAAGTGTGTTTCTTTGTTACTTGGTGTACGAGTGTGTCTGTGTTACTGGGTGTCAGTGTATGTCTTTGTTACTGGGTGTCAGTGTATGTCTTTGTTACTTGGTGCAAGTGTGTGTCTGTGTTACTGGGTATCAGTGTCTGTCTTTGTTACTTGGTGTAAGTGTGTGTCTTTGTTACAGCGTATCAGTGTATGTCTTTGTTACCTGGTGTCAGTGTATGTCTGTGTTACTTTGTTTAAGTGTGTGTCTGTGTTACTGGGTATCAGTGTATGTCTTTGTGACTTGGTATCAGTGTATGTCTTTGCTACTGGGTGTCAGTGCGTGTCTTTGTGACTTGGTGTCAGTGTATGTCTTTGTTACTTGGTGTAAGTGTGTGTCTGTGTTACTGGGTATCAGTGTATGTCATTGTTACTTGGTGTCAGTGTATGTCAAAATAATTGGTGTACGTGTATGTCTTTGTTACTTGGTGTAATTGTCTGTCTTTGTTACTTGGTGTAAGTGTATGTCTTTGTAACTTGGTGTCAGTGCATGTCTTTGTTACTTGGTTTCATTGTATGTCTTTGTTTCTTGGTGTCAGTGTGTGTCTGTGTTACTGGGTATCAGTGTATGTCTTTGTGACTTGGTACCAGTGTATGTCTTTGTTACTGGGTGTCAGTGTGTGTCTGTGGTACTGGGTATCAGTGTATGTCTTTGTAACTTGGTATCAGTGTATGTCTTTTTTACTGGGTGTCAGTGTGTGTCTGCGTTACTGGGTATCAGTGTATGTCGTTATGACTTGGTATCAGTGTATGTCTTTGTTACTGGGTGTCAGTGTGTGTCTGTGTTCCTGGGTATCAGTGTATGTCTTTGCGACTTGGTGTCAGTGTATGTCTTTGTTACTGGGTGTCAGTTTGTGTCTTTGTCACTTGGTGTCAGTGTATGTCTGTGTTACTTGGTGTAAGCGTGTGTCTGTGTTACTGGGTATCAGTGTATGTCTTTGTTACTTGGTGTCAGTGTATGTCTGTGTTACTTGGTGTCAGTGTGTGTCTGTGTTACTGGGTGTCAGTGTGTATCTGCGTTACTTGGTGTAAGTCTGTGTCTTTGTTACTTGGTGTCCGTGTGTGTCTGTGTTACTGGGTGTCAGTGTATGTCTTTGTTACTGGGTGTCAGTGTATGTCTTTGTTACTTGGTGTAAGTGTGTGTCTGTGTTACTTGGTGCAAGTGTGTGTCTGTGTTCCTGGGTATCAGTGTATGTCTTTGTTACTTGCTGTCAGTGTAGGTCTGTGTTACTTGGTGTAAGTGTGTGTCTGTGTTACTGGGTATCAGTGTATGTCTTTGTTACTTGGTGTCAGTGTATGTCTGCGTTGCCTGGTGTAAGTGTGTGTCTGTGTTACTGGGTGTCAGTGTGTGTCTGTGTTACTTGTGGTAAGTGTGTTTCTATGTTACTTGGTGTCCGTGTGTGTCTGTGTTACTGGGTGTCAGTGTATGTCTTTGTTACTGGGTGTCAGTGTATGTCTTTGTTACTTGGTGCAAGTGTGTGTCTGTGTTACTGGGTATCAGTGTCTGTCTTTGTTACTTGGTGTAAGTGTGTGTCTGTGTTTCTGGGTATCAGTGTATGTCTTTGTTACCTGGTGTCAGTGTATGTCTGTATTACTTTGTGTAAGTGTGTGTCTGTGTTACTGGGTATCAGTGTATGTCTTTGTGACTTGGTATCAGTGTATGTCTTTGTTACTGGGCTTCAGTGTATGTCGTTGTTACTTGGTGTCAGTGCATGTCAAATACTTGATGTAAGTGTATGTCTTTGTTACTTGGTGTAATTGTCTGTCTTTGTTACTTGGTGTAAGTGTATGTCTTTGTAACTTGGTGTCAGTGTATGTCTTTGTTACTTGGTGTCAGTGTATGTCTGTGTTACTTGGTGTAAGTGTGTGTCTTTGTTACTTGGTGTAAGTGTCTGTCTTTGTTACTTGGTGTCTGTGTCTGTCTTTGTTGCTTGGTGTCAGTGTGTGTCTGTGTTACTGGGTATCAGTGTATGTCTTTGTGACTTGGTATCAGTGTATGTCTTTGTTACTGGGTGTCAGTTGTGTGTCTATGTTACTGGTTATCAGTGTATGTCTTTGTGACTTGGTTTCAGTGTATGTCTTTGTTACTGGGTGTCAGTGTGTGTCTGTGTTACTGGGTATCAGTGAATGTCGTTGTGACTTGGTATCAGTGTATGTCTTTGTTACTTGGTGTCAGTGTACGTCTGTATTAGTTGGTGTAAGTGTGTGTCTGTGTTCCTGGGTATCAGTGTATGTCTTTGTTAAATGGTGTCAGTGTATGTCTGTGTTACTTGGTGTCAGTGTATGTCTTTGTTACTTGGTGTAAGTGTGTGTCTGTGTTCCTGCGTATCAGTGTATGTCTTTGTTACTTGGTGTCAGTGTATGTCTGCGTTACTTGGTGTAAGTGTGTGTCTGTGTTTCTGGGTATCAGTGCATGTCTTTGTTTCTTGGTGTCAGTGTATGTCTGTGTTGCTTGGTGTAAGTGTGTGTCTGTGTTACTGGGTGTCAGTGTGTGTCTGTTTTACTTGGTGTAAGTCTGTTTCTTTGTTACTTGGTGTCCGTGTGTGTCTGTGTTACTGGGTGTCAGTATATGTCTTTGTTACTGGGTGTCAGTGTATGTCTTTGTTACTTGGTGCAAGTGTGTGTCTGTGTTTCTGGGTATCAGTGTCTGTCTTTGTTACTTGGTGTAAGTGTGTGTCTGTGTTACTGGGTATCAGTGTATGTCTTTGTTACCTGGTGTCAGTGTATGTCTGTGTTACTTTGTGTAAGTGTGTGTCTGTGTTACTGGGTATCAGTGTATGTCTTTGTGACTTGGTATCAGTGTATGTCTTTGTTACTTGGTGTCAGTGTGTTTCTTTGTGACTTGGTGTCAGTGTAAGTCTTTGTTACTTGGTGTAAGTGTGTGTCTGTGTTCCTGGGTATCAGTGTATGTCTTTGCTACATGGTGTCAGTGTATGTCTGTGTTACTTGGTGTAAGTGTGTGTCTGTGTTACTGGGTGTCAGTGCATGTCTTTGTTACTTGGTGTCAGTGTATATCTGTGTTACTTGGTGTAAGTGTGTGTCTTTGTTACTTGGTGTAATTGTATGTCTTTGTTACTTGGTGTCAGTGTATGTCTGTGTTACTTGGTGTCAGTGTATGTCTTTGTTACTTGGTGTAAGTGTGTGTCTTTGTTACTTGGTGTAAGTGTGTGTCTGTGTTCCTGGGTATCAGTATATGTCTTTGTTACTTGTTGTCAGTGTATGTCTGTGTTACATGGTGTAAGTGTGTGTCTGTGTTAATAGGTATCAGTGTATGTCTTTGTTACTTGGTGTCAGTGTATGTCTGTGTCTCTTGTTGTAAGTGTGTGTCTGTGTTACTGGGTGTCAGTGTGTGTCTGTGTTACTTGGTGTAAGTGTGTGTCTGTGTTACTTGGTGTAAGTGTGTGTCTGTGTTCCTGGGTATCAGTCTATGTCTTTGTTACTTGGTGGAAGTTTATGTCTTTGTTACTTGGTGTCAGTGTATGCCTGTGTTAGTTGGTGTAAGTGTGTGTCTGTGTTACTGGGTATCAGTGTATGTCTTTGTTAAATGGTGTCAGTGCATGTCTGTGTTGCTTGGTGTAAGTGTGTGTCTGTGTTACTGGGTGTCAGTGTGTGTCTGTTTTACTTGGTGTAAGTGTGTTTCTTAGTTACTTGGTGTCCGTGTGTGTCTGTGTTACTGGGTGTCAGTGTATGTCTTTGTTACTGGGTGTCAGTGTATGTCTTTGTTACTTGGTGCAAGTGTGTGTCTGTGTTACTGGGTATCAGTGTCTGTCTTTGTTACTTGGTGTAAGTGTGTGTCTGTGTTACTGGGTATCAGTGTATGTCTTTGTTACCTGGTGTCAGTGTATGTCTGTGTTACTTTGCGTAAGTGTGTGTCTGTGTTACTGGGTATCAGTGTATGTCTTTGTGACTTGGTATCATTGTATGTCTTTGTTACTGGGTGTCAGTCTGTGTCTTTGTGACTTGGTGTCAGTGTAAGTCTTTGTTACGTGGTGTAAGTGTGTGTCTGTGTTACTGGGTATCAGTGTATGTCTTTGCTACATGGTGCAAGTGTGTGTCTGTGTTACTGGGTATCAGTGTATGTCTTTGTTACCTGGTGTCAGTGTATGTCTCTTTTACTTTGTGTAAGTGTGTGTCTGTGTTACTGGGTATCAGTGTATGTCTTTGTGACTTGGTATCAGTGTATGTCTTTGTTACTGGGTGTCAGTGTGTGTCTTTGTGACTTGGTGTCATTGTATGTCTGTGTTACATGGTGTAAGTGTGTGTCTGTGTTAATAGGTATCAGTGTATGTCTTTGTTACTTGGTGTCAGTGTATGTCTTTGTCTCTTGTTGTAAGTGTGTGTCTGTGTTACTGGGTGTCAGTGTGTGTCTGTGTTACTTGGTGTAAGTGTGTGTCTGTGTTACTTTGTGTAAGTGTGTGTCTGTGTTCCTGGGTATCAGTGTATGTCTTTGTTACTTGGTGGAAGTGTATGTCTTTGTTACTTGGTGTCAGTGTATGTCTGTGTTAGTTGGTGTAAGTGTGTGTCTGTGATACTGGGTATCAGTGTATGTCTTTGTTAAATGGTGTCAGTGTATGTCTGTGTTACTTGGTGTCAGTGCATGTCTTTGTTACTTGGTGTAAGTGTGTGTCTGTGTTCCTGGGTATCAGTGTATGTCTTTGTTACTTGGTGTCAGTGTATGTCTGTGTTACTTGGTGTAAGTGTGTGTCTGTGTTTCTGGGTATCAGTGCATGTCTTTGTTTCTTGGTGTCAGTGTATGTCTGTGTTGCTTGGTGTAAGTGTGTGTCTGTGTTACTGGGTGTCAGTGTGTGTCTGTTTTACTTGGTGTAAGTGTGTGTCTTTGTTACTTGGTGTAATTGTATGTCTTTGTTACTTGGTGTCAGTGTATGTCTGTGTTACTGGGTGTCAGTGTGTGTCTGTGTTACTTGGTGTAAGTGTGTTTCTTTGTTACTTGGTGTCCGTGTGTGTCTGTGTTACTGGGTGACAGTGTATGTCTTTGTTACTGGGTGTCAGTGTATGTCTTTGTTACTTGGTGCAAGTGTGTGTCTGTGTTACTGGGTATCAGTGTCTGTCTTTGTTACTTGGTGTAAGTGTGTGTCTGTGTTACTGGGTCTCAGTGCATGTCTTTGTTACCTGGTGTCAGTGTATGTCTGTGTTACTTTGTGTAAGTGTGCGTCTGTGTTACTCGGTATCAGTGTATGTCTTTGTGACTTGGTATCAGTGTATGTCTTTGTTACTGGGTGTCAGTGTGTGTCTTTGTGTCTTGGTGTCAGTGTATGTCTTTGTTACTTGGTGTAAGTGTGTGTCTGTGTTACTGGGTGTCAGTGTATGTCTTTGTTGCTTGGTGTAAGTGTGTGTCTGTGTTACTGGGTATCAGTGTCTGTCTTTGTTACTTGGTGTAAGTGTGTGTCTGTGTTACTGGGTATCAGTGCATGTCTGTGTTAATTGGTGTAAGTGTATGTCTTTCTTACTTGGTGTCAGTGTATGTCTGTGTTACTTGGGGAAAGTGTGCGTCTGTGTTACTGGGTGTCAGTGCATGTCTTTGTTACTTGGTGTCAGTGCATATCTGTGTTACTTGGTGTAAGTGTGTGTCTTTGTTACTTGGTGTAATTGGATGTCTTTGTTACTTGGTGTCAGTGTATGTCTGTGTTACTTGGTGTCAGTGTATGTCTTTGCTACTTGGTGTAAGTGTGTGCCTGAGTTACTTGGCGTAAGTGTGTGTCTGTGTTCCTGGGTATCAGTGTATGTCTTTGTTACTTGGTGTCAGTGTATGTCTGTGTGAATTGGTGTAAGTGTGTGTCTGTGTTACTGGGTATCAGTGTATGTCTTTGTTACTTGGTGTCAGTGTATGTCTGTGTCTCTTGGTGTAAGTGTGTGTCTGTGTTACTGGGTTTCAGAGTGTGTCTGTGTTACTTGGTGTAAGTGTGTTTCTTCGTTACTTGGTGTAAGTGTGTTTCTGTGTTACTGGGTGTCAGTGTATGTCTTTGTCACATGGTGTCAGTGTATGTCTGTGTTACTTGGTGTAAGTGTGTGTCTGTGTTACTGGGTGTCAGTGCATGTCTTTGTTACTTGGTGTCATTGTGTTTATTTGTTACTTGGTGTAAGTGTGTTTCTTTGTTACTTGGTGTCCGTGTGTGTCTGTGTTACTGGGTGTCAGTGTATGTCTTTGTTACTGGGTGTCAGTGTATGTCTTTGTTACTTGGTACAAGTGTGTGTCTGTGTTACTGGGTATCAGTGTCTGTCTTTGTTACTTGGTGTAAGTGTGTGTCTGTGTTACTTTGTGTAAGTGTGTGTCTGTGTTACTGGGTATCAGTGTATGTGTTTGTGACTTGGTATCAGTGTATGTCTTTGTTACTGGGTGTCAGTGTGTGTCTTTGTGACGTGGTGTCAGTGTATGTCTTTGTTGCTTTGTGTAAGTGTGTGTCTGTGTTACTGGGTGTCAGTGTATGTCTTTGTTGCTTGGTGTAAGTGTTTGTCTGTGTTACTGGGTATCAGTGTCTGTCTTTGTTACTTGGTGTCAGTGTGTGTCTGTGTTACTGGGTATCAGTGCATGTCTGTGTTACTTGGTGTAATTTTCTGTCTTTGTTACTTGGTGTCAGTGTATGTCTGTGTTAGTTGGTGTAAGTGTGTGTCTGCGTTACTGGGTATCAGTGTAGGTTTTTGTAACTTGGTGTCAGTGTATGTCTGTGTTACTTGGTGTAAGTGTGTGTCTGTGTTACTGGGTGTCAGTGCATGTCTTTGTTACTTGGTGTCAGTGTATATCTGTGTAACTTGGTGTAAGTGTGTGTCTTTGTTACTTGGTGTAATTGTATGTCTTTGTTACTTGGTGACAGTGTATGTCTGTGTTACTTGGTGTCAGTGTATGTCTTTGTTACTTGGTGTAAGTGTGTGTCTGAGTTACTTGGTGTAAGTGTGTGTCTGTGTTCCTGGGTATCAGTGTATGTCTTTGTTACTTGGTGTCAGTGTATGTCTGTGTTACTTGGTGTAAGTGTCTGTCTGTGTTACTGGGTATCAGTGTATGTCTTTGTTACTTGGTGTCAGTGTATGTCTGTGTCTCTTGGTGTAAGTGTGTGTCTTTGTTACTGCGTTTCAGTGTGTGTCTGTGTTACTTGGTGTAAGTGTGTTTCTTTGTTACTTGGTGTACGTGTGTGTCTGTGTTACTGGGTGTCAGTGTATGTCTTTGTTACTGGGTGTCAGTGTATGTCTTTGTTACTTGGTGCAAGTGTGTGTCTGTGTTACTGGGTATCAGTGTCTGTCTTTGTTACTTGGTGTAAGTGTGTGTCTTTGTTACAGGGTATCAGTGTATGTCTTTGTTACCTCGTGTCAGTGTATGTCTGTGTTACTTTGTTTAAGTGTGTGTCTGTGTTACTGGGTATCAGTGTATGTCTTTGTGACTTGGTATCAGTGTATGTCTTTGCTACTGGGTGTCAGTGTGTGTCTTTGTGACTTGGTGTCAGTGTATGTCTTTGTTACTTGGTGTAAGTGTGTATCTGTGTGACTGGGTATCAGTGTATGTCATTGTTACTTGGTGTCAGTGTATGTCAAAATACTTGGTGTAAGTGTATGTCTTTGTTACTTGGTGTAATTGTCTGTCTTTGTTACTTGGTGTAAGTGTATCTCTTTGTAACTTGGTGTCAGTGCATGTCTTTGTTACTTGGTGTCATTGTATGTCTTTGTTTCTTGTTGTCAGTGTGTGTCTGTGTTACTGGGTATCAGTGTATGTCTTTGTGACTTGGTACCAGTGTATGTCTTTGTTACTGGGTGTCAGTGTGTGTCTGTGGTACTGGGTATCAGTGTATGTCTTTGTGACTTGGTATCAGTGTATGTCTTTTTTACTGGGTGTCAGTGTGTGTCTGTGTTACTGGGTATCAGTGTATGTCTTTGTGACTTGGTGTCAGTGTATGTCTGTGTTACTTGGTGTAAGTGTGTGTCTGTGTTACTGGGTGTCAGTGTGTATCTGTGTTACATGGTGTAAGTCTGTGTCTTTGTTACTTGGTGTCCGTGTGTGTCTGTGTTACTGGGTGTCAGTGTATGTCTTTGTTACTGGGTGTCAGTGTATGTCTTTGTTACTTGGTGTAAGTGTGTGTCTGTGTTACTTGGTGCAAGTGTGTGTCTGTGTTCCTGGGTATCAGTGTATGTCTTTGTTACTTGCTGTCAGTGTAGGTCTGTGTTACTTGGTGTAAGTGTGTGTCTGTGTTACTGGGTGTCAGTGTATGTCTTTGTTACTGGGTGTCAGTGTATGTCTTTGTTACTTGGTGCAAGTGTGTGTCTGTGTTACTGGGTATCAGTGTCTGTCTTTGTTACTTGGTGTAAGTGTGTGTCTGTGTTTCTGGGTATCAGTGTATGTCTTTGTTACCTGGTGTCAGTGTATGTCTGTATTACTTTGTGTAAGTGTGTGTCTGTGTTACTGGGTATCAGTGTATGTCTTTGTGACTTGGTATCAGTGTATGTCTTTGTTACTGGGCTTCAGTGTATGTCGTTGTTACTTGGTGTCAGTGCATGTCAAAATACTTGGTGTAAGTGTATGTCTTTGTTACTTGGTGTAATTGTCTGTCTTTGTTACTTGGTGTAAGTGTATGTCTTTGTAACTTGGTGTCAGTGTATGTCTTTGTTACTTGGTGTCAGTGTATGTCTGTGTTACTTGGTGTAAGTGTGTGTCTTTGTTACTTGGTGTAAGTGTCTGTCTTTGTTACTTGGTGTCTGTGTCTGTCTTTGTTGCTTGGTGTCAGTGTGTGTCTGTGTTACTGGGTATCAGTGTATGTCTTTGTGACTTGGTATCAGTGTATGTCTTTGTTACTGGGTGTCAGTTGTGTGTCTGTGTTACTGGGTATCAGTGTATGTCGTTGTGACTTGGTATCAGTGTATGTCTTTGTTACTAGGTGTCAGTGTATGTCTGTGTTCCTGGGTATCAGTGTATGTCTTTGCGACTTGGTGTCAGTTTATGTCTTTGTCACTGGGTGTCAGTGTGTGTCTTTGTGACTTGGTGTCAGTGTATGTCTGTGTTACTTGGTGTAAGTGTGTGTCTGTGTTACTGGGTATCATTGTATGTCTTTGTTACTTGGTGTCAGTGTGTATCTGTGTTACTTGGTGCAAGTGTGTGACTTTGTTACTGGGTGTCAGTGTGTGTCTGTGTTACTTGGTGTACGTCTGTTTCTTTGTTACTTGGTGTCCGTGTGTGTCTGTGTTACTGGGTGTCAGTGTATGTCTTTGTTACTGGGTGTCAGTGTATGTCTTTGTTACTTGGTGTAACTGTGTGTCTGTGTTACTGGGTGTCAGTGTATGTCTGCGTTACTGTTTATTAGTGTTTCTCTGTGTTACTGGGTGTCAGTGTGTGTTTGTTTGTGTTACTGGGTGTCAGTGTATGTCTTTGTTACTTGGTGGAAGTGTGTGTCTGTGTTACTGGGTATCAGTGTCTGTCAGTGTTATTTCGTGGAAGTGTGTGTCTTTGTTACTTGGCGTAATTGTATGTCTTTGTTACTTGGTGTCAGTGTATGTCGGTGTTACTTGGTGTAAATGTATGTCTTTGTTACTTGGTGTAAGTGTGTGTCTGTGTTCCTGTGTATCACTGTATGTCTTTGTTACTTGGTGTCAGTGTATGTCTGTGTTACTTGGTGTAAGTGTGTGTCTGTGTTACTGGGTGTCAGTGTGTGTCTTTGTTACTTGGTGTCAGTGTATATCTGTGTTACTTGGTGTAAGTGTGTGTCTTTGTTACTTGGTGTATCTGTATGTCTTTGTTACTTGGTGTCAGTGTATGTCTGTGTTACTTGGTGTCAGTGTATGTCTTTGTTACTTGGTGTAAGTGTGTGTCTGTGTTACTTGGTGTAAGTGTGTGTCTGTGTTCCTGGGTATCAATGTATGTCTTTGTTACTTGGTGTCAGTATATGTCTGTGTTACTTGGTGTAAGTGTGTGTCTGTGTTACTGGGTATCAGTGTATGTCTGTGTTGCTTGGTGTAAGTGTGTGTCTGTGTTAATGGGTGTCAGTGTGTGTCTATGTTACTTGGTGTAAGTGTGTGTCTTTGTTACTTGGTGTCCGTGTGTGTCTGTGTTACTGTGTGTCAGTGGATGTCTTTGTTACTGGGTGTCAGTGGATGTCTTTGTTACTGGGTGTCAGTGTGTGTCTTTGTGATTTGGTGTCAGTGTATGTCTTTGTTACTTGGTGTAAGTGTGTGTCTGTGTTACTGGGTATCAGTGTATGTCTTTGTTACTAGGTGTCAGTGTATGTCAAAATACTTGGTGTAAGTGTATGTCTTTGTAACTTGGTGTCAGTGTATGTCTTTGTTACTGGGTGTCAGTGTATGTCTGTGTTGCTGGGTATCAGTGTATGTCTTTGTTACTGGGTGTCAGTTGTGTGTCTATGTTACTGGTTGTCAGTGTATGTCTTTGTGACTTGGTTTCAGTGTATGTCTTTGTTACTGGGTGTCAGTGTGTGTCTGTGTTACTGGGTATCAGTGTATGTCGTTGTGACTTGGTATCAGTGTATGTTTTTGTTACTGGGTGTCAGTGTATGTCTGTGTTCCTGGGTATCAGTGTATGTCTTTGCGACTTGGTGTCAGTTTATGTCTTTGTCACTGGGTGTCAGTGTGTGTCTTTGTGACTTGGTGTCAGTGTATGTCTGTGTTACTTGGTGTAAGTGTGTGTCTGTGTTACTGGGTATCATTGTATGACTTTGTTACTTGGTGTCAGTGTGTGTCTGTGTTACTTGGTGTAAGTGTGTGACTTTGTTACTGGGTGTCAGTGTGTGTCTGTGTTACTTGGTGTACGTCTGTTTCTTTGTTACTTGGTGTCCGTGTGTTTCTGTGTTACTGGGTGTCAGTGTATGTCTTTTTTACTGGGTGTCAGTGTATGTCTTTGTTACTTGGTGTAAGTGTGTGTCTGTGTTACTGGGTGTCAGTGTATGTCTGCGTTACTGTTTATTAGTGTTTCTCTGTGTTACTGGGTGTCAGTGTGTGTTTGTTTGTGTTACTGGGTGTCAGTGTATGTCTTTGTTACTTGGTGGAAGTGTGTGTCTGTGTTACTGGGTATCAGTGTCTGTCAGTGTTATTTCGTGTAAGTGTGTGTCTTTGTTACTTGGTGTAATTGTATGTCTTTGTTACTTGGTGTCAGTGTATGTCGGTGTTACTTGGTGTAAGTGTATGTCTTTGTTACTTGGTGTAAGTGTGTGTCTGTGTTACTTGGTGTAAGTGTGTGTCTGTGTTCCTGGGTATCACTGTATGTCTTTGTTACTTGGTGTCAGTGTATGTCTGTGTAACTTGGTGTAAGTGTGTGTCTGTGTTACTGGGTGTCAGTGTGTGTCTTTGTTACTTGGTGTCAGTGTATATCTGTGTTACTTGGTGTAAGTGTGTGTCTTTGTTACTTGGTGTAACTGTATGTCTTTGTTACTTGGTGTCAGTGTATGTCTGTGTTACTTGGTGTCAGTGTATGTCTTTGTTACTTGGTGTAAGTGTGTGTCTGTGTTACTTGGTGTAAGTGTGTGTCTTTGTTACTTGGTGTAACTGTATGTCTTTGTTACTTGGTGTCAGTGTATGTCTGTGTTACTTGGTGTCAGTGTATGTCTTTGTTACTTGGTGTCAGTGTATGTCTGTGTTACTTGGTGTCAGTGTATGTCTTTGTTACTTGGTGTCAGTATATGTCTGTGTTACTTGGTGTAAGTGTGTGTCTGTGTTACTGGGTATCACTGTATGTCTTTGTTACTTGGTGTTAGTGTATGTCTGTGTAACTTGGTGTAAGTGTGTGTCTGTGTTACTGGGTGTCAGTGTGTGTCTTTGTTACTTGGTGTCAGTGTATATCTGTGTTACTTGGTGTAAGTGTGTGTCTTTGTTACTTGGTGTAACTGTATGTCTTTGTCACTTGGTGTCAGTGTATGTCTGTGTTACTTGGTGTCAGTGTATGTCTTTGTTACTTGGTGTAAGTGTGTGTCTGTGTTACTTGGTGTAAGTGTGTGTCTTTGTTACTTGGTGTAACTGTATGTCTTTGTTACTTGGTGTCAGTGTATGTCTGTGTTACTTGGTGTCAGTGTATGTCTGTGTTACTTGGTGTCAGTGTATGTCTTTGTTACTTGGTGTCAGTGTATGTCTGTGTTACTTGGTGTAAGTGTGTGTCTGTGTTACTGGGTATCAGTGTATGTCTTTGTGACTTGGTGTCAGTGTATGTCTTTGAAACTGGGTGTCAGTGTGTGTCTTTGTGACTTGGTGTCAGTGTATGTCTTTGTTACTTGGTTTAAGTGTGTGTCTGTGTTACTGGGTATCTGTGTATGTCTTTGTTACTTGGTCTCAGTGTATGTCTTTGTTACTTGGTGTCGGTGTGTGTCTGTGTTACTGGGTATCAGTGTCTGTCTTTGAGACTTGGTATCAGTGTATGTCTTTGTGACTTGGTGTCAGTGTATGTCTTTGTTACTTGGTGTCAGTGTGTGTCTGTGTTACTTGGTGTCAGTGTATGTCTTTGTTACTGTTTATTAGTGTTTCTCTGTGTTGCTGGGTGTCAGTGTGTGTTTGTTTGTGTTACTGGGTATCAGTGTCTGTCTTTGTTACTTGGTGTAATTATGTGTCTTTGTTACTTGGTGTAAGTGTGTGTCTGTGTTACTTGGTGTAAGTGTGTGTCTGTGTTCCTGGGTATCAGTGTATGTCTTTGTTACTTTGTGTCAGTGTATGTCTGTGTTACTTGGTGTAAGTGTGTGTCTGTGTTACTGGGTATCAGTGTATGTCTGTGTTGCTTGGTGTAAGTGTGTGTCTGTGTTACTGGGTATCAGTGTCTGTCAGTGTTATTTCGTGTAAGTGTGTGTCTTTGTTACTTGGTGTAATTGTATGTCTTTGTTACTTGGTGTCAGTGTATGTCGGTGTTACTTGGTGTAAGTGTATGTCTTTGTTACTTGGTGGAAGTGTGTGTCTGTGTTACTGGGTATCAGTGTCTGTCAGTGTTATTTCGTGTAAGTGTGTGTCTTTGTTACTTGGTGTAATTGTATGTCTTTGTTACTTGGTGTCAGTGTATGTCGGTGTTACTTGGTGTAAGTGTATGTCTTTGTTACTTGGTGTAAGTGTGTGTCTGTGTTACTTGGTGTAAGTGTGTGTCTGTGTTCCTGGGTATCACTGTATGTCTTTGTTACTTGGTGTCAGTGTATGTCTGTGTAACTTGGTGTAAGTGTGTGTCTGTGTTACTGGGTGTCAGTGTGTGTCTTTGTTACTTGGTGTCAGTGTATATCTGTGTTACTTGGTGTAAGTGTGTGTCTTTGTTACTTGGTGTAACTGTATGTCTTTGTTACTTGGTGTCAGTGTATGTCTGTGTTACTTGGTGTCAGTGTATGTCTTTGTTACTTGGTGTAAGTGTGTGTCTGTGTTACTTGGTGTAAGTGTGTGTCTTTGTTACTTGGTGTAACTGTATGTCTTTGTTACTTGGTGTCAGTGTATGTCTGTGTTACTTGGTGTCAGTGTATGTCTTTGTTACTTGGTGTCAGTGTATGTCTGTGTTACTTGGTGTCAGTGTATGTCTTTGTTACTTGGTGTCAGTATATGTCTGTGTTACTTGGTGTAAGTGTGTGTCTGTGTTACTGGGTATCACTGTATGTCTTTGTTACTTGGTGTCAGTGTATGTCTGTGTAACTTGGTGTAAGTGTGTGTCTGTGTTACTGGGTGTCAGTGTGTGTCTTTGTTACTTGGTGTCAGTGTATATCTGTGTTACTTGGTGTAAGTGTGTGTCTTTGTTACTTGGTGTAACTGTATGTCTTTGTCACTTGGTGTCAGTGTATGTCTGTGTTACTTGGTGTCAGTGTATGTCTTTGTTACTTGGTGTAAGTGTGTGTCTGTGTTACTTGGTGTAAGTGTGTGTCTTTGTTACTTGGTGTAACTGTATGTCTTTGTTACTTGGTGTCAGTGTATGTCTGTGTTACTTGGTGTCAGTGTATGTCTTTGTTACTTGGTGTCAGTGTATGTCTGTGTTACTTGGTGTCAGTGTATGTCTTTGTTACTTGGTGTCAGTGTATGTCTGTGTTACTTGGTGTAAGTGTGTGTCTGTGTTACTGGGTATCAGTGTATGTCTTTGTGACTTGGTGTCAGTGTATGTCTTTGAAACTGGGTGTCAGTGTGTGTCTTTGTGACTTGGTGTCAGTGTATGTCTTTGTTACTTGGTTTAAGTGTGTGTCTGTGTTACTGGGTATCTGTGTATGTCTTTGTTACTTGGTCTCAGTGTATGTCTTTGTTACTTGGTGTCGGTGTGTGTCTGTGTTACTGGGTATCAGTGTCTGTCTTTGAGACTTGGTATCAGTGTATGTCTTTGTGACTTGGTGTCAGTGTATGTCTTTGTTACTTGGTGTCAGTGTGTGTCTGTGTTACTTGGTGTCAGTGTATGTCTTTGTTACTGTTTATTAGTGTTTCTCTGTGTTGCTGGGTGTCAGTGTGTGTTTGTTTGTGTTACTGGGTATCAGTGTCTGTCTTTGTTACTTGGTGTAATTATGTGTCTTTGTTACTTGGTGTAAGTGTGTGTCTGTGTTACTTGGTGTAAGTGTGTGTCTGTGTTCCTGGGTATCAGTGTATGTCTTTGTTACTTTGTGTCAGTGTATGTCTGTGTTACTTGGTGTAAGTGTGTGTCTGTGTTACTGGGTATCAGTGTATGTCTGTGTTGCTTGGTGTAAGTGTGTGTCTGTGTTACTGGGTATCAGTGTCTGTCAGTGTTATTTCGTGTAAGTGTGTGTCTTTGTTACTTGGTGTAATTGTATGTCTTTGTTACTTGGTGTCAGTGTATGTCGGTGTTACTTGGTGTAAGTGTATGTCTTTGTTACTTGGTGGAAGTGTGTGTCTGTGTTACTGGGTATCAGTGTCTGTCAGTGTTATTTCGTGTAAGTGTGTGTCTTTGTTACTTGGTGTAATTGTATGTCTTTGTTACTTGGTGTCAGTGTATGTCGGTGTTACTTGGTGTAAGTGTATGTCTTTGTTGCTTGGTGTAAGTGTGTGTCTGTGTTACTTGGTGTAAGTGTGTGTCTGTGTTCCTGGGTATCACTGTATGTCTTTGTTACTGGGTGTCAGTGTATGTCTGTGTTACTTGGTGTAAGTGTGTGTCTGTGTTACTGGGTGTCAGTGTGTGTCTTTGTTACTTGGTGTCAGTGTATATCTGTGTTACTTGGTGTAAGTGTGTGTCTTTGTTACTTGGTGTAACTGTATGTCTTTGTTACTTGGTGTCAGTGTATGTCTGTGTTACTTGGTGTCAGTGTATGTCTTTGTTACTTGGTGTAAGTGTGTGTCTGTGTTACTTGGTGTAAGTGTGTGTCTGTGTTCCTGGGTATCAATGTATGTCTTTGTTACTTGGTGTCAGTATATGTCTGTGTTACTTGGTGTAAGTGTGTGTCTGTGTTACTGGGTATCAGTGTATGTCTGTGTTGCTTGGTGTAAGTGTATGTCTGTGTTAATGGGTGTCAGTGTGTGTCTATGTTACTTGGTGTAAGTGTGTGTCTTTGTTACTTGGTGTCCGTGTGTGTCTGTGTTACTGTGTGTCAGTGGATGTCTTTGTTACTGGGTGTCAGTGGATGTCTTTGTTACTGGGTGTCAGTGTGTGTCTTTGTGACTTGGTGTCAGTGTATGTCTTTGTTACTTGGTGTAAGTGTGTGTCTGTGTTACTGGGTATCAGTGTATGTCTTTGTTACTAGGTGTCAGTGTATGTCAAAATACTTGGTGTAAGTGTATGTCTTTGTAACTTGGTGTCAGTGTATGTCTTTGTTACTTGGTGTCAGTGTATGTCTGTGTTACTTGGTGTAAGCGTGTGTCTTTGTTACTTGGTGTAAGTGTATGTCTTTGTTACTTGGTGTCTTTGTATGTCTTTGTTACTTGGTGTCAGTCTGTGTCTGTGTTACTGGGTATCAGTGTATGTCTTTGTGACTTGGTATCAGTGTATGTCTTTATTACTTGGTTTCAGTGTGTGTCTTTGTGACTTGGTGTCAGTGCATGTCTTCGTTACTTTGTGTAAGTGTGTGTCTGTGTTACTGGGTATCAGTGGATGTCTTTGTGACTTGGTGTCAGTGCATGTCAAAATACTTAGTGTAAGTGTATGTCTTTGTTACTTGGTGTAATTGTCTGTCTTTGTTACTTGGTGTAAGTGTATGTCTTTGTAACTTGGTGTCAGTGTATGTCTTTGTAACTTGGTGTCAGTGTATGTCTGTGTTACTTTGTGTAAGTGTGTGTCTTTGTTACTTGGTGTAAGTGTATGTCTTTGTTACTTGGTGTCTGTGTATGTCTTTGTTACTTGGTGTCAGTGTGTGTCTGTGTTACTGGGTATCAGTGTATGTCTTTGTGACTTGGTATCAGTGTATGTCTTTGTTAATGGGTGTCAGTGTGTGTCTATGTTACTGGGTATCAGTGTATGTCTTTGTGACTTGGTATCAGTGTATGACTTTGTTACTGGGTGTCAGTGTGTGTCTGTGTTACTGGGTATCAGTGAATGTCGTTGTGACTTGGTATCAGTGTAGGTCTTTGTTACTGGGTGTCAGTGTGTGTCTCTGTTCCTGGGTATCAGTGTATGGCTTTGCGACTTGGTGTCAGTGTATGTCTTTGTTACTGGGTGTCAGTGTGTGTCTTTGTGACTTGGTGTCAGTGTATGTCTGTGTTACGTGGTGTAAGTGTGTGCCTGTGTTACTGGGTATCAGTGTATTTCTTTGTTACTTGGTGTCAGTGTATGTCTGTGTTACTTGGTGTAAGTGTGTGTCTGTGTTACTGGGTGTCAGTGTGTGTCTGTGTTACTGGGTGTCAGTGTATGTCTTTGTTACTGGGTGTCAGTGTATGTCTTTGTTACTTGGTGTAAGAGTGTGTCTGTGTTACTGGGTGTCAGTGTGTGTCTGTGTTACTGGGTGTCAGTGTATGTCTTTGAAACTGGGTGTCAGTGTGTGTCTTTGTGACTTGGTGTCAGTGTATGTCTTTGTTACTTGGTTTAAGTGTGTGTCTGTGTTACTGGGTATCTGTGTATGTCTTTGTTACTTGGTCTCAGTGTATGTCTTTGTTACTTGGTGTCGGTGTGTGTCTGTGTTACTGGGTATCAGTGTCTGTCTTTGAGACTTGGTATCAGTGTATGTCTTTGTGACTTGGTGTCAGTGTATGTCTTTGTTACTTGGTGTCAGTGTGTGTCTGTGTTACTTGGTGTCAGTGTATGTCTTTGTTACTGTTTATTAGTGTTTCTCTGTGTTGCTGGGTGTCAGTGTGTGTTTGTTTGTGTTACTGGGTATCAGTGTCTGTCTTTGTTACTTGGTGTAATTATGTGTCTTTGTTACTTGGTGTAAGTGTGTGTCTGTGTTACTTGGTGTAAGTGTGTGTCTGTGTTCCTGGGTATCAGTGTATGTCTTTGTTACTTTGTGTCAGTGCATGTCTGTGTTACTTGGTGTAAGTGTGTGTCTGTGTTACTGGGTATCAGTGTATGTCTGTGTTGCTTGGTGTAAGTGTGTGTCTGTGTTACTGGGTATCAGTGTCTGTCAGTGTTATTTCGTGTAAGTGTGTGTCTTTGTTACTTGGTGTAATTGTATGTCTTTGTTACTTGGTGTCAGTGTATGTCGGTGTTACTTGGTGTAAGTGTATGTCTTTGTTACTTGGTGGAAGTGTGTGTCTGTGTTACTGGGTATCAGTGTCTGTCAGTGTTATTTCGTGTAAGTGTGTGTCTTTGTTACTTGGTGTAATTGTATGTCTTTGTTACTTGGTGTCAGTGTATGTCGGTGTTACTTGGTGTAAGTGTATGTCTTTGTTACTTGGTGTAAGTGTGTGTCTGTGTTACTTGGTGTAAGTGTGTGTCTGTGTTCCTGGGTATCACTGTATGTCTTTGTTACTTGGTGTCAGTGTATGTCTGTGTTACTTGGTGTAAGTGTGTGTCTGTGTTACTGGGTGTCAGTGTGTGTCTTTGTTACTTGGTGTCAGTGTATATCTGTGTTACTTGGTGTAAGTGTGTGTCTTTGTTACTTGGTGTAACTGTATGTCTTTGTTACTTGGTGTCAGTGTATGTCTGTGTTACTTGGTGTCAGTGTATGTCTTTGTTACTTGGTGTAAGTGTGTGTCTGTGTTACTTGGTGTAAGTGTGTGTCTGTGTTCCTGGGTATCAATGTATGTCTTTGTTACTTGGTGTCAGTATATGTCTGTGTTACTTGGTGTAAGTGTGTGTCTGTGTTACTGGGTATCAGTGTATGTCTGTGTTGCTTGGTGTAAGTGTATGTCTGTGTTAATGGGTGTCAGTGTGTGTCTATGTTACTTGGTGTAAGTGTGTGTCTTTGTTACTAGGTGTCCGTGTGTGTCTGTGTTACTGTGTGTCAGTGGATGTCTTTGTTACTGGGTGTCAGTGGATGTCTTTGTTACTGGGTGTCAGTGTGTGTCTTTGTGACTTGGTGTCAGTGTATGTCTTTGTTACTTGGTGTAAGTGTGTGTCTGTGTTACTGGATATCAGTGTATGTCTTTGTTACTAGGTGTCAGTGTATGTCAAAATACTTGGTGTAAGTGTATGTCTTTGTAACTTGGTGTCAGTGTATGTCTTTGTTACTTGGTGTCAGTGTATGTCTGTGTTACTTGGTGTAAGCGTGTGTCTTTGTTACTTGGTGTAAGTGTATGTCTTTGTTACTTGGTGTCTTTGTATGTCTTTGTTACTTGGTGTCAGTCTGTGTCTGTGTTACTGGGTATCAGTGTATGTCTTTGTGACTTGGTATCAGTGTATGTCTTTATTACTTGGTTTCAGTGTGTGTCTTTGTGACTTGGTGTCAGTGCATGTCTTCGTTACTTGGTGTAAGTGTGTGTCTGTGTTACTGGGTATCAGTGTATGTCTTTGTGACTTGGTGTCAGTGCATGTCAAAATACTTGGTGTAAGTGTATGTCTTTGTTACTTGGTGTAATTGTCTGTCTTTGTTACTTGGTGTAAGTGTATGTCTTTGTAACTTGGTGTCAGTGTATGTCTTTGTTACTTGGTGTCAGTGTATGTCTGTGTTACTTTGTGTAAGTGTGTGTCTTTGTTACTTGGTGTAAGTGTATGTCTTTGTTACTTGGTGTCTGTGTATGTCTTTGTTACTTGGTGTGAGTGTGTGTCTGTGTTACTGGGTATCAGTGTATGTCTTTGTGACTTGGTATCAGTGTATGTCTTTGTTAATGAGTGTCAGTGTGTGTCTATGTTACTGGGTATCAGTGTATGTCTTTGTGACTTGGTATCAGTGTATGAATTTGTAATTGGGTGTCAGTGTGTGTCTGTGTTACTGGGTATCAGTGTATGTCGTTGTGACTTGGTATCAGTGTAGGTCTTTGTTACTGGGTGTCAGTGTGTGTCTGTGTTCCTGGGTATCAGTGTATGTCTTTGCGACTTGGTGTCAGTGTATGTCTTTGTTACTGGGTGTCAGTGTGTGTCTTTGTGACTTGGTGTCAGTGTATGTCTGTGTTACTTGGTGTAAGTGTGTGCCTGTGTTACTGTGTATCAGTGTATTTCTTTGTTACTTGGTGTCAGTGTATGTCTGTGTTACTTGGTGTAAGTGTGTGTCTGTGTTACTGGGTGTCAGTGTGTGTCTGTGTTACTGGGTGTCAGTGCATGTCTTTGTTACTGGGTGTCTTTGTATGTCTTTGTTACTTGGTGTAAGAGTGTGTCTGTGTTACTGGGTGTCAGTGTATGTCTGTGTTACTTGGTGTAAGTGTGTGTCTGTGTTACTGGGTATCAGTGTATGTCTTTGTGACTTGGTGTCAGTGTATGTCTTTGAAACTGGGTGTCAGTTGGTGTCTTTGTGACTTGGTGTCAGTGTATGTCTTTGTTACTTGGTTTAAGTGTGTGTCTGTGTTACTGGGTATCAGTGTATGTCTTTGTTACTTGGTCTCAGTGTATGTCTTTGTTACTTGGTGTCGGTGTGTGTCTGTGTTACTGGGTATCAGTGTCTGTCTTTGAGACTTGGTATCAGTGTATGTCTTTGTGACTTGGTGTCAGTGTATGTCTTTGTTACTTGGTGTCAGTGTGTGTCTGTGTTACTTGGTGTCAGTGTATGTCTTTGTTACTGTTTATTAGTGTTTCTCTGTGTTGCTGGGTGTCAGTGTGTGTTTGTTTGTGTTACTGGGTATCAGTGTCTGTCTTTGTTACTTGGTGTAATTATGTGTCTTTGTTACTTGGTGTAAGTGTGTGTCTGTGTTACTTGGTGTAAGTGTGTGTCTGTGTTACTGGGTATCAGTGTATGTCTGTGTTGCTTGGTGTAAGTGTGTGTCTGCGTTAATGGGTGTCAGTGTGTGGCTGTGTTACTTGGTGTAAGTGTGTGTCTTTGTTACTTGGTGTCCGTGTGTGTCTGTGTTACTGGGTGTCAGTGTATGTCTTTGTTACTGGGTGTCAGTGTCTGTCTTTGTTACTTGGTGTAAGTGTGTGTCTGTGTTACTGGGTATCAATGTATGTCTTTGTTACCTGGTGTCAGTGTATGTCTGTGTTACTTTGGTAAGTGTGTGTCTGCGTTACTGGGTATCAGTGTATGTCTTTGTGACTTGGTATCAGTGTATGTCTTTGTTACTTGCTTTCAGTGTGTGTCTTTGTGACTTGTTGTCAGTGCATGTCTTTTTTACTTGGTGGAAGTGTGTGTCTGTGTTACTGGGTATCATTGTATGTCTTTGTTACTTGGTGTCAGTGTATGTCAAAATACTTGGTGTAAGTGTATTTCTTTGTTACTTGGTGTAATTGTCTGTCTCTGTTACTTAGTGTAAGTGTATGTCTTTGTAACTTGGTGTCAGTGTATGTCTTTGTTACTTGGTGTCAGTGTATGTCTGTGTTACTTGGTGTAAGTGTGTGTCTGTGTTACTGGGTGTCAGTGTGTGTCTGTGTTACTGGGTGTCAGTGCATGTCTTTGTTACTGGGTGTCAGTGTATGTCTTTGTTACTTGGTGTAAGAGTGTGTCTGTGTTACTGGGTGTCAGTGTATGTCTGTGTTACTTGGTGTAAGTGTGTGTCTGTGTTACTGGGTATCAGTGTATGTCTTTGTGACTTGGTGTCAGTGTATGTCTTTGAAACTGGGTGTCAGTGTATGTCTTTGTTACTGGGTGTCAGTGTCTGTCTTTGTTACTTGGTGTAAGTGTGTGTCTGTGTTACTGGGTATCAATGTATGTCTTTGTTACCTGGTGTCAGTGTATGTCTGTGTTACTTTGGTAAGTGTGTGTCTGCGTTACTGGGTATCAGTGTATGTCTTTGTGACTTGGTATCAGTGTATGTCTTTGTTACTTGCTTTCAGTGTGTGTCTTTGTGACTTGTTGTCAGTGCATGTCTTTTTTACTTGGTGGAAGTGTGTGTCTGTGTTACTGGGTATCATTGTATGTCTTTGTTACTTGGTGTCAGTGTATGTCAAAATACTTGGTGTAAGTGTATTTCTTTGTTACTTGGTGTAATTGTCTGTCTCTGTTACTTAGTGTAAGTGTATGTCTTTGTAACTTGGTGTCAGTGTATGTCTTTGTTACTTGGTGTCAGTGTATGTCTGTGTTACTTGGTGTAAGTGTGTGTCTGTGTTACTGGGTGTCAGTGTGTGTCTGTGTTACTGGGTGTCAGTGCATGTCTTTGTTACTGGGTGTCAGTGTATGTCTTTGTTACTTGGTGTAAGAGTGTGTCTGTGTTACTGGGTGTCAGTGTATGTCTGTGTTACTTGGTGTAAGTATGTGTCTGTGTTACTGGGTATCAGTGTATGTCTTTGTGACTTGGTGTCAGTGTATGTCTTTGAAACTGGGTGTCAGTTGGTGTCTTTGTGACTTGGTGTCAGTGTATGTCTTTGTTACTTGGTTTAAGTGTGTGTCTGTGTTACTGGGTATCAGTGTATGTCTTTGTTACTTGGTCTCAGTGTATGTCTTTGTTACTTGGTGTCGGTGTGTGTCTGTGTTACTGGGTATCAGTGTCTGTCTTTGAGACTTGGTATCAGTGTATGTCTTTGTGACTTGGTGTCAGTGTATGTCTTTGTTACTTGGTGTCAGTGTGTGTCTGTGTTACTTGGTGTCAGTGTATGTCTTTGTTACTGTTTATTAGTGTTTCTCTGTGTTGCTGGGTGTCAGTGTGTGTTTGTTTGTGTTACTGGGTATCAGTGTCTGTCTTTGTTACTTGGTGTAATTATGTGTCTTTGTTACTTGGTGTAAGTGTGTGTCTGTGTTACTTGGTGTAAGTGTGTGTCTGTGTTACTGGGTATCAGTGTATGTCTGTGTTGCTTGGTGTAAGTGTGTGTCTGCGTTAATGGGTGTCAGTGTGTGGCTGTGTTACTTGGTGTAAGTGTGTGTCTTTGTTACTTGGTGTCCGTGTGTGTCTGTGTTACTGGGTGTCAGTGTATGTCTTTGTTACTGGGTGTCAGTGTCTGTCTTTGTTACTTGGTGTAAGTGTGTGTCTGTGTTACTGGGTATCAATGTATGTCTTTGTTACCTGGTGTCAGTGTATGTCTGTGTTACTTTGGTAAGTGTGTGTCTGCGTTACTGGGTATCAGTGTATGTCTTTGTGACTTGGTATCAGTGTATGTCTTTGTTACTTGCTTTCAGTGTGTGTCTTTGTGACTTGTTGTCAGTGCATGTCTTTTTTACTTGGTGGAAGTGTGTGTCTGTGTTACTGGGTATCATTGTATGTCTTTGTTACTTGGTGTCAGTGTATGTCAAAATACTTGGTGTAAGTGTATTTCTTTGTTACTTGGTGTAATTGTCTGTCTCTGTTACTTAGTGTAAGTGTATGTCTTTGTAACTTGGTGTCAGTGTATGTCTTTGTTACTTGGTGTCAGTGTATGTCTGTGTTACTTGGTGTAAGTGTGTGTCTTTGTTACTTGGTGTAAGTGTATGTCTTTGTTACTTGGTGTCTGTGTATGTCTTTGTTACTTGGTGTCAGTGTGTGTCTGTGTTACTGGGTATCAGAGTATGTCTTTGTGACTTGGTATCAGTGTATGTCTTTGTTAATGGGTGTCAGTGTGTGTCTATGTTACTGGGTATCAGTGTATGTCTTTGTGACTTGGTATCAGTGTATGACTTTGTTACTGGGTGTCAGTGTGTGTCTGTGCTACTGGGTATCAGTGTATGTCGTTGTGACTTGGTATCAGTGTAGGTCTTTGTTACTGGGTGTCAGTGTGTGTCTGTGTTCCTGGGTATCAGTGTATGTCTTTGCGACTTGGTGTCAGTGTATGTCTTTGTTACTGGGTGTCAGTGTGTGTCTTAGTGACTTGGTGTCAGTGTATGTCTGTGTTACTTGGTGTAAGTGTGTGCCTGTGTTACTGGGTATCAGTGTATTTCTTTGTTACTTGGTGTCAGTGTATGTCTGTGTTACTTGGTGTAAGTGTGTGTCTGTGTTACTGGGTGTCAGTGTGTGTCTGTGTTACTGGGTGTCAGTGTATGTCTTTGTTACTGGGTGTCAGTGTATGTCTGTGTTACTTGGTGTAAGTGTGTGTCTGTCTTACTGGGTATCAGTGTATGTCTTTGTGACTTGGTGTCAGTGTATGTCTTTGAAACTGGGTGTCAGTGTGTGTCTTTGTGACTTGGTGTCAGTGTATGTCTTTGTTACTTGGTTTAAGTGTGTGTCTGTGTTACTGGGTATCAGTGTATGTCTTTGTTACTTGGTGTCAGTGTATGTCTTTGTTACTTGGTGTCGGTGTGTGTCTGTGTTACTGGGTATCAGTGTCTGTCTTTGTGACTTGGTATCAGTGTATGTCTTTGTGACTTGGTGTCAGTGTATGTCTTTGTTACTGGGTGTCAGTGTGTGTCTGTGTTCCTTGGTGTCAGTGTATGTCTTTGTTACTGTTTATTAGTGTTTCTCTGTGTTACTGGGTGTCAGTGTGTGTTTGTTTGTGTTACTGGGTGTCAGTGTATGTCTTTTTTACTTGGTGCAAGTGTGTGTCTGTGTTACTGGGTATCAGTGTCTGTCTTTGTTACTTGGTGTAAGTATGTGTCTTTGTTACTTGGTGTAAGTGTGTGTCTGTGTTACTTGGTGTAAGTGTGTGTCTGTGATCCTGGGTATCAGTGTATGTCTTTGTTACTTTGTGTCAGTGTATGTCTGTGTTACTTGGTGTAAGTGTGTGTCTGTGTTACTGGGTATCAGTGTATGTCTGTGTTGCTTGGTGTAAGTGTATGTCTGTGTTAATGGGTGTCAGTGTGTGTCTGTGTTACTTGGTGTAAGTGTGTGTCTTTGTTACTTGGTGTCCTTGTGTGTCTGTGTTACTGGGTGTCAGTGTATGTCTTTGTTACTGGGTGTCAGTGTATGTCTTTGTTACTTGGAGTAAGTGTGTGTCTGTGTTACTGGGTATCAGTGTCTGTCTTTGTTACTTGGTGGAAGTGTGTGTCTGTGTTACTGGGTATCAGTGTATGTCTTTGTTACTTGGTGTCAGTGTATGTCTGTGTTACTTGGTGTAAGTGTGTGTCTGTGTTACTGGGTATCAGTGTATGTCTTTGTGACTTGGTATCAGTGTATGTCTTTGTTACTGGGTGTCAATGTGTGTCTTTGTGACTTGGTGTCAGTGTATGTCTTTGTTACTTGGTGTAAGTGTGTGTCTGTGTTACTGGGTATCAGTGTCTGTCTTTGTTACTTGGTGTAAGTGTGTGTCTGTGTTACTGGGTATCAGTGTATGTCTGTGTTACTTGGTGTCAGTGTATGTCTGTGTTACTTGGTGTAAGTGTGTGTCTGTGTTACTGGGTATCAGTGTATGTCTTTGTGACTTGTATCAGTGTATGTCTTTGTGACTTGGTGTCAGTGTATGTCTTTGTTACTGGGTGTCAGTGTGTGTCTGTGTTACTTGGTGTCAGTGGATGTCTTTGTTACTGTTTATTAGTGTTTCTCTGTGTTACTGGGTGTCAGTATGTGTTTGTTTGTGTTACTGGGTGTCAGTGTATGTCTTTGTTACTTGGTGTATGTGTGTGTCTGTGTTACTGGGTATCAGTGTCTGTCTTTGTTACTTGGTGTAAGGGTGTGTCTGTGTTACTTGGTCTAAGTGTGTGTCTGTGTTCCTGGGTATCAGTGTATGTCTTTGTTACTTGGTGTCAGTGTATGCCTGTGTTACTTGGTGTAAGTGTGTGTCTGTGTTAATGGGTGTAAGTGTGTGTCTTTGTTACTTGGTGTCCGTGTGTGTCTGTGTTACTTGGTGTCACTGTATGTCTTTGTTACTGGGTGTCAGTGTATGTCTTTGTTACTTGCTGTAAGTGTGTGTCTGTGTTAATGGGTATCAGTGTCTGTCTTTGTTACGTGGTATAAGTGTGTGTCTGTGTTACTGGGTATCAGTGTATGTCTTTGTTACTTGGTGTCAGTGTATGTCCGTGTTACTTGGTGTAAGTGTGTGTCTGTGTTACTGGGTATCAGTGTATGTCTTTGCGACTTGGTATCAGTGTATGTCTTTGTTACTGGGTGTCAGTGTGTGACTTTGTGACTTGGTGTCAGTGTATGTCTTTGTTACTTGGTATAAGTGTGTGTCTGTGTTACTGGGTATCAGTGTGTGTCTTTGTTACTTGGTGTCAGTGTATGTCAAAATACTTGGTGTAAGTGTATGTCTTTGTTACTTGGTGTAATTGTCTGTCTTTGTTACTTTGTGTCAGTGTATGTCTGTGTTACTTGGTGTAAGGGTGTGTCTTTGTTACTTGGTGTAAGTGTATGTCTTTGTTACTTGGTGTCAGTGTGTGTCTGTGTTACTGGGTATCAGTGTATGTCTTTGTGACTTGGTATCAGTGTATGTCTTTGTTACTGGGTTTCAGTGTGTGTCTGTGTTACTGGGTATCAGTGTATGTCTTTGTGACTTGGTGTCAGTGTATGTCTTTGTTACTGGGTGTCAGTGTGTGTCTGTGTTACTGGGTATCAGTGTAGGTCTTTGTGACTTGGTATCAGTGTATGTCTTTGTTACTGGGTGTCAGTGTGTGTCTGTGTTACTGGGTATCAGTGTATGTCTTTGTTACTTGGTGTCAGTGTATGTCTCTGTTCCTTGGTGTAAGTGTGTGTCTGTGTTACTGGGTGTCAGTGTGTGTCTGTGTTACTTGGTGTAAGTCTGTGTCTTTATAACTTGGTGTCCGTGTGTCTGTGTTACTGGGTGTCAGTGTATGTCTTTGTTACTCGGTATCAGTGTATGTCTTTGTTACTTGGTGCCAGTGTATGTCTCTGTTCCTTGGTGTCAGTGTGTGCCTGTGTTACTTGGTATCAGTGTATGTCTTTGTTACTTGGTGTCAGTGTATGTCTCTGTTCCTTGGTGTAAGTGTGTGTCTGTGTTACTGGCTGTCAGTGTGTGTCTGTGTTACTTGGTGTAAGTCTGTGTCTTTGTTACTTGGTGTCAGTGTATGTCTTTGTTAATTGGTGTAAGTGTGTGTCTGTGTTACTGGGTGTCAGTGTATGTCTGTGTTACTTGGTGTAAGTGTGTGTCTGTGTTACTGGTTATCAGTGTATGTCTTTGTGACTTGGTGTCAGTGTATGTCTTTGTTACTGGGTTTCAGTGTGTGTCTTTGTGACTTGGTGTCAGTGTATGTCTTTGTTACTTGGTTTAAGTGTGTGTCTGTGTTACTGGGTATCAGTGTATGTCTTTGTTACTTGGTGTCAGTGTATGTCAAAATACCTGGTGTAAGTGTATGTCTTTGTTACTTGGTGTAATTGTCTGTCTTTGTTACTTGCTTTAAGTGTATGTCTTTGTTCCTTGGTGTCAGTGTATGTCTTTGTTACTTGGTGTCAGTGTGTGTCTGTGTTACTGGGTGTCAGTGTATGTCTTTGTTACTGGGTATCAGTGTATGTCTTTGTTACTAGGTGTCAGTGTTTGTCTCTGTTCCTTGGTGTCAGTGTACGTCTTTGTGACTTGGTATCAATGTATGTCTTTGTTCCTGGGTTTCAGTGTGTGTCTGTGTTACTGGGTATCAGTGTATGTCTTTGTGACTTGGTATCAGTGTATGTCTTTGTTACTGGGTGTCAGTGTGTGTCTGTGTTACTGGGTATCAGTGTATGTCTTTGTTACTTGGTGTCAGTGTATGTCTCTGTTCCTTGGTGTAAGTGTGTGTCTGTGTTACTGGGTGTCAGTGTGTGTCTGTGTTACTTGGTGTAAGTCTGTGTCTTTGTTACTTGGTGTCCATGTGTATCTGTGTTACTGGGTGTCAGTGTATGTCTTTGTTACTGGGTATCAGTGTATGTCTTTGTTACTAGGTGTCAGTGTTTGTCTCTGTTCCTTCGTGTCAGTGTGTGTCTGTGTTAATGGGTGTCAGTGTATGTCTTTGTTACTTGGTGTCAGTGTATGTCTCTGTTCCTTGGTGTAAGTGTGTGTCTGTGTTACTGGGTGTCAGTGTGTGTCTGTGTTACTTGGTGTAAGTCTGTGTCTTTGTTACTGGGAGTCAGTGTATGTCTTTGTTACTTGGTGTAAGTGTGTGTCTGTGTTACTGGGTGTCAGTGTATGTCTGTGTTACTTGGTGGAAGTGTGTGTCTGTGTTACTGGGTATTAGTGTATGTCTTTGTGACTTGGTGTCAGTGTATGTCTTTGTTACTGGGTGTCAGTGTGTGTCGTTGTTACTTGGTGTCAGTGTATGTCAAAATACTTGGTGGAAGTGTATGTCTTTGTTACTTGGTGTAATTGTCTGTCTTTGTTACTTGGTTTAAGTGTGTGTCTGTGTTACTGGGTATCAGTGTATGTCTTTGTTACTTGGTGTCAGTGTATGTCAAAATACTTGGTGGAAGTGTATGTCTTTGTTACTTGGTGTAATTGTCTGTCTTTGTTACTTGCTTTAAGTGTATGTCTTTGTTCCTTGCTGTCAGTGTATGTCTTTGTTACTTGGAGTCAGTGTGTGTCTGTGTTACTGGGTATCAGTGTCTGTCTTTGTGACTTGGTATCAGTGTATGTATTTGTGACTTGGTGTCAGTGTATGTCTTTGTTACTGGGTGTCAGTGTGAGTCTGTGTTACTTGGTGTCAGTGTATGTCTTTGTTACTGTTTATTAGTGTTTCTCTGTGTTACTGGGTGTCAGTGTGTGTTTGTTTGTGTTACTGGGTGTCAGTGTATGTCTTTGTTACTTGGTGCATGTGTGTGTCTGTGTTACTGGGTATCAGTGCCTGTCTTTGTTACTTGGTGTAAGTGTGTGTCTGTGTTACTTGGTGTAAGTGTGTCTGTGTTCCTGGGTATCAGTGTATGTCTTTGTTACTTGGTGTCAGTGTATGTCTTTGTTACTTGGTGTAAGTGTGTGTCTGTGTTACTTGGTGTAAGTGTGTCTGTGTTCCTGGGTATCAGTGTATGTCTTTGTTACTTGGTGTCAGTGTATGTCTGTGTTACTTGGTGTAAGTGTGTGTCTGTGTTAATGGGTGTAATTGTGTGTCTTTGTTACTTGGTGTCCGTGTGTGTCTGTGTTACTTGGTGTCAGTGTATGTCTTTGTTACTGGGTGTAAGTGTATGTCTTTGTTACTTGGTGTCAGTGTGTGTCTGTGTGACTGGGTATCAGTGTCTGTCTTTGTTACGTGGTATAAGTTTTTGTCTGTGTTACTGGGTATCAGTGTATGTCTTTGTGACTTGGTATCAGTGTATGTCTTTGTTACTGGGTGTCAGTGTGTGACTTTGTGACTTGGTGTCAGTGTATGTCTTTGTTACTTGGTATAAGTGTGTGTCTGTGTTACTGGGTATCAGTGTATGTCTTTGTTACTTGGTGTCAGTGTAAGTCAAAATACTTGGTGTAAGTGTATGTCTTTGTTACTTGGTGTAATTGTCTGTCTTTGTTACTTGGTGTAAGTGTATGTCTTTGTAACTTGGTGTCAGTGTATGTCTTTGTAACTTGGTGTCAGTGTATGTCTGTGTTACTTGGTGTAAGTGTGTGTCTTTGTTACTTGGTGTAAGTGTATGTCTTTTTTACTTGGTGTCTTTGTATGTCTTTGTTACTTGGTATCAGTGTGTGTCTGTGTTAATGGGTATCAGTGTATGTCTTTGTGACTTGGTATCAGTGTATGTCTTTGTTACTGGGTTTCAGTGTGTGTCTGTGTTACTGGGTATCAGTGTATGTCTTTGTGACTTGTATCAGTGTATGTCTTTGTTACTGGGTGTCAGTGTGTGTCTGTGTTCCTGGGTATCAGTGTATGTCTTTGCGACTTGGTGTCAGTGTATGTCTTTGTTACTGGGTGTCAGTGTGTGTCCTTGCGACTTGGTGTCAGTGTATGTCTGTGTTACTTGGTGTAAGTGTGTGTTGTGTTACTGGGTATCAGTGTATGTCTTTGCTACTTGTTGTCAGTGTATGTCTGTGTTACATGGTGTAAGTGTGTGTCTGTGTTACTGGGTGTCAGTGTGTGTCTGTGTTACTTGGTGTAAGTGTGTGTCTTTGTTACTTGGTGTCCGTGTGTGTCTGTGTTACTGGGTGTCAGTGTATGTCTTTGTTACTGGGTGTCAGTGTATGACTTTGTTACTTGGTGTAAGTGTGTGTCTGTGTTACTGTGTGTCAGTGTATGTCTGTGTTACTTGGTGTAAGTGTGTGTCTGTGTTACTGGGTATCAGTGTATGTCTTTGTGACTTGGTGTCAGTGTATGCCTTTGTTACTGGGTGTCATTGTGTGTCTTTGTGACTTTGTGTCAGTGTAAGTCTTTGTTACTTGGTTTAAGTGTGTGTCTGTGTTACTGGGTATCAGTGTATGTCTTTGTGACTTGGTGTCAGTGTATGTCTTTGTTACTGGGTGTCAGTGTGTGTCTTTGTGACTTGGTGTCAGTTTGTGTCTTTGTGACTTGGTGTCACTGTATGTCTTTGTTACTTGCTGTCAGTGTATGTCTTTGTTACTTGGTGTCAGTGTGTGTCTGTGTTACTGGGTACCAGTGTCTGTCTTTGTGACTTGGTATCAGTTTATGTCTTTGTGAATTGGTGTCAGTGTATGTCTTTATTACCTGCTGTCAGTGTGTGTCTGTGTTACTTGGTGTCAGTGAATGTCTTTGTTACTGTTTATTAGTGTTTCTCTGTGCTACTGGGTGTCAGTGTGTGTTTGTTTGTGTTACTGGGTGTCAGTGTATGTCTTTGATACTTGGTGTAAGTGTGTGTCTGTGTTTTTGGGTATCAGTGTCTGTCTTTGTTACTTGGTGTAAGTATGTGTCTTTGTTACTTGGTGTAAGTGTGTGTCTGTGTTACTTGGTGTAAGTGTGTGTCTGTGTTCCTGGGTATCAGTGTATGTCTGTGTTGCTTGGTGTAAGTGTGTGTCTGTGTTAATGGGTGTCAGTGTGTGTCTGTGTTACTTGGTGTAAGTGTGTGTCTTTGTTACTTGGTGTCCGTGTGTGTCTGTGTTACTGGGTGTCAGTGTATGTCTTTGTTACTGGGTGTCAGTGTATGTCTTTGTTACTTGGTGTAAGTGTGTGTCTGAGTTACTGGGTATCAGTGTCTGTCTTTGTTACTTGGTGTCAGTGTGTGTCTGTGTTACTGGGTATCAGTGTATGTCTTTGTTACTTGGTGTCAGTGTATGTCTGTGTTACTTGGTGTAAGTGTGTGTCTGTGTTACTGGGTATCAATGTATGTCTTTGTGACTTGGTATCAGTGTATGTCTTTGTTACTGGGTGTCAGTGCGTGTCTTTGTGACTTGGTGTCAGTGTCTGTCTTTGTTACTTGGTGTAAGTGTGTGTCTGTGTTACTGGGTATCAGTGTATGTCTTTGTTACTTGGTGTCAGTGTTTGTCAAAATACTTGGTGTCAGTGTATGTCTTTGTTACTTGGTGTAATTGTCTGTCTTTGTTACTTGGTGTAAGTGTATGTCTTTGTAACTTGGTGTCAGTGTATATCTTTGTTACTTGGTGTAAGTGTATGTCTGTGTTACTTGGTGTAAGTGTGTGTCTTTGTTACTTGGTGTAAGTGTATGTCTTTGTTACTTGGGGTCTTTGTATGTCCTTGTGACTTGGTGTCAGTGTATGTCTGTGTTACTTGATGTAAGTGTGTGTCTGTGTTACTGGGTATCTGTGTATGTCTTTGTTACTTGGTGTCAGTGTATGTCTGTGTTACTTGCTGTAAGTGTGTGTCTGTGTTACTGGGTGTCAGTATGTATCTGTGTTACTTGGTGTAAGTCTGTGTGTTTGTTGCTTGGTGTCCGTGTGTGTCTGTGTTACTGGGTGTCATTTTATTTGTTTGTTACTGGGTGTCAGTGTATGTCTTAGTTACTAGGTGTAAGTGTGTGTCTGTGTTACTGGGTGTCAGTGTATGTCTGCGTTACTTGGTGTAAGTGTGTGTCTGTGTTACTGGGTATCAGTGTATTTCTTTGTGACTTGGTGTCAGTGTATGTCTTTGTTACTGGGTGTCAGTGTGTTTCTTTGTGACTTGTTGTCAGTCTATGTCTTTGTTACTTGGTTTAAGTGTGTGTCTGTGTTACTGTGTATCAGTGTATGTCTTTGTTACTTGGTGTCAGTGTATGTCAAAATACTTGGTGTAAGTGTATGTCTTTGTTACTTGGTGTAATTGTCTGTCTTTGTTACTTGCTTTAAGTGTATGTCTTTGTTACTTGGTGTCACTGTATGTCTTTGTTACTTGGTGTCAGTGTGTGTCTGTGTTACTGGGTATCAGTGTCTGTCTTTGTGACTTGGTATCAGTGTATGTCTTTGTGACTGGTGTCAGTGTATGTCTTTGTTACTGGGTGTCAGTGTGTGTCTGTGATACTTGGTGTCAGTGTATGTCTTTGTTACTGTTTATTAGTGTTTCTCTGTGTTACTGGGTGTCAGTATGTGTCTTTGTTACTTGGTGTAAGTGTGTGTCTGTGTTACTTGGTGTAAGTGTGTGTCTGTGTTCCTGGGTATCAGCGTATGTCTTTGTTACTTTGTGTCAGTGTATGACTGTGTTACTTGGTGTAAGTGTGTGTCTGTGTTACTGGGTATCAGTGTTTGTCTGTGTTGCTTGGTGTAAGTGTTTGTCTGTGTTAATGGGTGTCAGTGTGTGTCTGTGTTACTTGGTGTAAGTGTGTGTCGTTGTTACTTGGTGTCTGTGTGTGTCTGTGTTACTGGGTGTCAGTGTATGTCTTTGTTACTGGGTGTCAGTGTATGTCTTTGTTACTTGGTGTAAGTGTGTGTCTGTGTTACTGGGTATCAGTGTCTGTCTTTGTTACTTGGTGTAAGTGTGTGTCTGTGTTACTGGGTATCAGTGTATGTCTTTGTTACTTGGTGTCAGTGTATGTCTGTGTTACTTGGTGTAAGTGTGTGTCTGTGTTACTGGGTATCAGTGTATGTCTTTGTGACTTGGTATCAGTGTATGTCTTTGTTACTGGGTGTCAGTGTGTGTCTTTGTGACTTGGTGTCAGTGTATGTCTTTGTTACTTGGTGTACGTGTGTGTCTGTGTTACTGGGTATCAGTGCATGTCTTTGTTACTTCGTGTCAGTGTATGTCAAAATACTTGGTGTAAGTGTATGTCTTTGTTACTTGGTGTAATTGTCTGTCTTTGTTACTTGGTGTAATTGTATGTCTTTGTAACTTGGTGTCAGTGTATGTCTTTGTTACTTGGTGTCAGTGTATATCTGTGTTACTTGGTGTAAGTGTGTGTCTTTGTTACTTGGTGTAAGTTTATGTCTTTGTTACTTGGTGTCTTTGTATGTCCTTGTGACTTGGTGTCAGTGTATGTCTGTGTTACTTGGTGTAAGTGTGTGTCTGTGTTACTGGGTATCAGTGTATGTCTTTGTTACTTGGTGTCAGTGTATGTCTGTGTTACTTGGTGTAAGTGCGTGTCTGTGTTACTGGGTGTCAGTGTGTGTCTGTGTTACTTGGTGTAAGTCTGTGTCCTTGTTGCTTGGTGTCCGTGTGTGTCTGTGTTACTGGGTGTCAGTGTATGTCTGTGTTAGTTGGTGTAAGTGTGTGTCTGTGTTACTGGGTGTCAGTGTATGTCTGTGTTACTTGGTGGAAGTGTGTGTCTGTGTTACTGGGTATCAGTGTATGTCTTTGTGACTTGGTGTCAGTGTATGTCTTTGTTACTGGGTGTCAGTGTGTGTCTTTGTGACTTGTTGTCAGTGTATGTCTTTGTTACTTGGTTTAAGTGTGTGTCTGTGTTACTGGCTATCAGTGCATGTCTTTGTTACTTGGTGTCAGTGTATGTCAAAATACTTGGTGTAAGTGTATGTCTTTGTTACTTGGTGTAATTGTCTGTCTTTGTTACTTGCTTTAAGTGTATATCTTTGTTACTTGGTGCCAGTGTATGTCTTTGTTACTTGGTGTAAGTGTGTGTCTGTGTTACTGGGTGTCAGTGTATGTCTGTGTTACATGGTGTAAGGGTATGTCTGTGTTACTGGGTATCAGTGTATGTCTTTGTGACTTGGTGTCAGTGTATGTCTTTGTTACTGGGTGTCAGTGTGTGTCTTTGTGACTTGGTGTCAGTGTATGTCTTTGTTACTTGGTTTAAGTGTGTGTCTGTGTTACTGTGTATCAGTGTATGTCTTTGTTACTTGGTGTCAGTGTATGTCAGAATACTTGGTGTAAGTGTATGTCTTTGTTACTGTTTGTTAGTGTTTCTCTGTGTTACTGGGTGTCAGTGTGTGTTTGTTTGTGTTACTGGGTGTCAGTGTATGTCTTTGTTACTTGGTGTAAGTGTGTGTCTGTGTTACTGGGTATCAGTGTCTGTCTTTGTTACTTGGTGGAAGTATTTGTCTTTGTTACTTGGTGTAATTGTATGTCTGTGTTACTTGGTGTAAGTGTATGTCTTTGTTACTTGGTGTAAGTGTGTGTCTTTGTTACTTGGTGTCCGTGTGTGTCTGTGTTACTGGGTGTCAGTGTATGTCTTTGTTACTGGGTGTCAGTGTATGTCTTTGTTACTTGGTGTAAGTGTGTGTCTGAGTTACTGGGTATCAGTGTCTGTCTTTGTTACTTGGTGTAAGTGTGTGTCTGTGTTACTGGGTATCAGTGTATGTCTTTGTTACTTGGTGTCAGTGTATGTCTGTGTTACTTGGTGTAAGTGTGTGTCTGTGTTACTGGGTATCAGTGTATGTCTTTGTGACTTGGTATCAGTGTATGTCTTTGTTACTGGGTGTCAGTGCGTGTCTTTGTGACTTGGTGTCAGTGTCTGTCTTTGTTACTTGGTGTAAGTGTGTGTCTGTGTTACTGGGTATCAGTGTATGTCTTTGTTACTTGGTGTCAGTGTTTGTCAAAATACTTGGTGTCAGTGTATGTCTTTGTTACTTGGTGTAATTGTCTGTCTTTGTTACTTGGTGTAAGTGTATGTCTTTGTAACTTGGTGTCAGTGTATGTCTTTGTTACTTGGTGTAAGTGTATGTCTGTGTTACTTGGTGTAAGTGTGTGTCTTTGTTACTTGGTGTAAGTGTATGTCTTTGTTACTTGGGGTCTTTGTATGTCCTTGTGACTTGGTGTCAGTGTATGTCTGTGTTACTTGATGTAAGTGTGTGTCTGTGTTACTGGGTATCTGTGTATGTCTTTGTTACTTGGTGTCAGTGTATGTCTGTGTTACTTGCTGAAAGTGTGTGTCTGTGTTACTGGGTGTCAGTATGTATCTGTGTTACTTGGTGTAAGTCTGTGTGTTTGTTGCTTGGTGTCCGTGTGTGTCTGTGTTACTGGGTGTCATTTTATTTGTTTGTTACTGGGTGTCAGTGTATGTCTTAGTTACTAGGAGTAAGTGTGTGTCTGTGTTACTGGGTGTCAGTGTATGTCTGCGTTACTTGGTGTAAGTGTGTGTCTGTGTTACTGGGTATCAGTGTATTTCTTTGTGACTTGGTGTCAGTGTATGTCTTTGTTACTGGGTGTCAGTGTGTTTCTTTGTGACTTGTTGTCAGTGTATGTCTTTGTTACTTGGTTTAAGTGTGTGTCTGTGTTACTGTGTATCAGTGAATGTCTTTGTTACTTGGTGTCAGTGTATGTCAAAATACTTGGTGTAAGTGTATGTCTTTGTTACTTGGTGTAATTGTCTGTCTTTGTTACTTGCTTTAAGTGCATGTCTTTGTTACTTGGTGTCACTGTATGTCTTTGTTACTTGGTGTCAGTGTGTGTCTGTGTTACTGGGTATCAGTGTCTGTCTTTGTGACTTGGTATCAGTGTATGTCTTTGTGACTGGTGTCAGTGTATGTCTTTGTTACTGGGTGTCAGTGTGTGTCTGTGTTACTTGGTGTCAGTGTATGTCTTTGTTACTGTTTATTAGTGTTTCTCTGTGTTACTGGGTGTCAGTATGTGTCTTTGTTACTTGGTGTAAGTGTGTGTCTGTGTTACTTGGTGTAAGTGTGTGTCTGTGTTCCTGGGTATCAGCGTATGTCTTTGTTACTTTGTGTCAGTGTATGACTGTGTTACTTGGTGTAAGTGTGTGTCTGTGTTACTGGGTATCAGTGTTTGTCTGTGTTGCTTGGTGTAAGTGTTTGTCTGTGTTAATGGGTGTCAGTGTGTGTCTGTGTTACTTGGTGTAAGTGTGTGTCGTTGTTACTTGGTGTCTGTGTGTGTCTGTGTTACTGGGTGTCAGTGTATGTCTTTGTTACTGGGTGTCAGTGTATGTCTTTGTTACTTGGTGTAAGTATGTGTCTGTGTTACTGGGTATCAGTGTCTGTCTTTGTTACTTGGTGTAAGTGTGTGTCTGTGTTACTGGGTATCAGTGTATGTCTTTGTTACTTGGTGTCAGTGTATGTCTGTGTTACTTGGTGTAAGTGTGTGTCTGTGTTACTGGGTATCAGTGTATGTCTTTGTGACTTGGTATCAGTGTATGTCTTTGTTACTGGGTGTCAGTGTGTGTCTTTGTGACTTGGTGTCAGTGTATGTCTTTGTTACTTGGTGTAAGTGTGTGTCTGTGTTACTGGGTATCAGTGCATGTCTTTGTTACTTCGTGTCAGTGTATGTCAAAATACTTGGTGTAAGTGTATGTCTTTGTTACTTGGTGTAATTGTCTGTCTTTGTTACTTGGTGTAATTGTATGTCTTTGTAACTTGGTGTCAGTGTATGTCTTTGTTACTTGGTGTCAGTGTATATCTGTGTTACTTGGTGTAAGTGTGTGTCTTTGTTACTTGGTGTAAGTTTATGTCTTTGTTACTTGGTGTCTTTGTATGTCCTTGTGACTTGGTGTCAGTGTATGTCTGTGTTACTTGGTGTAAGTGTGTGTCTGTGTTACTGGGTATCAGTGTATGTCTTTGTTACTTGGTGTCAGTGTATGTCTGTGTTACTTGGTGTAAGTGCGTGTCTGTGTTACTGGGTGTCAGTGTGTGTCTGTGTTACTTGGTGTAAGTCTGTGTCCTTGTTGCTTGGTGTCCGTGTGTGTCTGTGTTACTGGGTGTCAGTGTATGTCTGTGTTAGTTGGTGTAAGTGTGTGTCTGTGTTACTGGGTGTCAGTGTATGTCTGTGTTACTTGGTGGAAGTGTGTGTCTGTGTTACTGGGTATCAGTGTATGTCTTTGTGACTTGGTGTCAGTGTATGTCTTTGTTACTGGGTGTCAGTGTGTGTCTTTGTGACTTGTTGTCAGTGTATGTCTTTGTTACTTGGTTTAAGTGTGTGTCTGTGTTACTGGCTATCAGTGCATGTCTTTGTTACTTGGTGTCAGTGTATGTCAAAATACTTGGTGTAAGTGTATGTCTTTGTTACTTGGTGTAATTGTCTGTCTTTGTTACTTGCTTTAAGTGTATATCTTTGTTACTTGGTGCCAGTGTATGTCTTTGTTACTTGGTGTAAGTGTGTGTCTGTGTTACTGGGTGTCAGTGTATGTCTGTGTTACATGGTGTAAGAGTATGTCTGTGTTACTGGGTATCAGTGTATGTCTTTGTGACTTGGTGTCAGTGTATGTCTTTGTTACTGGATGTCAGTGTGTGTCTTTGTGACTTGGTGTCAGTGTATGTCTTTGTTATTTGGTTTAAGTGTGTGTCTGTGTTACTGTGTATCAGTGTATGTCTTTGTTACTTGGTGTCAGTGTATGTCAGAATACTTGGTGTAAGTGTATGTCTTTGTTACTGTTTGTTAGTGTTTCTCTGTGTTACTGGGTGTCAGTGTGTGTTTGTTTGTGTTACTGGGTGTCAGTGTATGTCTTTGTTACTTGGTGTAAGTGTGTGTCTGTGTTACTGGGTATCAGTGTCTGTCTTTGTTACTTGGTGGAAGTATTTGTCTTTGTTACTTGGTGTAATTGTATGTCTGTGTTACTTGGTGTAAGTGTATGTCTTTGTTACTTGGTGTAAGTGTGTGTCTGTGTTAGTTGGTGTAAGTGTGTGTCTGTGTTCCTGGGTATCATTGTATGTCTTTGTTACCTGGTGTCAGTGTATGTCTGTGTTACTTGGTGTAAGTGTGTGTCTGTGTTACTGGGTATCAGTGTATGTCTTTGTTACTTGGTGTCAGTGTATGTCTGTGTTACTTGGTGTAAGTTTGTGTCTGTGTTACTGGGTGTCAGTTTGTGTCTGTGTTACTTGGTGTAAGTGTGTGTCTTTGTTACCTGGTGTCCGTGTGTGTCTTTGTTACTGGGTGTCAGTGCATGTCTTTGTTACTTGGTGTCAGTGTATATCTGTGTTACTTTGTGTAAGTGTGTGTCTTTGTTACTTGGTGTAATTGTATGACTTTGTTACCTGGTGTCAGTGTATGTCTGTGTTACTTGGTGTAAGTGTATGTCTTTGTTACTTGGTGTAAGTGTGTGTCTGTGTTTCTTGGTGAAAGTGTGTGTCTGTGTTCCTGGGTATCAGTGTATGTCTTTGTTACTTGGTGTCAGTGTATGTCTGTGTTATTTGGTGTAAGTGTGTGTCTGTGTTACTGGGTATCAGTGTATGTCTTTGTTACTTGGTTTCAGTGTATGTCTGCTTTACTTGGTGTAAGTGTGTGTCTGTGTTACTGGGTGTCAGTGTGTGTCTGTGTTACTTGGTGTAAGTGTGTGTCTTTGTTACTTGGTGTCCGTGTGTGTCTGTGTTACTGGGTGTCAGTGTCTGTCTTTGTTACTTGGTGTAAGTGTGTGTCTGTGTTACTGGGTATCAGTGTCTGTCTTTGTTACTTGGTGTAAGTGTGTGTCTGTGTTACTGGGTATCAGTGTCTGTCTTTGTTACTTGGTGGAAGCATGTGTCTTTGTTACTTGGTGTAATTGTATGTCTGTGTTACTTGGTGTAAGTGTATGTCTTTGTTACTTGGTGTAAGTTTGTGTCTATGTTAGTTGGTGTCAGTGAGTGTCTGTGTTCCTGGGTATCATTGTATGTCTTTGTTACTTGGTGTCAGTGTATGTCTGTGTTACTTGGTGTAAGTGTGTGTCTGTGTTACTGGGTATCAGTGTCTGTCTTTGTTACTTGGTGGAAGTATGTGTCTTTGTTACTTGGTGTAATTGTATGTCTGTGTTACTTGGTGTAAGTGTATGTCTTTGTTACTTGGTGTAAGTGTGTGTCGATGTTAGTTGGTGTCAGTGAGTGTCTGTGTTCCTGGGTATCATTGTATGTCTTTGTTACTTGGTGTCAGTGTATGTCTGTGTTACTTGGTGTAAGTGTGTGTCTGTGTTACTGGGTATCAGTGTATGTCTTTGTTACTTGGTGTCAGTGTATGTCTGTGTTGCTTGGTGTAAGTGTGTTTCTGTGTTACTGGGTGTCAGTGTGTGTCTGTGTTACTTGGTGTAAGTGTGTGTCTTTGTTACCTGGTGTCCGTGTGTGTCTGTGTTACTGGGTGTCAGTGCATGTCTTTGTTACTTGGTGTCAGTGTATATCTGTGTTACTTTGTGTAAGTGTGCTTCTTTGTTACTTGGTGTAATTGTATGACTTTGTTACCTGGTGTCAGTGTATGTCTGTGTTACTTGGTGTCAGTGTATGTCTTTGTTACTTGGTGTAAGTGTGTGTCTGTGTTACTTGGTGAAAGTGTGTGTCTGTGTTCCTGGGTATCAGTGTATGTCTTTGTTACTTGGTGTCAGTGTATGTCTGTGTTATTTGGTGTAAGTGTGTGTCTGTGTTACTGGGTATCAGTGTATGTCTTTGTTACTTGGTTTCAGTGTATGTCTGCGTTACTTGGTGTAAGTGTGTGTCTGTGTTACTGGGTGTCAGTGTGTGTCTGTGTTACTTGGTGTAAGTGTGTGTCTTTGTTACTTGGTGTCCGTGTGTGTCTGTGTTACTGGGTGTCAGTGTATGTCTTTGTTACTGGGTGTCAGTGTATGTCTTTGTTACTTGGTGTAAGTGTGTGTCTGTGTTACTGGGTATCAGTGTCTGTCTTTGTTACTTGGTGTAAGTGTGTGTCTGTGTTACTGGGTATCAGTGTATGTCTTTGTTACTTGGTGTAAGGGTGTGTCTGTGTTCCTGGGTATCATTGTATGTCTTTGTTACTTGGTGTCAATGTATGTCTGTGTTACTTGGTGTAAGTGTGTGTCTGTGTTACTGGGTATCAGTGTATGTCTTTGTAATCTGGTGTCAGTGCATGTCTGTGTTACTTGGTGTAAGTGTGTGTCTGTGTTACTGGGTGTCAGTGTGTGTCTGTGTTACTTGGTGTAAGTGTGTGTCTTTGTTACCTGGTGTCCGTGTGTGTCTGTGTTACTGGGTGTCAGTGCATGTCTTTGTTACTTGGTGTTAGTGTATGTCTGTGTTACTTGGTGTAAGTGTGTGTCTGTGTTACTGGGTATCAGTGTATGTCTTTGTGACTTGGTGTCAGTGTATGTCTTTGTTACTGGGTGTCAGTGTGTGTCTTTGTGACTTGGTGTCAGTGTATGTCTTTGTTACTTGGTGTAAGTGTGTGTCTGTGTTACTGGGTATCAGTGTATGTCTTTGTGACTTTGTGTCAGCGTATGTCTTTGTTACTGGGTGTCAGTGTGTGTCTTTGTGACTTGGTGTCAGTGTATGTCTTTGTTACTTGGTGTAAGTGTGTGTCTGTGTCACTGGGTATCAGTGTATGTCTTTGTTACTTGTTGTCAGTGTATGTCAAAATACTTGCTGTACGTGTATGTGTTTGTTACTTGGTGTAATTGTCTGTCTTTGTTACTTGGTGTAAGTGTATGTCTTTGTTACCTGGTGTCAGTGTATATCTTTGTTACTTGGTGTCAGTGTATGTCTGTGTTACTTGGTGTCAGTGTATGTCTGTGTTACTTGGTGTAAGTGTGTGTCTGTGTTACTGGGTGTCAGTGTGTGTCTGTGTTACTGGGTATCAGTGTATGTGTTTGTTACTTGGTGTCAGTGTATGTCTGTGTTACTTTGTGTAAGTGTGTGTCTGTGTTACTATTTGTCAGTGTGTGTCTGTGTTACTTGGTGTAAGTGTCTGTCTTTGTTACTTGGTGTTCGTGTGTGTCTGTGTTACTGGGTGTCAGTGTATGTCTTTGTTACTGGGTGTCAGTGTATGTCTTTGTTACTTTGTGTAAGTGTGTGTCTGTGTTACTGGGTATCAGTGTTTGTCTTTGTTACTTGGTGTAAGTGTGTGTCTGTGTTACTGGGTATCAGTGTATGTCTTTGTTACTTGGTGTCAGTGTATGTCTGTGTTACTTGGTGTAAGTGTGTGTCTGTGTTACTGGGTGTCAGTGTATGTCTTTGTGACTTGGTGTCAGCGGATGTCTTTGTTACTGGGTGTCAGTGTGTGTCTTTGTGACTTGGTGTCAGTGTATGTCTTTGTTACTTTGTGTCAGAGTATGTCAAAATACTTGCTGTAAGTGTATGTCTTTGTTACTTGTTGTAATTGTCTGTCTTTGTTACTTGGTGTAAGTGTATATCTTTGTTACTTGGTGTCAGTGTATGTCTGTGTTTCTTGGTGTAAGTGTGTGTCTGTGTTACTGGGTGTCAGTGTGTGTCTGTGTTACTTGGTGTAAGTGTGTGCCTTTGTTACTTGGTGTCCGTGTGTGCCTGTTTTACTGGGTGTCAGGGTATGTCATTGTTACTGGGTGTCAGTGTATGTCTTTGTTACTTGGTGTAAGTGTGTGTCTGTGTTACTGGCTACCAGTGTCAGTCTTTGTTACTTGGTGTAAGTGTGTGTCTGTGTTACTGGGTATCAGTGTATGTCTTTGTTACTTGGTGCCAGTGTATGTATGTGTTACTTGGTGTAAGTGTCTGTCTGTGTTACTGGGTATCAGTGTATGTCTTTGTGACTTGGTGTCAGTGTATGTCTTTGTTACTGGGTGTCAGTGTGTGTCTGTGTTACTGGGTATCAGTGTATGTCTTTGTGACTTGGTGTCAGTGTATGTCTGTGTTACTTGGTGCAAGTGTGTGTCTGTGTATCAGTGTATGTCTTTGTTACTTGGTGTCAGTGTATGTCTGTGTTACTTGGTGTAAGTGTGTGTCTGTGTTACTGGGTATCAGTGTATGTCTTTGTTATTTGGTGTCACTGTATGTCTGTGTTACTTGGTGTAAGTGTGTGTCTGTGTTACTGGGTGTCAGTGTGTGTCTGTGTTACTTGGTGTAAATGTGTGTCTTTGTTACCTTGTGTCCGTGTGTGTCTGTGTTACTGGGTGTCAGTGCATGTCTTTCTTACTTGGTGTAAGTGTGTGTCTGTGTTACTGGGTGTCAGTCTGTGTCTGTGTTACTTGGTGTAAGTGTGTGTCTTTGTTACTTGGTGTCCGTGTGTGTCTGTGTTACTGGGTGTCAGTGTATGTCTTTGTTACTGGGTGTCAGTGTATGTCTTTGTTACTTGTTGTAAGTGTGTGTCTGTGTTACTGGGTATCAGAGTATGTCTTTGTTACTTGGTGTCAGTGTATGTCTGTGTTACTTGGTGTAAGTGTGTGTCTGTGTTACTGCGTATCAATGTCTGTCTTTGTTACTTGGTGTCAGTGTATGTCTGTGTTACGTGGTGTAAGTGTATGTCTTTGTTACTTGGTGTAAGTGTGTGTCTGTGTTACTTGGTGAAAGTGTGTGTCTGTGTTCCTGGGTATCAGTGTATGTCTTTGTTACTTGGTGTCAGTGTATGTCTGTGTTACTTGGTGTAAGTGTGTGTCTGTGTTACTTGGTGTCAGTGCATGTCTGTGTTACTGGGTATCAGTGTATGTGTTTGTTACTTGGTGTCAGTGTATGGCTGTGTTACTTGGTGTAAGTGTGTGCCTTTGTTACTTGGTGTCCGTGTGTGTCTGTGTTACTGGGTGTCAGGGTATGTCATTGTTACTGGGTGTCAGTGTATGTCTTTGTTACTTGGTGTAAGTGTGTGTCTGTGTTACTGGCTACCAGTGTCAGTCTTTGTTACTTGGTGTAAGTGTGTGTCTGTGTTACTGGGTATCAGTGTATGTCTTTGTTACTTGGTGCCAGTGTATGTATGTGTTACTTGGTGTAAGTGTCTGTCTGTGTTACTGGGTATCAGTGTATGTCTTTGTGACTTGGTGTCAGTGTATGTCTTTGTTACTGGGTGTCAGTGTGTGTCTGTGTTACTGGGTATCAGTGTATGTCTTTGTGACTTGGTGTCAGTGTATGTCTAGGTTACTTGGTGCAAGTGTGTGTCTGTGTATCAGTGTATGTCTTTGTTACTTGGTGTCAGTGTATGTCTGTGTTACTTGGCGTAAGTGTGTGTCTGTGTTACTGGGTATCAGTGTATGTCTTTGTTATTTGGTGTCACTGTATGTCTGTGTTACTTGGTGTAAGTGTGTGTCTGTGTTACTGGGTGTCAGTGTGTGTCTGTGTTACTTGGTGTAAATGTGTGTCTTTGTTACCTGCTGTCCGTGTGTGTCTGTGTTACTGGGTGTCAGTGCATGTCTTTGTTACTTGGTGTAAGTGTGTGTCTGTGTTACTGGGTGTCAGTCTGTGTCTGTGTTACTTGGTGTAAGTGTGTGTCTTTGTTACTTGGTGTCCGTGTGTGTCTGTGTTACTGGGTGTCAGTGTATGTCTTTGTTACTGGGTGTCAGTGTATGTCTTTGTTACTTGGTGTCAGTGTGTGTCTGTGTTACTGGGTATCAGTGTCTGTCTTTGTTACTTGGTGTAAGTGTGTGTCTGTGTTACTGGGTATCAGTGTATGTCTTTGTTACTTGGTGTCAGTGTATGTCTGTGTTACTTGGTGTAAGTGTGTGTCTGTGTTACTGCGTATCAGTGTCTGTCTTTGTTACTTGGTGTCAGTGTATGTCTGTGTTACGTGGTGTAAGTGTATGTCTGTGTTACTTGGTGTAAGTGTGTGTCTGTGTTACTTGGTGAAAGTGTGTGTCTGTGTTCCTGGGTATCAGTGTATGTCTTTGTTACTTGGTGTCAGTGTATGTCTGTGTTACTTGGTGAAAGTGTGTGTCTGTGTTCCTGGGTATCAGTGCATGTCTTTGTTACTTGGTGTCAGTGTATGTCTGTGTTACTGGGTATCAGTGTATGTGTTTGTTACTTGGTGTCAGTGTATGGCTGTGTTACTTGGTGTAAGTGTGTGTCTGTGTTACTGTTTGTCTGTGTGTGTCTGTGTTACTTGGTGTAAGTGTGTGTCTTTGTTACTTGGTGTCCGTGTGTTTCTGTGTTACTGGGTGTCAGTGTATGTCTTTGTTACTGGGTGTCAGTGTTTGTTTTTGTTACTTGGTGTCAGTGTGTGTCTGTGTTACTGGGTATCAGTGTCTGTCTTTGTTACTTGGTGTAAGTGTGTGTCTGTGTTACGGGGTATCAGTGTATGGCTTTGTTACTTGGTGTCAGTGTATGTCTGTGTTACTTGGTGTAAGTGTGTGTCTGTGTTACTGGGTATCAGTGTATGTCTTTGTGACTTTGTGTCAGCGTATGTCTTTGTTACTGGGTGTCAGTGTGTGTCTTTGTGACTTGCTGTCAGTGTATGTCTTTGTTACTTGGTGTAAGTGTGTGTCTGTGTTACTGGGTATCAGTGTATGTCTTTGTTGCTTGTTGTCAGTGTATGTCAAAATACTTGCTGTCAGTGTATGTGTTTGTTACTTGGTGTAATTGTCTGTCTTTGTTACTTGGTGTAAGTGTATGTCTTTGTTACTTGGTGTCAGTGTATATCTTTGTTACTTGGTGTCAGTGTATGTCTGTGTTACTTGGTGTCAGTGTATGTCTGTGTTACTTGGTGTAAGTGTGTGTCTGTGTTACTGGGTGTCAGTGTGTGTCTGTGTTACTTGGTGTAAGTGTCTATCTTTGTTACTTGGTGTTCGTGTGTGTCTGTGTTACTGGGTGTCAGTGTATGACTTTGTTACTGAGTGTCAGTGTATGTCTTTGTTACTTTGTGTAAGTGTGTGTCTGTGTTACTGGGTATCAGTGTCTGTCTTTGTTACTTGGTGTAAGTGTGTGTCTGTGTTACTGGGTATCAGTGTATGTCTTTGTTACTTGGTGTCAGTGTATGTCTGTGTTACTTGGTGTAAGTGTGTGTCTGTGTTACTAGGTATCAGTGTATGTCTTTGTGACTTGGTGTCAGCGTATGTCTTTGTTACTGGGTGTCAGTGTGTGTCTTTGTGACTTGGTGTCAGTGTATGTCTTTGTTACTTGGTGTCAGTGCATGTCAAAATACTTGCTGTAAGTGTATGTCTTTGTTACTTGGTGGAATTGTCTGTCTTTGTTACTTGGTGTAATGGAATGTCTTTGTTACTTGGTGTCAGTGTATATCTTTGTTACTTGGTGTCAGTGTATGTCTGTGTTACTTGGTGTAAGTGTGTGTCTTTGTTACTGGGTGTCTGTGTTTGTCTGTGTTACTTGGTGTAAGTCTGCGTCTTTGTTACTTGGTGTCCGTGTGTGTCTGTGTTACTGGCTGTCAAAGCATGTCTTTGTTACTGGGTGTCAGTGTATGTCTTTGTTACTTGGTGTAAGTGTGTGTCTGTGTTACTGGGTGTCACTGTATGTCTGTGTTACTTGGTGTAAGTGTGTGTCTGTGTTACTGGGTATCAGTGTATGTCTTTGTGACTTGGTGTCAGTGTATGTCTTTGTTACTTGGTGTCAGTGTGTGTCTGTGTTACTGGGTATCAGTGTATGTCTTTGTTACTTGGTGTCAGTGTATGTCTGTGTTACTTGGTGTAAGTGTGTGTCTGTGTTACTGGGTATCAGTGTATGTCTTTGGTACTTGGTGTCAGTGTATGTCTGTGTTACGTGGTGTAAGTGTATGTCTTTGTTACTTGGTGTAAGTGTGTGTCTGTGTTACTTGGTGAAAGTGTGTGTCTGTGTTCCTGGGTATCAGTGTATGTCTTTGTTACTTGGTGTCAGTGTGTGTCTGTGTTATTTGGTGTAAGTGTGTGTCTGTGTTCCTGGGTATCAGTGTATGTGTTTGTTACTTGGTGTCAGTGTATGTCTGTGTTACTTGGTGTAAGTGTGTGTCTGTGTTACTATTTGTCAGTGTATGTCTGTGTTACTTGGTGTAAGTGTGTGTCTGTGTTACTGGGTGTCAGTGTGTGTCTGTGTTACTTGGTGTAAGTGTGTGCCTTTGTTACTTGGTGTTCGTGTGTGTCTGTGTTACTGGGTGTCAGTGTATGTCTTTGTTACTGGGTGTCAGTGTGTGTCTTTGTGACTTGCTGTCAGTGTATATCTTTGTTACTTGGTGTCAGTGTATGTCTGTGTTACTTGGTGTAAGTGTGTGTCTGTGTTACTGGGTGTCAGTGTGTGTCTGTGTTACTTGGTGTAAGTGTGTGCCTTTGTTACTTGGTGTCCGTGTGTGTCTGTGTTACTGGGTGTCAGGGTATGTCATTGTTACTGGGTGTCAGTGTATGTCTTTGTTACTTGGTGTAAGTGTGTGTCTGTGTTACTGGCTACCAGTGTCAGTCTTTGTTACTTGGTGTAAGTATGTGTCTGTGTTACTGGGTATCAGTGTATGTCTTTGTTCCTTGGTGCCAGTGTATGTATGTGTTACTTGGTGTAATTGTCTGTCTGTGTTACTGGGTATCAGTGTATGTCTTTGTGACTTGGTGTCAGTGTATGTCTTTGTTACTGGGTGTCAGTGTGTGTCTGTGTTACTGGGTATCAGTGTATGTCTTTGTGACTTGGTGTCAGTGTATGTCTGTGTTACTTGGTGCAAGTGTGTGTCTGTGTATCAGTGTATGTCTTTGTTACTTGGTGTCAGTGTATGTCTGTGTTACTTGGTGTAAGTGTGTGTCTGTTTTACTGGGTATCAGTGTATGTCTTTGTTATTTGGTGTCACTGTATGTCTGTGTTACTTGGTGTAAGTGTGTGTCTGTGTTACTGGGTGTCAGTGTGTGTCTGTGTTACTTGGTGTAAGTGTGTGTCTTTGTTACCTGGTGTCCGTGTGTGTCTGTGTTACTGGGTGTCAGTGCATGTCTTTGTTACTTGGTGTAAGTTTGTGTCTGTGTTACTGGGTATCAGTCTCTGTCTTTGTTACTTTGTGTAAGTGTGTGTCTGTGTTACTGGGTATCAGTGTATGTCTTTGTTACTTGGTGTCAGTGCATGTCTTTGTTACTTGGTGTCAGTGTGTGTCTGTGTTACTGGGTATCAGTGTATGTCTTTGTGACTTGGTATCAGTGTATGTCTTTGTTACTGGGCGTCAGTGCGTGTCTGTGTTACTGGGTATCAGTGTATGTCTTTGAGACTTGGTATCAGTGTATGTCTTTGTTACTAGGTGTCAGTGTGTGTCTGTGTCACTGGGTATCTGTGTATGTCTTTTTGACTTGATATCAGTGTATGTCTTTGTTACTGGGTGTCAGTGTGTGTCTGTGTTCCTGGGTCTCAGTGTGTGTCTTTGTGACTTGGTAGAAGTGTATGTCTTTGTTACTGGGTGTCAGTGTGTGTCTTTGTGACTTGGTGTCAGTGTATGTCTTTGTTACTTGGTGTAAGTGTGTGTCTGTGATACTGGGTATCAGTGTATGTCTTTGTTACTTGGTGTCAGTGTATGTCTGTGTTACTTGGTGTAAGTGTTTGTCTGTGTATCAGTGTATGTCTTTGTGACTTTGTGTCTTTGTATGTCTTTGTTACTGGGTGTCAGTGTGTGTCTTTGTGACTTGGTGTCAGTGTATGTCTGTGTTACTGGGTGTCAGTGTGTGTCTGTGTTACTGGCGGTCAGAGTGTGTTTCTAACTGGGTGTCAGTGTGTGTCTGTGTTACTGGGTATCTGTGTATGTCTTTGTTACTTTGTGTCAGTGTATGTCTGTGTTACTTGGTGTCAGTGTGTGTCTGTGTTACTGGGTATCAGTGAATGTCTTTGTGATTGGTATCAGTGTATGTCCTTGTTACTGGGTGTCAGTGTGTGTCTGTGTTACTGGGTGTCAGTGTATGTCTTTCTGACTTGGTATCAGTGTATGTCTTTGTTACTGGGTGTCAGTGTGTGTCTGTGTTACTGGGTATCAGTGTATGTCTTTGTGACTTGGTATCTGTGTATGTCATTGTTACTGGGTGTCAGTGTGTGTCTGTCTTCCTGGGTACCAGTGTATGTCTTTGTGACTTGGTGTCAGTGTATGTCTTTGTTACTGGGTGTCAGTGTATGTCTTTCTGACTTGGTATCAGTGTATGTCTTTGTTACTGGGTGTCAGTGTGTGTCTGTGTTACTGGGTATCAGTGTATGTCTTTGTGACTTGGTATCTGTGTATGTCATTGTTACTGGGTGTCAGTGTGTGTCTGTCTTCCTGGGTACCAGTGTATGTCTTTGTGACTTGGTGTCAGTGTATGTCTTTGTTACTGGGTGTCAGTGTGTGTCTTTGTGACTTGGTGTCAGTGTATGTCTGTGTTACTTGGTGTAAGTGTGTGTCTTTGTTACTGGGTGTCAGTGTTTGTCTGTGTTACTTGGTGTAAGTCTGCTTCTTTGTTACTTGGTATCCGTGTGTGTCTGTGTTACTGGGTGTCAAAGTATGTCTTTGTTACTGGGTGTCAGTGTATGTCTTTGTTACTTGGTGTAAGTGTGTGTCTGTGTTACTGGGTGTCACTGTATGTCTGTGTTACTTGGTGTAAGTGTGTGTCTGTGTTACTGGGTATCAGTGTATGTCTTTGTGACTTGGTGTCAGTGTATGTCTTTGTTACTTGGTGTCAGTGTGTGTCTGTGTTACTATTTGTCAGTGTATGTCTGTGTTACTTGGTGTAAGTGTGTGTCTGTGTTACTGGGTGTCAGTGTGTGTCTGTGTTACTTGGTGTAAGTGTGTGCCTTTGTTACTTGGTGTTCGTGTGTGTCTGTGTTACAGGGTGTCAGTGTATGTCTTTGTTACTGGGTGTCAGTGTGCGTCTGTGTCACTGGGTATCTGTGTATGTCTTTTTGACTTGATATCAGTGTATGTCTTTGTTACTGGGTGTCAGTGTGTGTCTGTGTTCCTGGGTCTCAGTGTGTGTCTTTGTGACTTGCTAGAAGTGTATGTCTTTGTTACTGGGTGTCAGTGTGTGTCTTTGTGACTTGGTGTCAGTGTATGTCTTTGTTACTTGGTGTAAGTGTGTGTCTGTGATACTGGGTATCAGTGTATGTCTTTGTTACTTGGTGTCAGTGTATGTCTGTGTTACTTGGTGTAAGTGTGTGTCTGTGTATCAGTGTATGTCTTTGTGACTTTGTGTCTTTGTATGTCTTTGTTACTGGGTGTCAGTGTGTGTCTTTGTGACTTGGTGTCAGTGTATGTCTGTGTTACTGGGGGTCAGTGTGTGTCTGTGTTACTGGCGGTCAGAGTGTGTTTCTAACTGGGTGTCAGTGTGTGTCTGTGTTACTGGGTATCTGTGTATGTCTTTGTTACTTGGTGCCAGTGTATGTCTGTGTTTCTTGGTGTCAGTGCATGTCTTTGTTACTTGGTGTCAGTGTGTGTCTGTGTTACTGGGTATCAGTGAATGTCTTTGTGATTGGTATCAGTGTATGTCCTTGTTACTGGGTGTCAGTGTGTGTCTGTGTTACTGGGTATCAGTGTATGTCTTTCTGACTTGGTATCAGTGTATGTCTTTGTTACTGGTTGTCAGTGTGTGTCTGTGTTACTGGGTATCAGTGTATGTCTTTGTGACTTGGTATCTGTGTATGTCATTGTTACTGGGTGTCAGTGTGTGTCTGTCTTCCTGGGTACCAGTGTATGTCTTTGTGACTTGGTGTCAGTGTATGTCTTTGTTACTGGGTGTCAGTGTGTGTCTTTGTGACTTGGTGTCAGTGTATGTCTGTGTTACTTGGTGTAAGTGTGTGTCTTTGTTACTGGGTGTCAGTGTTTGTCTGTGTTACTTGGTGTAAGTCTGCGTCTTTGTTACTTGGTATCCGTGTGTGTCTGTGTTACTGGGTGTCAAAGTATGTCTTTGTTACTGGGTGTCAGTGTATGTCTTTGTTACTTGGTGTAAGTGTGTGTCTGTGTTACTGGGTGTCACTGTATGTCTGTGTTACTTGGTGTAAGTGTGTGTCTGTGTTACTGGGTATCAGTGTATGTCTTTGTGACTTGGTGTCAGTGTATGTCTTTGTTACTTGGTGTCAGTGTGTGTCTGTGTTACTGGGTATCAGTGTATGTCTTTGTTACTTGGTGTATGTGTATGTCTGTGTTACTTGGTGTAAGTGTGTGTCTGTGTTACTGGGTATCAGTGTATGTCTTTGTTACTTGGTGTCAGTGTATGTCTGTGTTACGTGGTATAAGTGTATGTCTTTGTTACTTGGTGTAAGTGTGTGTCTGTGTTACTTGGTGAAAGTGTGTGTCTGTGTTCCTGGGTATCAGTGTATGACTTTGTTACTTGGTGTCAGTGTGTGTCTGTGTTATTTGGTGTAAGTGTGTGTCTGTGTTCCTGGGTATCAGTGTTTGTGTTTGTTACTTGGTGTCAGTGTATGTCTGTGTTACTTGGTGTAAGTGTGTGTCTGTGTTACTATTTGTCAGTGTATGTCTGTGTTACTTGGTGTAAGTGTGTGTCTGTGTTACTGGGTGTCAGTGTGTGTCTGTGCTACATGGTGTAAGTGTGTGCCTTTGTAACTTGGTGTTCGTGTGTGTCTGTGTTACTGGGTGTCAGTGTATGTCTTTGTTACTGGGTGTCAGTGTATGTCTTTGTTAATTGGTGTAAGTGTGTGTCTGTGTTACTGGCTATCAGTGTCTGTCTTTGTTGCTTGGTGTCAGTGTGTGTCTGTGTTACTGGGTATCAGTGTATGTCTTTGTTACTTGGTGCCAGTGTATTTATGTGTTACTTGGTGTAAGTGTGTGTCTGTGTTACTGGGTATCAGTGTATGTCTTTGTGACTTGGTGTCAGTGTATGTCTTTGTTACTGGGTGTCATTGTGTGTCTGTGTAACTGGGTATCAGTGTATGTCTTTGTGACTTGGTATCAGTGCATGTCTTTGTTACTGGGTGTCAGTGTGTGTCTGTGTTACTGGGTATCAGGGTATGGCTTTGTGACTTGGTAACAGTGTATGTCTTTGTTACTGTGTTTCTGTGTGTGTCTGTGTTACTGGGTATCAGTGTATGTCTTTGTGACTTGGTATCAGTGCATGTCTTTGTTACTGGGTGTCAGTGTGTGTCTGTGTTCCTGGGTATCAGTGTATGTCTTTGTGACTTGGTGTCAGTGTATGTCTTTGTTACTGGGTGTCAGTGTGTGTCTTTGTGACTTGGTGTCAGAGTATGTCTTTGTTACTTGGTGTAAGTGTGTGTCTGTGATACTGGGTATCAGTGTATGTCTTTGTTACTTGGTGTCAGTGTATGTCAAAATACTTGGTGTAAGTGTATGTCTTTGTTACTTGGTGTAATTGTCTGTCTTTGTTACTTGCTTTAAGTGTATGTCTTTGTTCCTTGGTGTCAGTGTATGTCTTTGTTACTTGGTGTCAGTGTGTGTCTGTGTTACTGGGTATCAGTGTCTGTCTTTGTGACTTGGTATCAGTGTATGTCTTTGTGACTTGGTGTCAGTGTATGTCTTTGTTACTGGGTGTCAGTGTGTGTCTGTGTTACTTGGTGTCAGTGTATGTCTTTGTTACTGTTTATTAGTGTTTCTCTGTGCTACTGGGTGTCAGTGTGTGTTTGTTTGTGTTACTGGGTGTCAGTGTATGTCTTTGTTACTTGGTGTAATTGTGTGTCTGTGTTACTGGGTATCAGTGTCTGTCTTTGTTACTTGGTGCAAGTATGTGTCTTTGTTACTTGGTGTAATTGTATGTCTTTGTTACTTGGTGTCAGTGTATGTCTGTGTTACTTGGTGTAAGTGTATGTCTTTGTTACTTGGTGTCAGTGTATGTCTGGGTTACTTGGTGCAAGTGTGTGTCTGTGTTACTGGGTATCAGTGTATGTCTTTGTTACTTGGTGTCAGTGTATGTCTGTGTTACTTGGAGTAAGTGTGTGTCTTTGTTACTGGGTGTCAGTGTGTGTCTGTGTTACTTGGTGTAAGTGTGTGTCTTTGTTACCTGGTGTCCGTGTGTGTCTGTGTTCCTGGGTGTCACTGCATGTCTTTGTTACTTGGTGTCAGTGTATATCTGTGTTACTTGGTGTAAGTGTGTGTCTTTGTTACATGGTGTAATTGTATGTCTTTGTTACTTGGTGAAGTGTGTGTCTGTGTTACTTGGTGTAAGTGTGTGTCTGTGTTCCTGGGTATCAATGTATGTCTTTGTTACTTGGTGTCAGTGTATGTCTGTGTTATTTGATGTAAGTGTGTGTCTGTGTTCCTGGGTATCAGTGTATGTCTTTGTTACTTGGTGTCAGTGTATGTCTATGTTACTTGGTGTAATTGTGTGTCTGTGTTACTGGGTGTCAGTGTGTGTCTGTGTTACTTGGTGTAAGTGTGTGTCTTTGTTACTTGGTGTCCGTGTGTGTCTGTGTTACTGGGTGTCAGTGTATGTCTTTGTTACTTGATGTAAGTGTGTGTCTGTGTTACTGGGTATCAGTGTCAGTCTTTGTTACTTGGTGTAAGTGTGTGTCTGTGTTACTGGGTATCACTGTATGTCTTTGGCACTTGGTGTCAGTGTCTGTCTGTGTTACGTGGTGTAAGTGTGTGTCTGTGTTACTGGGTATCAGTGTATGTCTTTGTTACTTGGTGTCAGTGTATGTCAAAATACTTGGTGTAAGTGTATGTCTTTGTTACTTGGTGTAAGTGTATGTCTTTGTTACTTGGTGTCAGTGTAGGTCTTTGTTACTTGGTGTCAGTGTATGTCTGTGTTACTTGGTGTAAGTGTGTGTCTTTGTTACTTGGTGTAAGTGTATGTCTTTGTTACTTGGTGTCAGTGCATGTCTTTGTTACTTTGTGTCAGTGTGTGTCTGTGTTACTGGGTATCAGTGTATGTCTTTGTGACTTGGTATCAGTGTATGTCTTTGTTACTGGGCGTCAGTGAGTGTCTGTGTTACTGGGTATCAGTGTATGTCTTTGTGACTTGGTTTCAGTGTATGTCTTTGTTACTGGGTGTCAGTGTGTGTCTGTGTTACTGGGTATCAGTGTATGTCTTTGTGACTTGATATCAGTGTATGTCTTTGTTACTGGGTGTCAGTGTGTGTCTGTCTTCCTGGGTCTCAGTGTATGTCTTTGTGACTTGGTGTCAGTGTATGTCTTTGTTACTGGGTGTCAGTGTGTGTCTTTGTGACTTGGTGTCAGTGTATGTCTTTGTTACTTGGTGTAAGTGTGTGTCTGTGATACTGGGTATCAGTGTATGTCTTTGTGACTTGGTATCAGTGTATGTCTTTGTTACTTGGTTTAAGTGTGAGTCTGTGTTACTGGATATCAGTGTATGTCTTTGTTACTTGGTGTCAGTGTATGTCAAAATACTTGGTGTATGTGTATGTCTTCGTTACTTGGTGTAATTGTCTGTCTTTGTTACTTGCTTTAAGTGTATGTCTTTGTTACTTGGTGTCAGTGTATGTCTTTGTTACTTGGTGTCAGTGTGTGTCTGTGTTACTGGGTATCAGTGTCTGTCTTTGTGACTTGGTATCAGTGTATGTCTTTGTGACTTGGTGTCAGTGTATGTCTTTGTTACTGGGTGTCAGTGTGTGTCTGTGTTACTTGGTGTCAGTGTATGTCTTTGTTACTGTTTATTAGTGTTTCTCTGTGCTACTGGGTGTCAGTGTGTGTTTGTTTGTGTTACTGGGTGTCAGTGTATGTCTTTATTACTTGGTGTAAGTGTGTGTCTGTGTTCCTGGGTATCAGTGTCTGTCTTTGTTACCTGGTGTAAGTATGTGTCTTTGTTACTTGGTGTAATTGTATGTCTTTGTTACTTGGTGTCAGTGTATGTCTGTGTTACTTGGTGTAAGTGTATGTCTTTGTTACTTGGTGTAAGTGTGTGTCTGTGTTATTTGGTGTAAGTGTGTGTCTGTGTTCCTGGGTATCATTGTATGTCTTTGTTACTTGGTGTCAGTGTATGTCTGGGTTACTTGGTGCAAGTGTGTGTCTGTGTTACTGGGTATCAGTGTATGTCTTTGTTACTTGGTGTCAGTGTATGTCTGTGTTACTTGGAGTAAGTGTGTGTCTTTGTTATTGGGTGTCAGTGTGCGTCTGTGTTACTTGGTGTAAGAGTGTGTCTTTGTTACCTGGTGTCCGTGTGTGTCTGTGTTCCTGGGTGTCACTGCATGTCTTTGTTACTTGGTGTCAGTGTATATCTGTGTTACTTGGTGTAAGTGTGTGTCTTTGTTACTTGGTGTAATTGTATGTCTTTGTTACTTGGTGAAGTGTGTGTCTGTGTTACTTGGTGTAAGTGTGTGTCTGTGTTCCTGGGTATCAATGTATGTCTTTGTTACTTGGTGTCAGTGTATGTCTGTGTTATTTGATGTAAGTGTGTGTCTGTGTTACTGGGTATCAGTGTATGTCTTTGTTACTTGGTGTCAGTGTATGTCTATGTTACTTGGTGTAATTGTGTGTCTGTGTTACTGGGTGGCAGTGTGTGTCTGTGTTACTTGGTGTAAGTGTATGTCTTTGTTACTTGGTGTCCGTGTGTGTCTGTGTAACTGGGTATCAGTGTCAGTCTTTGTTACTTGGTGTAAGTGTGTGTCTGTGTTACTGGGTATCAGTGTATGTCTTTGGTACTTGGTGTCAGTGTCTGTCTGTGTTACTTGGTGTAAGTGTGTGTCTGTGTTACTGGGTATCAGTGTATGTCTTTGTTACTTGGTGTCAGTGTATGTCAAAATACTTGGCGTAAGTGTATGTCTTTGTTACTTGGTGTAAGTGTATGTCTTTGTTACTTGGTATCAGTGTATGTCTTTGTTATGGGCGTCAGTGTGTGTCTGTGTTGCTGGGTATCAGTGTATGTCTTTGTGACTTGGTATCAGTGTATGTCTTTGTTACTTGGTGTCAGTGTGTGTCTGTGTTACTGGGTATCAGTGTATGTCTTTGTGACTTGATATCAGTGTATGTCTTTGTTACTGGGTGTCAGTGTGTGTCTGTCTTCCTGGGTCTCAGTGTATGTCTTTGTGACTTGGTGTCAGTGTATGTCTTTGTTACTGGGTGTCAGTGTGTGTCTTTGTGACTTGGTGTCAGTGTATGTCTTTGTTACTTGGTGTAAGTGTTAGTCTGTGATACTGGGTATCAGTGTATGTCTTTGTGACTTGGTATCAGTGTATGTCTTTGTTACTTGGTTTAAGTGTGAGTCTGTGTTACTGGATATCAGTGTATGTCTTTGTGACTTGGTGTCAGTGTATGTCAAAATACTTGGTGTAAGTGTATGTCTTTGTTACTTGGTGTAATTGTCTGTCTTTGTTACTTGCTTTAAGTGTATGTCTTTGTTACTTGGTGTCAGTGTATGTCTTTGTTACTTGGTGTCAGTGTGTGTCTGTGTTACTGGGTATCAGTGTCTGTCCTTGTGACTTGGTATCAGTGTATGTCTTTGTGACTTGGTGTCAGTGTATGTCTTTGTTACTGGGTGTCAGTGTGTGTCTGTGTTACTTGGTGTCAGTGTATGTCTTTGTTACTGTTTATTATTGTTTCGCAGTGCTACTGGGTGTCAGTGTGTGTTTGTTTGTGTTACTGGGTGTCAGTGTATGTCTTTGTTACTTGGTGTAAGTGTGTGTCTGTGTTACTGGGTATCAGTGTCTGTCTTTGTTACTTGGTGTAAGTATGTGTCTTTGTTACTTGGTGTAATTGTATGTCTTTGTTACTTGGTGTCAGTGTATGTCTGTGTTACTTGGTGTAAGTGTATGTCTTCGTTACTCGGTGTCAGTGTGTGTCTGTGTTATTTGGTGTAAGTGTGTGTCTGTGTTCCTGGGTATCATTGTATGTCTTTGTTACTTGGTGTCAGTGTATGTCTGGGTTACTTGGTGCAAGTGTGTGTCTGTGTTACTGGGTGTCAGTGTATGTCTTTGTTACTTGGTGTCAGTGTATGTCTGTGTTACTTGGAGTAAGTGTGTGTCTTTGTTACTGGGTGTCAGTGTGTGTCTGTGTTACTTGGTGTAAGTGTGTGTCGTTGTTACCTGGTGTCCGTGTGTGTCTGTGTTCCTGGGTGTCAGTGCATGTCTTTGTTACTTGGTGTCAGTGTATATCTGTGTTACTTGGTGTAAGTGTGTGTCTTTGTTACTTGGTGTAATTGTATGTCTTTGTTACTTGGTGAAGTGTGTGCCTGTGCTACTTGGTGTAAGTGTGTGTCTGTGTTCCTGGGTATCAATGTATGTCTTTGTTACTTGGTGTCAGTGTATGTCTGTGTTATTTGGTGTAAGTGTGTGTCTGTGTTACTGGGTATCAGTGTATGTCTTTGGTACTTGGTGTCAGTGTATGTCTGTGTTACCTGGTGTAAGTGTGTGTCTGTGTTACTGGGTATCAGTGTATGTCTTTGTGACTTGGTGTCAGTGTATGCATTTGTTACTGGGTGTCAGTGTGTGTCTTTGTGACTTGGTGTCAGTGTCTGTCTTTGTTACTTGGTGTAAGTGTGTGTCTGTGTTACTGGGTATCAGTGTATGTCTTTGGTACTTGGTGTCAGTGTATGTCTGTGTTACTTGGTGTAAGTGTGTGTCTGTGTTACTGGGTATCAGTGTATGTCTTTGTTACTTGATGTCAGTGTATGTCAAAATACTTGGTGTAAGTGTATGTCTTTGTTACTTGGTGTAATTGTCTGTCTTTGTTACTTGGTGTAAGTGTCTGTCTTTGTTACTTGGTGTCAGTGTATGTCTTTGTTACTTTGTGTCAGTGTATGTCTGTGTTACTTGGTGTCAGTGCATGTCTTTGTTACTTGGTGTCAGTGTGTGTCTGTGTTACTGGGTATCAGTGTATGTCTTTGTGACTTGGTATCAGTGTATGTCTTTGTTACTGGGCGTCAGTGTGTGTCTGTGTTACTGGGTATCAGTGTATGTCTTTGTGACTTGGTATCAGTGTATGTCTTTGTTACTGGGTGTCAGTGTGTGTCTGTGTTACTGGGTATCAGTGTATGTCTTTGTGACTTGATAACAGTGTATGTCTTTGTTACTGGGTGTCAGTGTGTGTCTGTCTTCCTGGGTCTCAGTGTATGTCTTTGTGACTTGGTGTCAGTGTATGTCTTTGTTACTGGGTTTCAGTGTGTGTCTTTGTGACTTGGTGTCAGTGTATGACTTTGTTACTTGGTGTAAGTGTGTGTCTGTGATACTGGGTATCAGTGTATGTCTTTGTTGCTTGGTGTCAGTGTATGTCTGTGTTCCATGGTGTAAGTGTGTGTCTGTGTATCAGTGTATGTCTTTGTGACTTGGTGTCAGTGTATGTCTTTGTTACTGGGTGTCATTGTGTGTCTTTGTGACTTGGTGTCAGTGTATGTCTGTGTTACTGGGGTTCAGTGTGTGTCTGTGTTACTGGCGGTCAGTGTGTGTTTCTAACTGGGTGTCAGTGTGTGTCTGTGTTACTGGGTATCAGTGTATGTCTTTGTTACTTGGTGTCAGTGTATGTCTGTGTTACTTGGTGTCAGTGTGTGTCTGTGTTACTGGGTATCAGTGAATGTCTTTGTGATTGGTGTCAGTGTATGTCTGTGTTACTTGGTGTAAGTGTGTGTCTTTGTTACTGGGTGTCAGTGTTTGTCTGTGTTACTTGGTGTAAGTCTGCGTCTTTGTTACTTGGTATCCGTGTGTGTCTGTGTTACTGGGTGTCAAAGTATGTCTTTGTTACTGGGTGTCAGTGTATGTCTTTGTTACTTGGTGTAAGTGTGTGTCTGTGTTACTGGGTGTCACTGTATGTCTGTGTTACTTGGTGTAAGTGTGTGTCTGTGTTACTGGGTATCAGTGTATGTCTTTGTGACTTGGTGTCAGTGTATGTCTTTGTTACTTGGTGTCAGTGTGTGTCTGTGTTACTGGGTATCAGTGTATGTCTTTGTTACTTGGTGTATGTGTATGTCTGTGTTACTTGGTGTAAGTGTGTGTCTGTGTTACTGGGTATCAGTGTATGTCTTTGTTACTTGGTGTCAGTGTATGTCTGTGTTACGTGGTATAAGTGTATGTCTTTGTTACTTGGTGTAAGTGTGTGTCTGTGTTACTTGGTGAAAGTGTGTGTCTGTGTTCCTGGGTATCAGTGTATGACTTTGTTACTTGGTGTCAGTGTGTGTCTGTGTTATTTGGTGTAAGTGTGTGTCTGTGTTCCTGGGTATCAGTGTTTGTGTTTGTTACTTGGTGTCAGTGTATGTCTGTGTTACTTGGTGTAAGTGTGTGTCTGTGTTACTATTTGTCAGTGTATGTCTGTGTTACTTGGTGTAAGTGTGTGTCTGTGTTACTGGGTGTCAGTGTGTGTCTGTGCTACATGGTGTAAGTGTGTGCCTTTGTAACTTGGTGTTCGTGTGTGTCTGTGTTACTGGGTGTCAGTGTATGTCTTTGTTACTGGGTGTCAGTGTATGTCTTTGTTAATTGGTGTAAGTGTGTGTCTGTGTTACTGGCTATCAGTGTCTGTCTTTGTTGCTTGGTGTCAGTGTGTGTCTGTGTTACTGGGTATCAGTGTATGTCTTTGTTACTTGGTGCCAGTGTATTTATGTGTTACTTGGTGTAAGTGTGTGTCTGTGTTACTGGGTATCAGTGTATGTCTTTGTGACTTGGTGTCAGTGTATGTCTTTGTTACTGGGTGTCATTGTGTGTCTGTGTAACTGGGTATCAGTGTATGTCTTTGTGACTTGGTATCAGTGCATGTCTTTGTTACTGGGTGTCAGTGTGTGTCTGTGTTACTGGGTATCAGGGTATGTCTTTGTGACTTGGTAACAGTGTATGTCTTTGTTACTGTGTTTCTGTGTGTGTCTGTGTTACTGGGTATCAGTGTATGTCTTTGTGACTTGGTATCAGTGCATGTCTTTGTTACTGGGTGTCAGTGTGTGTCTGTGTTCCTGGGTATCAGTGTATGTCTTTGTGACTTGGTGTCAGTGTATGTCTTTGTTACTGGGTGTCAGTGTGTGTCTTTGTGACTTGGTGTCAGAGTATGTCTTTGTTACTTGGTGTAAGTGTGTGTCTGTGATACTGGGTATCAGTGTATGTCTTTGTTACTTGGTGTCAGTGTATGTCAAAATACTTGGTGTAAGTGTATGTCTTTGTTACTTGGTGTAATTGTCTGTCTTTGTTACTTGCTTTAAGTGTATGTCTTTGTTCCTTGGTGTCAGTGTATGTCTTTGTTACTTGGTGTCAGTGTGTGTCTGTGTTACTGGGTATCAGTGTCTGTCTTTGTGACTTGGTATCAGTGTATGTCTTTGTGACTTGGTGTCAGTGTATGTCTTTGTTACTGGGTGTCAGTGTGTGTCTGTGTTACTTGGTGTCAGTGTATGTCTTTGTTACTGTTTATTAGTGTTTCTCTGTGCTACTGGGTGTCAGTGTGTGTTTGTTTGTGTTACTGGGTGTCAGTGTATGTCTTTGTTACTTGGTGTAATTGTGTGTCTGTGTTACTGGGTATCAGTGTCTGTCTTTGTTACTTGGTGCAAGTATGTGTCTTTGTTACTTGGTGTAATTGTATGTCTTTGTTACTTGGTGTCAGTGTATGTCTGTGTTACTTGGTGTAAGTGTATGTCTTTGTTACTTGGTGTCAGTGTATGTCTGGGTTACTTGGTGCAAGTGTGTGTCTGTGTTACTGGGTATCAGTGTATGTCTTTGTTACTTGGTGTCAGTGTATGTCTGTGTTACTTGGAGTAAGTGTGTGTCTTTGTTACTGGGTGTCAGTGTGTGTCTGTGTTACTTGGTGTAAGTGTGTGTCTTTGTTACCTGGTGTCCGTGTGTGTCTGTGTTCCTGGGTGTCACTGCATGTCTTTGTTACTTGGTGTCAGTGTATATCTGTGTTACTTGGTGTAAGTGTGTGTCTTTGTTACATGGTGTAATTGTATGTCTTTGTTACTTGGTGAAGTGTGTGTCTGTGTTACTTGGTGTAAGTGTGTGTCTGTGTTCCTGGGTATCAATGTATGTCTTTGTTACTTGGTGTCAGTGTATGTCTGTGTTATTTGATGTAAGTGTGTGTCTGTGTTCCTGGGTATCAGTGTATGTCTTTGTTACTTGGTGTCAGTGTATGTCTATGTTACTTGGTGTAATTGTGTGTCTGTGTTACTGGGTGTCAGTGTGTGTCTGTGTTACTTGGTGTAAGTGTGTGTCTTTGTTACTTGGTGTCCGTGTGTGTCTGTGTTACTGGGTGTCAGTGTATGTCTTTGTTACTTGATGTAAGTGTGTGTCTGTGTTACTGGGTATCAGTGTCAGTCTTTGTTACTTGGTGTAAGTGTGTGTCTGTGTTACTGGGTATCACTGTATGTCTTTGGCACTTGGTGTCAGTGTCTGTCTGTGTTACGTGGTGTAAGTGTGTGTCTGTGTTACTGGGTATCAGTGTATGTCTTTGTTACTTGGTGTCAGTGTATGTCAAAATACTTGGTGTAAGTGTATGTCTTTGTTACTTGGTGTAAGTGTATGTCTTTGTTACTTGGTGTCAGTGTAGGTCTTTGTTACTTGGTGTCAGTGTATGTCTGTGTTACTTGGTGTAAGTGTGTGTCTTTGTTACTTGGTGTAAGTGTATGTCTTTGTTACTTGGTGTCAGTGCATGTCTTTGTTACTTTGTGTCAGTGTGTGTCTGTGTTACTGGGTATCAGTGTATGTCTTTGTGACTTGGTATCAGTGTAAGTCTTTGTTACTGGGCGTCAGTGAGTGTCTGTGTTACTGGGTATCAGTGTATGTCTTTGTGACTTGGTTTCAGTGTATGTCTTTGTTACTGGGTGTCAGTGTGTGTCTGTGTTACTAGGTATCAGTGTATGTCTTTGTGACTTGATATCAGTGTATGTCTTTGTTACTGGGTGTCAGTGTGTGTCTGTCTTCCTGGGTCTCAGTGTATGTCTTTGTGACTTGGTGTCAGTGTATGTCTTTGTTACTGGGTGTCAGTGTGTGTCTTTGTGACTTGGTGTCAGTGTATGTCTTTGTTACTTGGTGTAAGTGTGTGTCTGTGATACTGGGTATCAGTGTATGTCTTTGTGACTTGGTATCAGTGTATGTCTTTGTTACTTGGTTTAAGTGTGAGTCTGTGTTACTGGATATCAGTGTATGTCTTTGTTACTTGGTGTCAGTGTATGTCAAAATACTTGGTGTATGTGTATGTCTTCGTTACTTGGTGTAATTGTCTGTCTTTGTTACTTGCTTTAAGTGTGTGTCTTTGTTACTTGGTGTCAGTGTATGTCTTTGTTACTTGGTGTCAGTGTGTGTCTGTGTTACTGGGTATCAGTGTCTGTCTTTGTGACTTGGTATCAGTGTATGTCTTTGTGACTTGGTGTCAGTGTATGTCTTTGTTACTGGGTGTCAGTGTGTGTCTGTGTTACTTGGTGTCAGTGTATGTCTTTGTTACTGTTTATTAGTGTTTCTCTGTGCTACTGGGTGTCAGTGTGTGTTTGTTTGTGTTACTGGGTGTCAGTGTATGTCTTTATTACTTGGTGTAAGTGTGTGTCTGTGTTCCTGGGTATCAGTGTCTGTCTTTGTTACCTGGTGTAAGTATGTGTCTTTGTTACTTGGTGTAATTGTATGTCTTTGTTACTTGGTGTCAGTGTATGTCTTTGTTACTTGGTGTCAGTGTATGTCTTTGTTACTTGGTGTCAGTGTGTGTCTGTGTTACTGGGTATCAGTGTCTGTCTTTGTGACTTGGTATCAGTGTATGTCTTTGTGACTTGGTGTCAGTGTATGTCTTTGTTACTGGGTGTCAGTGTGTGTCTGTGTTACTTGGTGTCAGTGTATGTCTTTGTTACTGTTTATTAGTGTTTCTCTGTGCTACTGGGTGTCAGTGTGTGTTTGTTTGTGTTACTGGGTGTCAGTGTATGTCTTTGTTACTTGGTGTAAGTGTGTGTCTGTGTTACTGGGTATCACTGTATGTCTTTGGCACTTGGTGTCAGTGTTTGTCTGTGTTACGTGGTGTAAGTGTGTGTCTGTGTTACTGGGTATCAGTGTATGTCTTTGTTACTTGGTGTCAGTGTATGTCAAAATACTTGGTGTAAGTGTATGTCTTTGTTACTTGGTGTAAGTGTATGTCTTTGTTACTTGGTGTCAGTGTAGGTCTTTGTTACTTGGTGTCAGTGTATGTCTGTGTTACTTGGTGTAAGTGTGTGTCTTTGTTACTTGGTGTAAGTGTATGTCTTTGTTACTTGGTGTCAGTGCATGTCTTTGTTACTTTGTGTCAGTGTGTGTCTGTGTTACTGGGTATCAGTGTATGTCTTTGTGACTTGGTATCAGTGTATGTCTTTGTTACTGGGCGTCAGTGAGTGTCTGTGTTACTGGGTATCAGTGTATGTCTTTGTGACTTGGTTTCAGTGTATGTCTTTGTTACTGGGTGTCAGTGTGTGTCTGTGTTACTGGGTATCAGTGTATGTCTTTGTGACTTGATATCAGTGTATGTCTTTGTTACTTGGTGTCAGTGTATGTCTGTGTTACTGGGTATCAGTGTATGTCTTTGTGACTTGATATCAGTGTATGTCTTTGTTACTGGGTGTCAGTGTGTGTCTGTCTTCCTGGGTCTCAGTGTATGTCTTTGTGACTTGGTGTCAGTGTATGTCTTTGTTACTGGGTGTCAGTGAGTGTCTGTGTTACTGGGTATCAGTGTATGTCTTTGTGACTTGGTTTCAGTGTATGTCTTTGTTACTGGGTGTCAGTGTGTGTCTGTGTTACTGGGTATCAGTGTATGTCTTTGTGACTTGATATCAGTGTATGTCTTTGTTACTGGGTGTCAGTGAGTGTCTGTGTTACTGGGTATCAGTGTATGTCTTTGTGACTTGGTTTCAGTGTATGTCTTTGTTACTGGGTGTCAGTGTGTGTCTGTGTTACTGGGTATCAGTGTATGTCTTTGTGACTTGGTTTCAGTGTATGTCTTTGTTACTGGGTGTCAGTGTGTGTCTGTGTTACTGGGTATCAGTGTATGTCTTTGGTACTTGGTGTCAGTGTCTGTCTGTGTTACTTGGTGTAAGTGTGTGTCTGTGTTACTGGGTATCAGTGTATGTCTTTTACTTGGTGTCAGTGTATGTCAAAATACTTGGCGTAAGTGTATGTCTTTGATACTTGGTGTAAGTGTATGTCTTTGTTACTTGGTATCAGTGTATGTCTTTGTTATGGGCGTCAGTGTGTGTCTGTGTTGCTGGGTATCAGTGTATGTCTTTGTGACTTGGTATCAGTGTATGTCTTTGTTACTTGGTGTCAGTGTGTGTCTGTGTTACTGGGTATCAGTGTATGTCTTTGTGACTTGATATCAGTGTATGTCTTTGTTACTGGGTGTCAGTGTGTGTCTGTCTTCCTGGGTCTCAGTGTATGTCTTTGTGACTTGGTGTCAGTGTATGTCTTTGTTACTGGGTGTCAGTGTGTGTCTTTGTGACTTGGTGTCAGTGTATGTCTTTGTTACTTGGTGTAAGTGTTAGACTGTGATACTGGGTATCAGTGTATGTCTTTGTGACTTGGTATCAGTGTATGTCTTTGTTACTTGGTTTAAGTGTGAGTCTGTGTTACTGGATATCAGTGTATGTCTTTGTGACTTGGTGTCAGTGTATGTCAAAATACTTGGTGTAAGTGTATGTCTTTGTTACTTGGTGTAATTGTCTGTCTTTGTTACTTGCTTTAAGTGTATGTCTTTGTTACTTGGTGTCAGTGTATGTCTTTGTTACTTGGTGTCAGTGTGTGTCTGTGTTACTGGGTATCAGTGTCTGTCCTTGTGACTTGGTATCAGTGTATGTCTTTGTGACTTGGTGTCAGTGTATGTCTTTGTTACTGGGTGTCAGTGTGTGTCTGTGTTACTTGGTGTCAGTGTATGTCTTTGTTACTGTTTATTATTGTTTCGCAGTGCTACTGGGTGTCAGTGTGTGTTTGTTTGTGTTACTGGGTGTCAGTGTATGTCTTTGTTACTTGGTGTAAGTGTGTGTCTGTGTTACTGGGTATCAGTGTCTGTCTTTGTTACTTGGTGTAAGTATGTGTCTTTGTTACTTGGTGTAATTGTATGTCTTTGTTACTTGGTGTCAGTGTATGTCTGTGTTACTTGGTGTAAGTGTATGTCTTCGTTACTCGGTGTCAGTGTGTGTCTGTGTTATTTGGTGTAAGTGTGTGTCTGTGTTCCTGGGTATCATTGTATGTCTTTGTTACTTGGTGTCAGTGTATGTCTGGGTTACTTGGTGCAAGTGTGTGTCTGTGTTACTGGGTGTCAGTGTATGTCTTTGTTACTTGGTGTCAGTGTATGTCTGTGTTACTTGGAGTAAGTGTGTGTCTTTGTTACTGGGTGTCAGTGTGTGTCTGTGTTACTTGGTGTAAGTGTGTGTCGTTGTTACCTGGTGTCCGTGTGTGTCTGTGTTCCTGGGTGTCAGTGCATGTCTTTGTTACTTGGTGTCAGTGTATATCTGTGTTACTTGGTGTAAGTGTGTGTCTTTGTTACTTGGTGTAATTGTATGTCTTTGTTACTTGGTGAAGTGTGTGTCTGTGCTACTTGGTGTAAGTGTGTGTCTGTGTTCCTGGGTATCAATGTATGTCTTTGTTACTTGGTGTCAGTGTATGTCTGTGTTATTTGGTGTAAGTGTGTGTCTGTGTTACTGGGTATCAGTGTATGTCTTTGTTACTTGGTGTCAGTGTATGTCTATGTTACTTGGTGTAATTGTGTGTCTGTGTTACTGGGTGTCAGTGTGTGTCTGTGTTACTTGGTGTAAGTGTGTGTCTTTTTTACTGGGTGTCAGTGTATGTCTTTGTTACTGGGTGTCAGTGTATGTCTTTGTTTCTTGGTGTAAGTGTGTGTCTGTGTTACTGGGTATCAGTGTCAGTCTTTGTTACTTGCTGTAAGTGTGTGTCTGTGTTACTGGGTATCAGTGTATGTCTTTGGTACTTGGTGTCAGTGTATGTCTGTGTTACCTGGTGTAAGTGTGTGTCTGTGTTACTGGGTATCAGTGTATGTCTTTGTGACTTGGTGTCAGTGTATGCATTTGTTACTGGGTGTCAGTGTGTGTCTTTGTGACTTGGTGTCAGTGTCTGTCTTTGTTACTTGGTGTAAGTGTGTGTCTGTGTTACTGGGTATCAGTGTATGTCTTTGGTACTTGGTGTCAGTGTATGTCTGTGTTACTTGGTGTAAGTGTGTGTCTGTGTTACTGGGTATCAGTGTATGTCTTTGTTACTTGATGTCAGTGTATGTCAAAATACTTGGTGTAAGTGTATGTCTTTGTTACTTGGTGTAATTGTCTGTCTTTGTTACTTGGTGTAAGTGTCTGTCTTTGTTACTTGGTGTCAGTGTATGTCTTTGTTACTTTGTGTCAGTGTATGTCTGTGTTACTTGGTGTCAGTGCATGTCTTTGTTACTTGGTGTCAGTGTGTGTCTGTGTTACTGGGTATCAGTGTATGTCTTTGTGACTTGATATCAGTGTATGTCTTTGTTACTGGGTGTCAGTGTGTGTCTGTCTTCCTGGGTCTCAGTGTATGTCTTTGTGACTTGGTGTCAGTGTATGTCTTTGTTACTGGGTTTCAGTGTGTGTCTTTGTGACTTGGTGTCAGTGTATGACTTTGTTACTTGGTGTAAGTGTGTGTCTGTGATACTGGGTATCAGTGTATGTCTTTGTTGCTTGGTGTCAGTGTATGTCTGTGTTCCATGGTGTAAGTGTGTGTCTGTGTATCAGTGTATGTCTTTGTGACTTGGTGTCAGTGTATGTCTTTGTTACTGGGTGTCATTGTGTGTCTTTGTGACTTGGTGTCAGTGTATGTCTGTGTTACTGGGGTTCAGTGTGTGTCTGTGTTACTGGCGGTCAGTGTGTGTTTCTAACTGGGTGTCAGTGTGTGTCTGTGTTACTGGGTATCAGTGTATGTCTTTGTTACTTGGTGTCAGTGTATGTCTGTGTTACTTGGTGTCAGTGTGTGTCTGTGTTACTGGGTATCAGTGAATGTCTTTGTGATTGGTATCAGTGTATGTCTTTGTTACTGGGTGTCAGTGTGTGTCTGTGTTACTGGGTATCAGTGTATGTCTTTCTGACTTGGTATCAGTGTATGTCTTTGTTACTGGGTGTCAGTGTGTGTCTGTGTTACTGGGTATCAGTGTATGTCTTTGTGACTTGGTATCTGTGTATGTCATTGTTACTGGGTGTCAGTGTGTGGCTGTCTTCCTGGGTATCAGTGTATGACTTTGTGACTTGGTGTCAGTGTATGTCTTTGTTACTGGGTGTCAGTGTGTGTCTTTGTGACTTGGTGTCAGTGTAAGTCTGTGTTACTTGGTGTAAGTGTGTGGCTTTGTTACTGGGTGTCAGTGTGTGTCTGTGTTACTTGGTGTAAGTCTGAGTCTTTGTTACTTGGTGTCCGTGTGTGTCTGTGTTACTGGGTGTCAGAGTATGTCTTTGTTACTGGGTGTCAGTGTATGTATTTGTTACTTGGTGTAAGTGTGTGTCTGTGTTACTGGGTATCAGTGTATGTCTTTGTTACTTGGTGTCAGTGTATGTCTAAGTTACTTGGTGTAATTGTGTGTCTGTGTTACTGGGTGTCAGTGTGTGTCTGTGTTACTTGGTGTAAGTGTGTGTCTATGTTACTTGGTGTCCGTGAGTGTCTGTGTTACTGGATGTCAGTGTATGTCTTTGTTACTGGGTGTCAGTGTATGTCTTTGTTACTTGGTGTAAGTGTGTGTCTGTGTTACTGGGTATCAGTGTATGTCTTTGTTACTTGGTGTCAGTGTATGTCTAAGTTACTTGGTGTAATTGTGTGTCTGTGTTACTGGGTGTCAGTGTGTGTCTGTGTTACTTGGTGTAAGTGTGTGTCTATGTTACTTGGTGTCCGTGAGTGTCTGTGTTACTGGATGTCAGTGTATGTCTTTGTTACTGGGTGTCAGTGTATGTCTTTGTTACTTGGTGTAAGTGCATGTCTTTGTTACTTGGTGTCAGTGTGTGTCTGTGTTACTGGGTATCAGTGTATGTCTTTGTGACTTGGTATCAGTGTATGTCTTTGTTACTGGGCGTCAGTGTGTGTCTGTGTTACTGGGTATCAGTGTATGTCTTTGTGACTTGGTATCAGTGTATGTCTTTGTTACTGGGTGTCAGTGTGTGTCTGTGTTACTGGGTATCAGTGTATGTCTTTGTGACTTGGTATCAGTGTATGTCTTTGTTACTGGGTATCAGTGTATGTCTTTGTGACTTGGTATCAGTGTATGTCTTTGTTACTGGGCGTCAGTGTGTGTCTGTGTTACTGGGTATCAGTGTATGTCTTTGTGACTTGGTATCAGTGTATGTCTTTGTTACTGGGTGTCAGTGTGTGTCTGTGTTACTGGGTATCAGTGTATGTCTTTGTGACTTGGTATCAGTGTATGTCTTTGTTACTGGGTATCAGTGTATGTCTTTGTGACTTGGTATCAGTGTATGTCATTGTTACTGGGTGTCAGTGTGTGTTTGTGTTACTGGGTATCAGTGTATGTCTTTGTGACTTGGTATCAGTGTATGTCTTTGTGACTTGGTGTCAGTGTATGTCTTTGTTACTGGGTGTCAGTGTGTGTCTTTGAGACTTGGTGTCAGTGTATGTCTGTGTTACTGGGGTTCAGTGTGTGTCTGTGTTACTGGCGGTCAGTGTGTGTTTCTAACTGGGTGTCAGTGAGTGTCTGTGTTACTGGGTATCAGTGTATGTCTTTGTTACTTGGTGTCAGTGTATGTCTGTGTTACTTGGTGTCAGTGCATGTCTTTGTTACTTGGTGTCAATGTGTGTCTGTGTTACTGGGTATCAGTGAATGTCTTTGTGATTGGTATCAGTGTATGTCTTTGTTACTGGGTGTCAGTGTGTGTCTGTGTTACTGGGTATCAGTGTATGTCTTTCTGACTTGGTATAATTGTATGTCTTTGTTACTGGGTGTCAGTGTGTGTCTGTGTTACTGGGTATCAGTGTATGTCTTTGTGACTTGGTATCTGTGTATGTCATTGTTACTGGGTGTCAGTGTGTGGCTGTCTTCCTGGGTATCAGTGTATGTCTTTGTGACTTGGTGTCAGTTTATGTCTTTGTTACTGGGTGTTAGTGTTTGTCTTTGTGACTTGGTGTCAGTGTATGTCTGTGTTACTTGGTGTAACTGTGTGTCTTTGTTACTGGGTGTCAGTGTGTGTCTGTGTTACTTGGTGTAAGTCTGAGTCTTTGTTACTTGGTGTCAGTGTGTGTCTGTGTTACTGCGTGTCAGAGTATGTCTTTGTTACTGGGTGTCAGTGTATGTCTTTGTTACTTGGTGTAAGTGTGTGTCTGTGTTACTGGGTATCAGTGTATGTCTTTGTTACTTGGTGTCAGTGTATGTCTATGTTACTTGGTGTAATTGTGTGTCTGTGTTACTGGGTGTCAGTGTGTGTCTGTGTTACTTGGTGTAAGTGTGTGTCTTTGTTACTTGGTGTCCGTGAGTGTCTGTGTTACTGGGTGTCAGTGTATGTCTTTGTGACTTGGTGTCAGTGTATGTCTTTGTTACTTGGTGTAAGTGTGTGTCTGTGTTACTGGGTATCAGTGCAGTCTTTGTTACTTGCTGTAAGTGTGTGTCTGTGTTACTGGGTATCAGTGTATGTCTTTGGTACTTGGTGTCAGTGTATGTCTGTGTTACCTGGTGTAAGTGTGTGTCTGTGTTACTGGGTATCAGTGCATGTCTTTGTGACTTGGTGTCAGTGTATGTATTTGTTACTGGGTGTCAGTGTGTGTCTTTGTGACTTGGTGTCAGTGTATATCTTTGTTACTTGGTGTCAGTGTATGTCTGTGTTACTTGGTGTCAGTGTATGTCTTTGTGACTTGGTGTCGGTGTATGTCTGTGTTACTGGGGGTCAGTGTGTGTCTGTGTGACTGGGGGTCAGTGTGTGTTTCTAACTGGGTGTCAGTGTGTGTCTGTGTTACTGGGTATCAGTGTATGTCTTTGTTACTTGGTGTAAGCATATGTCTTTGTTACTTGGTGTCAGTGTATGTGTTTGTGACTTGGTGTCAGTGTATGCCTTTGTTACATGGTGTCAGTGTGCGTCTGTGTTACTGGGTATCAGTGTATGTCTTTGTGACTTGGTGTCAGTGTATGTCTTTGTTACTGGGTGTCAGTGTGTGTCTTTGTGACTTGGTGTCAGTGTATGTCTTTGTTACTGGGTGTCAGTGTGTGTCTTTGTGACTTGGTGTCAGTGTATGTCTTTGTTACTTGGTGTAAGTGTGTGTCTTTGTTACTTGGTGTCAGTGTGTGTCTTTGTTACCTGGTGTCCGTGTGTGTCTGTGTTCCTGGGTGTCAGTGCATGTCTTTGTTACTTGGTGTCAGTGTATATCTGTGTTACTTGGTGTAAGTGTGTGTCTTTGTTACTTGGTGTCAGTGTGTGCCTTTGTTACTTGGTGTCCGTGTGTGTCTGTGTTACTGGGTGTCAGTGTATGTCTTTGTTACTGGGTGTCAGTGTGTGTCTGTGTTACTTGGTGTAAGTGTGTGCCTTTGTTACTTGGTGTCCGTGTGTGTCTGTGTTACTGGGTGTCAGTGTATGTCTTTGTTACTGGGTGTCAGTGTATGTCTTTGTTACTTGGTGTAAGTGTGTGTCTGTGTTACTGGGTATCAGTGTCTGTCTTTGTTACTTGGTGTAAGTGTGTGTCTGTGTTACTGGGTGTCAGTGTATGTCTTTGTTCCTTGGTGTCAGTGTATGTCTGTGTTACTTGGTGTAAGTGTGTGTCTGTGTTACTGGGTATCAGTGCATGTCTTTGTGACTTGGTGTCAGTGTATGTCTTTGTTACTGGGTGTCTGTGTGTGTCTGTGTTACTGGGTATCAGTGTATGTCTTTGCGACTTGGTATCAGTGTATGTCTTTGTTACTGTGTGTCAATGTGTGTCTGTGTTACTGGGTGTCAGTGTATGTCTGTTTTACTTGGTGCAAGTGTGTGTCTGTGTATCAGTGTATGTCTTTGTGACTTGGTGTCAGTGTATGTCTTTGTTACTGGGTGTCAGTGTGTGTCTTTGTGACTTGGTGTCAGTGTATGTCTGTGTTAGAGGGGGTCAGTGTGTGTCTGTGTTACTGGGGGTCTGTGTGTGTTTCTAACTGGGTGTCAGTGTGTGTCTGTGTTACTGGGTATCAGTGTATGTCTTTGTTACTTGGTGTAAGCATATGTCTTTGTTACTTGGTGTCAGTGTATGTGTTTGTGACTTGGTGTCAGTGTATGCCTTTGTTACTGGGTGTCAGTGTGCGTCTGTGTTACTGGGTATCAGTGTATGTCTTTGTGACTTGGTGTCAGTGTATGTCTTTGTTACTGGGTGTCAGTGTGTGTCTTTGTGACTTGGTGTCAGTGTATGTCTTTGTTACTTGGTTTAAGTGTGTGTCTGTGTTACTGGGTATCAGTGTATGTCTTTGTTACTTGGTGTCAGTGTATGTCAAAATACTTGGTGTAAGTGTATGTCTTTGTTACTTGGTGTAATTGTCTGTCTTTGTTAATTGCTTTAAGTGTATGTCTTTGTTACTTGGTGTCAGTGTATGTCTTTGTTACTTGGTGTCAGTGTATGACTTTGTTACTTGGTATCAGTGTCTGTCTTTGTGACTTGGTATCAGTGTATGTCTTTGTTACTTGGTGTCAGTGTCTGTCTTTGTTACTGGGTGTCCGTGTGTGCCTGTGTTACTGGGTGTCAGAGTATGTCTTTGTTACTGGGTGTCAGTGTATGTCTTTGTTTCTTGGTGTAAGTGTGTGTCTGTGTTACTGGGTGTCATTGTATGTCTGTGTTACTTGGTGTAAGTGTGTGTCTGTGTTACTGGGTATCAGTGTATGTCTTTGTGACTTGGTGTCAGTGTATGACTTTGTTACTGGGTGTCAGTGTGTGTCTTTGTGACTTGGTGGCAGTGTATGTCTTTGTTACTTGGTGTCAGTGTGTGTCTGTGTTACTGGGTATCAGTGTATGTCTTTGTTACTTGGTGTCAGTGTATGTCTGTGTTACTTGGTGTAAGTGTGTGTCTGTGTTACTGGGTATCAGTGTATGCCTTTGTGACTTGGTGTCAGTGTATGACTTTGTTACTGGGTGTCAGTGTGTGTCTTTGTGACTTGGTGTCAGTGTATGTCTTTGTTACTTGGTGTCAGTGTGTGTCTGTGTTACTGGCTGTCAGTGTATGTCTTTGTTACTGGGTGTCAGTGTATGTCTTTGTTACTTGGTGTAAGTGTGTGTCTGTGTTTCTGGGTATCAGTGTCTGTCTTTGTTACTTGGTGTATGTGTGTGTCTGTGTTACTGGGTATCAGTGTATGTCTTTGTTACTTGGTGTCAGTGTATGTCTGTGTTACTTGGTGTAAGTGTGTGTCTGTGTTACTGGGTATCAGTGTATGTCTTTGTGACTTGGTATCAGTGCATGTCTTTGTTACTGTGTGTCAGTGTGTGTCTGTGTTACTGGGTATCAGTGTATGTCTTTGTGACTTGGTATCAGTGTATGTCTTTGTTACTGGGTGTCAGTGTGTGTCTGTGTTCCTGGGTATCAGTGTATGTCTTTGTGACTTGGTGTCAGTGTATGTCTTTGTTACTGGGTGTCAGTGTATGACTTTGTGACTTGGTGTCAGAGTTTGTCATTGTTACTTGGTGTAAGTGTGTGTCTGTGATACTGGGTATCAGTGTATGTCTTTGTTACTTGGTGTCAGTTTACGTCTGTGTTACTTGATGCAAGTGTGTGTCTGTGTATCAGTGTATGTCTTTGTGACTTGGTGTCAGTGTATGTCTTTGTTACTGGGTGTCAGTGTGTGTCTTTGTGAATTGGTGTCAGTGTATGTCTGTGTTACTGGGGGTCAGTGTGTGTCTGTGTTACTGGGGGTCAGTGTGTGTTTCTAACTGGGTGTCAGTGTGTGTCTGTGTTACTGGGTATCAGTGTATGTCTTTGTTACTTGGTGTAAGCATATGTCTTTGTTACTTGGTGTCAGTGTATGTGTTTATGACTTGGTGTCAGTGTATGCCTTTGTTACTGGGTGTCAGTGTGTGTCTGTGTTACTGGGTATCAGTGTATGTCTTTGTGACTTGGTGTCAGTGTATGTCTTTGTTACTGGGTGTCAGTGTGTGTCTTTGTGACTTGGTGTCAGTGTATGTCTTTGTTACTTGGTTTAAGTGTGTGTCTGTGTTACTGGTTATCAGTGTATGTCTTTGTTACTTGGTGTCAGTGTATGTCAAAATACTTGGTGTAAGTTTATGTCTTTGTTACTTGGTGTAATTGTCTGTCTTTGTTACTTGCTTTAAGTGTATGTCTTTGTTAATTGGTGTCAGTGTATGTCTTTGTTACTTGGTGTCAGTGTGTGTCTGTGTTACTGGGTATCAGTGTCTGTCTTTGTGACTTGGTATAAGAGTATGTATTTGTGACTTGGTGTCAGTGTATGTCTTTGTTACCGGGTGTCAGTGTGTGTCTGTGTGACTTGGTGTCAGTGTATGTCTTTGTTACTGTTTATTAGTGCTTCTCTGTGCTACTGGGTGTCAGTGTGTGTTTGTTTGTGTTACTGGGTGTCAGTGTATGTCTTTGTTAATTGGTGTAAGTGTGTGTCTGTGTTACTGGGTATCAGTGTCTGCCTTTGTTACTTGGTGCAAATATGAGTCTTTGTTACTTGGTGTAATTGTATGTCTGTGTTAATTGGTGTCAGTGTATGTCTGGGTTACTTGGTGCAAGTCTGTGTCTGTGTTACTGGGTATCAGTGTATGTCTTTGTTACTTGGTGTCAATGTATGTCTGTGTTACTTGGAGTAAGTGTGTGTCTTTGTTACTGGGTGTCAGTGTGTGTCTGCGTTACTTGGTGTAAGTGTGTGTCTTTGTTACCTGGTGTCAGTGTGTGTCTGTGTTCCTGGGTGTCAGTACATGTCTTTGTTACTTGGTGTCAGTGTATATCTGTGTTACTTGGTGTAAGTGTGTGTCTTCGTTACTTGGTGTAATTGTATGTCTTTGTTACTTGGTGAAGTGTGTGTCTGTGTTACTTGGTGTAATTGTGTGTTTGTGTTCCTGGGTATCAATGTATGTCTTTGTTACTTGGTGTCAGTGTATGTCTGTGTTATTTGGTGTCAGTGTGTGCCTGTGTTACTGGGTATCAGTGTATGTCTTTGTGACTTGGTATCAGTGTATGTCTTTGTTACTGGGTGTCAGTGTGTGTCTGTGTTACTGGGTATCAGTGTATGTCTTTGTGACTTGGTATCAGTGCATGTCTTTGTTACTGTGTGTCAGTGTGTGTCTGTGTTACTGGGTATCAGTGTATGTCTTTGTGACTTGGTATCAGTGTATGTCTTTGTTACTGGGTGTCAGTGTGTGTCTGTGTTCCTGGGTATCAGTGTATGTCTTTGTGACTTGGTGTCAGTGTATGTCTTTGTTACTGGGTGTCAGTGTATGTCTTTGTGACTTGGTGTCAGAGTTTGTCATTGTTACTTGGTGTAAGTGTGTGTCTGTGATACTGGGTATCAGTGTATGTCTTTGTTACTTGGTGTCAGTTTACGTCTGTGTTACTTGATGCAAGTGTGTGTCTGTGTATCAGTGTATGTCTTTGTGACTTGGTGTCAGTGTATGTCTTTGTTACTGGGTGTCAGTGTCTGTCTTTGTGAATTGGTGTCAGTGTATGTCTGTGTTACTGGGGGTCAGTGTGTGTCTGTGTTACTGGGGGTCAGTGTGTGTTTCTAACTGGGTGTCAGTGTGTGTCTGTGTTACTGGGTATCAGTGTATGTCTTTGTTACTTGGTGTAAGCATATGTCTTTGTTACTTGGTGTCAGTGTATGTGTTTATGACTTGGTGTCAGTGTCTGCCTTTGTTACTGGGTGTCAGTGTGTGTCTGTGTTACTGGGTATCAGTGTATGTCTTTGTGACTTGGTGTCAGTGTATGTCTTTGTTACTGGGTGTCAGTGTGTGTCTTTGTGACTTGGTGTCAGTGTATGTCTTTGTTACTTGGTTTAAGTGTGTGTCTGTGTTACTGGTTATCAGGGTATGTCTTTGTTACTTGGTGTCAGTGTATGTCAAAATACTTGGTGTAAGTTTATGTCTTTGTTACTTGGTGTAATTGTCTGTCTTTGTTACTTGCTTTAAGTGTATGTCTTTGTTAATTGGTGTCAGTGTATGTCTTTGTTACTTGGTGTCAGTGTGTGTCTGTGTTACTGGGTATCAGTGTCTGTCTTTGCGACTTGGTATAAGAGTATGTATTTGTGACTTGGTGTCAGTGTATGTCTTTGTTACCGGGTGTCAGTGTGTGTCTGTGTGACTTGGTGTCAGTGTATGTCTTTGTTACTGTTTATTAGTGCTTCTCTGTGCTACTGGGTGTCAGTGTGTGTTTGTTTGTGTTACTGGGTGTCAGTGTATGTCTTTGTTACTTGGTGTAAGTGTGTGTCTGTGTTACTGGGTATCAGTGTCTGTCTTTGTTACTTGGTGCAAATATGTGTCTTTGTTACTTGGTGTAATTGTATGTCTGTGTTAATTGGTGTCAGTGTATGTCTGGGTTACTTGGTGCAAGTGTGTGTCTGTGTTACTGGGTATCAGTGTATGTGTTTGTTACTTGGTGTCAATGTATGTCTGTGTTACTTGGAGTAAGTGTGTGTCTTTGTTACTGGGTGTCAGTGTGTGTCTGCGTTACTTGGTGTAAGTGTGTGTCTTTGTTACCTGGTGTCAGTGTGTGTCTGTGTTCCTGGGTGTCAGTACATGTCTTTGTTACTTGGTGTCAGTGTATATCTGTGTTACTTGGTGTAAGTGTGTGTCTTCGTTACTTGGTGTAATTGTATGTCTTTGTTACTTGGTGAAGTGTGTGTCTGTGTTACTTGGTGTAATTGTGTGTTTGTGTTCCTGGGTATCAATGTATGTCTTTGTTACTTGGTGTCAGTGTATGTCTGTGTTATTTGGTGTAAGTGTGTGTCTGTGTTACTGGGTATCAGTGTATGTCTTTGTTACTTGGTGTCAGTGTATGTCTGTGTTACTTGGTGTAAATGTGTGTCTGGGTTACTGGGTGTCAGTGTGTGTCTGTGTTACTTGGTGTAAGTGTGTGTCTTTGTTACTTTGTGTCCGTGTGTGTCTGTGTTACTGGGTATCAGTGTATGTCTTTGTGACTTGGTATCAGTGTATGTCTTTGTTACTGGGTGTCAGTGTGTGTCTGTGTTACTGGGTATCAGTGTATGTCTTTGTGACTTGATATCAGTGCATGTCTTTGTTACTGGGTGTCAGTGTATGTCTTTGTGTCTTGGTGTCAGTGTATGTCTTTGTTACTGGGTGTCAGTGTGTGTCTTTGTGACTTGGTGTCAGTGTGTGTCTGTGTTACTGGCGGTCAGTGTGTGTTACTAACTGTGTGTGTGTGTTTGTGTTACTGGGTATCAGTGTATGTCTTTGTTACTTGGTGTCAGTGCATGTCTTTGTTACTTGGTGTCAGTGTGTGTCTGCGTTACTTGGTATCAGTGTATGTCTTTGTTCCTGGGTGTCAGTGTGTGTCTGTGTTACTGGGTATCAGTGTATGTCTTTCTGACTTGGTATCAGTGTCTGTCTTTGTTACTGGGTGTCAGTGTGTGTCTGTGTTACTGGGTATAAGTGTATGTCTTTGTGACTTGGTATCTGTGTATGTCATTGTTACTGGGTGTCAGTGTGTGTCTGTCTTCCTGGGTATCAGTGTATGTCTTTGTGACTTGGTCAGTGTATGTCTTTGTTACTGGGTGTCAGTGTGTGTCTTTGTGACTTGGTGTCAGTGTATGTCTGTGTTTCGTGGTGTAAGTGTGTGTCTTTGTTACTGGGTGTCAGTGTGTGTCTGTTTTACTGGGTGTCAGAGTATGTCTTTGTTACTGGGTGTCAGTGTATGTCTTTGTTACTTGGTGTAAGTGTGTGTCTGTGTTACTGGGTATCAGTGTTTGTCTTTGTTACTTAGTGTAAGTGTGTGTCTGTGTTACTTGGTGTCAGTGTATGTCTTTGTAACTTGCTGTAAGTGTGTGTCTGTGTTACTTGGTGTAAGTGTGTGTCTGTGTTCCTGGGTATCATTGTATGCCTGTGTTACTTTGTGTAAGTGTGTGTCTGTGTTACTGGGTATCAGTGTATGTCTTTGTTACTTGGTGTCAGCGTATGTCTGTGTTACTTGGTGTAAGTGTCTGTCTGTTTTACTGGGTGTCAGTGTGTGTCTGTGTTGCTTGGTGTAATTGTGTGTCTTTGTTACTTGGTGTCCGTGTGTGTCTGTGTTACTGGGTGTCAGTGCATGTCTTTGTGACTTGGTGTCAGTGTATATCTGTGTTACTTGGTGTAAGTGTGTGTCTTTGTTACTTTTTGTAATTGTCTGTCTTTGTTACTTGGTGTCAGTGTATGTCTGTGTTACTTGGTGTAAGTGTATGTCTTTGTTACTTGGTGTAAGTGTGTGTCTGTGTTACTTGCTGTAAGTATGTGTCTGTGTTCCTGGGTATCAGTGTATGTCTTTGTTACTTGGTGTCAGTGTATGTCTGTGTTACTTGGTGTAAGCGTGTGTCTGTGTTACTGGGTATCAGTGTATGTCTTTGTTAGTTGGTGTCAGTGTATGTCTGTGTTACTTGGTGTAAGTGTGTGTCTGTGTTACTGGGTTTCAGTGTGTGTCTTTGTGACTTGGTGTCAGTGTATGTCTGTGTTACTGGGGGTCAGTGTGTGTCTGTGTTACTGGCGGTCTGTGTGTGTTTCTAACTGGGTGTCAGTGTGTGTCTGTTTTACTGGGTATCAGTGTATGTCTGTGTTACTTGGTGTAATTCTGCGTCTTTGTTACTTGGTGTCCGTGTGTGTCCGTTTTACTGGGTGTCAGAGTATTTCTTTGTTACTGGGTGTCATTGTATGTCTTTGTTACTTGGTGTAAGTGTGTGTCTGTGTTACTGTGTGTCAGTGTATGTCTGTGTTACTTGGTGTAAGTGTGTGTCTGTGTTACTGGGTATCAGTGTATGTCTTTGTGACTTGGTGTCAGTGTATGTTTTTGTTACTGGGTGTCAGTGTGTGTCTTTGTGACTTGGTGTCAGTGTATGTCTTTGTTACTTGGTGTAAGTGTGTGTCTGTGTTACTGGGTATCAGTGTATGTCTTTGTTTCTTGGTGTCAGTGTATGTCAAAATACTTGGTGTAAGTGTATGTCTTTGTTACTTGGAGTAAATGTCTGTCTTTGTTACTTGGTGTAAGTGTATGTCTTTGTTACTTGGTGTCAGTGTATGTCTTTGTTACTTGGTGTCAGTGTGTGTCTGTGTTACTGGGTATCAGTGTATGTCTTTGTAACTTGGTATCACTGTATGTCTTTGTGACTTGGTGTCAGTGTAGGTCTTTGTTACTGGGTGTCAGTGTATGTCTTTGTTACTGTTTATTAGTGTTTCTCTATGTTACTGGGTGTCGGAGTGTGTTTGTTTGTGTTATTGGGTGTCAGTGTATGTCTTTGTTACTTGGTGTAAGTGTGTGTCTGTGTTACTTGGTGTCAGTGTATGTCTTTGTAACTTGCTGTAAGTGTGTGTCTGTGTTACTTGGTGTAAGTGTGTGTCTGTGTTCCTGGGTATCAGTGTTTGTCTTTGTTACATGGTGTAAGTGTGTGTCTCTGTTACTTGGTGTCAGTGTATGTCTTTGTAACTTGCTGTAAGTGTGTGTCTGTTTTACTTGGTGTAAGTGTGTGTCTGTGTTCCTGGGTATCATTGTATGTCTGTGTTACATGGTGTAAGTGTGTGTCTGTATTACTGGGTATCAGTGTATGTCTTTGTTTCTTGGTGTCAGTGTATGTCAAAATACTTGGTGTAAGTGTATGTCTTTGTTACTTGGAGTAAATGTCTGTCTTTGTTACTTGGTGTAAGTGTATGTCTGTGTTACTGGGGGTCAGTGTGTGTCTGTGTTACTGGCGGTCAGTGTGTGTTTCTAACTGGGTGTCAGTGTGTGTCTGTGTTACTGGGTATCAGTGTATGTCTTTGTTACTTGGTGTCAGTGTATGTCTGTGTTACTTGGTGTCTGTGCATGTCTTTGTTACTTGGTGTCAGTGTGTGTCTGTGTTACCTGGGTATCAGTGAATGTCTTTGTGATTGGTATCAGTGTATGTCTTTGTTACTGGGTGTCAGTGTGTGTCTGTGTTACTGGGTATCAGTGTATGTCTTTCTGACTTGGTATCAGTGTATATCTGTGTTACTTGGTGTAAGTGTGTGTCTTTGTTACTTGATGTAATTGTATGTCTTTGTTACTTGGTGAAGTGTGTGTCTGTGTTACTTGGTGTAAGTGTGTGTCTGTGTTCCTGGGTATCAATGTATGTCTTTGTTACTTGGTGTCAGTGTATGTCTGTGTTATTTGGTGTAAGTGTGTGTCTGTGTTGCTGGGTATCAGTGTATGTGTTTGTTACTTTGTGTCAGTGTATGTCTGTGTTACTTGGTGTAAGTGTGTGTCTGTGTTACTATTTGTCAGTGTTTGTCTCTGTTACTTGGTGTAAGTCTGTGTCTTTGTTACTTGGTGTCCGTGTGTGTCTGTGTTACTGGGTGTCACTGTATGTCTTTGTTACTGGGTGTCAGTGTATGTCTTTGTTACTTGGTGTAAGTGTGTGTCTGTGTTACTGGGTATCAGTGTCTGTCTTTGTTACTTGGTGTAAGTGTGTGTCTGTGTTACTGGGTATCAGTGTATGTCTTTGTTACTTGGTGTCAGTGTATGTCTGTGTTACTTGGTGTAAGTGTGTGTCTGTGTTACTGGGTATCAGTGTATGTCTTTGTGACTTGGTGTCAGCGTATGTCTTTGTTACTGGGTGTCAGTGTGTGTCTTTGTGACTTGGTGTCAGTGTATGTCTGTGTTACTTGGTGTAAATGTGTGTCTGTGTTACTGGGTATCAGTGTATGACTTTGTTACTTGGTGTCAGTGTATGTCAAAATACTTGCTGTAAGTGTATGTCTTTGTTACTTTTTGTAATTGTCTGTCTTTCTTACTTGGTGTAAGTGTATGTCTTTGTTACTTGGTGTCAGTGTATATCTTTGTTACTTGGTGTCAGTGTATGTTTGTGTTACTTGGTGTCAGTGTCTGTCTGTGTTACTTGGTGTAAGTGTGTGTCTGTGTTACTGTGTGTGTGTGTTTGTGTTACTTGGTGTAAGTGTGTGCCTTTGTTACTTGGTGTCCGTGTGCGTCTGTGTTACTGGGTGTCAGTGTATGTCTTTGTTACTGGGTGTCAGTGTATGTCTTTGTTAGTTGGTGTAAGTGTGTGTCTGTGTTACTGGCTATCAGTGTCTGTCTTTGTTACTTGGTGTAAGTGTATGTCTTTGTTACTTGGTGTCAGTGTATATCTTTGTTACTTGGTGTCAGTGTATGTTTGTGTTACTTGGTGTCAGTGTCTGTCTGTGTTACTTGGTGTAAGTGTGTGTCTGTGTTACTGGGTGTCAGTGTGTGTCTGTGTTACTTGGTGTAAGTGTGTGCCTTTGTTACTTGGTGTCCGTGTGTGTCTGTGTTACTGGGTGTCAGTGTATGTCTTTGTTACTGGGTGTCAGTGTATGTCTTTGTTACTTGGTGTAAGTGTGTGTCTGTGTTACTGGCTATCAGTGTCTGTCTTTGTTACTTGGTGTAAGTGTGTGTCTGTGTTACTGGGTATCAGTGTATGTCTTTGTGACTTGTGTCAGTGTATGTCTTTGTTACTGTGTATCAGTGTGTGTCTGTATTACTGGGTATCAGTGTATGTCTTTGTGACTTGGTATCAGTGTATGTCTTTGTTACTGGGTGTCAGTGTGTGTCTGTGTTACTGGGTATCAGTGTATGTCTTTGTGACTTGGTATCAGTGTATGTCTTTGTTACTGTGTGTCAGTGTGTGTCTGTGTTTCTGGGTATCAGTGTATGTCTTTGTGACTTGGTATCAGTGTATGTCTTTGTTACTGGTTGTCAGTGTGTGTCTGTGCTCCTGGGTATCAGTGTATGTCTTTATGACTTGGTGTCAGTGTATGTCTTTGTTACTGGGTGTCAGTGAGTGTCTTTGTGACTTGGTGTCAGAGTTTGTCTTTGTTACTTGGTGTAAGTGTGTGTCTGTGATACTGGGTATCAGTGTATGTCTTTGTTACTTGGTGTCAGTTTAAGTCTGTGTTACTTGGTGCAAGTGTGTGTCTGTGTATCAGTGTATGTCTTTGTGACTTGGTGTCAGTGTATGTCTTTGTTACTGGGTGTCAGTGTGTGTCTTTGTGAATTGGTGTCAGTGTATGTCTGTGTTACTGGGGGTCAGTGTGTGTCTGTGTTACTGGGGCTCAGTGTGTGTTTCTAATTGGGTGTCAGTGTGTGTCTGTGTTACTGGGTATCAGTGTATGTCTTTGTGACTTGGTGTCAGTGTATGTCTTTGTTACTGGGTGTCAGTGTGTGTCTTTGTGACTTGGTGTCAGTTTATGTCTTTGTTACTTGGTTTAAGTGTGTGTCTGTGTTACTGGTTATCAGTGTATGTCTTTGTTACTTGGTGTCAGTGTATGTCAAAATACTTGGTGTAAGTTTATGTCTTTGTTACTTGGTGTAATTGTCTGTCTTTGTTACTTGCTTTAAGTGTATGTCTTTGTTAATTGGTGTCAGTGTATGTCTTTGTTACTTGGTGTCAGTGTGTGTCTGTGTTACTGGGTATCAGTGTCTGCCTTTGTGACTTGGTATAAGAGTATGTATTTGTGACTTGGTGTCAGTGTATGTCTTTGTTACCGGGTGTCAGTGTGTGTCTTTGTGACCTGGTGTCAGTGTATGTCTCTGTTACTGTTTATTAGTGCTTCTCTGTGCTACTGGGTGTCAGTGTGTGTTTGTTTGTGTTACTGGGTGTCAGTGTATGTCTTTGTTACTTGGTGTAAGTGTGTGTCTGTGTTACTGGGTATCAGTGTCTGTCTTTGTTACTTGGTGCAAATATGTGTCTTTGTTACTTGGTGTAATTGTATGTCTGTGTTAATTGGTGTAAGTGTGTGTCTGTGTTACTTGGTGTAAGTGTGTGTCTGTGTTCCTGGGTATCATTGCATGTCTTTGTTACTTTTTGTCAGTGTATGTCTGGGTTACTTGGTGCAAGTGTGTGTCTGTGTTACTGGGTATCAGTGTATGTCTTTGTTACTTGGTGTCAGTGTATGTCTGTGTTATTTGGAGTAAGTGTGTGTCTTTGTTACTGGGTGTCAGTGTGTGTCTGCGTTACTTGGTGTAAGTGTGTGTCTTTGTTACCTGGTGTCAGTGTGTGTCTGTGTTCCTGGGTGTCAGTGCATGTCTTTGTTACTTGGTGTCAGTGTATATCTGTGTTACTTGGTGTAAGTGTGTGTCTTCGTTACTTGGTGTAATTGTATGTCTTTGTTACTTGGTGAAGTGTGTATCTGTGTTACTTGGTGTAAGTGTGGTTTTGTGTTCCTGGGTATCAATGTATGTCTTTGTTACTTGGTGTCAGTGTATGTCTGTGTTACTGGGTGTCAGTGTCTGTCTGTGTTACTTGGTGTAAGTGTGTGTCTTTGTTACTTGGTGTCCGTGTGTGTCTGTGTTACTGTGTATCAGTTTATGTCTTTGTGACTTGGTATCAGTGTATGTCTTTGTTACTGGGTGTCAGTGTGTGTCTGTGTTACTGGGTATCAGTGTATGTCTTTGTGACTTGATATCAGTGTATGTCTTTGTTACTGGGTGTCAGTGTATGTCTTTGTGACTTGGTGTCAGTGTATGTCTTTGTTACTGGGTGTCAGAGTGTGTCTTTGTGACTTGGTGTCACTGTGTGTCTGTGTTACTAGCGGTCAATGTGTGTTTCTAACTGGGTGTCAGTGTGTGTCTGTGTTACTGGGTATCAGTGTATGTCTTTGTTACTTGGTGTCAGTGTATGTCTGTGTTACTTGGTGTCAGTGCATGTCTTTGTGAATGGTATCAGTGTATGTCTTTGTTACTGGGTGTCAGTGTGTGTCTGCGTTACTGGGTATCAGTGAATGTCTTTGTGAATGGTATCAGTGTATGTCTTTGTTACTGGGTGTCAGTGTGTGTCTGTGTTACTGGGTATCAGTGTATGTCTTTCTGACTTGGTATCAGTGTCTGTCTTTGTTACTGGGTGTCAGTGTGTGTCTGTGTTACTGGGTATCAGTGTATGTCTTTGTGACTTGGCATCTGTGTATGTCATTGTTACTGGGTGTCAGTGTGTGTCTGTCTTCCTGGGTATCAGTGTATGTCTTTGTGACTTGGTCAGTGTATGTCTTTGTTACTGGGTGTCAGTGTGTGTCTTTGTGACTTGGTGTCAGTGTATGTCTGTGTTACGTGGTGTAAGTGTGTGTCTTTGTTACTGGGTGTCAGTGTGTGTCTGTGTTACTGGGTGTCAGAGTATGTCTTTGTTACTGGGTGTCAGTGTATGTCTTTGTTACTTGGTGTAAGTGTGTGTCTGTGTTACTGGGTATCAGTGTTTGTCTTTGTTACTTGGTGTAAGTGTGTGTCTGTGTTACTTGGTGTCAGTGTATGTCTTTGTAACTTGCTGTAAGTGTGTGTCTGTGTGACTTGGTGTAAGTGTGTGTCTGTGTTACTGGGTATCATTGTATGCCTGTGTTACTTTGTGTAAGTGTGTGTCTGTGTTACTGGGTATCAGTGTATGTCTTTGTTACTTGGTGTCAGCGTATGTCTGTGTTACTTGGTGTAAGTGTGTGTCTGTTTTACTGGGTGTCAGTGTGTGTTTGTGTTGCTTGGTGTAATTGTGTGTCTTTGTTACTTGGTGTCCGTGTGTGTCTGAGTTACTGGGTGTCAGTGCATGTCTTTGTGACTTGGTGTCAGTGTATATCTGTGTTACTTGGTGTAAGTGTGTGTCTTTGTTACTTTTTGTAATTGTCTGTCTTTGTTACTTGGTGTCAGTGTATGTCTGTGTTACTTGGTGTAAGTGTATGTCTTTGTTACTTGGTGTAAGTGTGTGTCTGTGTTACTTGCTGTAAGTATGTGTCTGTGTTCCTGGGTATCAGTGTATGTCTTTGTTACTTGGTGTCAGTGTATGTCTGTGTTACTTGGTGTAAGCGTGTGTCTGTGTTACTGGGTATCAGTGTATGTCTTTGTTAGTTGGTGTCAGTGTATGTCTGTGTTACTTGGTGTAAGTGTGTGTCTGTGTTACTGGGTGTCAGTGTGTGTCTTTGTGACTTGGTCTCAGTGTATGTCTGTGTTACTGGGGGTCAGTGTGTGTCTGTGTTACTGGCGGTCAGTGTGTGTTTCTAACTGGGTGTCAGTGTGTGTCTGTTTTACTGGGTATCAGTGTATGTCTGTGTTACTTGGTGTAAGTCTGCGTCTTTGTTACTTGGTGTCCGTGTGTGTCCGTGTTACTGGGTGTCAGAGTATTTCTTTGTTACTGGGTGTCATTGTATGTCTTTGTTACTTGGTGTAAGTGTGTGTCTGTGTTACTGGGTGTCAGTGTATGTCTGTGTTACTTGGTGTAAGTGTGTGCCTGTGTTACTGGGTATCAGTGTATGTCTTTGTGACTTGGTGTCAGTGTATGTCTTTGTTACTGGGTGTCAGTGTGTGTCTTTGTGACTTGGTGTCAGTGTATGTCTTTGTTACTTGGTGTAAGTGTGTGTCTGTGTTATTGGGTGTCAGTGTATGTCTTTGTTACTTGGTATAAGTGTGTGTCTGTGTTACTTGGTGTCAGTGTATGTCTTTGTAACTTGCTGTAAGTGTGTGTCTGTGTTACTTGGTGTAAGTGTGTGTCTGTGTTCCTGGGTATCAGTGTTTGTCTTTGTTACATGGTGTAAGTGTGTGTCTGTGTTACTTGGTGTCAATGTATGTCTTTGTAACTTGCTGTAAGTGTATGTCCAAATACTTGGTGTAAGTGTATGTCTTTGTTACGTGGAGTAAATGTCTGTCTTTGTTACTTGGTGTAAGTGTATGTCTTTGTTACTTGGTGTCAGTGTATGTCTTTGTTACTTGGTGTCAGTGTGTGTCTGTGTTACTGGGTATCAGTGTATGTCTTTGTAACTTGGTATCAGTGTATGTCTTTGTGACTTGGTGTCAGTGTATGTCTTTGTGACTTGGTGTCAGTGTTTGTATTTGTTACTGTGTATTAGTGTTTCTCTGTGTTACTGGGTGTCAGCGTGTGTTTGTTTGTGTTACTGGGTATCAGTGTATGTCTTTGTGACTTGGTATCAGTGTATGTCTTTGTTACTTGGTGTAATTGTCTGTCTTTGTTACTTGGTGTCAGTGTATGTCTGTGTTACTTGTTGTAAGTGTGTGTCTTTGTTACTTGGCGGAAGTGTATGTCATTGTTACTTGGTGTCAGTGTACGTCTTTGTTACTTGGTGTCAATGTGTGTCTGTGTTACTGTGCATCAGTGCATGTCTTTGTGACTTGGTGTCAGTGTATGTCTTTGTGACTTGGTGTCAGTGTTTGTATTTGTTACTGTGTATTAGTGTTTCTCTGTGTGACTGGGTGTCAGTGTGTGTTTGTTTGTGTTACTGGGTGTCAGTGACACTAGGTGTCAGTATTTACTTTAGTTTAGAGTTACAGCACTTAAACAGGCCCTTCGGCCCACCGAGTCTGCGCCAATGTGCCCCCCAGTGTGTGCCTGTGTTACTGGGTATCAGTGTATGTCTTTGTTACTCGGTGTCAGTGTATGTCTGTGTTACTTGGTGTCAGTGTGTTTGTTTGTGTTACTGGGTGTCAGTGTGTGTTGGTGTTACTTGGTGTAAGTGTGTCTCTTTGTTACTTGGTGTTCGTGTGTTTCTGTGTTACTGGGTAGCAGTGTCTGTCTTTGTTACTTGGTGTAAGTGTGTGTCTGTGTTGCTGGGTATCAGTGCATGTCTTTGTTACTTGGTGTCAGTGTATGTCTGTGTTACTTGGTGTAAGTGTGTGTCTGTGTTACTGGGTATCAGTGTATGTCTTAGTGACTTGGTGTCAGTGTATGTCTTTGTTACTGGGTGTCAGTGTGTGTCTTTGTGACTTGGTGTCAGTGTATGTCTTTGTTACTTGGTGTAGGTGTGTGTCTGTGTTACTGGGTATCAGTGTATGTCTTTGTTACTTGGTGTCAGTGTATGTCAAAATACTTGGTGTAAGTGTATGTCTTTGTTACTTGGTGTAATTGTCTGTCTTTGTTACTTGGTGTCAGTGTATGTATGTGTTACTTGGTGTTTGTGTGTGTCTTTGTTACTTGGTGTAAATGTATGTCTTTGTTACTTGGTGTCAGTGTATGTCTTTGTTACTTGGTGTCAGTGTGTGTCTGTGTTACTGGGCATCAGTGTATGTCTTTTTGACTTGGTTTCAGTGGATGTCTTTGTGACTTGGTGTCAGTGTATGTCTTTTTTACTGGGTGTCAGTGTGTGTCTGTGTTACTTTGTTTCTTTGTATGTCTTTGTTACTGTGTATCAGTGTTTCTCTGTGTTACTGGGTGTCAGTGTGTGTTTGTTTGTGTTACTGGGTGTCAGTGTGTGTCTGTGACACTAGCTGTCAGTATTTAGTTCAGTTTAGAGATACAGCACTTAAACAGGCCCTTCGGCCCACCGAGTCTGTGCCGACCATCAAACACCCATTTATACTAATCCTACACTAATCCCGTATTCCTATCACATCCCCACCTATCCCTATATATTTCCCGACCACCTACCTATACTAGGGGCAATTTCTGATAGCCAATTAAACTATCTACCTGCAAGTCTTTGGCATGTGGGAGGAAACCGGAGCACCCGGAGGAAACCCACGCAGACACAGGGAGAACTTGCAAACTCCGCACAGGCAGTACCCAGAATCGTTCCCGGGTCCCTGGAGCTGTGAGGCTGCGGTGCTAACCACTGCGCCAATGTGCCCCCCCCCCACTCCCCAGTGTGTGCCTGTGTTACTGGGTATCAGTGTATGTCTTTGTTACTTGGTGTCAGTGTATGTCTGTGTTACTTGGTGTCAGTGTGTGTCTGTGTTACTGGGCATCAGTGTATGTCTTTGTGACTTGGTATCAATGTATGTCTGTGTTACTTGGTGTCAGTGTAACAGTGTTTCTCTGTCTGACTGGGTGTCAGTGTGTGTTTGTTTGTGTTACGGGGTGTCAGTGACACTAGGTGTCAGTATTTAGTTTATTTTGGAGATACGGCACTTAAACAGGCCCTTCGGCCCACCAAGTCTGTGCCGACCATCAACCACCCATTTATACTAATCCGACACTAATCCCGTATTCCTATCACATCCCCACCTATCCCAATACATTTCCCTACCACCTACCTATACTAGGGGCAATTTATGATGGCCAATTAACCTATCAACCTGCAAGTCTTTGGCATGTGGGAGGAAACCGGAGCACACGGAGGAAAACCACGCAGACACAGGGAGAACTTGCAAACTCCGCACAGGCAGTACCCAGAATAGAAACCGGGTCCCTGGAGCTGTGAGGCTGCGGTGCTAACCACTGCGCCAATGTGCCCCCCCCCCCCCCAGTGTGTGCCTGTGTTACTTGGTGTCAGTGCATGTCTGTTTTACTTGGTGTCAGTGTGTTTGTTTGTGTTACTGGGTGTCAGTGTGTGTCTGTGTTACTGGGTATCATTGTATGTCTGTGTTACATGGTGTAAGTGTGTGTCTGTGTTACTGGGTATCAGTGTATGTCTTTGTTTCTTGGTGTCAGTGTATGTCAAAATACTTGGTGTAAGTGTATGTCTTTGTTACTTGGAGTAAATGTCTGTCTTTGTTACTTGGTGTAAGTGTATGTCTTTGTTACTTGGTGTCAGTGTATGTCTTTGTTACTTGGTGTCAGTGTGTGTCTGTGTTACTGGGTATCAGTGTATGTCTTTGTAACTTGGTATCAGTGTATGTCTTTGTGACTTGGTGTCAGTGTATGTCTTTGTGACTTGGTGTCAGTGTTTGTATTTGTTACTGTGTATTAGTGTTTCTCTGTGTTACTGGGTGTCAGCGTGTGTTTGTTTGTGTTACTGGGTATCAGTGTATGTCTTTGTGACTTGGTATCAGTGTATGTCTTTGTTACTTGGTGTAATTGTCTGTCTTTTTTACTTGGTGTCAGTGTATGTCTGTGTTACTTGGTGTAAGTGTGTGTCTTTGTTACTTGGCGGAAGTGTATGTCATTGTTACTTGGTGTCAGTGTACGTCTTTGTTACTTGGTGTCAATGTGTGTCTGTGTTACTGTGCATCAGTGCATGTCTTTGTGACTTGGTGTCAGTGTATGTCTTTGTGACTTGGTGTCAGTGTTTGTATTTGTTACTGTGTATTAGTGTTTCTCTGTGTGACTGGGTGTCAGTGTGTGTTTGTTTGTGTTACTGGGTGTCAGTGACACTAGGTGTCAGTATTTACTTTAGTTTAGAGATACAGCACTTAAACAGGCCCTTCGGCCCACCGAGTCTGCGCCAATGTGCCCCCCAGTGTGTGCCTGTGTTACTGGGTATCAGTGTATGTCTTTGTTACTTGGTGTCAGTGTATGTCTGTGTTACTTGGTGTCAGTGTGTTTGTTTGTGTTACTGGGTGTCAGTGTGTGTTGGTGTTACTTGGTGTAAGTGTGTCTCTTTGATACTTGGTCTTCGTGTGTGTCTGTGTTACTGGGTAGCAGTGTCTGTCTTTGTTACTTGGTGTAAGTGTGTGTCTGTGTTGCTGGGTATCAGGGCATGTCTTTGTTACTTGGTGTCAGTGTATGTCTGTGTTACTTGGTGTAAGTGTGTGTCTGTGTTACTGGGTATCAGTGCATGTCTTAGTGACTTGGTGTCAGTGTATGTCTTTGTTACTGGGTGTCAGTGTGTGTCTTTGTGACTTGGTGTCAGTGTATGTCTTTGTTACTTGGTGGAGGTGTGTGTCTATGTTATTGGGTATCAGTGTATGTCTTTGTTACTTGGCATCAGTGTATGTCAAAATACTTGGTGTAAGTGTATGTCTTTGTTACTTGGTGTAATTGTCTGTCTTTGTTACTTGGTGTCAGTGTATGTATGTGTTACTTGGTGTTCGTGTGTGTCTTTGTTACTTGGTGTAAATGTATGTCTTTGTTACTTGGTGTCAGTGTATGTCTTTGTTACTTGGTGTCAGTGTGTGTCTGTGTTACTGGGCATCAGTGTATGTCTTTTTGACTTGGTTTCAGTGGATGTCTTTGTGACTTGGTGTCAGTGTATGTCTTTTTTACTGGGTGTCAGTGTGTGTCTGTGTTACTTTGTGTCTTTGTATGTCTTTGTTACTGTGTATCAGTGTTTCTCTGTGTTACTGGGTGTCAGTGTGTGTTTGTTTGTGTTACTGGGTGTCAGTGTGTGTCTGTGACACTAGCTGTCAGTATTTAGTTCAGTTTAGAGATACAGCACTTAAACAGGCCCTTCGGCCCACCCAGTCTGTGCCGACCATCAAACACCCATTTATACTAATCCTACACTAATCCCGTATTCCTATCACATCCCCACCTATCCCTATATATTTCCCGACCACCTACCTATACTAGGGGCAATTTCTGATAGCCAATTAAACTATCTACCTGCAAGTCTTTGGCATGTGGGAGGAAACCGGAGCACCCGGAGGAAACCCACGCAGACACAGGGAGAACTTGCAAACTCCGCACAGGCAGTACCCAGAATCGTTCCCGGGTCCCTGGAGCTGTGAGGCTGCGGTGCTAACCACTGCGCCAATGTGCACCCCCTCCCCCCACTCCCCAGTGTGTGCCTGTGTTACTGGGTATCAGTGTATGTCTTTGTTACTTGGTGTCAGTGTATGTCTGTGTTACTTGGTGTCAGTGTGTGTCTGTGTTTCTGGGCATCAGTGTATGTCTTTGTGACTTGGTATCAATGTATGTCTGTGTTACTTGGTGTCAGTGTAACAGTGTTTCTCTGTCTGACTGGGTGTCAGTGTGTGTTTGTTTGTGTTACTGGGTGTCAGTGACACTAGGTGTCAGTATTTAGTTTATTTTAGAGATACGGCACTTAAACAGGCCCTTCGGCCCACCAAGTCTGTGCCGACCATCAACCACCCATTTATACTAATCCGACACTAATCCCGTATTCCTATCACATCCCCACCTATCCCAATACATTTCCCTACCACCTACATATACTAGGGGCAATTTATGATGGCCAATTAACCTATCAACCTGCAAGTCTTTGGCATGTGGGAGGAAACCGGAGCACACGGAGGAAAACCACGCAGACACAGGGAGAACTTGCAAACTCCGCACAGGCAGTACCCAGAATAGAAACCGGGTCCCTGGAGCTGTGAGGCTGCGGTGCTAACCACTGCGCCAATGTGCCCCCCCCCCCCCCCCCCCAGTGTGTGCCTGTGTTACTTGGTGTCAGTGCATGTCTGTTTTACTTGGTGTCAGTGTGTTTGTTTGTGTTACTGGGTGTCAGTGTGTGTCTGTGTTACTGGGTATCATTGTATGTCTGTGTTACATGGTGTAAGTGTGTGTCTGTGTTACTGGGTATCAGTGTATGTCTTTGTTTCTTGGTGTCAGTGTATGTCAAAATACTTGGTGTAAGTGTATGTCTTTGTTACTTGGAGTAAATGTCTGTCTTTGTTACTTGGTGTAAGTGTATGTCTTTGTTACTTGGTGTCAGTGTATGTCTTTGTTACTTGGTGTCAGTGTGTGTCTGTGTTACTGGGTATCAGTGTATGTCTTTGTAACTTGGTATCAGTGTATGTCTTTGTGACTTGGTGTCAGTGTATGTCTTTGTGACTTGGTGTCAGTGTTTGTATTTGTTACTGTGTATTAGTGTTTCTCTGTGTTACTGGGTGTCAGCGTGTGTTTGTTTGTGTTACTGGGTATCAGTGTATGTCTTTGTGACTTGGTATCAGTGTATGTCTTTGTTACTTGGTGTAATTGTCTGTCTTTGTTACTTGGTGTCAGTGTATGTCTGTGTTACTTGGTGTAAGTGTGTGTCTTTGTTACTTGGCGGAAGTGTATGTCATTGTTACTTGGTGTCAGTGTACGTCTTTGTTACTTGGTGTCAATGTGTGTCTGTGTTACTGTGCATCAGTGCATGTCTTTGTGACTTGGTGTCAGTGTATGTCTTTGTGACTTGGTGTCAGTGTTTGTATTTGTTACTGTGTATTAGTGTTTCTCTGTGTGACTGGGTGTCAGTGTGTGTTTGTTTGTGTTACTGGGTGTCAGTGACACTAGGTGTCAGTATTTACTTTAGTTTAGAGATACAGCACTTAAACAGGCCCTTCGGCCCACCGAGTCTGCGCCAATGTGCCCCCCAGTGTGTGCCTGTGTTACTGGGTATCAGTGTATGTCTTTGTTACTTGGTGTCAGTGTATGTCTGTGTTACTTGGTGTCAGTGTGTTTGTTTGTGTTACTGGGTGTCAGTGTGTGTTGGTGTTACTTGGTGTAAGTGTGTCTCTTTGATACTTGGTGTTCGTGTGTGTCTGTGTTACTGGGTAGCAGTGTCTGTCTTTGTTACTTGGTGTAAGTGTGTGTCTGTGTTCCTGGGTATCAGTGCATGACTTTGTTACTTGGTGTCAGTGTATGTCTGTGTTAATTGGTGTCAGTGTTTTTGTTTGTGTTACTGGGTGTCAGTGTGTGTCTGTGTTACTTGGTGTAAGTGTGTGTCTTTGTTACTTGGTGTCCGTGTGTGTCTGTGTTACTGGGTAGCAGTGTCTGTCTTTGTTACTTGGTGTAAGTGTGTGTCTGTGTTCCTGGGTATCAGTGCATGACTTTGTTACTTGGTGTCAGTGTATGTCTGTGTTACTTGGTGTAAGTGTGTGTCTGTGTTACTGCGTATCAGTGTATGTCTTTGTCACTTGGTGTCAGTGTATGTCTTTGTTACTGGGTGTCAGTGTGCGTCTTTGTGACTTGGTGTCAGTGTATGTCTTTGTTACTTGGTGTAAGTGTGTGTCTATGTTACTGGGTATCAGTGTATGTCTTTGTTACTTGCTGTCAGTGTATGTCAAAATACTTGGTGTAAGTGTATGTCTTTGTTACTTGGTGTAATTGTCTGTCATTGTTACTTGGTGTCAGTGTATGTCTGTGTTACTTGGTGTCCGTGTGTGTCTGTGTTACTGGGTAGCAGTGTCTGTCTTTGTTACTTGGTGCAAGTGTGTGTCTGTGTTCCTGGGTATCAGTGCATGACTTTGTTACTTGGTGTCAGTGTATGTCTGTGTTACTTGGTGTAAGTGTGTGTCTGTGTTACTGGGTATCAGTGTATGTCTTTGTCACTTGGTGTCAGTGTATGTCTTTGTTACTGGGTGTCAGTGTGCGTCTTTGTGACTTGGTGTCAGTGTATGTCTTTGTTACTTGGTGTAAGTGTATGTCATTGTTACTTTGTATCAGTGTTTCTCTGTGTTACTGGGTGTCAGTGTGTGTTTGTTTGTGTTACTGGGTATCAGTGTATGTCTTTGTGACTTGGTATCAGTGTATGTCTGTGTTACTTGGTGTCAGTGTAACAGTGTTTCTCTATCTGACTGGGTGTCAGTGTGTGTTTGTTTGTGTTACTGGGTGTCAGTGACACTAGGTGTCAGTATTTAGTTTATTTAAGAGATACGGCACTTAAACAGGCCCTTCGGCCCACCGAGTCAGTGCCGACCATCAACCACACATTTATACTAATCCTGCACTAATCCCGTATTCCTATCACATCCCCACCTATCCCAATACATTTCCCTGCCACCTACCTATACTAGGGGCAATTTATGATGGCCAATTAACCTATCAACCTGCAAGTCTTTGGCATGTGGGAGGAAACCGGAGCACACGGAGGAAACCCACGCAGACACATGGAGAACTTGCAAACTCCGCACAGGCAGTACCCTGAATAGAAACCGGGTCCCTGGAGCTGTGAGGCTGCGGTGCTAACCACTGCGCCAATGTGCCCCCCCCCCCCCCCCCCCCCAGTGTGTGCCTGTGTTACTTGGTGTCAGTTTATGTCTGTTTTACTTGGTGTCAGTGTGTTTGTTTGTGTTACTGGGTGTCAGTGTGTGTCTGTGTTACTGGGTGTCAGTGCATGTCTTTGTTAATGGTGTCAGTGTATGTCTGTGTTAATTGGTGTCAGTGTTTTTGTTTGTGTTACTGGGTGTCAGTGTGTGTCTGTGTTACTTGGTGTAAGTGTGTGTCTTTGTTACTTGGTGTCCGTGTGTGTCTGTGTTACTGGGTAGCAGTGTCTGTCTTTGTTACTTGGTGTAAGTGTGTGTCTATGTTACTGGGTATCAGTGTATGTCTTTGTTACTTGCTGTCAGTGTATGTCAAAATACTTGGTGTAAGTGTATGTCTTTGTTACTTGGTGTAATTGTCTGTCTCTGTTAAATGGTGTCAGTGTATGTCTGTGTTACTTGGTGTAAGTGTGTGTCTTTGTTACTTGGTGTAAGTGTATGTCATTGTTACTTGGTGTCAGTGTATGTCTTTGTTACTTGTTGTCAGTGTGTGTCTGTGTTACTGTGCATCAGTGTATGTCTTTGTGACTTGGTGTCAGTGTATGTCTTTGTTACTGTGTATCAGTGTTTCTCTGTGTTACTGGGTGTCAGTGTGTTTTTGTTTGTGTTACTGGGTGTCAGTGTGTGTCTGTGTTACTTGGTGTAAGTGTGTGTCTTTGTTACTTGGTGTCCGTGTGTGTCTGTGTTACTGGGTAGCAGTGTCTGTCTTTGTTACTTGGTGCAATTGTGTGTCTGTGTTACTGGGTATCAGTGCATGTCTTTGTTACTTGGTGTCAGTGTATGTCTGTGTTACTTGGTGTAAGTGTGTGTCTGTGTTACTGGGTGTCAGTGTGTGTATGTGTTACTTGGTGTAAGTGTGTGTCTTTGTTAGTTGGTGTCAGTGTGTGTCTGGGTTACTGGGTATCAGTGTATGTCTTTGTTACTTGGTGTCAGTTTTTGTCAAAATACTTGGTGTATGTCTGTGTCTTTGTTACTTGGTGTCCGTGTGTGTCTGCCTTACTGGGTATCAATGTGTGTCTTTGTGACTTGGTGTCAGTGTATGTCTTTGTTACTTGGTGTAAGTGTGTGTCTGTGTTTCTGGGTATCAGTGTATGTCTTTGTTACTTCGTGTCAGTGTATGTCAAAATACTTGGTGTAAGTGTATGTCTTTGTTACATGGTGTAATTGTTTGTCTTTGTTACTTGGTGTCAGTGTTTGTCTTTGTTACCGGGTATCAGTGTATGTCTTTGTGACTTGGTATCAGTTTATGTCTTTGTGACTTTCTGTCAGTGTATGTCTTTTTTACTGGGTGGCAGTGTGTGTCTGTGTTACTTGGTGTCAGTGTATGTCATTGTTACTGTGTATCAGTGTTTCTCTGTGTTACTGGGTGTCAGTGTGTGTTTGTTTGTGTTACTGGGTATCAGTGTATGTCTTTGTGACTTGGTATCAGAGTATGTCTTTGTTACTGGCTGTCAGTGTGTGTCTGTGTTACTTGGTGTCGTGTATCAGTGTTTCCCTGTGTGACTGGGTGTCAGTATGTGTTTGTTTGTGTTACTGGGTGTCAGTGACGCTAGGTGTCAGTATTTAGTTTAGTTTAGAGATACAGCACTTAAACAGGCCCTTCGGCCCACCGAGTCTATGCCGACCATCAACCACCCATTTATACTAATCCTACACTAATTCCGTATTCCTAACACATCCCCACCTCTCCCTATATATTTCCCTACCACCTACCTATACGAGGGGCAATTTATGATGGCCAGTCAACCTATCAAACTGCAAGTCTTTGGCATGTGGGAGGAAACCGGAGCACCCGGAGGAAACCAACGCAGACACAGGGAGAACTTGCATCTCCGCACAGGCAGTACCCAGAATCGAACCCGGGTCCCTGGAGCTGTGAGGCTGCGGTGCCAAGCACTGCGCCAATGTGCCCCCCCCAGTGTGTGCCTGTGTTACTGTGTATCAGTGCATGTCTTTGTTACTTGGTGTCAGTGTATGTCTGTGTTACTTGGTGTAAGTGTGTGTCTCTGTTACTGGGTGTCAGTGTGTGTCTGTGTTACTTGGTGAAAGTGTGTGTCTTTGTTACTTGGTGTCCGTGTGTGTCTGTGTTATTGGGTGTCAGTGTGTGTCTTTGTTACTGGGTGTCAGTGTATGTCTTTATTACTTGGTGCAAGTGTGTGTCTGTGTTACTGGGTGTCAGTGTGTATCTGTGACACTAGGTGTCAGTATTTAGTTTAGTTTGGAGACACAGCACTTAAACAGGCCCTTTGGCCCACCGAGTCTGTGCCGACCATCAACCACCCATTTATGCTAATCCTACACTAATTCCGTATTCCGATCACATCCCCACCTATCCCTATATATTTCCCTACCACCGAACTATACGAGGGGCAATTTATGATGGCCAATTAAACTATCAACCTGCAAGTCTTTGGCATGTGGGTGTAAACCGGAGCACCCGGAGGAAACTCACGCAGACACAGGGAGAACTTGCAAACTCCGCACAGGCAGTACCCAGAATCGAACACTGGTCCCAGGAGCTGAGATGCTGCGGTGCGAAACACTGCGCCAATGTGCTCCCCCCACCCCCCCCCCACCCCCCACCCCGCAACCCCCAGTGTGTGCCTGTGTTACTGGGTATCAGTGTATGTCTGTGTTACTTGGTGTCAGTGTGTTTGTTTGTGTTACTGGGAGTCAGTGTGTGTCTGTGTTACTTGGTGTAAGTGTGTGTCTTTGTTACTTGGTGTCCGTGTGTGTCTGTGTTCCTGGGTGTCAGTGTATGTCTTTGTTACTGGGTGTCTGTGTATGTCTTTGTTACTTGGTGTAAGTGTGTGTCTGTGTTACTGGGTATCAGCGTATGTCTTTGTTACTTGGTGTAAGTGTGTGTCTGTGTTACTGGGTATCAGCGTATGTCTTTGTTACTTGGTGTAAGTGTGTGTCTGTGTTACTGGGTATCAGTGTATGCTTTGTTACTTGGTGTCAGTGTATGTCTGTGTTACTTGGTGTATGTATGTGTTTGTGTTATTGCGTGTCAGTGTATGTCTCTGTGACTTGGTGTCAGTGTATGTCTTTGTTACTGGGTGTCAGTGCGTGTCTTTGTGACGTTGTGTCAGTGTATGTCTTTGTTACTTGGTGCAAGTGTGTGTCTGTGTTACTGGGTATCAGTGTATGTCTTTGTTACTTGGTGTCCGTGTATGTCAATATACTTGGTGTAAGTGTATGTCTTTGTTTCTTGGTGTAATTGTCTGTCTTTGTTACTTGGTGTCAGTGTATGTCAGTGTTACTTGGTGTAAGTGTGTGTCTTTGTTACTTGGTGTAAGTGTATGTCTTTGTTACATGGTGTCAGTGTATGTCTTTGTTACTTGGTGTCAGTGTATGTCTGTGTTACTTGGTGTAAGTGTGTGCCTGTGTTACTGGGTATCAGTGTATGTCTTTGTTACTTGGTGTCAGTGTATGTCTGTGTTATTTGGTGTAAGTGTGTGTCTGTGTTACTGGGTGTCAGTGTGTGTCTGTGTTACTTGGTGTAAGTGTGTGTCTTTGTGACTTGGTGTCCGTGTGTGTCTTTGTTACTTGGTGTCCATGTGTGTCTGTGTTACTGGGTGTCAGTGTATGTCTTTGCTACTGGGTGTCAGTGTATGTATTTGTTACTTGGTGTAAGTGTGTGTCTGTGTTACTGGGTATCAGTGTATGTCTTTGTGAATTGGTGTCAGTGTATGTCTGTGTTACTTGCTGTAAGTGTGTGTCTGTGTTACTGGGTATCAGTGTATGTCTTTGTTACTTGGTGTCAGTGTATGTCTGTGTTACTTGGTGTAAGTGTGTGTCTGTTTTACTGGGTATCAGTGTATGTCTTTGTGACTTGGTGTCAGTGTATGTCTTTGTTGCTGGGTGTCAGTGTGTGTCTTTGTGACTTGGTGTCAGTGTATGTCTTTGTTACTTGGTGTAAGTGTGTGTCTGTGTTACTGGGTGTCAGTGTATGTCTTTGTTACTTGGTGTAAGTGTGTGTCTGTGTTACTGGGTATCAGTGTATGTCTTTGTTACTTGGTGTCAGTGTATGTCAAAGTACTTGGTGCCAGTGTATGTCTGTGTTAATTGGGGCAAGTGTGTGTCTTTGTTACATGGTGTAAATGGATGTCTTTGTAACGTGGTATCAGTGTATGTCTTTGTGACTTGGTGTCAGTGTATGTCTTTGTTACTGGGTGTCAGTGTGTGTTTTTGTTACTTGGTGTAAGTGTATGTCTTTGTTACTTGGTGTCAGTGTATGTCTGTGTTAATTGGTGCAAGTTTGTGTCTTTGTTACTTGGTGTAAATGGATGTCTTTGTGACTTGGTATCAGTGTATGTCTTTGTGACTTGGTGTCAGTGTATTTCTTTGTTACTGGGTGTCAGTGTGTGTCTGTGTTATTTGGTGCCAGTGTATGTCTTTGTTACTGTTTATCAGTGTTTCTCTATGTTACTGGGTGTCAGTGTTTGTTTGTTTGTGTTGCTGGGTGTCAGTGTGTATCTGTGACACTAGGTGTCAGTATATAGTTTAGTTTGGAGAAGCAGCACCTGAACAGGCCCTTCGGCCCACCGAGTCTGTGCCGACCATCAACCACCCATTTATGATAATCCTACACTAATCCCGTATTCCTATCACATCCCCACCTGTCCCTATATATTTCCCTACCACCTTCCTATACTAGGGGCAATTTATGATGGCCAATTAACCTATCAACCTGCAAGTCTTTGGCATGTGGGAGGAAACCGGAGCACCCGGTGGAAACTCACGCAGACACAGGGAGAACTTGCAAACTCCGCACAGGCAGTACCCAGAATCGAACCCTGGTCCCTGGAGCTGAGATGCTGCGGTGCGAAACACTGCTCCAATGTGCCCCCCCACCTCCCCCACTCCAGTGTGTGCCTGTGTTACTGGGTATCAGTGTGTTTTTTTTGTGTTACTGGGTGTCAGTGTGTGTCTGTGTTACTTGGTGTAAGTGTGTGTCTTTGTTACTTGGTGTCCGTGTGTGTCTGTGTTACTGGGTGTCAGTGTATGTCTTTGTTACTGGGTGTCAGTGTATGTCTGTGTTACTTGGTGTCAGTGTGTTTGTTTGTGTTACTGGGTGTCAGTGTGTGTCTGTGTTACTTGGTGTTAGTGTGTGTCTTTGTTTCTTGGTGTCCGTGTGTGTCTGTGTTACTGGGTGTCAGTGTATGTCTTTGTTACTGGGTGTCAGTGTGTGTCTTTGTTACTTGGTATAAGTGTGTGTCTGTGTTACTGGGTATCAGTGTATGTCTTTGTTACTTGGTGTAAGTGTGTGTCTGTGTTACTGGGTATCAGTGTATGTCTTTGTTACTTGGTGACAGTGTATGTCTGTGTTACTTGGTGTAAGTGTGTGTCTGTGTTACTGGGTATCAGTGTATGTCTTTGTTACTTGGTGTCAGTGTATGTCTGTGTTACTTGGTGCAAGTGTGAGTCAGTGTTACTGGGTATCAGTGAATGTCTTTGTGACTTGGTGTCAGTGTATGTCTTTGTTCCTGGGTGTCAGTGTGTGTCTTTGTGACTTTGTGTCAGTGTATGTCTTTGTTACTTGGTGCAAGTGTGTGTCTGTGTTACTGCGTATCAGTGTATGTCTTTGTTACTTGGTGTCAGTGTATGTCAAAATACTTGGTGTAAGTGTATGTCTTTGTTTCTTGGTGTAATTGTCTGTTTTTGTTTCTTGGTGTCAGTGTATGTCTTTGTTACTTGGTGTAAGTGTGTGTCTTTGTTACTTGGTGTCAGTGTATGTCTGTGTTACTTGGTGTAAGTGTGTGCCTGTTTTACTGGCTATCAGTGTATGTCTTTGTTACTTGGTGTAAGTGTATGTCTGTGTTACTTGGCGTAAGTGTGTGTCTGTGTTACTGGGTGTCAGTGTGTGTCTGTGATACTTGGTGTAAGTGTGTGTCTTTGTTACTTGGTGTCCGTGTGTGTCTTTGTTACTTGGAGTCCGTGTGTGTCTGTGTTACTGGGTGTCAGTGTGTATCTGTGACACTAGGTGTCAGTATTTTGTTTAATTTAGAGATACAGCACTTCAACAGGCCCTTCGGCGCACCGAGTCTGTGCCGAGCATCAACCACCCATTTATGATAATCCTGCACTAATTCCGTATTCGGATAACATCCCCAAGTGTCCCTATATATTTCCCTACCACCGACCTATACAAGGGGCAATTTATGATGGCCAATTAACCTATCAACCTGCAAGTCTTTGGCATGTGGGAGGAAACCGGAGCACCCGGAGGAAACTCACGCAGACACAGGGAGAACTTGCAAACTCCGCACAGGCAGTACCCAGAATCGAACCCGGGTCCCTGGAGCTGTGAGGCTGCGGTGCTAAACACTGCGCCAATGTCCCCCGCCCCCCCAGTGTGTGCCTGTGTTACTGGGTATCAGTGTATGTCTTTGTTACTTGGTGTCAGTGTATGTCTGTGTTACATGGTGTCAGTGTGTTTGTTTGTGTTACTGGGTGTCAGTGTGTCTCTGTGTTACTTGGTGTAAGTGTGTGTCTTTGTTGCTTGGTGTCCGTGTGTGTCTGTGTTACTGGGTGTCAGTGTATTTCTTTGTTACTGGGTGTCAGTGTAAGTCTTTGTTACTTGGTGTAAGTGTGTGTCTGTGTTCCTGGGTATCAGTGTCTGTCTTTGTTACTTGGTGTAAGTGTGTGTCTGTGTTTCTGGGTATCAGTGTATGTCTTTGTTACTTGGTGTCAGTGTATGTCTGTTTTACTTGTTGTAAGTGTGTGTCTGTGTTACTGGGTATCAGTGTGTATCTGTGACACTAGGTGTCAGTATTTAGTTCAGTTTAGAGATACAGCACTTAAACAGGCCCTTCAGCCCACCGAGTCTGTGCCGACCTTCAACCACCGATTTATGCTAATCCTACACTAATTCCGTATTCCGATCACATCCCCACCTGTCCCTATATATTTCCCTACCACCGACCTATACTAGGGGCAATTTATGATGGCCAATTAACCTATCAACCTGCAAGTCTTCGGCATGTGGGAGGAAACCGGAGCACCCGGAGGAAACTCACGCAGACACAGGGAGAACTTGCAAACTCCGCACAGACAGTACCCAGAATCGAACCCTTGTCCCTGGAGCTGAGATGCTGCGGTGCGAAACACTGCTCCAATGTGCCCCCCCCCCCACCCCCAGTGTGTGCCTGTGTTACTGGGTATCAGTGTGTTTTTTTTTGTGTTACTGGGTGTCAGTGTGTGTTTGTGTTACTTGGTGTAAGTGTGAGTCTTTGTTACTTTGTGTCCGTGTGTGTCTGTGTTACTGGGTGTCAGTGTATGTCTTTGTTACAGGGTGTCAGTGTATGTCTGTGTCACTTGGTGTCAGTGTGTTTGTTTGTGTTACTGGGTGTCAGTGTGTGTCTGTGTTACTTGGTGTAAGTGTGTGTCTTTGTTACTTGGTGTCCGTGTGTGTCTGTGTTACTGGGTGTCAGTGTATGTCTTTGTTACTGGGTGTCAGTGTAAGTCATTGTTACTTGGTATAAGTGTGTGTCTGTTTTACTGGGTATCAGTGTATGTCTTTGTGACTTGGTGTCAGTGTATGTCTTTGTTGCTGGGTGTCAGTGTGTGTCTTTGTGACTTGGTGTCAGTGCATGTCTTTGTTACTTGGTGTAAGTGTGTGTCTGTGTTACTGGGTGTCAGTGTATGTCTTTGTTACTTGGTGTAAGTGTGTATCTGTGTTACATAGAACATAGAACATACAGCACAGAACAGGCCCTTCGGCCCACAATGTTGTGCCGATCCTTTGTCCTCTGTCAAGGACAATTTAATCTATACCCCATCATTCTCCTTTATCCATATACCTATCCAAAAGCCTTTTGAAAGTCCCTAAAGTTTCTGACTCAACAACTTCCCCGGGCAAGGCATTCCATGCCTCGACCACTCTCTGGGTAAAGAACCTTCCCCTGACATCCCCCTTATATCTCCCACCCTTCACCTTAAATTTATGACCCCTTGTAATGCTTTGCTCCACCCGGGGAAAAAGTTTCTGACTGTCTACCCTATCTATTCCCCTGATCATCTTATAAACCTCTATCATGTCACCCCTCATCCTTCTCCTTTCTAATGAGAAGAGGCCTAGAATGTTCAGCCTTTCCTCGTAAGACTTATTCTCCATTCCAGGCAACATCCTGGTAAATCTCCTCTGCACCCTCTCCAAGGCTTCCACATCCTTCCTAAAATGAGGCGACCAGAACTGCACACAGTACTCCAAATGAGGCCTTACCAAGGTCCTGTACAGCTGCATCATCACCTCACGGCTCTTAAATTCAATCCCTCTGCTAATGAACGCTAACACCCCATATGCCTTCTTCACAGCCCTATCCACTTGAGTTGCAACTTTCAATGATCTATGCACATAGACCCCAAGGTCTCTCTGCTCCTCCACATGCCCAAGAACCCTACCGTTAACCCAGTATTTTGCATTCATGTTTGTCCTTCCAAAATGGACGACCTCACACTTTTCAGGGTTAAACTCCATCTGCCACTTTTCAGCCCAGCACTGCAACCTATCCAAGTCCCTTTGCAGACGACAATAGCCCTCCTCGGTATCCACAACTCCACCAACCTTTGTATCATCTGCAAATTTACTGACCCACCCTTCGACTTCCTCATCCAAGTCGTTAATAAAAATCACAAACAGGAGAGGACCCAGAACTGATCCCTGCGGCACGCCACTGGTAACTGGGCTCCAGGCTGAGTATTTACCATCTAAGACCACTCTCTGCCTTCTATCAGTTAGCCAATTCTTAATCCAACTGGCCACATTCCCCACTATCCCATGCCTCCTGACTTTCTCCATAAGTCTACCATGGGGGACCTTATCAAATGCCTTACTAAAATCCATGTACACCACATCCACTGGTTTACCCTCATCCACTTGCTTGGTCACCTGCTCAAAGAATTCAATCAGGCTTGTGAGGCAAGACCTACCCCTCACAAAACCGTGCTGACTGTCCCGAATCAAGCAGTGTCTTTCCAGATGCTCAGAAATCCTATCCCTCAGCACCTTTTCCATCAACTTGCCTACCACCGAAGTAAGACTAACTGGCCTGTAATTCCCAGGGTTGTTCCTATTCCCTTTCTTGAACAGGGGCACAACATTTGCCACCCTCCAATCACCTGGTACCACCCCCGTCAGCAGAGAAGATGAAAAGATCATTGCCAGCGGCTCTGCAATTTCATCCCTTGCTTCCCATAACATCCTTGGATATACCCCGTCAGGCCCGGGAGACTTGTCTATCTTCAAGTTATTCAAAAACCCCAACACATCTTCCCTCCTAACGAGCACTTCCTCGAGCTTACCAGTCTGCTTCCCACCGTCCTCTTCAGTAATACACCCCTTCTCATTCGTAAATACCGAAGAGAAGTACTCATTCAAAACCTCACTTATCTCTTCCGGCTCAACACACAGTCTCCCGCTATTGTCCTTGACCGGACCTACGGTCCCCCTAGTCATCCTCATATTTCTGACATACGCGTAAAAGGCCTTGGGGTTTTCTTTTATCCTACCCGCCAAGCATTTTTCATGCCCTCTCTTAGCTCTCCTAATCCCTTTCTTCAGATCCTTCCTGGCCATCTTGTATCCCTCCAGAGCTATGCCTGTGCCCTTTTTCCTCAACTTTATATACGCATCCTTCTTCTTCCTAACAAGACTCTCAACCTCTCTTGTCAACCACGGTTCCCTCACATGACCATCCCTTCCCTGTCTGACAGGGACATGCTTATCAATGGCCCCTACTATCTGCTCCTTGAAAAAGTTCCACATTTCGACCGTGCCCTTCCCTGCCAGCATATGCTCCCAACTTATGCTCCTCAGTTCCTGCCTGACAGCATCATATCTACCCTTCCCCCAATTGTAAACCTTGCCCTGTTGCACATACCTATCCCTCTCCATTACTACAGTGAATGCTACAGAATTGTGATCACTATCTCCAAAGTGCTCGCCCACCAACAGCTCTATCACTTGCCCTGGTTCATTACCTAGTACCAAATCCAATATTGCCTCCCCTCTGGTCGGGCAGTCTACATACTGAGTCAGAAAAGCTTCCTGGACATACTGCACAAACACTACCCCATCCAAACTATTCGATCTAAAGAGTTGCCAATCAATATTTGGGAAGTTGAAATCCCCCATAATTACTACCCTGTGACTTCTGCTCCTTTCCAAAATCTGTTTCCCAATCTGCTCTTCCACCTCCCTGCTGCTATTGGGGGGCCTATAGAAAACTCCCATCAAGGTGACTGCTCCTTTCCTGTTCCTGACCTCAACCCACAGTGCCTCAGTCGGCAGATCCTCCTCGAAAATTCTTTCAGCAGTTGTTACACTATTTCTAACTAACTAACTTACTGGGTATCAGTGTATGTCTTTGTTACTTGGTGTCAGAGTATGTCAAAGTACTTGGTGCCAGTGTATGTCTGTGTTAATTGGTGCAAGTGTGTGTCTTTGTTACTTAGTGTAAATGGATGTCTTTGTAACGTGGTATCAGTGTATGTCTTTGTGACTTGGTGTCAGTGTATGTCTTTGTTACTGGGTGTCAGTGTGTGTTTTTGTTACTTGGTGTAAGTGTATGTCTTTGTTACTTGGTGTCAGTGTATGTCTGTGTTAATTGGTGCAAGTTTGTGTCTTTGTTACTTGGTGTAAATGGATGTCTTTGTGACTTGGTATCAGTGTATGTCTTTGTGACTTGGTGTCAGTGTATTTCTTTGTTACTGGGTGTCAGTGTGTGTCTGTGTTACTTGGTGTCAGTGTATGTCTTTGTTACTGTTTATCAGTGTTTCTCTATGTTACTGGGTGTCAGTGTGTGTTTGTTTGTGTTGCTGGGTGTCAGTGTGTATCTGTGACACTAGGTGTCAGTATATAGTTTAGTTTGGAGATGCAGCACCTGAACAGGCCCTTCGGCCCACCGAGTCTGTGCCGACCATCAACCACCCATTTCTGATAATCCTACACTAATCCCGTATTCCTATCACATCCGCACCTGTCCCTATATATTTCCCTACCACCTACCTATACTAGGGGCAATTTATGATGGCCAATTAACCTATCAACCTGCAAGTCTTTGGCATGTGGGAGGAAACCGGAGCACCCGGTGGAAACTCACGCAGACACAGGGAGAACTTGCAAACTCCGCACAGGCAGTACCCAGAATCGAACCCTGGTCCCTGGAGCTGAGATGCTGCGGTGCGAAACACTGCTCCAATGTGCCCCCCCCCCCCCACCCCAGTGTGTGCCTGTGTTACTGGGTATCAGTGTGTTTTTTTTGTGTTACTGGGTGTCAGTGTGTGTCTGTGTTACTTGGTGTAAGTGTGTGTCTTTGTTACTTGGTGTCCGTGTGTGTCTGTGTTACTGGGTGTCAGTGTATGTCTTTGTTACTGGGTGTCAGTGTATGTCTGTGTTACTTGGTGTCAGTGTGTTTGTTTGTGTTACTGGGTGTCCGTGTGTGTCTGTGTTACTGGGTGTCAGTGTATGTCTTTGTTACTGGGTGTCAGTGTGTGTCTTTGTTACCTGGTATAAGTGTGTGTCTGTGTTACTGGGTATCAGTGTCTGTCTTTGTTACTTGGTGTAAGTGTGTGTCTGTGTTACTGGGTATCAGTGTATGTCTTTGTTACTTGGTGTCAGTGTATGTCTGTGTTACTTGGTGTAAGTGTGTGTCTGTGTTACTGGGTATCAGTGTATGTCTTTGTTACTTGGTGTCAGTGTATGTCTGTGTTACTTGGTGCAAGTGTGAGTCAGTGTTACTGGGTATCAGTGAATGTCTTTGTGACTTGGTGTCAGTGTATGTCTTTGTTCCTGGGTGTCAGTGTGTGTCTTTGTGACTTTGTGTCAGTGTATGTCTTTGTTACTTGGTGCAAGTGTGTGTCTGTGTTACTGCGTATCAGTGTATGTCTTTGTTACTTGGTGTCAGTGTATGTCAAAATACTTGGTGTAAGTGTATGTCTTTGTTACTGGGTGTAATTGTCTGTCTTTGTTTCTTGGTGTCAGTGTATGTCTTTGTTAATTGGTGTAAGTGTGTGTCTTTGTTACTTGGTGTCAGTGTATGTCTGTGTTACTTGGTGTAAGTGTGTGCCTGTTTTACTGGGTGTCAGTGTGTGTCTGTGATACTTGGTGTAAGTGTGTGTCTTTGTTATTTGGTGTCCGTGTGTGTCTTTGTTACTTGGAGTCCGTGTGTGTCTGTGTTACTGGGTGTCAGTGTGTATCTGTGACACTAGGTGTCAGTATTTTGTTTAATTTAGAGATACAGCACTTCAACAGGCCCTTCGGCGCACCGAGTCTGTGCCGAGCATCAACCACCCATTTATGATAATCCTACACTAATTCCGTATTCGGATAACATCCCCAAGTGTCCCTATATATTTCCCTACCACCGACCTATACAAGGGGCAATTTATGATGGTCAATTAACCTATCAACCTGCAAGTCTTTGGCATGTGGGAGGAAACCGGAGCACCCGGAGGAAACTCACGCAGACACAGGGAGAACTTGCAAACTCCGCACAGGCAGTACCCAGAATCGAACCCGGGTCCCTGGAGCTGTGAGGCTGCGGTGCTAAACACTGCGCCAATGTCCCCCGCCCCCCCAGTGTGTGCCTGTGTTACTGGGTATCAGTGTATGTCTTTGTTACTTGGTGTCAGTGTATGTCTGTGTTACATGGTGTCAGTGTGTTTGTTTGTGTTACTGGGTTTCAGTGTGTGGCTGTGTTACTTGGTGTAAGTGTGTGTCTTTGTTGCTTGGTGTCCGTGTGTGTCTGTGTTACTGGGTGTCAGTGTATTTCTTTGTTACTGGGTGTCAGTGTAAGTCTTTGTTACTTGGTGTAAGTGTGTGTCTGTGTTACTGGGTGTCAGTGTCTGTCTTTGTTACTTGGTGTAAGTGTGTGTCTGTGTTTCTGGGTATCAGTGTATGTCTTTGTTACTTGGTGTCAGTGTATGTCTGTGTTACTTGTTGTAAGTGTGTGTCTGTGTTACTGGGTATCAGTGTGTATCTGTGACACTAGGTGTCAGTATTTAGTTCAGTTTAGAGATACAGCACTTAAACAGGCCCTTCAGCCCACCGAGTCTGTGCCGACCATCAACCACCGATTTATGCTAATCCTACACTAATTCCGTATTCCGATCACATCCCCACCTGTCCCTATATATTTCCCTACCACCGACCTATACTAGGGGCAATTTATGATGGCCAATTAACCTATCAACCTGCAAGTCTTTGGCATGTGGGAGGAAACCGGAGCACCCGGAGGAAACTCACGCAGACACAGGGAGAACTTGCAAACTCCGCACAGACAGTACCCAGAATCGAACCCTTGTCCCTGGAGCTGAGATGCTGCGGTGCGAAACACTGCTCCAATGTGCCCCCCCCCCCACCCCCAGTGTGTGCCTGTGTTACTGGGTATCAGTGTGTTTTTTTTTTGTGTTACTGGGTGTCAGTGTGTGTTTGTGTTACTTGGTGTAAGTGTGAGTCTTTGTTACTTGGTGTCCGTGTGTGTCTGTGTTACTGGGTGTCAGTGTATGTCTTTGTTACAGGGTGTCAGTGTCTGTCTGTGTCACTTGGTGTCAGTGTGTTTGTTTGTGTTACTGGGTGTCAGTCAGTGTCTGTGTTACTTGGTGTAAGTGTGTGTCTTTGTTACTTGGTGTCCGTGTGTGTCTGTGTTACTGGGTGTCAGTGTATGTCTTTGTTACTGGGTGTCAGTGTAAGTCATTGTTACTTGGTATAAGTGTGTGTCTGTTTTACTGGGTATCAGTGTATGTCTTTGTGACTTGGTGTCAGTGTATGTCTTTGTTGCTGGGTGTCAGTGTGTGTCTTTGTGACTTGGTGTCAGTGCATGTCTTTGTTACTTGGTGTAAGTGTGTGTCTGTGTTACTGGGTGTCAGTGTATGTCTTTGTTACTTGGTGTAAGTGTGTGTCTGTGTTACTGGGTATCAGTGTATGTCTTTGTTACTTGGTGTCAGTGTATGTCAAAGTACTTGGTGCCAGTGTATGTCTGTGTTAATTGGTGCAAGTGTGTGTCTTTGTTACTTAGTGTAAATGGATGTCTTTGTAACGTGGTATCAGTGTATGTCTTTGTGACTTGGTGTCAGTGTATGTCTTTGTTACTGGGTGTCAGTGTGTGTTTTTGTTACTTTGTGTAAGTGTATGTCTTTGTTACTTGGTGTCAGTGTATGTCTGTGTTAATTGGTGCAAGTTTGTGTCTTTGTTACTTGGTGTAAATGGATGTCTTTGTGACTTGGTATCAGTGTATGTCTTTGTGACTTGGTGTCAGTGTATTTCTTTGTTACTGGGTGTCAGTGTGTGTCTGTGTTACTTGGTGTCAGTGTATGTCTTTGTTACTGTTTATCAGTGTTTCTCTATGTTACTGGGTGTCAGTGTGTGTTTGTTTGTGTTGCTGGGTGTCAGTGTGTATCTGTGACACTAGGTGTCAGTATATAGTTTAGTTTGGAGATGCAGCACCTGAACAGGCCCTTCGGCCCACCGAGTCTGTGCCGACCATCAACCACCCATTTCTGATAATCCTACACTAATCCCGTATTCCTATCACATCCGCACCTGTCCCTATATATTTCCCTACCACCTACCTATACTAGGGGCAATTTATGATGGCCAATTAACCTATCAACCTGCAAGTCTTTGGCATGTGGGAGGAAACCGGAGCACCCGGTGGAAACTCACGCAGACACAGGGAGAACTTGCAAACTCCGCACAGGCAGTACCCAGAATCGAACCCTGGTCCCTGGAGCTGAGATGCTGCGGTGCGAAACACTGCTCCAATGTGCCCCCCCCCCACCCCAGTGTGTGCCTGTGTTACTGGGTATCAGTGTGTTTTTTTTGTGTTACTGGGTGTCAGTGTGTGTCTGTGTTACTTGGTGTAAGTGTGTGTCTTTGTTACTTGGTGTCCGTGTGTGTCTGTGTTACTGGGTGTCAGTGTATGTCTTTGTTACTGGGTGTCAGTGTATGTCTGTGTTACTTGGTGTCAGTGTGTTTGTTTGTGTTACTGGGTGTCCGTGTGTGTCTGTGTTACTGGGTGTCAGTGTATGTCTTTGTTACTGGGTGTCAGTGTGTGTCTTTGTTACCTGGTATAAGTGTGTGTCTGTGTTACTGGGTATCAGTGTATGTCTTTGTTACTTGGTGTCAGTGTATGTCTGTGTTACTTGGTGTAAGTGTGTGTCTGTGTTACTGGGTATCAGTGTATGTCTTTGTTACTTGGTGTCAGTGTATGTCTGTGTTACTTGGTGCAAGTGTGAGTCAGTGTTACTGGGTATCAGTGAATGTCTTTGTGACTTGGTGTCAGTGTATGTCTTTGTTCCTGGGTGTCAGTGTGTGTCTTTGTGACTTTGTGTCAGTGTATGTCTTTGTTACTTGGTGCAAGTGTGTGTCTGTGTTACTGCGTATCAGTGTATGTCTTTGTTACTTGGTGTCAGTGTATGTCAAAATACTTGGTGTAAGTGTATGTCTTTGTTTCTTGGTGTAATTGTCTGTCTTTGTTTCTTGGTGTCAGTGTATGTCTTTGTTACTTGGTGTAAGTGTGTGTCTTTGTTACTTGGTGTCAGTGTATGTCTGTGTTACTTGGTGTAAGTGTGTGCCTGTTTTACTGGCTATCAGTGTATGTCTTTGTTACTTGGTGTAAGTGTATGTCTGTGTTACTTGGCGTAAGTGTGTGTCTGTGTTACTGGGTGTCAGTGTGTGTCTGTGATACTTGGTGTAAGTGTGTGTCTTTGTTACTTGGTGTCCGTGTGTGTCTTTGTTACTTGGAGTCCGTGTGTGTCTGTGTTACTGGGTGTCAGTGTGTATCTGTGACACGAGGTGTCAGTATTTTGTTTAATTTAGAGATACAGCACTTCAACAGGCCCTTCGGCGCACCGAGTCTGTGCCGAGCATCAACCACCCATTTATGATAATCCTACACTAATTCCGTATTCGGATAACATCCCCAAGTGTCCCTATATATTTCCCTACCACCGACCTATACAAGGGGCAATTTATGATGGCCAATTAACCTATCAACCTGCAAGTCTTTGGCATGTGGGAGGAAACCGGAGCACCCGGAGGAAACTCACGCAGACACAGAGAGAACTTGCAAACTCCGCACAGGCAGTACCCAGAATCGAACCCGGGTCCCTGGAGCTGTGAGGCTGCGGTGCAAAACACTGCGCCAATGTCCCCCGCCCCCCCCCCCCCCCAGTGTGTGCCTGTGTTACTGGGTATCAGTGTATGTCTTTGTTACTTGGTGTCAGTGTATGTCTGTGTTACATGGTGTCAGTGTGTTTGTTTGTGTTACTGGGTGTCAGTGTGTGTCTGTGTTACTTGGTGTAAGTGTGTGTCTTTGTTGCTTGGTGTCCGTGTGTGTCTGTGTTACTGGGTGTCAGTGTATTTCTTTGTTACTGGGTGTCAGTGTAAGTCTTTGTTACTTGGTGTAAGTGTGTGTCTGTGTTCCTGGGTATCAGTGTCTGTCTTTGTTACTTGGTGTAAGTGTGTGTCTGTGTTTCTGGGTATCAGTGTATGTCTTTGTTACTTGGTGTCAGTGTATGTCTGTGTTACTTGTTGTAAGTGTGTGTCTGTGTTACTGGGTATCAGTGTGTATCTGTGACACTAGGTGTCAGTATTTAGTTCAGTTTAGAGATACAGCACTTAAACAGGCCCTTCAGCCCACCGAGTCTGTGCCGACCATCAACCACCGATTTATGCTAATCCGACACTAATTCTGTATTCCGATCACATCGCCACCTGTCCCTATATATTTCCCTACCACCGACCTATACTACTGGCAATTTATGATGGCCAATTAACCTATCAACCTGCAAGTCTTTGGCATGTGGGAGGAAACCGCAGCACCCGGAGGAAACTCACGCAGACACAGGGAGAACTTGCAAACTCCGCACAGACAGTACCCAGAATCGAACCCTGGTCCCTGGAGCTGAGATGCTGCGGTGCGAAACACTGCTCCAATGTGCCCCCCCCCCCACCCCCAGTGTGTGCCTGTGTTACTGGGTATCAGTGTGTTTTTTTTTGTGTTACTGGGTGTCAGTGTGTGTTTGTGTTACTTGGTGTCAGTGCATGTCTGTGTTACTTGGTGTAAGTGTGTGTCTGTGTTACTTGGTGTAAGTGTGTGTCTTTGTTACTTGGTGTCCGTGTGTGTCTGTGTTACTGGGTGTCAGTGTATGTCTTTGTTACTGGGTGTCAGTGTGTGTCTGTGTTACTGGGTGTCAGTGTGAGTCTTTGTTACTTGGTGTCCGTGTGTGTCTGTGTTACTGGGTGTCAGTGTATGTCTTTGTTACAGGGTGTCAGTGTATGTCTGTGTTACTTGGTGTCAGTGTGTTTGTTTGTGTTACTGGGTGTCAGTGTGTGTCTGTGTTACTTGGTGTAAGTGTGTGTCTTTGTTACTTGGTGTCCGTGTGTGTCTGTGTTACTGGGTGTCAGTGTATGTCTTTGTTACTGGGTGTCAGTGTAAGTCATTGTTACTTGGTATAAGTGTGTGTCTGTGTTACTGGGTATCAGTGTCTGTCTTTGTTACTTGGTGTAAGTGTGTGTCTGTGTTACTGGGTATCAGTGTATGTCTTTGTTACTTGGTGTCAGTGTATGTCTGTGTTACTTGGTGTAAGTGTGTGTCTGTGTTACTGGGTATCAGTGTATGTCTTTGTTACTTGGTGTCAGTGTATGTCTGTGTTACTTGGTGCAAGTGTGTGTCTGTGTTACTGGGTATCAGTGAATGTCTTTGTGACTTGGTGTCAGTGTATGTCATTGTTACTGGATGTCAGTGTGTGTCTTTGTGACTTTGTGTCAGTGTATGTCTTTGTTACTTGGTGCAAGTGTGTGTCTGTGTTACTGGGTATCAGTGTATGTCTTTGTTACTTGGTGTCAGTGTATGTCAAAATACTTGGTGTAAGTGTATGTCTTTGTTTCTTGCTGTAATTGTCTGTCTTTGTTACTTGGTGTCAGTGTATGTCTTTGTTACTTGTTTTAAGTGTGTGTCTGTGTTACTTGGTGTCAGTGTATGTCTGTGTTACTTGCTGTAAGTGTGTGCCTGTTTTACTGGGTATCAGTGTCTGTCTATGTTACTTGGTGTCAGTGTATGTCTGTGTTACTTGGCGTAAGTGTGTGTCTGTGTTACTGGGTGTCAGTGTGTGTCTGTGATACTTGGTGTAAGTGTGTGTCTTTGTTACATGGTGTCCGTGTGTGTCTTTGTTACTTGGAGTCCGTGTGTGTCTGTGTTACTGGGTGTCAGTGTGTATCTGTGACACTAGGTGTCAGTATTTTGTTTAATTTAGAGATACAGCACAGAAACAGGCCCTTCGGCTCACCGAGTCTGTGCCGACCATCAACCACCCATTTCTGATAATCCTACACTAATTCCGTATTCCGATCACATCCCCAAGTGTCCCTATGTATTTCCCTACCACCGACCTATACAAGGGGCAATTTATGATGGCCAATTAACCTATCAACCTGCAAGTCTTTGGCATGTGGAAGGAAACCGGAGCACCCGAAGGAAACTCACGCAGACACAGGGAGAACTTGCAAACTCCGCACAGGCAGTACCCAGAATCGAACCCGGGTCCCTGGAGCTGTGAGGCTGCGGTGCTAAACACTGCACCAATGTCCCCCGCCCCCCCTGTGTGTGCCTGTGTTACTGGGTATCAGTGAATGTCTTTGTTACTTGGTGTCAGTGTATGTCTGTGTTACATGGTGTCAGTGTGTTTGTTTGTGTTACTGGGTGTCAGTGTGTGTCTGTGTTACTTGGTGTAAGTGTGTGTCTTTGTTGCTTGGTGTCCGTGTGTGTCTGTGTTACTGGGTGTCAGTGTATGTCTTTGTTACTGGGTGTCAGTGTATGTCTGTGTTACTTGGTGTCAGTGTGTTTGTTTGTGTTACTGGGTGTCAGTGTGTGTCTGTGTTACTTGGTGTAAGTATGTGTCTTTGTTACTTGGTGTCCGTGTGTGTCTGTGTTACTGGGTATCAGTGTATGCCTTTGTTACTTGGTGTCAGTGTATGTCTGTGTTACTTGGTGTAAGTGTGTGTATGTGTTACTGGGTATCAGTGTATGTCTTTGTTTCTTGGTGTCAGTGTATGTCTGTGTTACTTGGTGCAAGTGTGTGTCTGTGTTACATGGGTATCAGTGAATGTCTTTGTGACTTGGTGTCAGTGTATGTCTTTGTTACTGGGTGTCAGTGTGTGTCTTTGTGACTTTGTGTCAGAGTATGTCTTTGTTACTTGGTGCAAGTGTGTGTCTGTGTTACTTGGTATCAGTGTATGTCTTTGTTACTTGGTGTCAGTGTATGTCAAAATACTTGGTGTAAGTGTATGTCTTTGTTACTTGGTGTAAGTGTGTGTCTTTGTTACTTGGTGTCAGTGTATGTCTGTGTTACTTGGTGTAAGTGTGTGCCTGTTTTACTGGGTATCAGTGTATGTCTTTGTTACTTGGTGCCAGTGTATGTCTGTGTTACTTGGCGTAAGTGTGTGTCTGTGTTACTGGGTATCAGTGTGTGTCTGTGATACTTGGTGTAAGTGTGTGTCTTTGTTACTTGGTGTCCGTGTGTGTCTTTGTTACTTGGAGTCCGTGTGTGTCTGTGTTACTGGTTGCCAGTGTGTATCTGTGACACTAGGTGTCAGTATTTTGTTTAATTTAGAGATACAGCACTTAAACAGGCCCTTCGGCGCACCGAGTCTGTGCAAACCATCAACCACCCATTTATGATAATCCTACACTAATTCCGTATTCCGATCACATCCCCAAGTGTCCCTATATATTTCCCTACCACCGACCTATACAATGGGCAATTTATGATGGCCAATTAACCTATCAACCTGCAAGTCTTTGGCATGTGGGAGGAAACCGGAGCACCCGGAGGAAACTCACGCAGACACAGGGAGAACTTGCAAACTCCGCACAGGCAGTACCCAGAATCGAACCCGGGTCCCTGGAGCTGTGAGGCTGCGGTGCTAAACACTGCACCAATGTCCCCCGCCCCCCCCCCCCCAGTGTGTGCCTGTGTTACTGGGTATCAGTGTATGTCTTTGTTACTTGGTGTCAGTGTATGTCTGTGTTACATGGTGTCAGTGTGTTTGTTTGTGTTACTGGGTGTCAGTGTGTGTCTGTGTTACTTGGTGTAAGTGTGTGTCTTTGTTGCTTGGTGTCCGTGTGTGTCTGTGTTACTGGGTGTCACTGTATTTCTTTGTTACTGGGTGTCAGTGTGTGTCTTTGTGACTTTGTGTCAGAGTATGTCTTTGTTACTTGGTGCAAGTGTGTGTCTGTGTTACTTGGTATCAGTGTATGTCTTTGTTACTTGGTGTCAGTGTATGTCAAAATACTTGGTGTAAGTGTATGTCTTTGTTACTTGGTGTAAGTGTGTGTCTTTGTTACTTGGTGTCAGTGTATGTCTGTGTTACTTGGTGTAAGTGTGTGCCTGTTTTACTGGGTATCAGTGTATGTCTTTGTTACTTGGTGCCAGTGTATGTCTGTGTTACTTGGTGTAAGTGTGTGTCTTTGTTGCTTGGTGTCCGTGTGTGTCTGTGTTACTGGGTGTCACTGTATTTCTTTGTTACTGGGTGTCAGTGTAAGTCTTTGTTACTTGGTGTAAGTGTGTGTCTGTGCTACTGGGTATCAATGTCTGTCTTTGTTAGTTGGTGTAAGTGTGTGTCTGTGTTTCTGGGCATCAGTGTATGTCTCTGTTACTTGGTGTCAGTGTATATCTGTGTTCCTTGTTGTAAGTGTGTGTCTGTGTTACTGGGTATCAGTGTGTATCTGTGACACTAGGTGTCAGTATTTTGTTCAGTTTAGAGATACAGCACTTAAACAGGCCCTTCGGCCCACCGAGTCTGTGCCGAACATCAACCACCCATTTATGCTAATCCTACACTAATTCCGTATTCCGATCACATCCCCACCTGTCCCTATATATTTCCCCACCACCGACCTATACTAGGGGCAATTTATGATGGCCAATTAACCTATCAACCTGCAAGTCTTTGGCATGTGGGAGGAAAACGGAGCACCCGGAGGAAACTCACGCAGACACAGGGAGAACTTGCAAACTCTGCACAGGCAGTACCCAGAATCGAACCCTGGTCCCTGGAGCTGAGATGCTGCGGTGCGAAACACTGCTCCAACGTGCACCCCCCACCCCCCCACCCCAGTGTGTGCCTGTGTTACTGGGTATCAGTGTGTTTGTTTGTGTTACTGGGTGTCAGTGTGTGTCTGTGTGACTTGGTGTAAGTGTGTGTCTTTGTTACTTGGTGTCCTTGTGTGTCTGTGTTACTGGGTGTCATTGTATGTCTTTGTTACTGGGTGTCAGTGTATGTCTGTGTTACTTGGTGTCAGTGTGTTTGTTTGTGTTACTGGGTGTCAGTGTGTGTCAGTGTTACTTGGTATAAGTGTGTGTCTTTGTTAATTGGTGTCCGTGTGTGTCTGTGTTACTGGGTATCAGTGTATGCCTTTGTTACTCGGTGTCAGTGTATGTCTGTGTTACTTGGTGTAAGTATGTGTCTGTGTTACTGGGTATCAGTGTATGTCTTTGTTACTTGGTGTCAGTGTATGTCTGTGTTACTTGGTGTAAGTATGTGTCTGTGTTACTTGGTATCAGTGTATGTCTTTGTTACTTGGTGTCAGTGTATGTCAAAATACTTGGTGTAAGTGTATGTCTTTGTTACTTGGTGTCAGTGTATGTCTGTGTTACTTGGTGTCAGTGTATGTCTTTGTGACTTGGTGTCAGTGTATGTCTTTGTTATTGGGTGTCAGTGTGTGTCTTTGTGCCTTGGTGTCAGTGTATGTCTTTGTTACTTGTTGTAAGTGTGTGTCTGTGTTACTGGGTATCAGTGTATGTCTTTGTTACTTGGTGTAAGTGTGTGTCTGTGTTACTGGGTATCAGTGTATGTCTTTGTGACTTGGTGTCAGTGTATGTCTTTGTTATTGGGTGTCAGTGTGTGTCTTTGTGACTTGGTGTCAGTTTGTGTCTTTGTTACTTGGTGTAAGTGTGTGTCTGTGTTACTGGGTATCAGTGTATGACTTTTTTACTTGGTGTCAGTGTATGTCAAAATACTTGGTGTAAGTGTATGTCTTTGTTACTTGGTGTAATTGTCTGTCTTTGTTACTTGGTGTCAGTGTATGTCTGTGTTACTTGGTGTAAGTGTGTGCCTGTGTTACTGGGTATCAGTGTATGTCTTTGTTACTTAGTGTCAGTGTATGTCTGTGTTACTTGGTGTAAGTGTGTGTCTGTGTCACTGGGTGTCAGTGTGTGTCTGTGTTACTTGGTGTAAGTGTGTGTCTTTGTTACTTGGTGTCCGTGTGTGTCTGTGTTACTGGGTGTCAGTGTATGTCTTTGTGACTGGGTGTCAGTGTATGTCTTTTTTACTTGGTGTAAGTGTGTGTCTGTGTTACTGGGTATGAGTGTCTGTCTTTGTTACTTGGTGTAAGTGTGTGTCTGTGTTACTGGGTATGAGTGTCTCTCTTTGTTACTTGGTGTAAGTGTGTGTCTGTGTTACTGGGTATCAGTGTATTTCTTTGTTACTTTGTGTCAGTGTATGTCTTTGTAACTTGGTGAAAGTGTGTGTCTGTGTTGCTGGGTATCAGTGTATGACTTTTTTACTTGGTGTCAGTGTATGTCAAAATACTTGGTGTAAGTGTATGTCTTTGTTACTTGGTGTAATTGTCTGTCTTTGTTACTTGGTGTCAGTGTATGTCTGTGTTACTTGGTGTAAGTGTTTGTCTTTGTTACTTGGTGTAAGTGTATGTCTTTGTTACTTGGTGTCAGTGTATGTCTTTGTTATTTGGTGTCAGTGTATGTCTGTGTTACTTGGTGTAAGTGTGTGCCTGTGTTACTGGGTATCAGTGTATGTCTTTGTTACTTAGTCTCAGTGTATGTCTGTGTTACTTGGTGTAAGTGTGTGTCTGAGTCACTGGGTGTCAGTGTGTGTCTGTGTTACTTGGTGTAAGTGTGTGTCTTTGTTACTTGGTGTCCGTGTGTGTCTTTGTTACTGGGTGTCCGTGTGTGTCTGTTTCACTGGGTGTCCGTGTGTGTCTGTGTTACTGGGTGTCAGTGTATGTCTTTGTGACTGGGTGTCAGTGTATGTCTTTTTTACTTGGTGTAAGTGTGTGTCTGTGTTACTGGGTATGAGTGTCTGTCTTTGTTACATGGTGTAAGTGTGTGTCTGTGTTACTGGGTATCAGTGTATTTCTTTGTTACTTTGTGTCAATGTATGTCTTTGTTACTTGGTGAAAGTGTGTGTCTGTGTTGCTGGGTATCAGTGTATGTCTTTGTGACTTGGTGTCAGTGTATGTCTTTGTTACTTGGTGCCAGTCTGTGTCTTGTGACTTGGTGTCAGTGTATGTCTTTGTTACTTGGTGTAAGTGTGCGTCTGTGTTACTGGGTATCAGTGTATGTATTTGTCACTTGGTGTCAGTGTATGTCAAAATACTTGGTGTAAGTGTATGTCTTTGTTAATTGGTGTCAGTGTATGTCTGTGTTACTTGGTGCAGGTGTGTGTCTTTGTGACTTGGTGTAAGTGGATGTCTTTGTTACTTGGTGTCAGTGTATGTCTTTGTTACTTGGTGTCAGTGTGTGTCTGTGTTACTGGGTATCAGCGTATGTCTTTGTGACTTGGTATCAGTGTTTGTCTCTGTTACTTGGTGTCAGTGTATGTCTTTGTTACTTGGTGTAAGTGTGTGTCTGTGTTACTGGGTATCAGTGCATGTCTTTGTGACTTGGTGTCAGTGTGCGTCTTTGTGACTTGGTGTCAGTGTATGTCTTTATTACTTGGTGTAAGTGTGTGTCTGTGTTACTGGGTATCAGTGTATGTCTTTGTTACTTGGTGTCAGTGTATGTCAAAATACTTGGTGTAAGTGTATGTCTTTGTTACTGGGTGTCAGTGTATGTCTTTGTTACTTGGTGTCAGTGTATGTCTGTGTTACTTGGTGTAAGTGTGTGCCTGTGTTACTGGGTATCAGTGTATGTCTTTGTTACTTGGTGTCAGTGTATGTCTGTGTTACTTGGAGTCAGTGTGTGTCTGTGTTACTGGGTGTCAGTGTGTATCTGTGTTACTTGGTGTAAGTGTGTGTCTTTGTTACTTGGTGTCCGTGTGTGTCTTTGTTACTTGGTGTCTGTGTGTGTCTGTGTTACTGGGTGTCCGTGTGTGTCTGTGTTACTGGGTATCAGTGTATGTCTTTGTGACTTGGTATCAGTGTATGTCTTTGTGACTTGGTGTCAGTGTATGTCTTTGTTACTGGGTGTCAGTGTGTGTCTGTGTTACTTGGTGTCAGTGTATGTCTTTGTTCCTTGGTGTAAGTGCGTGTCTGTGTTACTGGGTATCAGTGTATGTCTTTGTGACTTGGTGTAAGTGGATGTCTTTGTTACTTGCTGTCAGTGTATCTCTTTGTTACTTGGTGTCAGTGTGTGTCTGTGTTAGTGCGTATCAGTGTATGTCTTTGTGACTTGGTGTGAGTGTATGTCTTTGTTACTGGGTGTCAGTGTATGTCTTTGTTACTTGGTGCAAGTGTGTCTCTGTGTGACAGGGTATCAGAGTCTGTCTTTGTTACTTGGTGTCAGTGTGTGTCTGTGTTACTGGGTATCAGTGGATGTCTTTGTGACTTGGTATCAGTGTATGTCTTTGTTACTTGGTGTCAGTCTGTGTCTTTGTGACTTGGTGTCAGTGCATGTCTTTGTTACTTGGTGTAAGTGTGTGTCTGTGAAACTGGGTATCAGTGTATGTCTTTGTTACTTGGTGTCAGTGTATGTCAAAATACTTGGTGTAGGTGTATGTCTTTGTTACTTGGTGTCAATGGATGTCTGAGTTTCTTGGTGTAAGTGTGTGTCTTCGTTACTTGGTGTAAGTGGATGTCTTTGTTACTTGGTGTCAGTGTATGTCTTTGTTACTTGGTGTCAGTGTGTGTCTGTGTTACTGGGTATCAGTGTATGTCTTTGTGACTTGGTATCAGTGTATGTCTTTGTGACTTGGTGTCAGTGTATGTCTTTGTGACTGGGTGTCAGTGTGTGTCTGTGTTACTTGGTGTCAGTGTATGTCTTTGTTACTTGGTGTAAGTGTGTGTCTGTGTAACTGGGGATCAGTGTATGTCTTTGTGACTTGGTGTCAGTGTGTGTCTTTGTGACTTGGTGTTAGTGTATGTCTTTGTTACTTGGAGTAAATGTGTGTCTGTGTTACTGGGTATCAGTGTATGCCTTTGTTACTTGGTGTCAGTGTATGTCAAAATACTTGTTGTAAGTGTATGTCTTTGTTACTTGGTGTCAGTGTATGTCTGTGTTACTTGGTGCAAGTGTGTGTCTTTGTTACTTGGTGTAAGTGGATGTCTTTGTTACTTGGTGTCAGTGTATCTCTTTGTTACTTGGTGTCAGTGTGTTTCTGTGTTACTGGGTATCAGTGTGTGTCTTTGTGACTTGGTGTCAGTGTATGTCTTTGTTACTGGGTATCAGTGTGTGTCTGTGTTACTTGGTGTCAGTGTATGTCTTGGTTACTGTTTATCAGTGTTTCTCTGTGTTACTGGGTGTCAGTGTGTGTTTGTTTGTGTTACTGGGTGTCAGTGTGTCTCTGTGACACTCGTGTCAGTATTTAGTTCAGTTTCGGGATACAGCACTTAAACAGGCCCTTCGGCCCACCGAGTCTTTGCCGACCATCAACCACCCATTTATGCTGATCCTACACTAATTCCGTATTCCGATCACATCCCCACCTGTCCCTATATATTTCCCTACCACCTACCTACACTAGGGGCAATTTATGATGGCCAATTAACCTTTCAACCTGCAATTCTTTGGCATGTGGGAGGAAAGCGGAGCACCCGGAGAAAACTCACGCAGACACAGGGAGAACTTGCAAACTCCGCTCAGGCAGTACCCAGAATAGAACACGGGTCCCTGGAGCTGTGAGGCTGCGGTGCGAAACACTGCGCCAATGTGCCCCCCCCCGCCCACCCCCCCCCCCCCCCCCCGCCACTGTGCGTGCCTGTGTTACTGGCTATCAGTGTATGTCTTTGTTACTTGGTGTCAGTGTATGTCTGTGTTACTTGGTGTCAGTGTGTTTGTTGATGTCACTGGGTGTCAGTGTGTGTCTGTGTTACTTGGAGTAAGTGTGTGTCTTTGTTACTCGGTGTCCGTGTGTCTGTGTTACTGGGTGTCAGTGTTTGTCTTTGTTACTGGGTGGCAGTGTATGTCTTTGTGACTTGGTGTCAGTGGATGTCTTTGTTACTGGGTGTCAGTGTGTGTCTGTGTTACTTGGTGTCAGTGTATGTCTTGGTTACTGTTTATCAGTGTTTCTCTGTGTTACTGGGTGTCAGTGTGTGTTTGTTTGTGTTACTGGGTGTCAGTGTGTATCTGTGACACCCGGTGTCATTATTTAGTTTAGTTTCGGGATACAGCACTTAAACAGGCCCTTCGGCCCACCGAGTCTGTGCCGACCATCAACCACCCATTTATGCTGATCCTACACTAATTCCGTATTCCGATCACATCCGAACCTGTCCCTATCTATTTCCCTACCACCTACCTATACTAGGGGCAATTTATGATGGCCAATTAACCTATCAACCTGCAAGTCTTTGGCATGTGGGAGGAAACCGGAGCACCCGGAGGAAACTCACGCAGACACAGGGAGAACTTGCAAACTCCGCTAAGGCAGTACCCAGAATAGAACCCGGGTCCCTGGAGCTGTGAGGCTGCGGTGCGAAACACTGCGCCAATGTGCACCCCCCCCCCCCCCCCCCGCAGTGCGTGCCTGTGTTACTGGCTATCAGTGTATGTCTTTGTTACTTGGTGTCAGTGTATGTCTGTGTTACTTGGTGTCAGTGTGTTTCTTGGTGTTACTGGGTGTCAGTGTGTGTCTGTGTTACTTGGTGTAAGTGTGTGTCTTTGTTACTCGGTGTCCGTGTGTCTGTGTTACTGGGTGTCAGTGTTTGTCTTTGTTACTGGGTGTCAGTGTATGTCTTTGTTACTTGGTGTAAGTAAGTGTCTGTGTTACTGGGTATCACTGTCTGTCTTTGTTACTTGGTGTAAGTGTGTGTCTGTGTTACTGGGTATCAGTGTATTTCTTTGTTACTTGGTGTCAGTGTATGTCTTTGTTACTTGGTGTAAGTGTGTGTCTGTGTTACTGGGTATCAGTGTATGTTTTTGCGACTTGGTGTCAGTGTATGTCTTTGTTACTTGGTGTCAGTCTGTGTCTTTGTGACTTGGTGTCAGTGTATGTCTTTGTTACTTGGTGTAAGTGTGTTTCTGTGTTACTGGGTAACAGTGTATGTCTTCGTTACTTGGTGTCAGTGTATGTCAAAATACTTGGTGTAAGTTTATGTCTTTGTTACTTGGTGTCAGTGTATGTCTGTGTTACTTGGTGCAAGTGTGTGTCTTTGTTACTTGGTGGAAGTGGATGTCTTTGTTACTTGGTGTCAGTGTATGTCTTTCTTACTTGGTGTCAGTGTGTGTCTGTGTTACTGGGTATCAGTGTTTGTCTTTGTGACTTGGTATCATTATATGTCATTGTGACTTGGTGTCAGTGTATGTCTTTGTTACTTGGTGTAAGTGTGTGTCTGTGTTACTGGGTGTCAGTGTTTGTCTTTGTTACTGGGTGTCAGTGTATGTCTTTGTAACTTGGTGTAAGTGTGTGTCTGTGTAACTGGGTATCACTGTCTGTCTTTGTTACTTGGTGTAAGTGTGTGTCTGTTTTACTGGGTATCAGTGTATGTCTTTGTGACTTGGTATCAGTGTATGTCTTTGTTACTTGGTGTCTGTCAGTGTCTTTGTGACTTGGTGTCAGTGTATGTCTGTGTTACATGGTGCAAGTGTGTGTCTTTGTTACTTGGTGTAAGTGGATGTCTTTGTTACTTGGTGTCAGTGTATGTCTTTGTTGCTTGGTGTAAGTGTATGTCAAAATACTTGGTGTAAGTGTATGTCTTTGTTACTTGGTTTCAGTGTATGTCTGTGTTACTTGGTGCAAGTGTGTGTCTTTGTTACTTGGTGTAAGTGGATGTCTTTGTTACTTGGTGTCAGTGTATGTCTTTGTTGCTTGGTGTCAGTGTGTGTCTGTGTTACTGGGTATCAGTGTATGTCTTTGTGACTTGGTATCAGTGTATGTCTTTGTGACTTGGTGTCAGTGCATGTCTTTTTTACTGTTTATCAGTGTTTCTCTGTGTTACTGGGTGTCAGTGTGTGTTTGTTTGTGTTACAGGGTGTCATTGTGTATCTGTGACACTCGGTGTCAGTATTTAGTTTAGTTTCGGGATACAGCACTTAAACAGGCCCTTCGGCCCACCGAGTCTGTGCCGACCATCGACCACCCATTTGTGCTGATCCGACACGAATTCCGTATTCCGATCACATTCCCACCTGTCCCTATATATTTCCCTACCACCAACCTATACTAGGGGCAATTTATGATTGCCAATTAACCTATCAACCTGCAAGTCTTTGGCATGTGGGAGGAAACCGGAGCACCCGGAGGAAACTCACGCAGACAGAGGGAGAAATTGCAAACTCCGCACAGGCAGTACCCAGAATCGAACCCAGGTCCCTGTAGCTGTGAGGCTGCGGTGCGAAACACTGCGCCAATGTGCACCCACCACCCCCCACCCCCCCTCCCCCAACCCCACACAGTGTGTGCCTGTGTTACTGGCTATCAGTGTATGTCTTTGTTACTTGGTGTCAGTGTATGTCTGTGTTACTTGGTGTCAGTGTGTTTATTTGTGTTACTGGGTGTCAGTGTGTGTCTATGTTACTTGGTGTAAGTGTGTGTCTTTGTTTCTTGGTCTCCGTGTGTGTCTGTGTTACTCAATGTCAGTGTATGTCTTTGTTACTGGGTGTCAGAGTGAGTCTTTGTTACTGGGTGTAAGTGTGTGTCTGTGTTACTGGGGATCAGTGTCTGTCTTTGTTACTTGGTGTAAGTGTGTGTCTGTGTTACTGGGTATCAGTGTATGTCTTTGTTAATTGTTGTCAGTGTATGTCTGTGTTACTTGGTGTAAGTGTGTGCCTGTGTTACTGGGTATCAGTGTATGTCTTTGTTACTTTTTGTCAGTGAATGTCAAAATACTTGGTGTAAGTGTATGTCTTTGTTTCTTGGTGTAATTGTCTGTCTTTGTTCCTTGGTGTCAGAGAATGTCTGTGTTACCTGGTGTAAGTGTGTGTCTTTGTTACTTGGTGTCAGTGTATGTCTTTGTTACTTGGTGTCAGTGCATGTCTTTGTTACTTGGTGTCAGTGAATGTCAAAATACTTGGTGTAAGTGTATGTCTTTTGTTTCTTGGTGTAATTGTCTGTCTTTGTTACTTGGTGTCAGTGTATGTCTGTGTTACTTGGTGTAATTGTGTGTCTTTGTTACTTGATGTAAGTGTGTGTCTTTGTTACTTCGTGTCAGTGTTTGTCTTTGTGACTTGGTGTCCGTGTGTGTCTGTGTTACTGGGTGTCAGTGTATGTCTTTGTGACTGGGTGTCAGTGTATGTCTTTGTTACTTGGTGTAAGTGTGTGTCTGTGTTACTGGGTTTCAGTGTATGTCTTTGTTACTTGGTGTAAGTGTGTGTCTGTGTTACTGGGTATCACTGTCTGTCTTTGTTACTTGGTGTAAGTGTGTGTCTGTGTTACTGGGTATCAGTATATGTCTTTGTGACTTGGTATCAGTGTATGTCTTGGTTACTTGGTGTCAGTCTGTGTCTTTGTGACTTGGTGTCAGTGTATGTCTGTGTTACTTGGTTCAAGTGTGTGTCTTTGTTACTTGTTGTAAGTGGATGTCTTTGTTACTTGGTGTCAGTGTATGTCTTTGTTGCTTGGTGTAAGTGTATGTCAAAATACTTGGTGTCAGTGTATGTCTTTGTTACTTGGTGTCAGTGTATGTCTGTGTTACTTGGTGCAAGTGTGTGTCTTTGTTACTTGGTGTAAGTGGATGTCTTTGTTACTGGGTGTCAGTGTATGTCTTTGTTGCTGGTGTCAGTGTGTGTCTGTGTTACTGGGTATCAGTGTATGTCTTTGTGACTTGGTATCAGTGTAGTCTTTGTGACTTGGTGTCAGTGCATGTCTTTGTTACTGTTTATCAGTGTTTCTCTGTGTTACTGGGTGTCAGTGTGTGTTTGTTTGTGTTACAGGGTGTCATTGTGTATCTGTGACACTCGGTGTCAGTATTTAGTTTAGTTTCGGGATACAGCACTTAAACAGGCCCTTCGGCCCACCGAGTCTGTGCCGACCATCGACCACCCATTTGTGCTGATCCGACACGAATTCCGTATTCCGATCACATCCCCACCTGTCCCTATATATTTCCCTACCACCTACCTATACTAGGGGCAATTTATGATGGCCAATTAACCTATCAACCTGCAAGTCTTTGGCATGCGGGAGGAAACCGGAGCACCCGGAGGAAACTCACGCAGACAGAGGGAGAACTTGCAAACTCCGCACAGGCAGTACCCAGAATCGAACCCAGGTCCCTGTCGCTGTGAGGCTGCGGTGCGAAACACTGCGCCAATGTGCACCCACCACCCCCCACCCCCCACCCCCAACCCCACAAAGTGTGTGCCTGTGTTACTGGCTATCAGTGTATGTCTTTGTTACTTGGTGTCAGTGTATGTCTGTGTTACTTGGTGTAAGTGTGTGTCTTTGTTACTTGGTGTAAGTGTGTGTCTTTGTTACTTCGTGTCCGTGTGTGTCTTTGTGACTTGGTGTCCGTGTGTGTCTGTGTTACTGGGTGTCAGTGTCTGTCTTTGTGACTGGGTGTCAGTGTATGTCTTTGTTACTTGGTGTAAGTGTGTGTCTGTGTTACTGGGTTTCAGTGTATGTCTTTGTTACTTGGTGTCAGTGTATGTCAAAATACTTAGTGTAAGTGTATGTCTTTGATACTTGGTGTCAGTGTATGTCTGTGTTACTTGCAAGTGTGTGTCTTTGTTACTTGGTGTAAGTGGATGTCTTTGTTACTTGGTGTCAGTGTATGTCTTTGTTACTTGGTGTCAGTGTGTGTCTGTGTTACTGGGTATCAGTGTATGTCTTTGTGACTTGGTATCAGTGTATGTCTTTGTGATTTGGTGTCAGTGTATGTCTTTGTTACTGGGTGTCAGTGGGTTTGTTTGTGTTACTGGGTGTCTGTGTGTGTCTGTGTTACTTGGTGTAAGTGTGTGTCTTTGTTACTTGGTGTCCGTGTGTGTCTGTGTTACTGGGTGTCAGTGTATGTCTTTGTTACTGGGTGTCAGTGTAAGTCTTTGTTACTTGGTGTAAGTGTGTGTCTGTGTTACTGGGTATCAGTGTCTGTCTTTGTTACTTGGTGTAAGTGTGTGTCTGTGTTACTGCGTATCAGTGTATGTCTTTGTTAATTGTTGTCAGTGTATGTCTGTGTTACTTGGTGTAAGTGTGTGTCTGTGTCACTGGGTATCAGTGTATGTCTTTGTGACTTGGTGTCAGTGTATGTCTTTGTTACTGGGTGTCAGTGTGTGTCTTTGTGACTTTGTGTCAGTGTATGTCTTTGTTACTTGGTGTCAGTGTGTGTCTGTGTTACTGGGTATCAGTGTATGTCTTTGTGACTTGGTATCAGTGTATGTCTTTGTGACTTGGTGTCAGTGTATGTCTTTGTTACTGGGTGCCAGTGTGTTTGTTTGTGTTACTGGGTGTCAGTGTGTGTCTGTGTTACTTGGTGTAAGTGTGTGTCTGTGTTACTGGGTATCAGTGTATGTCTTTGTTACTTGTTGTCAGTGTATGTCTGTGTTACTTGGTGTATGTGTGTGTCTTTGTTACTGGGTGTCAGTGTGTGTCTTTGTGACTTTGTGTCAGTGTATGTGTTTGTTACTTTGTGCAAGTGTGTGTCTGTGTTACTGGGTGTCAGTGTATGTCTTTGTTACTTGGTGTCAGTGTATGTCAGTGTTACGTGGTGTAAGTGTGTGTCTGTGTTACTGGGTGTCAGTGTGTGTCTGTGTTACTTGGTGTAAGTGTGTGTCTTTGTTACTTTCTGTTCGTGTGTGTCTTTGTTACTTGGTGTCCGTGTGTGTCTGTGTTACTGGGTGTCAGTGTATGTCTTTGTTACTGGGTGTCAGTGTATGTCTTTGTTACTTGGTGTAAGTGTGTGTCTGTGTTACTGGGTTTCAGTGTATGTCTTTGTTACTTGGTGTCAGTGTATGTCAAAATACTGAGTGTAAGTGTATGTCTTTTTTACTTGGTGTCAGTGTATGTCTGTGTTACTTGGTGCAAGTGTGTGTCTTTGTTACTTGGTGTCAGTGTGTGTCTGTGTTACTGGGTATCAGTGTATGTCTTTGTGACTTGGTATCAGTGTCTGTCTTTGTGACTTGGTGTCAGTGTATGTCTTTGTTACTGGGTGTCAGTGTTTGTCTTTGTTACTGTTTATCAGTGTTTCTCTGTGTTACTGGGTGTCAGTGTCTGTTTGTTTGTGTTGCTGGGTGTCAGTGTGTATCTGTGACACTAGGTGTCAGTATTTAGTTTAGTTTCGAGAGACAGCACTTGAGCAGGCCCTTTGGCCCACCGAGTCTGTGCCGACCATCGACCACACATTTATACTAATCCTACACTAATCCCGTATTCCTATCACATCCCCACCTGTCCCTATATATTTCCCTACCACCTACCTATACGAGGGGTAATTTATGATGGCCAATTAACCTATCAACCTGCAAGTCTTTGGCATGTGGGCGGAAACCGGAGCACCCGGAGGAAACTCACGCAGACACAGGGAGAACTTGTAAACTACGCACAGGCAGTACCCAGAATCGAACCCGGGTCCCTGGAGTTGTGAGGCTGCGGTGCTAAACACTGCGCCAATGTCCCCAGCCAAACCCCTTCCCAGTGTGTGCCTGTGTAACTGGGTATCAATGTATGTCTTTGTTACTTGGTGTCAGTGTGTGTCTGTGTTACTTGGTGTAAGTGTGTGTCTTTGTTACTTGGTGTCAGTGTGTGTCTGTGTTACTGGGTGTAAGTGTGTGTCTGTGTTACTGGGTATCAGTGTCTGTCTTTGTTACTTGGTGTAAGTTTGTGTCTGTGTTACTGTGTATCAGTGTCTGTCTTTGTTACTTGGCGTAAGTGTGTGTCTGTGTTACTGGGTATTAGTGTATGTCTTTGTTACTTGGTGTCAGTGAATGTCTCTGTTACTTGGTGTAAGTGAGTGTCTGTGTTACTTCGTGTAAGTGTTTGTCTTTGTTACTTGGTCTCCGTGTGTGTCTTTGTTACTTGGTGTCAGTGTGTGTCTATGTTACTGGGTGTAAGTGTGTGTCTGTGTTACTGGGTATCAATGTATGTCTTTGTTACTTGGTGTCAGTGTGTGTCTGTGTTACTTGGTGTAAGTGTGTGTCTTTGTTACTTGGTGTCAGTGTGTGTCTGTGTTACTTGGTGTAAGTGTATGTCTTTGTTACTTGGTGTCAGTGAATGTCTCTGTTACTTGGTGTAAGTGAGTGTCTGTGTTACTTCGTGTAAGTGTTTGTCTTTGTTACTTGGTCTCCGTGTGTGTCTTTGTTACTTGGTGTCCGTGTGTGTCTGTGTTACTGGGTGTCAGTGTATGTCTTTGTTACTGGGTTTCAGTGTATGTCTTTGTTACTTGGTGTAAGTGTGTGTCTGTGTTAGTGGGTATCAGTGTCTGTCTTTGTTACTTGGTGTCAGTGTCAGTCTTTGTTACTGGGTGTCAGTGTGTGTCTTTGTGACCTGGTGTCAGTGTATGTCTTTGTTACTTGGTGTAAGTGTGTGTCTGTATTACTGGGTATCAGTGTATGTCTTTGTTACTTGGTGTCAGTGTACGTCAAAATACTTGGTGTAAGTGTATGTCTTTGTTACTTGGTGTCAGTGTATGTCTGTGTTACTTGGTGCAAGTGTGTGTCTTTGTCACTTGGTGTAAGTGGATGTCTTTGTTACTTGGTGTCAGTGTATGTCTTTGTTACTTGGTGTCAGTGTGTGTCTGTGTTACTGGGTATCAGTGTATGTCTTTGTGACTTGGTATCAGTGTATGTCTTTGTGACTTGGTGTCAGTGTATGTCTTTGTTACTGTGTGTCAGTGTGTTTCTGTGTTACTTGGTTTCAGTGTATGTCTTTGTCACTGTTTATCAGTGTTTATCTGTGTTACTGGGTGTCAATGTGTGTTTGTTTGTGTTGCTGGATGTCAGTGTGTATCTGTGACACTAGGTGTCAGTATTTTGTTTAGTTTGGAGAGACAGCACTTAAACAGTCCATTCGGCCCACCGAGTCTGTGCCGACCATCAACCACCCATTTATGCTAATCCTACACTAATTCCGTATTCCGATCACATCCCCACCTGTCCCTATATATTTCCCTACCACGTACCTATACTCGGGGCAATTTATGATGGCCAATTAACATATCAACCTGCAAGTCTTTGGCATGTGGGAGGAAACCGGAGCACCCGGAGGAAACTCACGCAGACACAGGGAGAACTTGCAAACTCCGCACAGGCAGTACCCAGAATCGAACCCGGGTCCCTGGAGCTGTGAGGCTGCGGTGCTAAACACTGCGCCAATGTCTCCCCCGCCCCTCCCCCCCCCCCCCCCGCCGCCCCCAGTGTGTGCCTGTGTCACTGGGTATCAGTGTATGTCTTTGTTACTTGGTGTCAGTGTATGTCTGTGTTACTTGGTGTCAGTGTGTTTGTTTGTGTTACTGGGTGTCAGTGTGTGTCTGTGTTACTTGGTGGAAGTGTGTGTCTTTGTTACTTGGTGTCCGTGTGTGTCTGTGTTACTGGGTGTCAGTGTATGTCTTTGTTACTGGGTGTCAGTGTGTGTCTGTGTTACTGGGTATCAGTGTCTGTCTTTGTTACTTGGTGTAAGTGTGTGTCTGTGTTACTGGGTATCAGTGTATGTCTTTGTTAATTGTTGTCAGTGTATGTCTGTGTTACTTGGTGTAAGTGTGTGTCTGTGTTACTGGGTATCAGTGTATGTCTTTGTTACTTTGTGTCAGTGAATGTCAAAATACTTGGTGTAAGTGTATGTCTTTGTTTCTTGGTGTAATTGTCTGTCTTTGTTACTTGGTGTCAGTGTATGTCTGTGTTACTTGGTGTCAGTGTTTGTCTTTGTTACTTGGTGTCAGTGTATGTCTTTGTTACTTGGTGTCAGTGAATGTCAAAATACTTGGAATAAGTGTATGTCTTTGTTTCTTGGTGTAATTGTCTGTCTTTGTTACTTGGTGTCAGTGTATGTCTGTGTTACTTGGTGTAAGTGTGTGTCTTTGTTACTTGGTGTAAGTGTGTGTCTTGGTTACTTGGTGTCCGTGTGTGTCTTTGTGACTTGGTGTCCGTGTGTGTCAGTGTTACTGGGTGTCAGTGTATGTCTTTGTGACTGGGTGTCATTGTATGTCTTTGTTACTTGGTGTAATTGTGTGTCTGTGTTACTGGGTTTCAGTGTATGTCTTTGTTACTTGGTGTCAGTGTATGTCTGTGTTACTTGTTGCAAGTGTGTGTCTTTGTAACTTGGTGTAAGTGGATGTCTTTGTTACTTGGTGTCAGTGTATGTCTTTATTACTTGTTGTCAGTGTGTGTCTGTGTTACTGGGTATCAGTGTATGTCTTTGTGACTTGGTGTCAGTGTATGTCTTTGTTACTGGGTGTCAGTGTGTTTGTTTGTGTTACTGGGTGGCAGTGTGTGTCTGTGTTACTTGGTGTAAGAGTGTGTCTTTGTTACTTGGTGTCCGTGTGTGTCTGTGTTACTGGGTGTCAGTGTATGTCTTTGTTACTGGGTGTCAGTGTAAGTCTTTGTTACTTGGTGTAAGTGTGTGTCTGTGTTACTGGGTATCAGTGTCTGTCTTTGTTACTTGGTGTAAGTGTGTGCCTGTGTTACTGGGTATCAGTGTATGTCTTTGTTACTTGTTGTCAGTGTATGTCTGTGTTACTTGGTGTAAGTGTGTGTCTGTGTCACTGGGTATCAGTGTATGTCTTTGTGACTTGGTGTCAGTGTATGTCTTTGTTACTGGGTGTCAGTGTGTGTCTTTGTGACTTTGTGTCAGTGTATGTCTTTGTTACTTGGTGCAAGTGGGTGACTGTGTTACTAGGTGTCAGTGTATGTATTTGTTACTTGGAGTCAGTGTATGTCAGTGTTACTTGGTGTAATTGTTGTCTGTGTTTCTGGGTATCAGTGTATGTCTTTGTTACTTGTTGTCAGTGTGTGTTACTTGGTGTAAGTGTGTGTATCTCTGTGTTACTTGGTGTAAGTGTGTGTCTGTGTCACTGGGTATCAGTGTCTGTCTCTGGTACTTGGTGTCAGTGTCTGTCTTTGTTACTGGGTGTCAGTGTGTGTCTTTGTGACTTGTTGTCACTGTATGTCTTTGTTACTTGGTGTAAGTGTGTGTCTGTGTTACTGGGTATCAGTGTATGTCTTTGTTACTGGGTGTCAGTGTATGTCAAAATACTTGGTGTAAGTGTATGTCTTTGTTACTTGGTGTCAGTGTATGTCTGTGTTACTTGGTGCAGGTGTGTGTCTTTGTCACTTGGTGTAAGTGGATGTCTTTGTTACTTGGTGTCAGTGTATGTCTTTGTTACTTGGTGTCAGTGTGTGTCTGTGTTACTGGGTATCAGTGTATGTCTTTGTGACTTGGTATCAGTGTATGTCTTGGTGACTTGGTGTCAGTGTATGTCTTTGTTACTGTGTGTCTGTGTGTTTCTGTGTTACTTGGTGTCAGTGTATGTCTTTGTCACTGTTTATCAGTGTTTATCTGTGTTACTGGGTGTCAGTGTGTGTTTGTTTGTGTTGCTGGATGTCAGTGTGTGTCTGTGACACTAGGTGTCAGTATTTTGTTTAGTTTGGAGAGACAGCACTTAAACAGTCCATTAGGCCCACCGAGTCTGTGCCGACCATCAACCACCCATTTATGCTAATCTACACTAATTCCGTATTCCGATCACATCCCCACCTGTCCCTATGTATTTCCCTACCACCTACCTATACTCGGGGCAATTTATGATGGCCAATTAACCTATCAACCTGCAAGTCTTTGGCATGTGGGAGGAAACCGGAGCACCCGGAGGAAACTCACGCAGACAGAGGGAGAACTTGCAAACTCCGCACAGGCAGTACCCAGAATCGAACCCGGGTCCCTGGAGCTGTGAGGCTGCGGTGCTAAACACTGCGCCAATGTCTCCCACGCACCCCACCCCCCGCCGCCCCCAGTGTGTGCCTGTGTCACTGGGTATCAGTGTATGTCTTTGTTACTTGGTGTCAGTGTATGTCTGTGTTACTTGGTGTCAGTGTGTTTGTTTGTGTTACTGGGTGTAAGTGTGTGTCTTTGTTACTTGGTGTCCGTGTGTGTCTGTGTTACTGGGTGTCAGTGTATGTCTTTGTTACTGGGTGTCAGTGTAAGTCTTTGTTACTGGGTGTAAGTGTGTGTCTGTGTTACTGGGTATCAGTGTCTGTCTTTGTTACTTGGTGTAAGTGTGTGTCTGTGTTACTGGGTATCAGTGTATGTCTTTGTTAATTGTTGTCAGTGTATGTCTGTGTTACTTGGTGTAAGTGTGTGTCTGTGTTACTGGGTATCAGTGTATGTCTTTGTTACTTTGTGTCAGTGAATGTCAAAATACTTGGTGTAAGTGTATGACTTTGTTTCTTGGTGTAATTGTCTGTCTTTGTTACTTGGTGTCAGTGTATGTCTGTGTTACTTGGTGTAAGTGTGTGTCTTTGTTTCTTGGTGTCAGTGTATGTCTTTGTTACTTGGTGTCAGTGTATGACTTTGTTACTTGGTGTCAGTGAATGTCAAAATACTTGTTGTAAGTGTATGTCTTTGTTTCTTGGTGTAATTGTCTGTCTTTGTTACTTGGTGTCAGTGTATGTCTGTGTTACTTGGTGTATGTGTGTGTCTTTGTTACTTGGTGTAAGAGTGTGTCTTTGTTACTTGGTGTCCGTGTGTGTCTGTGTTACTGGGTATCAGTGTCTGTTTTTGTTACTTGGTGTCAGTGTCTGTCTTTGTTACTGGGTGTCAGTGTATGTCTTTGTGACTGGGTGTCAGTGTATGTCTTTGTTACTTGGTGTAAGTGTGTGTCTGTGTTACTGGGTTTCAGTGTATGTCTTTGTTACTTGGTGTCAGTGTGTGTCAAAATACTTAGTGTAAGTGTATGTCTTTGTTACTTGGTGTCAGTGTATGTCTGTGTTACTTGTTGCAAGTGTGTGTCTTTGTTACTTGGTGTAAGTGGATGTCTTTGTTACTTGGTGTCAGTGTATGTCTTTGTTACTTGGTGTCAGTGTGTGTCTGTGTTATTGGGTATCAGTGTTTGTCTTTGTGACTTGGTATCAGTGTATGTCTTTGTGACTTGGTGTCAGTGTATGTCTTTGTTACTGGGTGTCAGTGTGTTTGTTTGTGTTACTGGGTGTCAGTGTGTGTCTGTGTTACTTGGTGTAAGTGTGTGTCTTTGTTTCCTGGTGTCCGTGTGTGTCTGTGTTACTTGGTGTAAGTGTGTGTCTGTGTTACTGGGTATCAGTGTATGTCTTTGTTACTTGTTGTCAGTGTATGTCTGTGTTACTTGGTGTATGTGTGTGTCTGTGTCACTGGGTATCAGTGTATGTCTTTGTGACTTGGTGTCAGTGTATGTCTTTGTTACTGGGTGTCAGTGTGTGTCTTTGTGACTTTGTGTCAGTGTATGTCTTTGTTACTTTGTGCAAGTGTGTGTCTGTGTTACTGGGTGTCAGTGTATGTCTTTGTTACTTGGTGTCAGTGTATGTCAGTGTTACTTGGTGTAAGTGAGTGTCTGTGTTACTGGGTGTCAGTGTGTGTCTGTGTTACTTGGTGTAAGTGTGTGTCTTTGTTACTTGGTGTTCGTGTGTGTCTTTGTTACTTGGTGTCCGTGTGTGTCTGTGTTACTGGGTGTCAGTGTATGTCTTTGTTACTTGGTGTCAGTGTATGTCAGTGTTACTTGGTGTAAGTGAGTGTCTGTGTTACTGGGTGTCAGTGTGTGTCTGTGTTACTTGGTGTAAGTGTGTGTCTGTGTTACTTGGTGTAAGTGTGTGTCTTTCTTACTTGGTGTCCGTGTGTGTCTGTGTTACTGGGTGTCAGTGTATGTCTTTGTTACTGGGTGTCAGTGTATGCCTTTGTTACTTGGTGTAAGTGTGGGTCTGTGTGACTGGGTTTCAGTGTATGTCTTTGTTACTTGGTGTCAGTGTATGTCAAAATACTGAGTGTAAGTGTCTGTCTTTGTTACTTGGTGTCAGTGTATGTCTGTGTTACTTGGTGCAAGTGTGTGTCTTTGTTACTTGGTGTAAGTGGATGCCTTTGTTACTTGGTGTCAGTGTATGTCTTTGTTACTTGGTGTCAGTGTGTGTCTGTGTTACTGGGTATCAGTGTATGTCTTTGTGACTTGGTATCAGTGTATGTCTTTGTGACTTGGTGTCAGTGTATGTCTTTGTTACTGGGTGTCAGTGTTTGTCTATGTTACTGTTTATCAGTGTTTCTCTGTGTTCCTGGGTGTCAGTGTGTGTTTGTTTGTGTTGCTGGGTGTCAGTGTGTATCTGTGACACTAGGTGTCAGTATTTAGTTTAGTTTCGAGAGACAGCACTTAAACAGGCCCTTCGGCCCACCGAGTCTGTGCCGACCATCGACCACCCATTTATGCTAATCCTAGACTAATTCCGTATTCCGATCACATCCCCACCTGTCCCTATATATTTCCCTACCACCTACCAATACTAGGGGCAATTTATGATGGCCAATTAACCGATCAACCTGCAAGTCTTTGGCATGTGGGAGGAAACCGGAGCACCGGGAGGAAACTCACGCAGACACAGGGAGAAGTTGCAAACTACGCACAGGCAGTAACCAGAATCGAACCCGGGTCCCTGGAGTTGTGAGGCTGCGGTGCTAAACACTGCGCCAATGTCCCCACTTCCACCCCTTCCCAGTGTGTGCCTGTGTAACTGGGTATCAGCGTATGTCTTTGTTGCTTGGTGTCAGTGTATGTCTGTGTTACTTGGTGTCAGTGTGTTTGTTTGTGTTACTGGGTGTCAGTGTTTGTCTGTGTTACTTGGTGTAAGTGTATGTCTGTGTTACTTGGTGTAAGTGTGTGTCTGTGTTACTTGGTGTAAGTGTGTGTCTGTGTTACTTGGTGTAAGTGTGTGTCTGTGTTAATTGGTGTCAGTGTATGTCTTTGTTACTTGGTGTCAGTCTATGTCTGTGTTACTTGGTGTAAGTGTGTGTCTTTGTTACTTGGTGTCAGTGTATGTCTTTGTTACTTGGTGTAAGTGTGTGTTTTGTGTTCCTTGGTGTAAGTGTGTGTCTGTGTTACTTGGTGTCAGTGTTTTTCTTTGTTACTTGGTGTCAGTGTATGTCTGTGTCACTTGGTGTCAGTGTGTTTGTTTGTGTTACTGGTGTCAGTGTGTGTCTGTGTTACTTGGTGTAAGTATGTGTCTTTGTTACTTGGTGTCCGTGTGTGCCTGTTTTACTGGGAGTCAGTGCATGTCTTTGTTACTTGGTGTCCGTGTGTGTCTGTGTTACTGGTTGTCAGTGTATGTCTTTGTTACTGGGTGTCAGTGTATGTCTTTGTTACTTGGTGTAAGTGTGTGTCTGTGTCACTTGGTGTCAGTGTGTTTGTTTGTGTTACTGGGTGTCAGTGTGAGTCTGTGTTACTTGGTGTAAGTATGTGTCTTTGTTACTTGGCGTCCGTGTGTGTCTGTTTTACTGGGAGTCAGTGTATGTCTTTGTTTCTTGGTGTCAGTCTATGTCTGTGTTACTTGGTGTTAGTGTGTGTCTTTTTTACTTGGCGTCAGTGTATGTCTTTGTTACTTGGTGTAAGAGTGTGTTTTGTGTTACTTGGTGTAAGTGTGTGTCTGTGTTACTTGGTGTCGGTGTTTTTCTTTGTTACTTGGTGTCAGTGTATGTCTGTGTCACTTGGTGTCAGTGTGTTTGTTTGTGTTACTGGGTGTCAGTGTGTGTCTGTGTTACTTGGTGTAAGTATGTGTCTTTGTTACTTGGTGTCCGTGTGTGTCTGTTTTACTGGGAGACAGTGCATGTCTTTGTTACTGGGTGTCAGTGTATGTCTTTGTTACTTGGTGTCCTTGTGTGTCTGTGTTACTGGTTGTCAGTGTATGTCTTTGTTACTGGGTGTCAGTGTATGTTTTTGTTACTTGGTGTAAGTGTGTATCTGTGTCACTTGGTGTCAGTGTGTTTGTTTGTGTTACTGGGTGTCAGTGTGTGTCTGTGTTACTTGGTGGAAGTATGTGTCTTTGTTACTTGGTGTCCGTGTGTGTCTGCTTCACTGGGAGTCAGTGCATGTCTTTGTTACTTGGTGTCCGTGTGTGTCTGTGTTACTGGTTGTCAGTGTATGTCTTTGTTACTGGGTGTCAGTGTATGTCTTTGTTACTTGGTGTAAGTGTGTGTCTGTGTCACTTGGTGTCAGTGTGTTTGTTTGTGTTACTGGGTGTCAGTGTGTGTCTGTGTTACTTGGTGTAAGTGTATGTCTTTGTTACTTGGTGTCAGTCTATGTCTGTGTTACTTGGTGTAAGTGTGTGTCTTTTTTACTTGGCGTCAGTGTATGTCTTTGTTACTTGGTGTAAGTGTATGTCTGTGTTACTTGGTGTAAGTGTTTGTCTGTGTTACTGGGTATCAGTGTATGTCTTTGTGACTTGGTGTCAGTGAATGTCTTTGTTACTTGGTGTAAGTGTGTGTCTGTGTTACTGGGTATCAGTGTATGTCTTTGTTACTTGGTGTCAGTGTATGTCAAAATACTTGGTGTAGGTGTATGTCTTTGTTACTTGGTGTAATTGTCTGTCTTTGCTACTTGTTTTCAGTGTATGTCTGCGTTACTTGGTGCAAGTGTGTGTCTTTGTTACTTGGTGTAAGTGTATGTCTTTGTTACTTGGTGTCAGTGTATGTCTTTGTTACTTGGTGTCAGTGTATGTCTGTGTTACTTGGTGTAAGTGTGTGCCTGTTTTGCTGTGTATCAGTGTATGTCTTTGTTACTTGGTGTCAGTGTGTGTCTGTGTTACTTGGTGTAAGTGTGTGTCTTTGTTACTTGGTGTAAGTGTATGTCTTTGTTACTTGGTGTCATTGTATGTCTTTGTTACTTGGTGTCAGTCTATGTCTGTGTTACTTGGTGTAAGTGTGTGTCTTTGTTACTTGGTGTCAGTGTATGTCTTTGTTACTTGGTGTAAGTGTGTGTTTTGTGTTCCTTGGTGTAAGTGTGTGTCTGTGTTACTTGGTGTCAGTGTTTTTCTTTGTTAATTGGTGTCAGTGTATGTCTGTGTCACTTGGTGTCAGTGTGTTTGTTTGTGTTACTGGGTGTCAGTGTGTGTCTGTGTTACTTGGTGTAAGTATGTGTCTTTGTTACTTGTTGTCCGTGTGTGCCTGTTTTACTGGGAGTCAGTGCATGTCTTTGTTACTTGGTGTCCGTGTGTGTCTGTTTTACTGTGAGTCAGTGTATGTCTTTGTTACTGGGTGTCAGTGTATGTCTGTGTTACTTGGTGTAAGTGTGTGTCTGTGTTACTGGGTATCAGTGTATGTCTTTGTGACTTGGTTTCTGTGTATGTCTTTGTTACTGGGTGTCATTGTGTGTCTTTGTGACTTGGTGTCAGTGTATGTCTTTGTTACTTGGTGTAAGTGTGTGTCTGTGTTACTGGGTATCAGTGTATGTCTTTGTTACTTGGTGTCAGTGTATGTCAAAATACTTGGTGTAAGTGTATGTCTTTGTTAATTGGTGTAATTGTCTGTCTTTGTTACTTAGTTTCAGTGTATGCCTGAGTTACTTGTTGTAAGTGCGTGTCTTTGTTACTTGGTGTAAGTGTATGTCTTTGTTACTTGGTGTCAGTGTATGTCTGTGTTACTTGGTGTCAGTGTATGTCTGTGTTACTTGGTGTAAGTGTTTGCCTGTTTTACTGTGTATCAGTGTATGTCTTTGTTACTTGGTGTCAGTGTATGTCTGTGTTACTTGGTGTAAGTGTGTGTCTGTGTTACTGGGTGTCAGTGTGTGTCTGTGTTACTTGGTGTAAGTGTATGTCTGTGTTACTTGGTGTAAGTGTTTGTCTGTGTTACTGGGTATCAGTGTATGTCTTTGTGACTTGGTGTCAGTGAATGTCTTTGTTACTTGGTGTAAGTGTGTGTCTGTGTTACTGGGTATCAGTGTATGTCTTTGTTACTTGGTGTCAGTGTATGTCAAAATACTTGGTGTAGGTGTATGTCTTTGTTACTTGGTGTAATTGTCTGTCTTTGCTACTTGTTTTCAGTGTATGTCTGCGTTACTTGGTGCAAGTGTGTGTCTTTGTTACTTGGTGTAAGTGTATGTCTTTGTTACTTGGTGTCAGTGTATGTCTTTGTTACTTGGTGTCAGTGTATGTCTGTGTTACTTGGTGTAAGTGTGTGCCTGTTTTGCTGTGTATCAGTGTATGTCTTTGTTACTTGGTGTCAGTGTGTGTCTGTGTTACTTGGTGTAAGTGTGTGTCTTTGTTACTTGGTGTAAGTGTATGTCTTTGTTACTTGGTGTCATTGTATGTCTTTGTTACTTGGTGTCAGTCTATGTCTGTGTTACTTGGTGTAAGTGTGTGTCTTTGTTACTTGGTGTCAGTGTATGTCTTTGTTACTTGGTGTAAGTGTGTGTTTTGTGTTCCTTGGTGTAAGTGTGTGTCTGTGTTACTTGGTGTCAGTGTTTTTCTTTGTTAATTGGTGTCAGTGTATGTCTGTGTCACTTGGTGTCAGTGTGTTTGTTTGTGTTACTGGGTGTCAGTGTGTGTCTGTGTTACTTGGTGTAAGTATGTGTCTTTGTTACTTGTTGTCCGTGTGTGCCTGTTTTACTGGGAGTCAGTGCATGTCTTTGTTACTTGGTGTCCGTGTGTGTCTGTTTTACTGTGAGTCAGTGTATGTCTTTGTTACTGGGTGTCAGTGTATGTCTGTGTTACTTGGTGTAAGTGTGTGTCTGTGTTACTGGGTATCAGTGTATGTCTTTGTGACTTGGTTTCTGTGTATGTCTTTGTTACTGGGTGTCATTGTGTGTCTTTGTGACTTGGTGTCAGTGTATGTCTTTGTTACTTGGTGTAAGTGTGTGTCTGTGTTACTGGGTATCAGTGTATGTCTTTGTTACTTGGTGTCAGTGTATGTCAAAATACTTGGTGTAAGTGTATGTCTTTGTTAATTGGTGTAATTGTCTGTCTTTGTTACTTAGTTTCAGTGTATGCCTGAGTTACTTGTTGTAAGTGCGTGTCTTTGTTACTTGGTGTAAGTGTATGTCTTTGTTACTTGGTGTCAGTGTATGTCTGTGTTACTTGGTGTCAGTGTATGTCTGTGTTACTTGGTGTAAGTGTTTGCCTGTTTTACTGTGTATCAGTGTATGTCTTTGTTACTTGGTGTCAGTGTATGTCTGTGTTACTTGGTGTAAGTGTGTGTCTGTGTTACTGGGTGTCAGTGTGTGTCTGTGTTACTTGGTGTAAGTGTATGTCTTTGTTACTTGGTGTCAGTCTATGTCTGTGTTACTTGGTGTAAGTGTGTGTCTTTTTTACTTGGCGTCAGTGTATGTCTTTGTTACTTGGTGTAAGTGTGCGTTTTGTGTTACTTGGTGTAAGTGTGTGTCTGTGTTTCTTGGTGTCAGTGTTTTTCTTTGTTACTTGGTGTCAGTGTATGTCTGTGTCACTTGGTGTCAGTGTGTTTGTTTGTGTTACTGGGTGTCAGTGTGTGTCTGTGTTACTTGGTGTAAGTATGTGTCTTTGTTACTTGGTGTCCGTGTGTGTCTGTTTTACTGGGAGTCAGTGCATGTCTTTGATACTGGGTGTCAGTGTATGTCTTTGTTACTTGGTGTCCGTGTGTGTCTGTGTTACTGGTTGTCAGTGTATGTCTTTGTTACAGGGAGTCAGTGTATGTTTTTGTTACTTGGTGTAAGTGTGTTTCTGTGTCACTTGGTGTCAGTGTGTTTGTTTGTGTTACTGGGGGTCAGTGTGTGTCTGTGTTACTTGGTGTAAGTATGTGTATTTGTTACTTGGTGTCCGTGTGTGTCTGTTTTACTGGGTATCAGTGTCTGTCTTTGTTACTTGGTGTAAGTGTGTGTCTGTGTTACTGGGTATCAGAGTATGTTTTTGTGACTTGGTGACAGTGGATGTCTTTGTTACTTGGTGTAAGTGTATGTCTTTGTAACTTGGTGTCAGTCCATGTCTGTGTTACTTGGTGTAAGTGTGTGTCTTTGTTACTTGGTGTCAGTGTATGTCTTTGTTACTTGGTGTAAGTATGTGTTTGTGTTACTTGGTGTATGTGTGTGTCTGTGTTACTTGGTGTCAGTGTATGTCTTTGTTACTTTGTGTCAGTGTATGTCTGTGTCACTTCGTGTCAGTGTGTTTGTTTGTGTTACTGGGTGTCAGCGTGTGTCTGTGTTACTTGGTGTAAATGTATGTCTTTGTTACCTGGTGTCCGTGTGTGTCTGTGTTACTGGGTGTCAGTGTATGTCTTTGTTACTGGGTGTCAGTGTATGTCTGTGTTACTTGGTGTAAGTGTGTGTCTGTGTTACTGGGTATCAGTGTCTGTCTTTGTTACTTGGTGTAAGTGTGTGTCTGTGTTACTGGGTATCAGTGTATGTCTTTGTTACTTGGTGTCAGTGTATGTCTGTGTTACTTGGTGTAAGTGTTTGTCTGTGTTACTGGGTATCAGTGTATGTCTTTGTTACTTGGTGTCAGTGTGTGTCTTTGTGACTTGGTGTCAGTGTATGTCTTTGTTACTTGGTGTAAGTGTGTGCCTGTGTTACTGGGTATCAGTGTATGTCTTTGTTACTTGGTGTCAGTGTTTGTCAAAATACTTGGTGTAGGTGTATGTCTTTGTTACTTGGTGTAATTGTCTGTCTTTGTTACTTGGTTTCAGTGTATGTCTGCGTTACTTGGTGTAAGTGTGTGTCTTTGTTACTTGGTGTAAGTGTATGTCTTTGTTACTTGGTGTCAGTGTATGTCTTTGTTACTTGTTGTCAGTGTATGTCTGTGTTACTTGGTGAAAGTGTGTGCCTGTTTTACTGTGTATCAGTGCATGTCTTTGTTACTTGGTGTCAGTGTCTGTCTGTGTTACTTGGTGTAAGTGTGTGTCTGTGTTACTGGGTGTCAGTGTGTGTCTGAGTTACTTGGTGTAAGTGTATGTCTTTGTTACTTGGTGTCAGTCTATGTCTGTGTTACTTGGTGTAAGTGTGTGTCTTTGTTACTTGGTGTCAGTGTATGTCTTTGTTACTTGGTGTAAGTGTGTGTTTTGTGTTCCTTGGTGTAAGTGTGTGTCTGTGTTACTTGGTGGCAGTGTTTTTCTTTATTACTTGGTGTCAGTGTGTTTGTTTGTGTTATTGGGTGTCAGTGTGTGTCTGTGTTACTTGGTGTAAGTATGTGTCTTTGTTACTTGGTGTCCGTGTGTGCCTGTTTTACTGGGAGTCAGTGCATGTCTTTGTTACTCTCTTGTCCGTCTGTGTCTGTGTTACTGGTTGTCAGTGTATGTCTTTGTTACTGGGTGTCAGTGTATGTCTTTGTTACTTGGTGTAAGTGTGTGTCTGTGTCACTTGGTGTCAGTGTGTTTGTTTGTGTTACTGGGTGTCAGTGTGTGTCTGTGTTACTTGGTGTAAGTATGTGTCTTTGTTACTGGGTGTCAGTGTATGTCTGTGTTACTTGGTGTAAGTGTGTGTCTGTGTTACTGGGTATCAGTGTATGTCTTTGTGACTTGGTTTCTGTGTATGTCTTTGTTACTGGGTGTCATTGTGTGTCTGTGTTACTGGGTATCAGTGTATGTCTTTGTTACTTGGTGTCAGTGTATGTCTTTGTTACTTGGTGTAAGTGTGTGTCTGTGTCACTTGGTGTCAGTGTGTTTGTTTGTGTTACTGGGTGTCAGTGTGTGTCTGTGTTACTTGGTGTAAGTATGCGTCTTTGTTACTTGGTGTCCGTGTGTGCCTGTTTTACTGGGAGTCAGTGCATGTCTTTGTTACTTGGTGTCCGTGTGTGTCTGTGTTACTGGTTGTCAGTGTATGTCTTTGTTACTGGGTGTCAGTGTATGTCTTTGTTACTTGGTGTAAATGCGTGTCTGTGTCACTTGGTGTCAGTGTGTTTGTTTGTGTTACTGGGTGTCAGTGTGTGTCTGTGTTACTTGGTGTAAGTATGTGTCTTTGTTACTTGGTGTCCGTGTGTGTCTGTGTTACTGGGTATCAGTGTATGTCTTTGTGACTTGATTTCTGTGTATGTCTTTGTTACTTGGTGTCATTGTGTGTCTTTGTGACTTGGTGTCAGTGTATGTCTTTGTTACTTGGTGTCAGTGTATGTCTGTGTTACTTGGTGTAAGTGTTTGCCTATTTTACTGTGTATCAGTGTATGTCTTTATTACTTGGTGTCAGTGTATGTCTGTGTTACTTGGTGTAAGTGTGTGTCTGTGTTACTGGGTGTCAGTGTGTGTCTGTGTTACTTGGTGTAAGTGTATGTCTTTGTTACTTGGTGTCAGTCTATGTCTGTGTTACTTGGTGTAAGTGTGTGTCTTTGTTACTTGGCGTCAGTGTATGTCTTTGTTACTTGGTGCAAGTGTGTGTTTTGTGTTACTTGGTGTAAGTGTGTGTCTGTGTTACTTGGTGTCAGTGTTTTTCTTTGTTACTTGGTGTCAGTGTATGTCTGTGTCACTTGGTGTCAGTGTGTTTGTTTGTGTTACTGGGTGTCAGTGTGTGTCTGTGTTACTTGGTGTAAGTATGTGTCTTTGTTACTTGGTGTCGGTGTGTGTCTGTTTTACTGGGAGTCAGTGCATGTCTTTGTTACTGGGTGTCAGTGTATGTCTTTGTTACTTGGTGTCCGTGTGTGCCTGTGTTACTGGTTGTCAGTGTATGTCTTTGTTACAGGGTGTCAGTGTATGTTTTTGTTACTTGCTGTAAGTGTGTGTCTGTGTCACTTGGTGTCAGTGTGTTTGTTTGTGTTACTGGGTGTCAGTGTGTGTCTGTGTTACTTGGTGTAAGTATGTGTATTTGTTACTTGGTGTCCGTGTGTGTCTGTTTTACTGGGTATCAGTGTCTGTCTTTGTTACTTGGTGTAAGTGTATGTCTGTGTTACTGGGTATCAGTGTATGTCTTTGTGACTTGGTGTCAATGGATGTCTTTGTTACTTGGTGTAAGTGTATGTCTTTGTAACTTGGTGTCAGTCCATGTCTGTGTTACTTGGTGTAAGTGTGTGTCTTTGTTACTTGGTGTCAGTGTATGTCTTTGTTACTTGGTGTAAGTATGTGTTTGTGTTACTTGGAGTATGTGTGTGTCTGTGTTACTTGGTGTAAGTGTATGTCTTTCTTACTTTGTGTCAGTGTATGTCTGTGTCACTTCGTGTCAGTGTGTTTGTTTGTGTTACTGGGTGTCAGTGTGTGTCTGTGTTACTTGGTGTAAATGTATGTCTTTGTTACTTGGTGTCCGTGTGTGTCTGTGTTACTGTGTGTCAGTGTATGTCTTTGTTACTGGGTGTCAGTGTATGTCTTTGTTACTTGGTGTAATTGTGTGTCTGTGTTACTGGGTATCAGTGTCTGTCTTTGTTACTTGGTGTAAGTGTGTGTCTGTGTTACTGGGTATCAGTGTATGTCTTTGTTAACGGTGTCAGTGTATGTCTGTGTTACTTGGTGTAAGTGTTTGTCTGTGTTACTGGGTATCAGTGTATGTCTTTGTTACTTGGTGTCAGTGTGTGTCTTTGTGACTTGGTGTCAGTGTATGTCTTTGTTACTTGGTGTAAGTGTGTGTCTGTGTTACTGGGTATCAGTGTATGTCTTTGTTACTTGTTGTAATTGTCTGTCTTTGTTACTTGGTGTAAGTGTATGTCTTTGTTACTTGGTGTCAGTGTATGTCTTTGTTACTTGGTGTCAGTGTATGTCTGTGTTACTTGGTGTAAGTGTGTGCCTGTTTTACTGTGTATCAGTGTATGTCTTTGTTACTTGGTGTCAGTGTCTGTCTGTGTTACTTGGTGTAAGTGTGTGTCTGTGTTACTGGGTGTCAGTGTGTGTCTGTGTTAATTGGTGTAAGTGTATGTCTTTGTTACTTGGTGTCCGTCTATGTCTGTGTTACTTGGTGTAAGTGTGTGTCTTTGTTACTTGGTGTCAGTGTATGTCTTTGTTACTTGGTGTAAGTGTGTGTTTTGTGTTCCTTGGTGTAAGTTTGTCTGTGTTACTTGGTGTCAGTGTTTTTCTTTGTTACTTGGTGTCAGTGTATGTCTGTGTCACTTGGTGTCAGTGTGTTTGTTTGTGTTACTGGGTGTCAGTGTGTGTCTGTGTTACTTGGTGTAAGTATGTGTCTTTGTTACTTGGTGTCCGTGTGTGCCTGTTTTACTGGGAGTCAGTGCATGTCTTTGTTACTTGGTGTCCGTGTGTGTCTGTGTTACTGGTTGTCAGTGTATGTCTTTGTTACTGGGTGTCAGTGTATGTCTTTGTTACTTGGTGTCCGTGCGTGTCTGTGTCACTTGGTGTCAGTGTGTTTGTTTGTGTTACTGGGTGTCAGTGTGTGTCTGTGTTACTTGGTGTAAGTATGTGTCTTTGTTACTTAGTGTCCGTGTGTGTCTGTTTTACTGGGAGTCAGTGTATGTCTTTGTTACTGGGTGTCAGTGTATGTCTTTGTTACTTGGTGTAAGTGTGTGTCTCTGTTACTGGGTATCAGTGTCTGTCTTTGTTACTTGGTGTAAGTGTGTGTCTTTGTTACTGGGTATACGTGTCTGTCTTTGTTACTTGGTGTCAGTGTATGTCTTTGTTACTGGGTATCAGTGTCTGTCTTTGCTACTTGGTGTAAGTGTGTGTCTGAGTTACTGGGTATCAGTGTATGTCTTTGTGACTTGGTGTCAGTGTATGTCTTTGTTACTGGGTGTCAGTGTGTTTCTTTGTGACTTGGTGTCAGTGTATGTCTTTGTTACTTGGTGTAAGTGTGTGTTAGTGTTACTTGGTGTAAGTGTGTGTCTGTGTTACTTGGTGTCAGTGTATGTCTTTGTTACTTGGTGTCAGTGTATGTCTGTGTCACTTGGTGTCAGTGTGTTTGTTTGTGTTACTGGGTGTCAGTATGTGTCTTTGTTACTTGGTGTCCGTGTGTGTCTGTTTTACTGGGAGTCAGTGTATGTCTTTGTTACTGGGTGTCAGTGTATGTCTGTGTTACTTGGTGTAAGTGTGTGTCTGTGTTACTGGGTATCAGTGTATGTCTTTGTGACTTGGTGTCAGTGTATGTCTTTGTTACTTGGTGTAAGTGTGTGTCTGTGTTACTGGGTATCAGTGTATGTCTTTGTTACTTGGTGTCAGTGTATGTCACAATACTTGGTGTAAGTGTATGTCTTTGTTACTTGGTGTAATTGTCTGTCTTTGTTACTTGGTTTCAGTGTATGTCTGCGTTACTTGGTGTAAGTGTGTGTCTTTATTACTTGGTGTAAGTTTATGTCTTGGTTACTTGGTGTCAGTGTATGTCTTTGTTACTTGGTGTCAGTGTATGTCTGTGTTACTTGGTGTAAGTGTGTGTCTGTGTTACTGGGTGTCAGTGTGTGTCTGTGTTACTTGGTGTAAGTGTATGTCTTTGTTACTTGGTGTCAGTCTATGTCTGTGTTACTTGGTGTAAGTGTGTGTCTTTGTTACTTGGCGTCAGTGTATGTCTTTGTTACTTGGTGTAAGTGTGTATTTTGTGTTACTTGGTGTAAGTCTGTGTCTGTGTTACTTGGTGTCAGTGTTTTTCTTTGTTACTTGGTGTCACTGTATGTCTGTGTCACTTGGTGTCAGTGTGTTTGTTTGTGTTACTGGGTGTCAGTGTGTGTCTGTGTTACTTGGTGTAAGTATGTGTCTTTGTTACTTGGTGTCTTTGTGTGTCTGTGTTACTGGTTGTCAGTGTATGTCTTTGTTACTGGGTGTCAGTGTATGTCTTTGTTACTTGGTGTCCGTGTGTGTCTGTGTCACTTGGTGTCAGTGTGTTTGTTTGTGTTACTGGGTGTCAGTGTGTGTCTGTGTTACTTGGTGTAAGTATGTGTCTTTGTTACTTGGTGTCCGTGTCTGTCTGTTTTACTGGGAGTCAGTGTATGTCTTTGTTACTGGGTGTCAGTGTATGTCTTTGTTACTTGGTGTAAGTGTGTGTCTGTGTCACTTGGTGTCAGTGTGTTTGTTTGTGTTACTGGGTGTCAGTGTGTGTCTGTGTTACTTGGTGTAAGTATGTGTCTTTGTTACTTGGTGTCCGTGTGTGTCTGTTTTACTGGGAGTCAGTGTATGTCTTTGTTACTGGGTGTCAGTGTATGTCTGTGTTACTTGGTGTAAGTGTGTGTCTGTGTTACTGGGTATCAGTGTATGTCTTTGTGACTTGGTGTCAGTGTATGTCTTTGTTACTTGGTGTAAGTGTGTGTCTGTGTTACTGGGTATCAGTGTATGTCTTTGTTACTTGGTGTCAGTGTATGTCACAATACTTGGTGTAAGTGTATGTCTTTGTTACTTGGTGTAATTGTCTGTCTTTGTTACTTGGTTTCAGTGTATGTCTGCGTTACTTGGTGTAAGTGTGTGTCTTTATTACTTGGTGTAAGTTTATGTCTTGGTTACTTGGTGTCAGTGTATGTCTTTGTTACTTGGTGTCAGTGTATGTCTGTGTTACTTGGTGTAAGTGTGTGTCTGTGTTACTGGGTGTCAGTGTGTGTCTGTGTTACTTGGTGTAAGTGTATGTCTTTGTTACTTGGTGTCAGTCTATGTCTGTGTTACTTGGTGTAAGTGTGTGTCTTTGTTACTTGGCGTCAGTGTATGTCTTTGTTACTTGGTGTAAGTGTGTATTTTGTGTTACTTGGTGTAAGTCTGTGTCTGTGTTACTTGGTGTCAGTGTTTTTCTTTGTTACTTGGTGTCAGTGTATGTCTGTGTCACTTGGTGTCAGTGTGTTTGTTTGTGTTACTGGGTGTCAGTGTGTGTCTGTGTTACTTGGTGTAAGTATGTGTCTTTGTTACTTGAGTCTTTGTGTGTCTGTGTTACTGGTTGTCAGTGTATGTCTTTGTTACTGGGTGTCAGTGTATGTCTTTGTTACTTGGTGTCCGTGTGTGTCTGTGTCACTTGGTGTCAGTGTGTTTTTTTGTGTTACTGGCTGTCAGTGTGTGTCTGTGTTACTTGGTGTAAGTATGTGTCTTTGTTACTTGGTGTCCGTGTCTGTCTGTTTTACTGGGAGTCAGTGTATGTCTTTGTTACTGGGTGTCAGTGTATGTCTTTGTTACTTGGTGTAAGTGTGTGTCTTTGTTACTGGGTATACGTGTCTGTCTTTGTTACTTGGTGTCAGTGGATGTCTGTGTTACTTGGTGTCAGTGTGTGTCTTTGTTACTGGGTGTCAGTGTGTTTCTTTGTGACTTGGTGTCAGTGTATGTCTTTGTTACTTGGTGTAAGTGTGTGTCAGCGTTACTGGGTATCAGTGTATGTCTTTGTTACTTGGTGTCAGTGTATGTCTTTGTTACTGCGTGTCAGTGTGTGTCTTTGTGACTTGGTGTCAGTGTATGTCTGTGTTACTTGGTGTAAGTGTGTGTCTTTGTTACTTAGTGTCAGTGTATGTCTTTGTTACTTGGTGTAAGTGTGTGTTTGTGTTACTTGGTGTAAGTGTGTGTCTGTGTTACTTGGTGTCAGTGTATGTCATTGTTACTTGGTGTCAGTGTATGTCTGTGTCACTTGGTGTCAGTGTGTTTGTTTGTGTTACTGGGTGTCAGTGTGTGTCTGTGTTACTTGGTGAAAGTATTTGTCTTTGTTACTTGGTGTCCGTGTGAGTCTGTTTTACTGGGAGTCAGTGCATGTCTTTGTTACTGGGTGTCAGTGTATGTCTTTGTTACTTGGTGTCCGTGTGTGTCTGTGTTACTGGTTGTCAGTGTATGTCTTTGTTACTGGGTGTCAGTGTATGTCTTTGTTACTTGGTGTCCGTGTGTGTCTGTGTCACTTGGTGTCAGTGTGTTTGTTTGTGTTACTGGGTGTCAGTGTGTGTCTGTGTGACTTGGTGTAAGTATGTGTCTTTGTTACTTGGTGTCCGTGTGTGTCTGTTTTACTGGGAGTCAGTGTATGTCTTTGTTACTGGGTGTCAGTGTATGTCTTTGTTACTTGGTGTAAGTGTGTGTCTGTGTTACTGGGTATCAGTGTCTGTCTTTGTTACTTGGTGTAAGTGTGTGTCTTTGTTACTGGGTATACGTGTATGTCTTCGTTACTTGGTGTCAGTGTATGTCTGTGTTACTGGGTATCAGTGTATGTCTTTGTGACTTGGTGTCATTGTATGTCTTTGTTACTGGGTGTCAGTGTGTTTCTTTGTGACTTGGTGTCAGTGTATGTCTTTGTTACTTGGTGTAAGTGTGTGTCTGCGTTACTGGGTATCAGTGTATGTCTTTGTTACTTGGTGTCAGTGTATGACAAAATACTTGGTGTAAGTGTATGTCTTTGTTACTTGGTGTAATTGTCGGTCTTTGTTACTTGGTTTCACTGTATGTCTGGGTAACTTGGTGTAAGTGTGTGTCTTTGTTACTTGGTGTAAGTGTATGTCTTTGTTACTTGGTGTCAGTGTATGTCTGTCTTACTTGGTGTACGTGTGTGCCTGTGTTACTGGGTATCAGTGCATGTCTTTGTTACTTGGTGTCAGTGCATGTCTGTGTTACTTGGTGTATGTGTATGCCTTTGTTACTTGGTGTCATTGTATGTCTGTGTTACTTGGTGTAAGTGTGTGTCTTTGTTACTTGGTGTCAGTTTGTGTCTGTGTTACTGGGTATCAGTGTATGTCTTTGTGACTTGATATCAGTGTATGTCTTTGTGACTTGGTGTCAGTCTATGTCTTTGTTACTGGGTGTCAGTGTGTGTCTGTGTTACTTGGTGTCAGTGTTTGTCTTTGTTCCTGTGTATCAGTGGTTCTCTGTGTTACTGGGTGTCAGTGTGTGTTTGTTTGTGTTACTGGGTGTCAGTGTGTGTCTGTGACACTTGGTGTCAGTATTTTGTCTAGTTTAGAGATACAGCACTTAAACAGGCCCTTCGGCCCACCGAGACTGTGCCGACAATCAACCACCCATTTATTCTAATCCTACACGAATCCCGTTTTCCTATCACATCCCCACCTGTCCCTATATATTTCCCCACCACCTACCAAGGCTGGGGGCAATTTATGATGGCCAATTAAACTATCAACCTGCAAGTCTTTGGCATGTGGGAGGAAACCGGAGCTCCCGGAGGAAACCCACGCAGACACAGGGAGAACTTGCAAACTCCGCATAGGCAGTACCCATAATCGAACCCGGGTCCCTGGAGCTGTGAGGCTGCGGTGCTATCCACTGGGCCAAAGTGCCCCCCCCCCCGCAGTGTGTGCCTGTGTTACAGGGTATCAGTGTATGCCTTTGTTACTTGGTGTCAGTGTATGTCTGTGTTACTTGGTGTAAGTGTGTGTCTGTGTTACTGTGTATCAGTGTATGTCTTTGTGACTTGGTGTCAGTGTATGTCTTTGTTACTGGGTGTCAGTGTGTGTGTCTTTGTGAATTGGTGTCAGTGTATGTCTTTGGCACTTGATGTAAGTGTGTGTCTGTGTTACTGGGTATCAGTGTATGTATTTTTTACTTGGTGTCAGTGTATGTCAAAATACTTGGTGTAAGTGTATGTCTTTGTTACTTGGTGTAATTGCCTGTCTTTGTTACTTGGTGTCAGTGTATGTCTTTGTTACTTGGTGTCAGTGTATGTCTGTCTTACTTGGTGTAAGTGTGTGCCTGTGTTACTGGGTATCAGTGTATGTCTTTGTTACTTGGTGTCAGTGTATGTCTGTGTTACTTGGTGTAAGTATATGTCTTTGTTACTTGGTGTCCGTGTGTGTCTGTGTTACTGGGTGTCAGTGTATGTCTTTGTTACTGGGTGCCAGTGTATGTCTTTGTTAGTTGGTGTAAGTGTGTGTCTGTGTTACTGGGTATCAGTGTATCTCTTTGTTACCTGGTGTCACTGTCTGTCTGTGTTACTTGGTGTAAGCGTGTGTCTGTGTTACTGCGTATCAGTGTATGTCTTTGTGACTTGGTGTCAGTGTATGTCTTTGTTACTTGGTGTAAGAGTGTGTCTTTGTTACTTGGTGTCCGTGTGTGTCTGTGTTACTGGGTGTCAGTGTATGTCCTTGTTACTGGGTGTCAGTGTATGTCTTTGTTACTTGGTGTAAGTTTGTGTCTGTGTTACTGGGTATCAGTGTCTGTCTTTGTTACTTGGTGTAAGTGTGTTTCTCTGTTACTGGGTATCAGTTTATGTCTTTGTGTGTTGGATTCAGTGTATGTCTTTGTTACTGGGTGTCAGTGTGTGTCTTTGTGACTTGGTGTCAGTGTACGTCTTTGTTACTTGGTGTAAGTGTGTGTCTGTGTTACTGGGTATCAGTGTATGTCTTTGTTACTTGGTGTCAGTGCATGTCAAAATACTTGGTGTAAGTGTATGTCTTTGTAACTTGGTGTAATTGTCTGTCTTTGTTACTTGGTTTCAGTGTATGTCTGGGTTACTTGGTGTAAGTGTGTGTCTCTGCTACTTGGTGTAAGTGTATGTCTTTGTTACTTGGTGTCAGTGTATGTCTGTCTTACTTGGTGTAAGTGTGTGCCTGTGTTACTGGGTATCAGTGCATGTCTTTGTTACTTGGTGTAAATGTGTGTCTTTGTTACGTGGTGTCCGTGTGTGTCTGTGTTACTGGGTGTCAGTGTATGTCTTTGTTACTGGGTGTCAGTGTATGTCTTTGTTACTTGGTGTAAGTGTGTGTTTGTGTTATTGGGTATCAGTGTCTGTCTTTGTTACTTGGTGTAAGCGTGTGTCTGTGTTACTGGGTATCAGTGTATCTCTTTGTTACTTGGTGTCAGTGTCTGTCTTTGTTACTTGGTGTAAGCGTGTGTCTGTGTTACTGGGTATCAGTGTATGTCTTTGTGACTTGGTGTCAGTGTATGTCTTTGTTACTGGGTGTCACTGTGTGTCTTTGTGACTTGGTGTCAGTGTATGTCTTTGTTACTTGGTGTAAGAGTGTGTCTTTGTTACTTGGTGCAAGTGTATGTCTTTGTTACTTGTTGTCAGTGTATGTCTGTCTTACTTGGTGTAAGTGTGTGCCTGTGTTACTGGGTATCAGTGCATGTCTTTGTTACTTGGTGTCAGTGTATGTCTGTGTTACTTGGTGTAATTGTGTGTCTGTGTTACTGGGTGTCAGTGTGTGTCTGTGTTACTTGGTGTAAGTGTGTGTCTTTGTTACTTGGTGTCCGTGTGTGTCTGTGTTACTGGGTGTCAGTGTATGTCTTTGTTACTGGGTGTCAGTGTATGTCTTTGTTACTTGGTGTCAGTGTATGTCTTTGTTACTTGGTGTCAGTGTATGTCTGTGTTACTTGGTGTCAGCGTGTGTCTGTGTTACTTGGTGTCAGCGTGTGTCTGTGTTACTGCGTATCAGTGTATTTCTTTGTGACTTGGTGTCAGTGTATGTCTTTGTTACTGGGTGTCACTGTGTGTCTTTGTGACTTGGTGTCAGTGTATGTCTTTGTTACTTGGTGTAAGAGTGTGTCTGTGTTTCTGGGTATCAGTGTATGTCTTTGTTACTTGGTGTCAGTGTATGTCAAAATACTTGGTGCAAGTGTATGTCTTTGTTACTTGGTGTCAGTGTATGTCTGTGTTACTTGGTGTAAGTGTGTGTCTTTGTTACTTGGTGCAAGTGTATGTCTTTGTTACTTGGTGTCAGTGTCTGTCTTTGTTACTTGGTGTAAGTTTGTGTCTGTGTTACTGGGTATCAGTGTCTGTCTTTGTTACTTGGTGTAAGTGTGTGTCTCTGTTACTGGGTATCAGTTTATGTCTTTGTGTGTTGGTTTCAGTGTATGTCGTTGTTACTGGGTGTCAGTGTGTGTCTTTGTGACTTGGTGTCAGTGTACGTCTTTGTTCCTTGGTGTAAGTGTGTGTCTGTGTTACTGGGTATCAGTGTATGTCTTTGTTACTTGGTGTCAGTGCATGTCAAAATACTTGGTGTAAGTGTATGTCTTTGTTACTTGGTGTAATTGTCTGTCTTTGTTACTTGGTTTCAGTGTATGTCTGGGTTACTTGGTGTAAGTGTGTGTCTCTGTTACTTGGTGTAAGTGTATGTCTTTGTTACTTGGTGTCAGAGTATGTCTTTGTTACTTGGTGTCAGTGTATGTCTGTCTTACTTGGTGTAAGTGTGTGCCTGTGTTACTGGGTATCAGTGCATGTCTTTGTTACTTGGTGTCAGTGTATGTCTGTGTTATTTTTTGTAAGTGTGTTTCTGTGTTACTGGGTGTCAGTGTGTGTCTGTGTTACTTGGTGTAAATGTGTGTCTGTGTTATTGGGTATCAGTGTCTGTCTTTGTTCCTTGGTGTAAGCATGTGTCTGTGTTACTGGGTATCAGTGTATCTCTTTGTTACCTGGTGTCACTGTCTGTCTGTGTTACTTGGTGTAAGCGTGTGTCTGTGTTACTGCGTATCAGTGTATGTCTTTGTGACTTGGTGTCAGTGTATGTCTTTGTTACTGGGTGTCACTGTGTGTCTTTGTGACTTGGTGTCAGTGTATGTCTTTGTTACTTGGTGTAAGAGTGTGTCTTTGTTACTTGGTGTCCGTGTGTGTCTGTGTTACTGGGTGTCAGTGTATGTCTTTGTTACTGGGTGTCAGTGTATGTCTTTGTTACTTGGTGTAAGTTTGTGTCTGTGTTGCTGGGTATCAGTTTCTGTCTTTGTTACTTGGTGTAAGTGTGTGTCTCTGTTACAGGGTATCAGTGTATGTCTTTGTTACTTGGTGTCAGTGTATGTCTGTCTTACTTGGTGTAAGTGTGTGTCTGTGTTACTGGGTATCAGTGTATGTCTTTGTTACTTGGTGTCAGTGTATGTCAAAATACTTGGTGTAAGTGTATGTCTTTGTTACTTGGTGTAATTGCCTGTCTTTGTTACTTGGTGTCAGTGTATGTCTTTGTTACTTGGTGTCAGTGTATGTCTGTGTTACTTGGTGTAAGTGTTTGCCTGTGTTACTGGGTATCAGTGTATGTCTTTGTTACTTGGTGTCAGTGTATGTCTGTGTTACTTGGTGTAAGTATATGTCTTTGTTACTTGGTGTCCGTGTGTGTCTGTGTTACTGGGTGTCAGTGTATGTCTTTGTTACTGGGTGCCAGTGTATGTCTTTGTTAGTTGGTGTAAGTGTGTGTCTGTGTTACTGGGTATCAGTGTATCTCTTTGTTACCTGGTGTCACTGTCTGTCTGTGTTACTTGGTGTAAGCGTGTGTCTGTGTTACTGCGTATCAGTGTATGTCTTTGTGACTTGGTGTCAGTGTATGTCTTTGTTACTTGGTGTAAGAGTGTGTCTTTGTTACTTGGTGTCCGTGTGTGTCTGTGTTACTGGGTGTCAGTGTATGTCCTTGTTACTTGGTGTCAGTGTATGTCTTTGTTACTTGGTGTAAGTTTGTGTCTGTGTTACTGGGTATCAGTGTCTGTCTTTGTTACTTGGTGTAAGTGTGTTTCTCTGTTACTGGGTATCAGTTTATGTCTTTGTGTGTTGGATTCAGTGTATGTCTTTGTTACTGGGTGTCAGTGTGTGTCTTTGTGACTTGGTGTCAGTGTACGTCTTTGTTACTTGGTGTAAGTGTGTGTCTGTGTTACTGGGTATCAGTGTATGTCTTTGTTACTTGGTGTCAGTGCATGTCAAAATACTTGGTGTAAGTGTATGTCTTTGTAACTTGGTGTAATTGTCTGTCTTTGTTACTTGGTTTCAGTGTATGTCTGGGTTACTTGGTGTAAGTGTGTGTCTCTGCTTCTTGGTGTAAGTGTATGTCTTTGTTACTTGGTGTCAGTGTATGTCTGTCTTACTTGGTGTAAGTGTGTGCCTGTGTTACTGGGTATCAGTGCATGTCTTTGTTACTTGGTGTAAATGTGTGTCTTTGTTACGTGGTGTCCGTGTGTGTCTGTGTTACTGGGTGTCAGTGTATGTCTTTGTTACTGGGTGTCAGTGTATGTCTTTGTTACTTGGTGTAAGTGTGTGTTTGTGTTATTGGGTATCAGTGTCTGTCTTTGTTACTTGGTGTAAGCGTGTGTCTGTGTTACTGGGTATCAGTGTATCTCTTTGTTACTTGGTGTCAGTGTCTGTCTTTGTTACTTGGTGTAAGCGTGTGTCTGTGTTACTGGGTATCAGTGTATGTCTTTGTGACTTGGTGTCAGTGTATGTCTTTGTTACTGGGTGTCACTGTGTGTCTTTGTGACTTGGTGTCAGTGTATGTCTTTGTTACTTGGTGTAAGAGTGTGTCTTTGTTACTTGGTGCAAGTGTATGTCTTTGTTACTTGTTGTCAGTGTATGTCTGTCTTACTTGGTGTAAGTGTGTGCCTGTGTTACTGGGTATCAGTGCATGTCTTTGTTACTTGGTGTCAGTGTATGTCTGTGTTACTTGGTGTAATTGTGTGTCTGTGTTACTGGGTGTCAGTGTGTGTCTGTGTTACTTGGTGTAAGTGTGTGTCTTTGTTACTTGGTGTCCGTGTGTGTCTGTGTTACTGGGTGTCAGTGTATGTCTTTGTTACTGGGTGTCAGTGTATGTCTTTGTTACTTGGTGTCAGTGTATGTCTTTGTTACTTGGTGTCAGTGTATGTCTGTCTTACTTGATGTAAGTGTGTGTCTGTGTTCCTGGGTATCAGTGTATGTCTTTGTGACTTGGTGTCAGTGTATGTCTTTGTTACTGGGTGTCAGTGTGCGTCTGTGTTACTGGGTGTCAGTGTATGTCTGTGTTACTTGGTGGAAGTGTGTGTCTGGGTTCCTGGGTATCAGTGTATGTCTTTGTGACTTGGTGTCAGTGTATGTCTTTGTTACTGGGTGTCAGTGTGTGTCTGTGTTACTGGGTGTCAGTGTGTGTCTGTGTTACTGGGTATCAGTGTATGTCTTTGATACTGGGTGTCAGTGTGTGTCTTTGTGACTTGGTGTCAGTGTATGTCTTAGTTACTTGGTGTAAGTGTGTGTCTGTGTTACTGGGTATCAGTGTCTGTCTTTGTGACTTGGTATCAGTGTATGTCTTTGTTACTGGGTGTCAGTGTGTTTCTGTGTTACTGGGTATCAGTGTATGTCTTTGTTACTTGGTATCAGTGTATGTCTGTGTTACTTGGTGTCAGCGTGTGTCTGTGTTACTGCGTATCAGTGTATTTCTTTGTGACTTGGTGTCAGTGCATGTCTTTGTTACTGGGTGTCACTGTGTGTCTTTGTGACTTGGTGTCAGTGTATGTCTTTGTTACTTGGTGTAAGAGTGTGTCTGTGTTTCTGGGTATCAGTGTATGTCTTTGTTACTTGGTGTAAGTGTATGTCAAAATACTTGGTGCAAGTGTATGTCTTTGTTACTTGGTGTCTGTGTATGTCTGTGTTACTTGGTGTAAGTGTGTGTCTTTGTTACTTGGTGCAAGTGTATGTCTTTGTTACTTGGTGTCAGTGTCTGTCTTTGTTACTTGGTGTAAGTTTGTGTCTGTGTTACTGGGTATCAGTGTCTGTCTTTGTTACTTGGTGTAAGTGTGTGTCTCTGTTACTGGGTATCAGTTTATGTCTTTGTGTGTTGGTTTCAGTGTATGTCTTTGTTACTGGGTGTCAGTGTGTGTCTTTGTGACTTGGTGTCAGTGTACGTCTTTGTTCCTTGGTGTAAGTGTGTGTCTGTGTTACTGGGTATCAGTGTATGTCTTTGTTACTTGGTGTCAGTGCATGTCAAAATACTTGGTGTAAGTGTATGTCTTTGTTACTTGGTGTAATTGTCTGTCTTTGTTACTTGGTTTCAGTGTATGTCTGGGTTACTTGGTGTAAGTGTGTGTCTCTGTTACTTGGTGTAAGTGTATGTCTTTGTTACTTGGTGTCAGAGTATGTCTTTGTTACTTGGTGTCAGTGTATGTCTGTCTTACTTGGTGTAAGTGTGTGCCTGTGTTACTGGGTATCAGTGCATGTCTTTGTTACTTGGTGTCAGTGTATGTCTGTGTTATTTTTTGTAAGTGTGTTTCTGTGTTACTGGGTGTCAGTGTGTGTCTGTGTTACTTGGTGTAAATGTGTGTCTGTGTTATTGGGTATCAGTGTCTGTCTTTGTTCCTTGGTGTAAGCATGTGTCTGTGTTACTGGGTATCAGTGTATCTCTTTGTTACCTGGTGTCACTGTCTGTCTGTGTTACTTGGTGTAAGCGTGTGTCTGTGTTACTGCGTATCAGTGTATGTCTTTGTGACTTGGTGTCAGTGTATGTCTTTGTTACTGGGTGTCACTGTGTGTCTTTGTGACTTGGTGTCAGTGTATGTCTTTGTTACTTGGTGTAAGAGTGTGTCTTTGTTACTTGGTGTCCGTGTGTCTGTGTTACTGGGTGTCAGTGTATGTCTTTGTTACTGGGTGTCAGTGTATGTCTTTGTTACTTGGTGTACGTTTGTGTCTGTGTTGCTGGGTATCAGTTTCTGTCTTTGTTACTTGGTGTAAGTGTGTGTCTCTGTTACAGGGTATCAGTGTATGTCTTTGTTACTTGGTGTCAGTGTATGTCTGTCTTACTTGGTGTAAGTGTGTGTCTGTGTTACTGGGTATCAGTGTATGTCTTTGTTACTTGGTGTCAGTGTATGTCTTTGTTACTGGGTGTCAGTGTGTGTCTTTGTGACTTGGTGTCAGTGTATGTCTTTGTTACTTGGTGTAAGTGTGTGTCTGTGTTACTGGGTGTCAGTGTATGTCTTTGATACTTGGTGTCAGTGTTTGTCAAAAGACTTGCTGTAAGTGTATGTCTTTGTTACGTGGTGTAATTGTCTATCTTTGTTACTTTGTGTCAGTGTATGTTTTTGTTACTTGGTGTCAGTGTATGTCTTTGTGACTTGGTATCAGTGTATGTCTTTGTGACTTGGTGTAATTGTCTGTCTTTGTTTCTTGGTGTAAGTGTATGTCTTTGTTACTTGTTGTAAGTGTGTGTCTGTGTTACTTGGTGTCAGTGTATGTCTGTGTTACTTGGTGTAAGTGTGTCTGTTTTACTGTGTATCAGTGTATGTCTTTGTGACTTGGTGTCAGTGTATGTCTTTGTTACTGGGTGTCATTGTGTGTCTTTGTGACTTGGTGTCAGTGTATGTCTTTGTTACTTGGTGTAAGTGTGTGTCTGTGTTACTGGGTATCAGTGTATGTCTTTGTTACTGGGTGTAATTGTCTGTCTTTGTTACTTGGTGTAATTGTCTGTCTTTGTTACTTGGTCCAAGTGTATGTCTTTGTTACTTGGTGTAAGTGTGTGTCTGTGTTACTGGGTATCAGTGTATGTCTTTGTTACTTGGTGTCAGTGTATGTCAAAATACTTGGTGTAAGTGTATGTCTTTGTTACTTGTTGTAATTGTCTGTCTTTGTTACTTGGTGTAAGTGTATGTCTTTGTCACTGGGTATCAGTGTATGTCTTTGTGACTTGGTATCAGTGTATGGCTTTGTGACTTGGTGTCAGTGTATGTCTTTGTTACTGGGTGTCAGTGTGTGTCTTTGTGACTTGGTGTCAGTGTATGTCTTTGTTACTTGGTGTAAGTGTGTGTCTGTGTTACTGTGTATCAGTGTATGTCTTTGTTACTTGGTGTCAGTGTATGTCAAAATACTTGGTGTAAGTGTACGTCTTTGTTACTGGGTGTAATTGTCTGTCTTTGTTACTTGGTGTAAGTGTATGTCTTTGTTAATTGGTGTAATTGTCTGTCTTTGTTACTTGGTGTAAGTGTATGTCTTTGTTACTTGGTGTCAGTGTGTGTCTGTGTTACTGGGTATCAGTGTATATCTTTGTTACTGGGTGTAATTGTCTGTCTTTGTTACTTGGTGTAATTGTCTGTGTTTGTTACTTGGTCTAAGTGTATGTCTTTGTTACTTGGTGTAAGTGTGTGTCTGTGTTACTGGGTATCAGTGTATGTCTTTGTTACTTGGTGTCAGTGTATGTCAAAATACTTGGTGTAAGTGTATGTCTTTGTTACTTTCTGTAATTGTCTGTCTTTGTTGCTTGGTGTAAGTGTATGTCTTTGTCACTGGGTATCAGTGTATGTCTTTGTGACTTGGTATCAGTGTATGGCTTTGTGACTTGGTGTCATTGTATGTCTTTGTTACTGGGTGTCAGTGTGTGTCTTTGTGACTTGGTGTCAGTGTATGTCTTTGTTACTTGGTGTAAGTGTGTGTCTGTGTTACTCTGTATCAGGGTATGTCTTTGTTACTTGGTGTCAGTGTATGTCAAAATACTTGGTGTCAGTGTACGTCTTTGTTACTGGGTGTAATTGTCTGTCTTTGTTACTTGGTGTCAGTGTATGTCTTTGTTAATTGGTGTAATTGTCTGTCTTTGTTACTTGGTGTCAGTGTATGTCTTTGTCACTTGGTGTCAGTGTGTGTCTGTGTTACTGGGTATCAGTGTATGTCTTTGTGACTTGGTATTAGTGTATGTCTGGGTGACTTGGTGTCAGTGTATGTCTTTGTTACGTGGTGTAAGTGTATGTCATTGTTACTTGGTGTCAGTGTATGTCTTTGTTACTTGGTGTAATTGTGTGTCTTTGTTACTGGGTGTAAGTGTATGTCTTGGTTACTTGGTGTCAGTGTGTGTCTGTGTTACTGGGCATCAGTGTATGACTTTGTGACTTGGTATCAGTGTATGTCTTTGTGACTTGGTGTCAGTGTATGTCTTTTTTACTGGGTATCAGTGTATGTCTTTGTTACTTGGTGTCAGTGTATGTCTGTGTTACTAGGTGTAAGTGTGTGTCTGTGTTACTGGGTGTCAGTGTGTGTCTGTGTTACTTGGTGTAAGTCTGTGTCTTTGTGACTTTGTGTCAGTGTGTGTCTGTGTTACTAGGTGTCAGTGTCTGTCTTTGTTACTGGGTGTCAGTGTATGTCTTTGTTACTTGATGTAAGTGTGTGTCTGTGTTACTGGATGTCAGTGTATGTCTGTGTTACTTGGTGTAAGTGTGTCTGTTTTACTGGCTATCAGTGTAAGTCTTTGTGACTTGGTGTCAGTGTATGTCTTTGTTACTGGGTGTCAGTGTGTGTCTTTGTGACTTGGTGTCAGTGTATGTCTTTGTTACTTGGTGTAAGTGTGTGTCTGTGTTACTGCGTATCTGTGTATGTATTTGTTACTGGGTGTAATTGTCTGTCTTTGTTACTTGGTGTAAGTGTATGTCTTTGTAACTTGGTGTAATTGTCTGTCTTTGTTACTTGGTGTAAGTGTATGTCTTTGTTACTTGGTGTAAGTGTATGTCTGTGTTACTGGGTATCAGTGTATGTCTTTGTTACTTGGTGTCAGTGGATGTCAAAATACTTGGTGTACGTGTATGTCTTTGTTACTTGGTGTAATTGTCTGTCTTTGTTACTTGGTGGAAGTGTATGTCTTTGTCATTGGGTATCAGTGTATGTCATTGTGACTAGGTGTCAGTGTATGTCTTTGTTACTGGGTGTCAGTGTGTGTCTTTGTGACTTGGTGTCAGTGTATGTCTTTGTTACCTGGTGTAATTGTGTGTCTGTGTTACTGGGTATCAGTGTATGTCTTTGTTACTTGGTGTCAGTGTATGTCAAAATACTTGGTGTAATTGTATGTCTTTGTTACTTGGTGTAATTGTCTGTCTTTGTTACTTGATGTTAGTGCATGTCTTTGTCACTGGGTATCAGTGTATGTCTTTGTGACCTGGTATCAGTGTATGTCTTTGTGACTTGGTGTCAGTGTATGTCTTTGTTACTGGGTGTCAGTGTGTGTCTGTGTTACTTGGTGTCAGTGTATTTCTTTGTTACTCTTTATCAGTGTTTCTCTGTGTTACTGGGTGTCAGTGTGTGTTTGTGTTACTTGGTGTAAGTCTGTGTCTTTGTTACTTGGTGTCCGTGTGTGTCTGTGTTACTTGGTGTAAGTGTGTGTCTGTGTTACTGGGTGTCAGTGTGTGTTTGTGTTACTTGGTGTAAGTCTGTGTCTTTGTTTACTTGGTGTCCGTGTGTGTCTGTGTTACTGGGTGTCAGTGTATGTCTTTGTTACTGGTTGTCAGTGTATGTCTTTGTTACTTGGTGTAAGTGTGTCTTTGTGTTACTGGGTGTCAGTGTATGTCTGTGCTACTTGGTGTAAGTGCGTCTGTTTTACTGGTGATCAGTGTATGTCTTTGCGACTTGGTGTCAGTGTATGTCTTTGTTACTGGGTGTCAGTGTGTGTCTTTGTGACTTGTTGTCAGTGTATGTATTTGTTACTTGGTGTAAGTGTGTATCTGTGTTAATGGGTATCAGTGTATGTCTTTGTTACTTGGTGTCAGTGTTTGTCAAAATACTTGGTGTAATTGTCTGTCTTTGTTACTTGGTGTAAGTGTATGTCTTTGTTACTTGGTGACAGTGTATGTCTTTGTTACTTGGTGTCACTGCATGTCTTTGTGACTTGGTATCAGTGTATGTCTTTGTGACATGGTGCAATTGCCTGTCTTTGTTACTTGGTTCAAGTGTATGTCTTTGTTACTGGGTGTCAGTGTATGTCTTTGTGACTTGGTGTCAGTGTATGTCTTTGTTACTGGGTGTCAGTGTGTGTCTGTGTGACTTGGTGTCAGTGTATGTCTTTGTTACTGTTTATCAGTGTTTCTCTGTGTTACTGGGTGTCAGTGTGTGTTTGTGTTACTTGGTGTAAGTCTGTGTCTTTGTTACTTGGTGTCCGTGTGTTTCTGTGTTACTGGGTGTCAGTGTATGTCTTTGTTACTGGGTGTCAGTGTATGTCTTTGTTACTTGGTGCAAGTGTGTGTTTGTGTTACTGGGTGTCAGTGTATGTCTGTGTTACTTGGTGCAAGTGTGTCTGTTTTACTGGTTCTCAGTGTATGTCTTTGCGACTTGGTGTCAGTGTATGTCTTTTTTACTTGGTGTCAGTGTATGTCTTTGTTACTTGGTGTAAGTGTGTGTCTGTGTTACAGGGTATCAGTGTATGTCTTTATTACTTGGTGTCAGTGTATGTCTTTGTGACTTGGTATCAGTGTATGTCTTTGTGACTTGGTGTAATTGTGTGTCTTTGTTACTTGGTGTAAGTGTATGTCTTTGTCACTGGGTATCAGTGTATGTCTGTGTTACTTGGTGTAAGTGTGTGTCTGTGTTACTGGGTGTCAGTGTATGTCTGTGTTACTTGGTGTAAGTCTGTGTCTTTGTTACTTGGTGTCCGTGTGTGTCTGTGTTTCTGGGTGTCAGTGTCTGTCTTTGTTACTGGGTGTCAATGTATGTCTTTGTTACTTGTTGTAAGCGTGTGTCTGTGTTACTTGGTGTCAGTGTATGTCTTTGTGACTTGGTTTCAGTGTATGTCTTTGTTACTGGGTGTCAGTGTGTGTCTTTGTGACTTGGTGTCAGTGTATGTCTTTGTTACTTGGTGTAATTGTCTGTCTTTGTTACTTGGTCTAAGAGTATGTCTTTGTTACTTGGTGTAAGTGTGTGTCTGTGTTACTGGGTATCAGTGTATGTCTTTGTTACTTGGTGTCAGTGTAAGTCAAAATACTTGGTGTAAGTGTATGTCTTTGTTACTTGGTGTAAGTGTATGTCTTTGTCACTGGGTATCAGTGTATGTCTTTGTTACTTGGTGTAATTGTCTGTCTTTGTTACTTGGTGTAAGTGTATGTCTTTGTCACTGGGTATCAGTGTATGTCTTTGTGACTTGGTATCAGTGTGTGGCTTTGAGACTTGGTGTCAGTGTATGTCTTTGTTACTTGGTGTAAGTGTGTGTCTGTGTTACTGGGTATCAGTGTATGTCTTTGTTACTTGGTGTCAGTGTATGTCAAAATACTTGGTGTAAGTGTATGGCTTTGTTACTGGGTGTAATTGTCTGTCTTTGTTACTTGGTGTAAGTGTATGTCTTTGTTACTTGGTGTAATTGTCTGTCTTTGTTACTTGGTGTAAGTGTATGTCTTTGTTACTTGGTGTCAGTGTATGTCTTTGTTACTTGGTGTCAGTGTGTGTCTGTGTTACTGGGTATCAGTGTATGTCTTTGTGACTTGGCATTAGTGTATGTCTATGTGACTTGGTTTCAGTGTAAGTCTTTGTTACTGGGTGTCAGTGTGTGTCTGTGTTACTTGGTGTCAGTATTTAGTTTACTTTAGAGATACAGCACTTTAACAGGCCCTTCGGCCCACCGAGTCTGTGCCGAGCATCAACCCACCCATTTATACTAATCCAACACTAATCCCGTATTCCTATCACATCCCCACCTGTCCCTTTCTATTTCACTACCACCTACCTATACTAGGGGCAATTTATGATGGCAAATTAACCTATCAACCTGCAAGTCTTTGGCATGTGGGAGGAAACCGGAGCACCCGGAGGAAACCCACGCAGACACAGGGAGAACTTGCAAACTCCGCACAGGCATTACCCAGAATCGAACCCGGCTCCCTGGAGCTGTGAGGCTGCGGTGCTAACCACTGCGCCAATGTGCCCCCCTCCCCTGTGTGTGCCTGTGTGACTGGGTGTCAGTGTATGTCTTTGTTACTTGGTGTCAGTGTGTGCCTGTGTTACTGGGTATCATTGTATGTCTTTGTTACTTGGTGTCAGTGTATGTCTGTGTTACTTGGTGTCCGTGTGTGTCTGTGTTGCTGGGTGTCAGTGTATGTCTTTGTTACTGGGTGTCAGTGTATGTCTCTGTTACTTGGTGTAAGTGTGTGTTTGTGTTACTGGGTGTCAGTGTATGTCTGTGTTACTTGGTGTAAGTGTGTCTGTTTTACTGGGTATCAGTGTATGTCTTTGTGACTTGGTGTCAGTGTATGTCTGTGTTACTTGGTGTCAGTGTGTGTCTGTGTTACTGGGTGTCAATGTGTGTCTGTGTTACTGGGTGTCAGTGTATGTCTTTGTTACTTGTTGTAAGTGTGTGTCTGTGTTACTTCGTGTCAGTGTATGTCTGTGTTACTTGGTGTAAGTGGGTCTGTTTTACTGTGTATCAGTGTATGTCTTTGTGACTTGGTGTCAGTGTATGTCTTTGTTACTGGGTGTCAGTGTGTGTCTTGGTGACTTGGTGTCAGTGTATGTCTTTGTTACTTGGTGTAAGTGTGTGTCTGTGTTACTGGGTATCAGTGTATGTCTTTGTTACTGGGTGTAATTGTCTGTCTTTGTTACTTGGTGTAATTGTCTGTCATTGTTACTTGGTCTAAGTGTATGTCTTTGTTACTTGGTGTAAGTGTGTGTCTGTGTTATTGGGTATCAGTGTATGTCTTTGTTACTTGGTGTCAGTGTAAGTCAAAATACTTGGTGTAATTGTCTGTCTTTGTTACTTGGTGTAAGTGTATGTCTTTGTCACTGGGTATCAGTGTATGTCTTAGTGACTTGGTGTCAGTGCATGTCTTTGTTACTGGGTGTCAGTGTATGTCTTTGTGACTTGGTGTCAGTGTATGTCTTTGTCACTTGGTGTAAGTGTGTGTCTGTGTTACTGGGTGTCAGTGTATGTCTTTGTTACTGGGTGTAATTGTCTGTCTTTGTTACTTGGTGTAAGTGGATGTCTTTGTTACTTGGTGTAAGTGTCTGTCTTTGTTACTTAGTGTAAGTGTATGTCTTTGTTACTTGGTGTCAGTGTATGTCTTTGTTACTTGGTGTCAGTGTGTGTCTGTGTTACTGGGTATCAGTGTTTGTCTTTGTGACTTGGTATCAGTGTATGTCTATGTGACTTGGTGTCAGTGTATGTCTTTGTTACTTGGTGTCAGTGTATGTCTTTGTTACTTGGTGCAAGTGTATGTCTTTGTGACTTGGTGTCAGTGTATGTCTTTTTTACAGGGTGTCAGTGTTTCTCTGTGTTACTGGGTGTCAGTGTCTGTTTGTTTGTGTTACTTCGTATCAGTGTATGTCTTTGTTACTTGGTGTCAGTGTATGTCAAAATACTTGGTGAAAGTGTATGTCTTTGTTACTTGGTGTAATTGTCTGTCTTTGTTACTTGGTGTCAGTGTATGTCTGTGTTACTTGGTGTTAGTGTGTGTCTTTGTTACTTGGTGTAAGTCTGTGTCTTTGTTACTTGGTGTCCGTATGTCTCTGTGTTACTTGGTGTAAGTGTGTGTCTTTGTTACTTGGTGTAAGTGTATGTCTTTGTTACTTGGTGTCAGTGTTTGTCTTTGTTACTTGGTGTCAGTGTGTGTCTGCGTTACTGGGCATCAGTGTATGTCTTTGTGACTTGGTATCAGTGTATGTCTTTGTGACTTGGTGTCAGTGTATGTCTGCGTTACTGGGCATCAGTGTATGTCTTTGTTACTTGGTGTAATTGTCTGTCTTTGTTACTTGGTGTAAGTGTATGTCTTTGTCACTGGGTATCAGTGTATGTCTTTGTGACTTGGTATCAGTGTGTGGCTTTGTGACTTGGTGTCAGTGTATGTCTTTGTTACTTGGTGTAAGTGTGTGTCTGTGTTACTGGGTATCAGTGTATGTCTTTGTTACTTGGTGTCAGTGTATGTCAAAATACTTGGTGTAAGTGTATGTTTTTGTTACTGGGTGTAATTGTCTGTCTTTGTTACTTGGTGTAAGTGTATGTCTTTGTTACTTGGTGTAATTGTCTGTCTTTGTTACATGGTGTAAGTGTATGTCTTTGTTACTTGGTGTCAGTGTGTGTCTGTGTTACTGGGTATCAGTGTATGTCTTTGTGACTTGGTATTAGTGTATGTCTGGGTGACTTGGTGTCAGTGTATGTCTTTGTTACGTGGTGTAAGTGTATGTCATTGTTACTTGGTGTCAGTGTATGTCTTTGTTACTTGGTGTAAGTGTGTTTGTGTCACTGGGTGTCAGTGTATGTCTGTGTTACTTGGTGTCCGTGTGTGTCTGTGTTACTGGGTGTCAGTGTATGTCTTTGTTACTGGGTGTCAGTGTATGTCTGTGTTACTTGGTGTAAGTGTGTTTGTGTCACTGGGTGTCAGTGTATGTCTGTGTTACTTGGTTTAATGTGTCTGTTTTACTGGGTATCAGTGTATGTCTTTGTGACTTGGTGTCAGTGTATGTCTGTGTTACTTGGTGTCAGTGTGTGTCTGTGTTACTGGGTGTCAATGTGTGTCTGTGTTACTGGGTGTCAGTGTATGTCTTTGTTACTTGTTGTAAGTGTGTGTCTGTGTTACTTCGTGTCAGTGTATGTCTGTGTTACTTGGTGTAAGTGTGTCTGTTTTACTGTGTATCAGTGTATGTCTTTGTGACTTGGTGTCAGTGTATGTCTTTGTTACTGGGTGTCAGTGTGTGTCTTTGTGACTTGGTGTCAGTGTATGTCTTTGTTACTTGGTGCAATTGTGTGTCTGTGTTACTGGGTATCAGTGTATGTCTTTGTTACTGGGTGTAATTGTCTGTCTTTGTTACTTGGTGTAATTGTCTGTCTTTGTTACTTGGTCTAAGTGTATGTCTTTGTTACTTGGTGTAAGTGTGTGTCTGTGTTACTGGGTATCAGTGTATGTCTTTGTTACTTGGTGTCAGTGTATGTCAAAATACTTGGTGTAAGAGTATGTCTTTGGTACTTGGTGTAATTGTCTGTCTTTGTTACTTGGTGTAAGTGTATGTCTTTGTCACTGGGTATCAGTGTATGTCTTTGTGACTTGGTGTCAGTGCATGTCTTTGTTACTGGGTGTCAGTGTATGTCTTTGTGACTTGGTGTCAGTGAATGTCTTTGTTACTTGGTGTAAGTGTGTGTCTGTGTTACTGGGTGTCAGTGTATGTCTTTGTTACTGGGTGTAATTGTCTGTCTTTGTTACTTGGTGTAAGTGTATGTCTTTGTTACTTGGTGTAATTGTCTGTCTTTGTTACTTAGTGTAAGTGTATGTCTTTGTTACTTGGTGTCAGTGTATGTCTTTGTTACTTGGTGTCAGTGTGTGTCTGTGTTACTGGGTATCAGTGTTTGTCTTTGTGACTTGGTATCAGTGTATGTCTATGTGACTTGGTGTCAGTGTATGTCTTTGTTACTTGGTGTAAGTGTATGTCTTTGTTACTTGGTGTAATTGTCTGTCTTTGTTACTTAGTGTAAGTGTATGTCTTTGTTACTTGGTGTCAGTGTATGTCTTTGTTACTTGGTGTCAGTGTATGTCTGTGTTACTTGGTGTCAGTGTGTGTCTGTGTTACTGGGTTTCAATGTGTGTCTGTGTTACTGGGTGTCAGTGTATGTCTTTGTTACTTGGTGTAAGTGGGTCTGTTTTACTGTGTATCAGTGTATGTCTTTGTGACTTGGTGTCAGTGCATGTCTTTGTTACTGGGTGTCAGTGTGTGTCTTTGTGACTTGGTGTCAGTGTATGTCTTTGTTACTTGGTGTAAGTGTGTGTCTGTGTTACTGGGTATCAGTGTATGTCTTTGTTACTGGGTGTAATTGTCTGTCTTTGTTACTTGGTGTAATTGTCTGTCATTGTTACTTGGTCTAAGTGTATGTCTTTGTTACTTGGTGTAAGTGTGTGTCTGTGTTACTGGGTATCAGTGTATGTCTTTGTTACTTGGTGTCAGTGTAAGTCAAAATACTTGGTGTAAGAGTATGTCTTTGGTACTTGGTGTAATTGTCTGTCTTTGTTACTTGGTGTAAGTGTATGTCTTTGTCACTGGGTATCAGTGTATGTCTTTGTGACTTGGTGTCAGTGCATGTCTTTGTTACTGGGTGTCAGTGTATGTCTTTGTGACTTGGTGTCAGTGAATGTCTTTGTTACTTGGTGTAAGTGTGTGTCTGTGTTACTGGGTGTCAGTGTATGTCTTTGTTACTGGGTGTAATTGTCTGTCTTTGTTACTTGGTGTAAGTGTATGTCTTTGTTACTTGGTGTAATTGTCTGTCTTTGTTACTTAGTGTAAGTGTATGTCTTTGTTACTTGGTGTCAGTGTATGTCTTTGTTACTTGGTGTCAGTGTGTGTCTGTGTTACTGGGTATCAGTGTTTGTCTTTGTGACTTGGTATCAGTGTATGTCTATGTGACTTGGTGTCAGTGTATGTCTTTGTTACTTGGTGTAAGTGTATGTCTTTGTTACTTGGTGTAATTGTCTGTCTTTGTTACTTAGTGTAAGTGTATGTCTTTGTTACTTGGTGTCAGTGTATGTCTTTGTTACTTGGTGTCAGTGTATGTCTGTGTTACTTGGTGTCAGTGTGTGTCTGTGTTACTGGGTTTCAATGTGTGTCTGTGTTACTGGGTGTCAGTGTATGTCTTTGTTACTTGGTGTAAGTGGGTCTGTTTTACTGTGTATCAGTGTATGTCTTTGTGACTTGGTGTCAGTGCATGTCTTTGTTACTGGGTGTCAGTGTGTGTCTTTGTGACTTGGTGTCAGTGTATGTCTTTGTTACTTGGTGTAAGTGTGTGTCTGTGTTACTGGGTATCAGTGTATGTCTTTGTTACTGGGTGTAATTGTCTGTCTTTGTTACTTGGTGTAATTGTCTGTCATTGTTACTTGGTCTAAGTGTATGTCTTTGTTACTTGGTGTAAGTGTGTGTCTGTGTTACTGGGTATCAGTGTATGTCTTTGTTACTTGGTGTCAGTGTAAGTCAAAATACTTGGTGTAATTGTCTGTCTTTGTTACTTGGTGTAAGTGTATGTCTTTGTCACTGGGTATCAGTGTATGTCTTAGTGACTTGGTGTCAGTGCATGTCTTTGTTACTGGGTGTCAGTGTATGTCTTTGTGACTTGGTGTCAGTGTATGTCTTTGTCACTTGGTGTAAGTGTGTGTCTGTGTTACTGGGTGTCAGTGTATGTCTTTGTTACTGGGTGTAATTGTCTGTCTTTGTTACTTGGTGTAAGTGTATGTCTTTGTTACTTGGTGTAATTGTCTGTCTTTGTTACTTAGTGTAAGTGTATGTCTTTGTTACTTGGTGTCAGTGTATGTCTTTGTTACTTGGTGTCAGTGTGTGTCTGTGTTACTGGGTATCAGTGTTTGTCTTTGTGACTTGGTATCAGTGTATGTCTATGTGACTTGGTGTGAGTGTATGTCTTTGTTACTTGGTGTCAGTGTATGTCTTTGTTACTTGGTGCAAGTGTATGTCTTTGTGACTTGGTGTCAGTGTATGTCTTTTTTACTGGGTGTCAGTGTTTCTCTGTGTTACTGGGTGTCAGTGTCTGTTTGTTTGTGTTACTTCGTATCAGTGTATGTCTTTGTTACTTGGTGTCAGTGTATGTCAAAATACTTGGTGAAAGTGTATGTCTTTGTTACTTGGTGTAATTGTCTGTCTTTGTTACTTGGTGTCAGTGTATGTCTGTGTTACTTGGTGTAAGTGTGTGTCTTTGTTACTTGGTGTAAGTCTGTGTCTTTGTTACTTGGTGTCCGTATGTCTCTGTGTTACTTGGTGTAAGTGTGTGTCTTTGTTACTTGGTGTAAGTGTATGTCTTTGTTACTTGGTGTCAGTGTTTGTCTTTGTTACTTGGTGTCAGTGTGTGTCTGCGTTACTGGGCATCAGTGTCTGTCTTTGTGACTTGGTATCAGTGTATGTCTTTGTGACTTGGTGTCAGTGTATGTCATTTTTACTGGGTGTAAGTGTGTGTCTGCGTTACTGGGTATCATTGTATGTCTTTGTTACTTGGTGTCAGTGTATGTCAAAATACTTGGTGAAAGTGTATGTCTTTGTTACTTGGTGTAATTGTCTGTCTTTGTTACTTGGTGTCAGTGTATGTCTGTGTTACTTGGTGTAAGTGCATGTCTTTGTTACTTGATGTCAGTGCATGTCTTTGATACTTGGTGTCAGTGTATGTCTGCGTTACTGGGCATCAGTGTATGTCTTTGTGACTTGGTATCAGTGTATGTCATTTTTACTGGATGTAAGTGTGTGTCTGCGTTACTGGGTATCAGTTTATGTCTTTGTTACTTGGTGTCAGTGTATGTCAAAATACTTGGTGTAAGTGTATGTCTTTGTTACTTGGTGTAATTGTCTGTCTTTGTTACTTGGTGTCAGTGTATGTCTGTGTTACTTGGTGTAAGTGTGTGTCTTTGTTACTGGGCATCAGTGTATGTCTTTGTGACTTGGTATCAGTGTATGTCTTTGTGACTTGGTGTCAGTGTATGTCTTTTTTACTGGGTGTCAGTGTGTGTCTGTGTTACTTGGTTTCAGTGTATGTCCTTGTTCCTGTGTATCAGTGTTTCTCTGTTTTACTGGGTGTCAGTGTCTGTTTGTTTGTGTTACTGGGTGTCAGTGTGTGTCTGTGTTACTTGGTGTCAGTGTATGTCTTTGTTCCTGTGTATCAGTGTTTCTCTATGTTACTGGGCGTCAGTGTGTGTTTGTTTGTGTTACTGGGTGTCATTATTTAGTTTAGTGATACAGCACTGAAACAGGCCCTTCGGTCCAACGAGTCTGTGCCAACCATCAAATACCCATTTATACTAATCCTACACTAATCCCGTATTCCTATCACATCCCCACCTATCCCTACATATTTCTCTACCACCTACCTATACTAGGGGCAATTTATGATGGCCAACTAACCTATCAACCTGCAAGTCTTTGGCATGTGGGGGGAAAACGGAGCACCGGGAGAAAACCCACGCAGACACAGGGAGAACTTGCAAACTCCGCACAGGCAGTACCCAGAATCGAACCCGGGTCCCTGGAGCTGTGAGGCTGCGGTGCTAACCACGGCGCCAATGTGCCCTCCAATCCCCCCATTGTGTGCCTGTGTCACTGGGTATCAGTGTATGTCTTTGTTACTTGGTTTCAGTTAATTTCAAAATACTTGGTGGAAGTGTATGTCTTTGTTACTTTGTGTAATTGTCTGTCTTTGTTACTTGGTGTCAGTGGATGTCTGTGTTACTTGGTGTAAGTGTGTGTCTTTGTTACTTGGCGTAAGTGGATGTCTTTGTTACTTGGTGTCAGTGTATGTCTTTGTTACTTGGTGTCAGCGTGTGTCTGTGTTTCTGGGCGTCAGTGCATGTCTTTGTGACTTGGTATCAGTGTATGTCTTTGTGACTTGGTGTCAGTGTATGTCTTTTTTACTGGGTGTAAGTGTGTGTCTGCGTTACTGGTTATCAGTGTATGTCTTTGCTACTTGGTGTCAGTGTATGTCAAAATACTTGGTGTAAGTGTATGTCTTTGTTACTTGGTGTAATTGTCTGTCTTTGTTACTTGGTGTCAGTGTATGTCTGTGTTACTTGGTGTAAGTGTGTGTCTTTGTTACTGGGCATCAGTGTATGTCTTTGTGACTTGGTGTCAGTGTACGTCTTTTTTACTGGGTGTCAGTGTGTGTCTGTGTTACTTGGTGTCAGTGTATGTCTTTTTTACTGTGTATCAGTGTTTCTCTGTGTTACTGGGTGTCAGTGTCTGTTTGTTTGTGTTACTGGGTGCCAGTGTATGTCTGTGACACGAGGTGTCAGTATTTAGTTTAGTTCAGAGATACAGCACTTAAACAGGCGCTTCGGCCCACCGAGTCTTTGCCGACCATCAACAACCCATTTATACTAATCCTACACTAATCCCGTATTCCTATCACATCCCCACCTATCCCTATATATTTCCCTACCACCTACCGAGACTATGGGCAATTTATGATGGCCAATTAACCTATCAACCTGCAATTCTTTGGCATGTGGGAGAAAACCGGAGCACCCGGAGGAAAACCACGCAGACACAGGGAGAACTTGGAAACTCCGCACACGCAGTACACAGAATCGAGCCCGGGTCCCTGGAGCTGTGAGGCTGCTAACCACTGTGCCGATGTGCCGCCCGGTGTGTGTCTGTGTTACTGGGTATCACTGCATGTCTTTGTTACTTGGTGTAACTGTGTGTCTGTGTTACTGGGTAACAGTGTATGTCTTTGTTACTTGGTGTCAGTTTATGTCAAAATACTTGGTGTAAGTGTATGTCTTTGTTACTTGGTGTAATTGTCTGTCTTTGTTACTTGGTGTCAGTGTATGTCTTTGTTACTTGGTGTAAGTGTATGTCTTTGTTCCTTGGTGTCAGTGTATGTCGTTGTTACTGGGTGTCAGTGTATGTCTTTGTAACTTGGTGACAGTGTGTGTCTGTGTGTCAGTGTATGTCTTTGTTACTGTGTATCAGTGTTTCTCTATGTTACTGGGCGTCAGTGTGTGTTTGTTTGTGTTACTGGGTGTCATTATTTAGTTTAGTGATACAGCACTGAAACAGGCCCTTCGGCCAACCGGTTCTGTGCCGACGATCAACCACCCATTTATACTAATCCTACACTAATCCCGTATTCCTATCACATCCCCACCTGTCCCTATCTATTTCCCTACCACCTATCTATACTAGGGGCAATTTATAATGGCCAATTAACCTATCAACATGCAAGTCGTTGACATGTGGGAGGAAACCGGAGCACCCGGAGGAAACTCACGCAGACACAGGGAGAACTTGCAAACTCCGGACAGGCAGTACCCAGAATCGATCCCGGGTCCCTGGAGCTGTGAGGCTGCTAACCACTGTGCCAATGTGCAGCCCGGTGTGTGTCTGTGTTACTGGGTATCAGTGTATGTCTTTGTTACTTGGTGTAAGTGTGTGTCTGTGTTACTGGGTAGCAGTGTATGTCTTTGTTACTTGGTGTCAGTGTATGTCTGTGTTACTTGGTGTAAGTTTGTGTCTTTGTTCCTTGGTGTCAGTGTATGTCTATGTTACTTGGAGTCATTGTCTGTCTTTGTTACTGGGTGTCAGTGAGTTTGATGTTCTTACTGGCTGTCAGTGTGTGTCGGTGTTACTTGGTGTAAGTGTGTGTCTTTGTTACTTGGTGTCCGTGTGTGTCTGTGTTACTGGGTGTCAGTGCATGTCTTTGTTACTGGGAGTAAGTGTATGTCTTTGTTACTTGGTGTCAGTGTATGTCTGTGTTACTTGGTGTACGTGTATGTCTGTGTTACTGGGTAACAGTGTATGTCTTTGTTACTTGGTGTAAGTGTGTATCTGTGTTACTGGGTATCATTGCATGTCTTTGCTACTTGGTGTCAGTGTATGTCAAAATACTTGGTGTAAGTGTATGTCTTTGTTACTTGATGTAATTGTCTGTCTTTGTTACTTGGTGTCAGTGTATGTCTGTGTTTCTTGGTGTAAGTGTGTGTCTTTGTTACTGGGCATCAGTGTATGTCTTTGTGACTTGGTGTCGGTGCATGTCTTTTTTACTGGGTGTCAGTGTGTGTCTGTGTTACTTGGTGTCAGTGTATGTCTTTTTTACTGTGTATCAGTGTTTCTCTGTGTTACTGGGTGTCAGTGTCTGTTTGTTTGTGTTACTGGGTGCCAGTGTGTGTCTGTGACACGAGGTGTCAGTATTTAGTTTAGTTCAGAGATACAGCACTTAAACAAGCGCTTCGGCCCACCGAGTCTTTGCCGACCATCAACAACCCTTGTATACTAATCCTACACTAATCCCGTATTCCTATCACATCCCCACCTATCCCTATATATTTCCCTACCACCTACCGAGACTATGGGCAATTTATGATGGCCAATTAACCTATCAACCTGCATTTCTTTGGCATGTGGGAGAAAACCGGAGCACCCGGAGGAAAACCACGCAGACACAGGGAGAACTTGGAAACTCCGCACACGCAGCACCCAGAATAGAGCCCGGGTCCCTGGAGCAGTGAGGCTGCTAACCACTGTGACAATGTGCCGCCCGGTGTGTGTCTGTGTTACTGGGTATCACTGCATGTCTTTGTTACTTGGTGTAACTGTGTGTCTGTGTTACTGGGTAACAGTGTATGTCTTTGTTACTTGGTGTCAGTTTGTGTCAAAATACTTGGTGTAAGTGTATGTCTTTGTTACTTGGTGTAAGTGTATGTCTGTGTTACTGGGTAACAGTGTATGTCTTTGTTACTTGGTGTAAGTGTGTATCTGTGTTACTGGGTATCATTGCATGTCTTTGCTACATGGTGACAGTGTATGTCTGTGTTACTTGGTGCATGTGTGTGTCTTTGTTACTTGGTGTAATTGTATGTCTTTGTTACTTGGTGTCAGTGTATGTCTGTGTTACTTGGTGTAAGTGTATGTCTGTGTTACTGGGTAACAGTGTATGTCTTTGTTACTTGGTGTCAGTGTATGTCTGTGTTACTTAGTGTAAGTGTGTGTCTTTGTTACTTGGTGTCAGCGTGTGTCTTTGTTACTGCGCATCAGTGTGTGTTACTGGGTGTCAGTGTGTGTCTGTGACACTAGGTGTCAGTATTTAGTTTAGTTTAGAGATACAGCACTGAAACAGGCCCTTCGGTCCAGCGAGTCTGTGCCGACCATCAACCAACCGTTTATACTAATCCTACACGAATCCCATATTCCAATAACATCCCCACCGGTCCCTATATATTTCCCTACCACCTACCTATACTAGGGGCAATTTATAATGGCCAATTAACCTATCAAACTGCAATGCTTTGGCATGTGGGAGGAAACCGGAGCACCCGGAGGAAAACCACGCAGACACAGGGAGAACATGCAAACACCGCACAGGCAGTACCTAGAATCGAACCCGGGTCCCTGGAGCTGTGAGGCTGCAGTGCTAACCGCTGCGCCACTGTGCCGCCCAGTGTGTGTCTGTGTGACTGGGTGTCAGTGTATGTCTGTGTTACTTGGTGTAAGTGTGTGTCTTTGTTACTTGGTTTCAGTGTGTGTCTGTGTTACTTGGTGTAAGTGTATGTCTTTGTTACTTGGTGTAAGTGTGTGTCTGTGTTTCTGGGTATCAGTGGACGTCTTTGTTACTTGGTGTCAGTGTATGTCTTTGTTACTTGGTGTAAGTGTGTGTCTGTGTTACTGGGTATCAGTGCATGTCTGTGTTACTGGGGGTCAGTGTGTGTCTGTGTTACTGGGGGTCAGTGTGTGTTTCTAACTGGGTGTCAGTGTGTGTCTGTGTTACTTGGTGTCAGTGTATGTCTTTGTTACTTGGTGTCAGTGTATGTCTTTTTTACTTGGTGTAAGTGTGTGTCTGTGTTCCTGGGTGTCAGTGTATGTCTTTGTGACTTGGTGTCAGTGTATGTCTTTGTTACTTGGTGTCAGTGTATGTCTTTGTTACTTGGTGTAAGTGTGTGTCTGTGTTACTGGGTATCAGTGCATGTCTTTGTTACTTGGTGTCAGTGTATGTCTGTGTTACTTGGTGTACGTGTGTGTCTGTGTATCAGTGTATGTCTTTGTGACTAGGTGTCAGTGTATGTCTTTGTTACTGGGTGTCATTGTGTGTCTTTGTGACTTGGTGTCAGTGTCTGTCTGTGTTACTGGGGGTCAGTGTGTGTCTGTGTTACTGGGGTTCAGTGTGTGTTTCTAACTGGGTGTCAGTGTGTGTCTGTGTTACTGGGTATCAGTGTCTGTCTTTGTTACTTGGTGTAATTGTATGTCTTTGTTACTTGGTGTCAGTGGATGTCTGTGTTACTTGGTGTAAGTGTATGTCTTTGTTACTTGGTGCAAGTGTGTGTCTGTGTTACTTGGTGTAAGTGTGTGTCTGTTTTCCTGGGTATCAGTGCCTGTCTTTGTTACTTGGTGTCAGTGTATGTCTGTGTTACTTGGTGTAAGTGTGTGTCTGTGTTACTGGGTATCAGTGTATGTCTCTGTTACTTGGTGTCAGTGTATGTCTGTGTTACTTGGTGTAAGTGTGTGTCTGTGTTACTGGGTGTCAGTCTGTGTCTGTGTTACTTGGGGTAAGTGTGTGTCTTTGTTACTTGGTGTCGGTGTGTGTCTGTGTTACTGGGTGTCAGTGTCTGTCTTTGTTACTGGGTATCAGTGTATGTCTTTATTACTTGGTGTCAGTGTGTGCCTGTGTTACTGGGTATCAGTGTCTGTCTTTGTTACTTGGTGTAAGTATGTGTCTGTGTTACTGGGTATCAGTGTATGACTTTGTTACTTGGTGTCAGTGTATGTCTGTGTTACTTGGGGTAAGTGTATGTCTTTGTTACTTGGTGTCGGTGTGTGTCTGTGTTACTGGGTGTCAGTGTCTGTCTTTGTTTCTGGTATCAGTGTATGTCTTTACTACTTGGTGTCAGTGTGTGTCTGTGTTACTGGGTATTCGTGTCTGTCTTTGTTACTTGGTGTAAGTATGTGTCTGTGTTACTGGGTATCAGTGTATGTCTTTGTTACTTGGTGTCAGTGTATGTCTTTGTTACTTGGTGTCAGTGTATGTCTTTGTTACTTGGTGTCAGTGTATGTCAAAATACTTGGTGAAAGTGTATGTCTTTGTTACTTGGTGTAATTGACTGTCTTTGTTACTTGGTGTAAGTGTATGTCTTTGTTACTTGGTGTCAGTGTATGTCTTTGATACTTGGTGTCAGTGCATGTCTTTGTTACTTGGTGTCAGTGCATGTCTGTGTTACTGGGTATCAGTGAATGCCTTTGTGATTGGTATCAGTGTATTTCTTTCTGACTTGGTGTAATTGTATGCCTTTGTTACCTGCTGTCAGTGTTTGTCTTTGTTACTGGGTGTCAGTGTGCGTCTGTGACACTAGGTGTCAGTATTTAGTTTAGTTTGGAGATCCAGCACTTAAACAGGCCCTTCGCCCCACCGAGACTGTGCCGACCATGAACGACCCATTTATACTAATCCGACATTCCTATCACATCCCCACCTATCCCCATATATTTCCCTAAAACCTACCTAAACTAGGGGCAATTTATGATGGCCAATTAACCTGTCAACCTGCAAGTCTTTGGCATGTAGGAGGTAAACGGAGCATCGGGAGAAAACCCACGCAGACACAGGGAGAACTTGCAAACTACGCATCGGCAGTCCCCAGAATCGAACCCGGGTCCCTGGAGCTGTGAGGCTGCAGTGCTAACCACTGCGCCAATGTGCCCCCCCACAGTGTGTGCCTGTGTTACTGGGTATCAGTGTATATCTTTGTTACTTGGTGTCAGTGTATGTCAAAATACTTGGTGCAAGTGAATGTCTTTGTTACTTGGTGTCAGTGTGTGTCTTTGTTACTTGGTGTAAGTGTGTGCCTGTGTTACTGGGTATCAGTGTATGTCTTTGTTACTTGGTGTCAGTGTATGTCTATGTTACTTGGTGTAAGTGTGTGTCTGTGTTACTGGGTGTCAGTGTGTATCTGTGTTACTTGGTGTAAGTCTGTGTCTTTGTTACTTGGTGTCCGTGTGTGTCTGTGTTACTGGGTGTCAGTGTATGACGTTGTTACTGTGTGTCAGTGTATTTCTTTATTAATTGGTGTAAGTGTGTGTCTGTGTTAATGGATATCAGTGTCTGTCTTTGTAACTTGGTGTAAGTGTGTGTCTGTGTTACTGGGTATCAGTGTATGTCTTTGTTACTTGGTGTCAGTGTATGTCTATGTTACTTGGTGTAAGTGTGTGTCTGTGTTACTGGGTATCAGTGTATGTCTTTGTTACTTCGTGTCAGTGTAAGTCTGTGGTACTTGGTGTAAGTGTATGTCTTTGTTACTTGGTGTCAGTGTATGTCTTTGTTACTGAGTGTCAGTGTATTCTTTGTTACTTGGTGTAAGTGTGTGTCTGTGTTACTGGGTATCAGTGTATATCTTGTTACTTGGTGTCAGTGTATGTCTGTCTTACTTGGTGTAATTGTGTGTCTGTGTTACTGCGTATCAGTGTATGTCTTTGTGACTTGGTGTCAGTGTATGTCTTTGTTACTGGGTGTCAGTGTGTGTCTTTGTGACTTGGTGTCAGTGTATGTCTTTGTTACTTGGTGTCAGTGTATGTCTGTGTTACTTGGTGTAAGTGTGTGCCTGTGTTACTGGGTATCAGTGTATGTCTTTGTTACTTGGTGTCATTGTATGTCAAAATACTTGGTGTAAGTGAATGTCTTTGTTACTTGGTGTCAGTGTGTGTCTTTGTTACTTGGTGTAATTGTGTGCCTGTTTTACTGGGTATCAGTGTATGTCTTTGTTACTTGGTGTCAGTGTATGTCTATGTGACTTGGTGCAAGTGTGTGTCTGTGTTACTGGGTGTCAGTGTGTTTCTTTGTTACTTGGTGTAAGTGTGTGTCTTTGTTACTTTGTGTCCGTGTGTGTCTGTGTTACTGGGTGTCAGTGTATGACTTTGTTACTGTGTGTCAGTGTATTTCTTTATTAATTGTTGTAAGTGTGTGTCTGTGTTAATGGATATCAGTGTCTGTCTTTGTAACTTGGTGTAAGTGTGTGTCTGTGTTACTGGGTATCAGTGTATGTCTTTGTTACTTGGTGTCAGTGTATGTCTATTTTGCTTGGTGTAAGTGTGTGTCTGTGTTACTTGGTGTCAGTGTATGTCTTTGTTACTTGGTGTCAGTGTATGTCTTTGTTATTTGGTGTAAGTGTGTGTCTGTGTTCCTGGGTGTCAGTGTATGTCTTTGTGACTTGATGTCAGTGTATGTCTTTGTTACTTGGTGTAAGTGTATGTCTTTGTTACTTGGTATCAGTGTATGTCTTTGTTACTTGGTGTAAGTGTGTGTCTGTGTTACTGGGTATCAGTGCATGTCTTTGTTACTTGGTGTCAGTGTATGTCTTTGATACTTGGTGTCAGTGCATGTCTTTGTTACTTGGTGTCAGTGCATGTCTGTGTTACTGGGTATCAGTGAATGCCTTTGTGATTGGTATCAGTGTATTTCTTTCTGACTTGGTGTAATTGTATGCCTTTGTTACCTGCTGTCAGTGTTTGTCTTTGTTACTGGGTGTCAGTGTGCGTCTGTGACACTAGGTGTCAGTATTTAGTTTAGTTTGGAGATCCAGCACTTAAACAGGCCCTTCGCCCCACCGAGACTGTGCCGACCATGAACGACCCATTTATACTAATCCGACATTCCTATCACATCCCCACCTATCCCCATATATTTCCCTAAAACCTACCTAAACTAGGGGCAATTTATGATGGCCAATTAACCTGTCAACCTGCAAGTCTTTGGCATGTAGGAGGTAAACGGAGCATCGGGAGAAAACCCACGCAGACACAGGGAGAACTTGCAAACTCCGCATCGGCAGTCCCCAGAATCGAACCCGGGTCCCTGGAGCTGTGAGGCTGCAGTGCTAACCACTGCGCCAATGTGCCCCCCCACAGTGTGTGCCTGTGTTACTGGGTATCAGTGTATATCTTTGTTACTTGGTGTCAGTGTATGTCAAAATACTTGGTGCAAGTGAATGTCTTTGTTACTTGGTGTCAGTGTGTGTCTTTGTTACTTGGTGTAAGTGTGTGCCTGTGTTACTGGGTATCAGTGTATGTCTTTGTTACTTGGTGTCAGTGTATGTCTATGTTACTTGGTGTAAGTGTGTGTCTGTGTTACTGGGTGTCAGTGTGTATCTGTGTTACTTGGTGTAAGTCTGTGTCTTTGTTACTTGGTGTCCGTGTGTGTCTGTGTTCCTGGGTGTCAGTGTATGTCTTTGTGACTTGATGTCAGTGTATGTCTTTGTTACTTGGTGTAAGTGTATGTCTTTGTTACTTGGTGTCAGTGTATGTCTTTGTTACTTGGTGTAAGTGTGTGTCTGTGTTACTGGGTAGCAGTGCATGTCTTTGTTACTTGGTGTCAGTGTATGTGTGTGTTACTTGGTGTACGTGTGTTTCTGTGTATCAGTGTATGTCTTTGTGACTAGGTGTCAGTGTATGTCTTTGTTACTGGGTGTCATTGTGTGTCTTTGTGACTTGGTGTCAGTGTCTGTCTGTGTTACTGGGGTCAGTGTGTGTCTGTGTTACTGGGGTTCAGTGTGTGTTTCTAACTGGGTGTCAGTGTGTGTCTGTGTTACTGGGTATCAGTGTCTGTCTTTGTTACTTGGTGTAAGTGTGTGTCTTTGTTACTTGGTGTAATTGTATGTCTTTGTTACATGGTGTCAGTGGATGTCTGTGTTACTTGGTGTAAGTGTATGTCTTTGTTACTTGGTGCAAGTGTGTGTCTGTGTTACTTTGTGTAAGTGTGTGTCTGTTTTCCTGGGTATCAGTGCCTGTCTTTGTTACTTGGTGTCAGTGTATGTCTGTGTTAATTGGTGTAAGTGTGTGTCTGTGTTACTGGGTATCAGTGTCTGTCTCTGTTACTTGGTGTCAGTGTATGTCTGTGTTACTTGGTGTAAGTGTGTGTCTGTGTTACTGGGTGTCAGTCTGTGTCTGTGTTACTTGGGGTAAGTGTGTGTCTTTGTTACTTGGTGTCGGTGTGTGTCTGTGTTACTGGGTGTCAGTGTCTGTCTTTGTTACTGGGTATCAGTGTATGTCTTTATTACTTGGTGTCAGTGTGTGCCTGTGTTACTGGGTATCATTGTCTGTCTTTGTTACTTGGTGTAAGTATGTGTCTGTGTTACTGGGTATCAGTGTATGTCTTTGTTACTTGGTGTCAGTGTATGTCTGTGTTACTTGGGGTAAGTGTGTGTCTTTGTTACTTGGTGTCGGTGTGTGTCTGTGTTACTGGGTGTCAGTGTCTGTCTTTGTTACTGGTATCAGTGTATGTCTTTACTACTTGGTGTCAGTGTGTGTCTGTGTTACTGGGTATCAGTGTCTGTCTTTGTTACTTGGTGTAAGTATGTGTCTGTGTTACTGGGTATCAGTGTATGTCTTTGTTACTTGGTGTCAGTGTATGTCTGTGTTATTTGGTGTAAGTGTGTGTCTGTGTTACTGGGTATCAGTGTATGTCTTTGTGAATTGGTGTCAGTGTATGTCTTTGTTACTGGGTGTCAGTGTATGTCTTTGTTACTTGGTGTCAGTGTATGTCAAAATACTTGGTGAAAGTGTATGTCTTTGTTACTTGGTGTAATTGACTGTCTTTGTTACTTGGTGTAAGTGTATGTCTTTGTTACTTGGTGTCAGTGTATGTCTTTGTTACTTGGTGTCAGTGCATGTCTTTGTTACTTGGTGTCAGTGCATGTCTGTGTTACTGGGTATCAGTGAATGCCTTTGTGATTGGTATCAGTGTATGTCTTTCTGACTTGGTGTAATTGTATGCCTTTGTTACCTGCTGTCAGTGTTTGTCTTTGTTACTGGGTGTCAGTGTGCGTCTGTGACACTAGGTGTCAGTATTTAGTTTAGTTTGGAGATCCAGCACTTAAACAGGCCCTTCGCCCCACCGAGTCGGTGCCGACCATGAACGACCCATTTATACTAATCCGACATTCCTATCACATCCCCACCTATCCCCATATATTTCCCTAAAACCTACCTAAACTAGGGGCAATTTATGATGGCCAATTAACCTGTCAACCTGCAAGTCTTTGGCATGTAGGAGGTAAACGGAGCACCGGGAGAAAACCCACGCAGACACAGGGAGAACTTGCAAACTCCGCATCGGCAGTACCCAGAATCGAACCCGGGTCCCTGGAGCTGTGAGGCTGCAGTGCTAACCACTGCGCCAATGTGCCCCCCCACAGTGTGTGCCTGTGTTACTGGGTATCAGTGTATATCTTTGTTACTTGGTGTCAGTGTATGTCAAAATACTTGGTGCAAGTGAATGTCTTTGTTACTTGGTGTCAGTGTGTGTCTTTGTTACTTGGTGTAAGTGTGTGCCTGTGTTACTGGGTATCAGTGTATGTCTTTGTTACTTGGTGTCAGTGTATGTCTATGTTACTTGGTGTAAGTGTGTGTCTGTGTTACTGGGTGTCAGTGTGTATCTGTGTTACTTGGTGTAAGTCTGTGTCTTTGTTACTTGGTGTCCGTGTGTGTCTGTGTTACTGGGTGTCAGTGTATGACGTTGTTACTGTGTGTCAGTGTATTTCTTTATTAATTGGTGTAAGTGTGTGTCTGTGTTAATGGATATCAGTGTCTGTCTTTGTAACTTGGTGTAAGTGTGTGTCTGTGTTACTGGGTATCAGTGTATGTCTTTGTTACTTGGTGTCAGTGTATGTCTATGTTACTTGGTGTAAGTGTGTGTCTGTGTTACTGGGTATCAGTGTATGTCTTTGTTACTTCGTGTCAGTGTACGTCTGTGGTACTTTGTGTAAGTGTATGTCTTTGTTACTTGGTGTCAGTGTATGTCTTTGTTACTGAGTGTCAGTGTATTCTTTGTTACTTGGTGTAAGGGTGTGTCTGTGTTACTGAGTATCAGTGTCTGTCTTTGTTACTTGGTGTAAGTGTGTGTCTGTGTTACTGGGTATCAGTGTATATCTCGTTACTTGGTGTCAGTGTATGTCTGTCTTACTTGGTGTAATTGTGTGTCTGTGTTACTGCGTATCAGTGTATGTCTTTGTGACTTGGTGTCAGTGTATGTCTTTGTTACTGGGTGTCAGTGTGTGTCTTTGTGACTTGGTGTCAGTGTATGTCTTTGTTACTTGGTGTCAGTGTATGTCTGTGTTACTTGGTGTAAGTGTGTGCCTGTGTTACTGGGTATCAGTGTATGTCTTTGTTACTTGGTGTCAGTGTATGTCAAAATACTTGGTGTAAGTGAATGTCTTTGTTACTTGGTGTCAGTGTGTGTCTTTGTTACTTGGTGTAATTGTGTGCCTGTTTTACAGGGTATCAGTGTATGTCTTTGTTACTTGGTGTCAGTGTATGTCTATGTTACTTGGTTCAAGTGTGTGTCTGTGTTACTGGGTGTCAGTGTGTTTCTGTGTTACTTGGTGTAAGTGTGTGTCTTTGTTACTTGGTGTCCGTGTGTGTCTGTGTTACTGGGTGTCAGTGTATGACTTTGTTACTGTGTGTCAGTGTATTTCTTTATTAATTGTTGTAAGTGTGTGTCTGTGTTAATGAATATCAGTGTCTGTCTTTGTAACTTGGTGTAAGTGTGTGTCTGTGTTACTGGGTATCAGTGTATGTCTTTGTTACTTGGTGTCAGTGTATGTCTATGTTGCTTGGTGTAAGTGTGTGTCTGTGTTACTGGGTATCAGTGTATGTCTTTGTTACTTGGTGTCAGTGTAAGTCTGTGGTACTTGGTGTAAGTGTACGTCTTTGTTACTGAGTGTCAGTGTATTCTTTGTTACTTGGTGTAAGTGTGTGTCTGTGTTACTGAGTATCAGTGTCTGTATTTGTTACTTGGTGTCAGTGTATGTCTGTCTTACTTGGTGTAATTGTGTGTCTGTGTTACTGCGTATCAGTGTATGTCTTTGTGACTTGGTGTCAGTGTATGTCTTTGTTACTGAGTGTCAGTGTGTGTCTTTGTGACTTGGTGTCAGTGTATGTCTATGGTACTTGGTGTAAGTGTGTGTCTGTGTTACTGGGTATCAGTGTATGTCTTTGTTAATTGGTGTCAGTGTATGTCTGTGTTACTTGGAGTAAGTGTGTGTCTTTGTTACTTGGTGTAAGTGTATTTCTTTGTTACTTGGTGTCAGTGTATGTCTTTGTTACTTGGTGTCAGTGTATGTCTGTGTTACTTGGTGTTTGTGTGTGCCTGTGTTACTGGGTATCAGTGTATGTCTTTGTTACTTGGTGTCAGTTTATGTCAAAATACTTGGTGTAAGTGAATGTCTTTGTTACTTGGTGTCAGTGTGTGTCTTTGTTACTTGGTGTAAGTGTGTGCCTGTGTTACTGGGTATCAGTGTATGTCTTTCTTACTTGGTGTCAGTGTATGTCTATGTTACTTGGTGTAAGTGTGTGTCTGTGTTACTGGGTGTCAGTGTGTATCTGTGTTACTTGGTGTAAGTGTGTGTCTTTGTTACTTGGTGTCAGTGTATGTCTTTGTTACTTGGTGTAAGTGTGTGTCTGTGTTACTGGGTGTCAGTGTATGCATTTGTTACTGAGTGTCAGTGTATTCTTTGTTACTTGGTGTAAGTGTGTGTCTGTGTTACTGAGTATCAGTGTCTGTCTTTGTTACTTGGTGTAAGTGTGTGTCTGTGTTACTGGGTATCAGTGTATATCTTGTTACTTGGTGTCAGTGTATGTCTGTGTTACTTGGTGTAAGTGTGTATCTTTGTTACTTGGTGTAAGTGTATGTCTTTGTTACTTGGTGTCAGTGTATGTCTTTGTTACTTGGTGTCAGTGTATGTCTGTGTTACTTGGTGTAAGTGTGTGCCTGTGTTACTGGGTATCAGTGTATGTCTTTGTGACTTGGTGTCAGTGTATGTCTTTGTTACTGGGTGTCAGTGTGTGATTTTGTGACTTGGTGTCAGTGTATGTCTTTGTTACTTGGTGTAAGTGTGTGTCTGTGTTACTGGGTATCAGTGTATGTCTTTGTTAATTGGTGTCAGTGTATGTCTGTGTTACTTGGTGTAAGTGTGTATCTTTGTTACTTGGTGTAAGTGTATGTCTTTGTTACTTGGTGTCAGTGTATGCCTTTGTTACTTGGTGTCAGTGTATGTCTGTGTTACTTGGTGTAAGTGTGTGCCTGTGTTAATGGGTATCAGTGTATGTCTTTGTTACTTGGTGTCAGTGTATGTCTGTGTTACTTGGTGCAAGTGTGTGTCTGTGTTACTTGGTGACAGTGTATGTCTGTGTTACTTGGTGTAAGTGTGTGACTGTGTTTCTTGGTATCAGTGTATGTCTTTGTGACTTGGTGTCAGTGTATGTCTTTGTTACTGGGTGTCAGTGTGTGTTTTTGTGACTTGGTGTCAGTGTATGCCTTTGTTACTTGGTGTACGTGTATGTCTGTGTTGCTGGGTATCAGTGTATGTCTTTGTTACTTGGTGTCAGTGCATGTCAAAATACTTGGTGTAAGTGTATGTCTTTGTTACTTGGTTTAATTGTCTGTCTTTGTTACCTGGTATCAGTGTATATCTGTGTTACTTGGTGTAAGTGAGTGTCTTTGTTACTTGGTGTCAGCGTTTATCTGTGTTACATGGTGTAAGTGTGTGTTTCTGTTACTGGGTATCAGTGTCTGTCTTTGTTACTTGGTGTAAATGTGTGTCTGTGTTACTGTGTATCAGTGTAGGTCATTGTTACTTGGTGTCAGTGTATGTCTTTGCTACTTGGTGTAAGTGTATGTCTTTGTTACTTGGTGTCAGTGTATGTCTTTGTTACTTGGTGTCAGTGTCTGTCTGTGTTACATGTTGTATGTGTGTGTCTGTGTTACTGGGTTTCAGTGTGTGTCTTTGTTACTTGGTGCAAGTGTGTGTCTGTGTTACTGGGTGTCAGTGTATGTCTTTGTTACTTGGTGTCAGTGTATGTCTTTGTTACTTGGTGTAAGTGTATGTCTTTGTTACTTGGTGTCAGTGTATGTCTTTGTTACTTGGTGTAAGTGTGTGTCTGTGTTACTGGGTGTCAGTGTGTGTCTGCGTTACTTGGTGTAAGTGTGTGTCTTTGTTACTTGTTGTCCGTGTGTGTCTGTGTTACTGGGTGTCAGTGTATGTCTTTGTTACCTGGTGTCAGTGTATGTCTTTGTTACATGGTGTAAGTGTGTGTCTGTGTTACTGGGTATCAGTATCTGTCTTTGTTACTTGGTGTAAGTGTGTGCCTGTGTTACTGGGTATCAGTGTATGTCTTTGTTACTTCGTGTCAGTGTATGTCTGTGTTACTTTGTTTAAGTGTGTGTCTGTGTTACTGGGTATCAGTGTATGTCTTTGTTACTTGGTGTAAGTGTGTGTCTGTGTTACTGGGTATCAGTGTATGTCTTTGTTACTTGGTGACAGTGTATGGCTTTGTTACTTGGTGTAAGTGTGTTTCTGTGTTACTGGGTATCAGTGTATGTCTTTGTTACTTGGTGACAGTGTATGGCTTTGTTACTTGGTGTAAGTGTGTTTCTGTGTTACTGGGTATCATTGTATGTCTTTGTTACTTCGTGTCAGTGTATGTCTGTGTTACTTTGTTTAAGTGTGTGTCTGTGTTACTGGGTATCAGTGTATGTCTTTGTTACTTTGTGTAAGTGTGTGTCTGTGTTACTGGGTGTAAGTGTGTGTCTGTGTTACTGGGTATCAGTGTATGTCTTTGTTACTTGGTGTCAGTGTATGTCAAAATACTTGGTGTAAGTGTATGTCTTTGTTGCTTGGTGTAATTGTCTGTCTTTGTTACTTGGTGTCAGTGTATGTCTGTGTTACTTGGTGTAAGTGTGTGTCTTTGTTACTTGGTGAAAGTGTATGCCTTTGTTACTTGGTGTCAGTGTATGTCTTAGTTACTTGGTGTTAGTGTGTGCCGGTGTTACTGGGTATCAGTGTATGTCTTTGTTACTTGGTGTCATTGTATGTCTTTGTTACTTGATGTAAGTGTATGTCTTTGTTACTTGGTGTCATTGTATGTCTTTGTTATTTGGTGTAAGTGTGTGTCTGTGTTACTGGGTGTCAGTGTGTGTCAGTGTTACTTGGTGTAAGTGTGTGTCTTTGTTACTTGGTGTCCGTGTGTGTCTGTGTTACTGGGTTTCAGTTTATATCTTTGTTACTTGGTGTCAGTGTATGTCTTTGTTACTTGGTGTAAGTGTGTGTCTGTGTTACTGGGTATCAGTGTCTGTCTTTGTTACTTGGTGTAAGTGTGTGTCTTTGTTACTGGGTATCAGTGTATGTCTTTGTTACTTGGTGTCAGTGTATGTCTGTGCTACTTGGTGTAAGTGTGTGTCTGTGTTACAGGGTATCAGTGTATGTCTTTGTGACTTTGTGTCAGTGTATGTCTTTGTTACTGGGTGTCAGTATGTGTCTTTGTGACTTGGTGTCAGTGTATGTCTTTGTTACTTGGTGTAAGTGTGTGTCTGTGTCACTGGGTATCAGTGTCTGTCATTGTTACTTGGTGTCAGTGTATGTCAAAATAATTGGTGTCAGTGTATGTCTTTGTTGCTGGGTGTCAGTTTGTGTCTTTGTGACTTGGTGTCAGTGTATGTCTTTGTTACTTGGTGTAAGTGTGTCTCTGTGTTCTTGGGTATCAGTGTATGTCTTTGTTGCTTGGTATAAGTGTATGTCCGTCTTACTTGGTGTAAGTTTGTGTCTGTGTTACTGGGTATCAGTGTATGTCTTTGTGACTTGGTGTCAGTGTATGTCTTTGTTCCTGGGTGTCAGTGTGTGTCTTTCTGACTTCGTGTCAGTGTATGTCTTTGTTACTTGGTGTAAGTGTATGTCTGTGTTACTGGGTATCAGTGTATGTCTTTGTTACTTGGTGTCAGTGTAAGTCTGTGGTACTTGGTGTAAGTGTATGTTTTTGTTACTTGGTGTCAGTGTATGTCTTTGTTACTTGGTGTAAGTGTTTGTCTGTGTTACTGGGTGTCAGTGTATGCATTTGTTACTGAGTGTCAGTGTATTCTTTGTTACTTGGTGTAAGTGAGTGTCTTTGTTACTTGGTGTAAGCGTTTATCTGTGTTGCATGGTGTAAGTGTGTGTTTCTGTTACTGGGTATCAGTGTATGTCTTTGTTACTTGGTGTAAATGTGTGTCTGTGTTACTGTGTATCAGTGTAGGTCTTTGTTACTTGGTGTCAGTGTATGTCTTTGCTACTTGGTGTAAGTGTATGTCTTTGTTACTTGGTGTCAGTGCATGTCTTTGTTACTTGGTGTCAGTGTCTGTCTGTGTTACATTGTGTATGTGTGTGTCTGTGTTACTGGGTTTCAGTGTGTGTCTTTGTTACTTGGTGCAAGTGTGTGTCTGTGTTACTGGGTGTCAGTGTATGTCTTTGTTACTTGGTGTCAGTGTATGTCTTTGTTACTTGGTGTAAGTGTATGTCTTTGTTACTTGGTGTCAGTGTATGTCTTTGTTACTTGGTGTACGTGTGTGTCTGTGTTACTGGGTGTCAGTGTGTGTCTGCGTTACTTGGTGTAAGTGTGTGTCTTTGTTACTTGTTGTCCGTGTGTGTCTGTGTTACTGGGTGTCAGTGTATGTCTTTGTTACCTGGTGTCAGTGTATGTCTTTGTTACATGGTGTAAGTGTGTGTCTGTGTTACTGGGTATCAGTATCTGTCTTTGTTACTTGGTGTAAGTGTGTGCCTGTGTTACTGGGTATCAGTGTATGTCTTTGTTACTTGGTGTCAGTGTATGTCTGTGTTGCTTTGTGTAAGTGTGTGTCTGTGTTACTGGGTATCAGTGTATGTCTTTGTTACTTTGTGTAAGTGTGTGTCTGTGTTACTGGGTGTCAGTATGTGTCTTTGTGACTTGGTGTCAGTGTATGTCTTTGTTACTTGGTGTAAGTGTTTGTCTGTGTTACTGGGTATCAGTGTATGTCATTGTTACTTGGTGTCAGTGTATGTCAAAATAATTGGTGTCACTGTATGTCTTTGTTGCTGGGTGTCAGTGTGTGTCTTTGTGACTTGGTGTCAGTGTATGTCTTTGTTACTTGGTGTAAGTGTGTGTCTGTGTTACTGGGTATCAGTATCTGTCTTTGTTACTTGGTGTAAGTGTGTGTCTTTGTTACTGGGTATCAGTGTATGTCTTTGTTACTTGGTGTCAGTGTATGTCTGTGCTACTTGGTGTAAGTGTGTGTCTGTGTTACTGGGTATCAGTGTATGTCTTTGTGACTTTGTGTCAGTGTATGTCTTTGTTACTGGGTGTCAGTATGTGTCTTTGTGACTTGGTGTCAGTGTATGTCTTTGTTACTTGGTGTAAGTGTTTGTCTGTGTTACTGGGTATCAGTGTATGTCATTGTTACTTGGTGTCAGTGTATGTCAAAATAATTGGTGTCACTGTATGTCTTTGTTGCTGGGTGTCAGTGTGTGTCTTTGTGACTTGGTGTCAGTGTATGTCTTTGTTACTTGGTGTAAGTGTGTCTCTGTGTTCTTGGGTATCAGTGTATGTCTTTGTTGCTTGGTGTAAGTGTATGTCCGTCTTACTTGGTGTAAGTGTGTGTCTGTGTTACTGGGTATCAGTGTATGTCTTTGTGACTTGGTGTCTGTGTATGTCTTTGTTCCTGGGTGTCAGTGTGTGTCTTTCTGACTTCGTGTCAGTGTATGTCTTTGTTGCTTGGTGTAAGTGTATGTCTGTGTTACTGTGTATCAGTGTATGTCTTTGTTACTTGGTGTCAGTGTAAGTCTGTGGTACTTGGTGTAAGTGTATGTTTTTGTTACTTGGTGTCAGTGTATGTCTTTGTTACTTGGTGTAAGTGTTTGTCTGTGTTACTGGGTGTCAGTGTATGCATTTGTTACTGAGTGTCAGTGCATTCTTTGTTACTTGGTGTAAGTGTGTGTCTGTGTTACTGAGTATCAGTGTCTGTCTTTGTTACTTGGTGTAAGTGTCTGTCTGTGTTACTGGGTATCAGTGTATATCTTGTTACTTGGTGTCAGTGTATGTCTGTCTTACTTGGTGTAATTGTGTGTCTGTGTTACTGCGTATCAGTGTATGTCTTTGTGACTTGGTGTCAGTGTATGTCTTTGTTACTGGGTGTCAGTGTGTGTCTTTGTGACTTGGTGTCAGTGTATGTCTTTGTTACTTGGTGTAAGTGTGTGTCTGTGTTACTGGGTATCAGTGTATGTCTTTGTTAATTGGTGTCAGTGTATGTCTGTGTTACTTGGTGTCAGTGTATGTCTGTGTTACTTGGTGTAAGTGTGTGCCTGTGTTACTGGGTATCAGTGTATGTCTTTGTTACTTGGTGTCAGTGTATGTCAAAATACTTGGTGTAAGTGAATGTCTTTGTTACTTGGTGTCAGTGTGTGTCTTTGTTACTTGGTGTAAGTGTGTGCCTATTTTACTGGGTATCAATGTATGTCTTTGTTACTTGGTGTCAGTGTATGTCTATGTTACTTGGTGTAAGTGGATGTCTGTGTTCCTGGGTGTCAGTGTGTATCTGTGTTACTTGGTGCAAGTGTGTGTCTTTGTTACTTGGTGTCCGTGTGTGTCTGTGTTACTGGGTGTCAGTGTATATCTTTGTTACTTGGTGTCAGTGTATGTATGTGTTACTTGGTGTAAGTGTGTGCCTGTGTTACTGGGTATCAGTGTATGTCTTTGTTACTTGGTGTCAGTGTATGTCAAAATACTTGGTGTAAGTGAATGTCTTTGTTCCTTGGTGTCAGTGTGTGTATTTGTTACTTGGTGTAAGTGTGTGCCTGTGTTACTGGGTATCAGTGTATGTCTTTGTTACTTGGTGTCAGTGTATGTCTATGTTACTTGGTGTAAGTGTGTGTCTGTGTTACTGGGTGTCAGTGTGTATCTGTGTTACTTGGTGTAAGTGTGTGTCTGTGTTACTTGGTGTAAGTGTGTGTCTTTGTTACTTGATGTCCGTGTGTGTCTGTGTTACTGGGTGTCAGTGCATGACTTTGTTACTGTGTGTCAGTGTATTTCTTTATTAATTGGTGTAAGTGTGTGTCTGTGTTAATGGATATCAGGGTCTGTCTTTGTAACTTGGTGTAAGTGTGTGTCTGTGTTACTGGGTATCAGTGTATGTCTTTGTTACTTGGTGTCAGTGTATGTCTATGTTACTTGGTGTAAGTGTGTGTCTGTGTTACTGGGTATCAGTGTATGTCTTTGTTACTTGGTGTCAGTGTAAGTCTGTGGTACTTGGTGTAAGTGTATGGCTTTGTTATTTGGTGTCAGTGTATGTCTTTGTTACTTGGTGTAAGTGTGTGTCTGTGTTACTGGGTGTCAGTGTATGCATTTGTTACTGAGTGTCAGTGTATTCTTTGTTACTTGGTGTAAGTGTGTGTCTGTGTTACTGAGTATCAGTGTCTGTCTTTGTTACTTGGTGTAAGTGTGTGTCTGTGTTACTGGGTATCAGTGTATATCTTGTTACTTGGTGTCAGTGTATGTCTGTCTTACTTGGTGTAATTGTGTGTCTGTGTTACTGCGTATCAGTGTATGTCTTTGTTAATTGGTGTCAGTGTATGTCTGTGTGACGTGGTGTAAGTGTGTGTCTTTGTTACTTGGTGTAAGTGTATGTCTTTGTTACTTGGTGTCAGTGTTTTTCTTTGTTACTTGGTGTCAGTGTATGTCTGTGTTACTTGGTGTAAGTGTGTGCCTGTGTTACTGGGTATCAGTGTATGTCTTTGTTACTTGGTGTCAGTGTATGTCTGTGTTACTTGGTGCAAGTGTGTGTCTGTGTTACTGGGTGTCAGTGTGTGTCTGTGCTACTTGGTGTAAGTGTATGTCTTTGTTACTTGGAGTCAGTGTATCTCTTTGTTACTTGGTGTCAGTGTATGTCTGTGTTACTTGGTGTAAGTGTGTGCCTGTGTTACTGGGTATCAGTGCATGTCTTTGTTACTTGGTGTCAGTGTATGTCAAAATACTTGGTGTAAGTGAATGTCTTTGTTACTTGGTGTCAGTGTGTGTCTTTGTTACTTGGTGTAAGTGTGTGCCTGTGTTACTGGGTATCAGTGTATGTCTTTGTTACTTGGTGTCAGTGTATGTCTATGTTACTTGGTGTAAGTGTGTGTCTGTGTTACTGGGTGTCAGTGTGTATCTGTGTTACTTGGTGTAAGTGTGTGTCTTTGTTACTTGGTGTCCGTGTGTGTCTGTGTTACTGGGTGTCAGTGCATGACTTTGTTCCTGTGTGTCAGTGTATTTCTTTATTAATTGGTGTAAGTGTGTGTCTGTGTTAATGGATATCAGTGTCTGTCTTTGTAACTTGGTGTAAGTGTGTGGCTGTGTTACTGGGTATCAGCGTATGTCTTTGTTACTTGGTGTAAGTGTGTGTCTGTGTTACTGGGTATCAGTGTATGTCTTTGTTACTTGGTGTCAGTGTAAGTCTGTGGTACTTGGTGTAAGTGTATGTCTTTGTTACTTGGTGTCAGTGTATGTCTTTGTTACTTGGTGTAAGTGTGTGTCTGTGTTACTGGGTGTCAGTGTATGCATTTGTTACTGAGTGTCAGTGTATTCTTTGTTACTTGGTGTAAGTGTGTGTCTGTGTTACTGAGTATCAGTGTCTGTCTTTGTTACTTGGTGTAAGTGTGTGTCTGTGTTACTGGGTATGAGTGTATATCTTGTTTTTTGGTGTCAGTGTATTTCTGTCTTACTTGGTGTAATTGTGTGTCTGTGTTACTGCGTATCAGTGTATGTCTTTGTGACTTGGTGTCAGTGTATGTCTTTGTTACTGGTTGTCAGTGTGTGTCTTTGTGACTTGGTGTCAGTGTATGTCTTTGTTACTTGGTGTAAGTGTGTGTCTGTGTTACTGGGTATCAGTGTATGTCTTTGTTACTTGGTGTCAGTGTATGTCTTTGTTACTTGGTGTCAGTGTATGCCTGTGTTACTTGGTGTAAGTGTGTGCCTGTGTTACTGGGTATCAGTGGATGTCTTTGTTACTTGGTGTCAGTGTATGTCTGTGTTAAACAAAGAACAAAGATAATTACAGCACAGGAACAGGCCCTTCGGCCCTCCAGGCCTGCGCCGATCCAGATCCTCTCTCTAAACATGTCGCCTATTTTCTCAGGTTCTGTATCTCTTTTCTTCCTGCCCATTCATGTATCTGTCTAGATACATCTTAAAAGAATCCATCGTGCCCGCATCTACCACCTCCGCTGGCAATGCGTTCCAGGTGCCCACCACCCTCTGCGTAAAGAACTTTCCACGCATATCCCCCCTAAACTTTTCCCCTTTCACTTTGAACTCGTGTCCTCTAGTAATTGAAACCCCCACTCTGGGAAAAAGCCTCTTGCTATCCACCCTGTCTATACCTCTCATGATTTTGTACACCTCAATCAGGTCCCCCCTCAACCTCCGTCTTTCTAATGACAATAATCCTAATCTGCTCAACCTCTCTTCATAGCGAGCGCCCTCCATACCAGGCAACATCCTGGTGAACCTCCTCTGCACCCTCTCCAAAGCATCCACATCCTTTTGATAATGTGGCGACCAGAACTGTACGCAGTATTCCAAATGTGGCCGAACCAAAGTCCTATACAACTGTAACATGACCTGCCAACTCTTGTACTCAATGCCCCGTCCGATGAAGGAAAGCATGCCGTATGCCTTCTTGACCACTCTATGTACCTGCGTTGCCACCTTCAGGGAACAGTGGACCTGAACACCCAAATCTCTCTGGACATCAATTTTCCCCAGGACTTTTCCATTTACTGTATAGTTCACTCTTGAATTGGATCTTCCAAAATGCATCACCTCGCATTTGCCCTGATTGAACTACATCTGCCATTTCTCTGCCCAACTCTCCAATCTATCTATATTCTGCTGTATTCTCTGACAGTCCCCTTCACTATCTGCTACTCCACCAATCTTAGTGTCGTCTGCAAATTTGCTAATCAGTCCACCTATACTTTCCTCCAAATCATTAATGTATATCACAAACAACAGTGGTCCCAGCACGGATCCCTGTGGAACACCACTGGTCACACGTCTCCATTTTGAGAAACTCCCTTCTACTGCTACTCTCTGTCTCCTGTTGCCCAGCCAGTCCTTTATCCATCTCGCTAGTACACCTTGGACCCCAAGCGCCTTCACTTTCTCCATCAGCCTGCCATGGGGAACCTTATCAAACGCCTTACTGAAGTCCATGTATATGACATCGACAGCCCTTCCCTCATCAATCAACTTTGTCACTTCCTCAAAGAATTCTATTTAGTTGGTAAGACATGACCTTCCCTGCACAAAACCATGTTGCCTATCACTGATGAGCCCATTTTCTTCCAAATGGGAATAGATCCTATCCCTCAGTATCTTCGCCAGCAGCTTCCCTACCACTGACGTCAGGCTCACCGGTCTATAATTACCTGGATTATCCCTGCTACCCTTCTTAAACAAGAGGACAACATTAGCAATTCTCCAGTCCTCCGGGACCTCACCCGTGTTTAAGGATGCTGCAAATATATCTGTTAAGGCCCCAGCTATTTCCTCTCTCGCTTCCCTCAGTAACCTGGGATAGATCCCATCCGGACCTGGGGACTTGTCCACCTTAATGCCCTTTAGAATACCCAACACTTCCTCCCTCCTTATGCCGACTTGACATAGAGTAATCAAACATCTGTTCCTAACCTCAACATCCGTCATGTCCCTCTCCTCGGTGAATACCGATGCAAAGTACTCGTTTAGAATCTCACCCATTTTCTCTGAGTCCAAGCACTTGGTGTTACTTGGTGCAAGTGTGTGTCTGTGTTACTGGGTGTCAGTGTGTGTCTGTGCTACTTGGTGTAAGTGTTTGTCTTTGTTACTTGGTGTCCGTGTGTGTCCGTGTTACTGGGTGTCAGTGTATGTCTTTGTTACTGGGTATCAGTGTATGTCTTTGTTACTTGGTGACAGTGTATGTCTGTGTTACTTGGTGTAAGTGTGTGACTGTGTTTCTTGGTATCAGTGTATGTCTTTGTGACTTGGTGTCAGTGTATGTCTTTGTTACTGGGTGTCAGAGTGTGTTTTTGTGACTTGGTGTCAGTGTATGCCTTTGTTACTTGGTGTACGTGTATGTCTGTGTTACTGGGTATCAGTGTATGTCTTTGTTACTTGGTGTCAGTGCATGTCAAAATACTTGGTGTAAGTGTATGTCTTTGTTACTTGGAGTAATTGTCTGTCTTTGTTACCTGGTATCAGTGTATATCTGTGTTACTTGGTGTAAGTGAGTGTCTTTGTTACTTGGTGTAAGCGTTTAACTGTGTTACTTGGTGTAAGTGTGTGTTTCTGTTACTGGGTATCAGTGTATGTCTTTGTTACTTGGTGTAAATGTGTGTCTGTGTTACTGTGTATCAGTGTAGGTCTTTGTTACTTGGTGTCAGTGTATGTCTTTGCTACTTGGTGTAAGTGTATGTCCTTGTTACCTGGTGTCAGTGTATGTCTTTGTTACTTGGTGTAAGTGTGTGTCTGTGTTACTGGGTATCAGTGTATGTCTTTGTTAATTGGTGTCAGTGTATGTCTGTGTTACGTGGTGTAAGTGTGTGTCTTTGTTACTTGGTGTAAGTGTATGTCTTTGTTACTTGGTGTCAGTGTATGTCTGTGTTACTTGTTGCAAGTGTGTGTCTGTGTTACTGGGTGTCAGTGTGTGTCTGTGCTACTTGGTGTAAGTGTATGTCTTTGCTACTTGGTGTAAGTGTATGTCTTTGTTACTTGGTGTCAGTGTATGTCTTTGTTACTTGGTGTCATTGTATGTCTGTGTTACTTGGTGTAAGTGTGTGCCTGTGTTACTGGGTATCAGTGTATGTCTTTGTTACTTGCTGTCAGTGTATGTCAAAATACTTGGTGTAAGTGAATGTCTTTGTTACTTGGTGTCAGTGTGTGTCTTTGTTACTTGGTGTAAGTGTGTGCCTGTGTTACTGGGTATCAGTGCATGTCTTTGTTACTTGGTGTCAGTGTATGTCTATGTTACTTGGTGTAAGTGTGTGTCTGTGTTACTGGGTGTCAGTGTGTATCTGTGTTACTTGGTGTAAGTGTGTGTCTTTGTTACTTGGTGTCCGTGTGTGTCTGTGTTACTGGGTGTCAGTGCATGACTTTGTTCCTGTGTGTCAGTGTATTTCTTTATTATTTGGTGTAAGTGTGTGTCTGTGTTAATGGATATCAGTGTCTGTCTTTGTAACTTGGTGTAAGTGTGTGTCTGTGTTACTGGGTATCAGTGTATGTCTTTGTTACTTGGTGTCAGTGTATGTCTATGTTACTTGGTGTAAGTGTGTGTCTGTGTTACTGGGTATCAGTGTATGTCTTTGTTACTTGGTGTCAGTGTAAGTCTGGGGCACTTGGTGTAAGTGTATGTCTTTGTTACTTGGTGTCAGTGTATGTCCTTGTTACTTGGTGTAAGTGTGTGTCTGTGTTACTGGGTGTCAGTGTATGCATTTGTTACTGAGTGTCAGTGTATTCTTTGTTACTTGCTGTAAGTGTGTGTCTGTGTTACTGAGTATCAGTGTCTGTCTTTGTTACTTGGTGTAAGTGTGTGTCTGTGTTACTGGGTATCAGTGTATATCTTGTTACTTGGTGTCAGTGTATGTCTGTCTTACTTGGTGTAATTGTGTGTCTGTGTTACTGCGTATCAGTGTATGTCTTTGTGACTTGGTGTCAGTGTATGTCTTTGTTGCTGGGTGTCAGTGTGTGTCTTTGTGACTTGGTGTCAGTGTATGTCTTTGTTCCTTGGTGTAAGTGTCTGTCTGTGTTACTGGGTATCAGTGTACGTCTTTGTTAATTGGTGTCAGTGTATGTCTGTGTTACGTGGTGTAAGTGTGTGTCTTTGTTACTTGGTGTAAGTGTATGTCTTTGTTACTTGGTGTCAGTGTATGTCTTTGTTACTTGGTGTCAGTGTATGCCTGTGTTACTTGGTGTAAGTGTGTGCCTGTGTTACTGGGTATCTGTGTATGTCTTTGTTACTTGGTGTCAGTGTATGTCTGTGTTACTTGGTGCAAGTGTGTGTCTGTGTTACTGGGTGTCAGTGTGTGTCTGTGCTACTTGGTGTAAGTGTTTGTCTTTGTTACTTGGTGTCCGTGTGTGTCTGTGTTACTGGGTGTCAGTGTATGTCTTTGTTACTGGGTATCAGTGTATGTCTTTGTTACTTGGTGACAGTGTATGTCTGTGTTACTTGGTGTAAGTGTGTGACTGTGTTTCTTGGTATCAGTGTATGTCTTTGTGACTTGGTGTCAGTGTATGTCTTTGTTCCTGGGTGTCAGTGTGTGTTTTTGTGACTTGGTGTCAGTGTATGCCTTTGTTACTTGGTGTACGTGTATGTCTGTGTTACTGGGTATCAGTGTATGTCTTTGTTACTTGGTGTCAGTGCATGTCAAAATACTTGGTGTAAGTGTATGTCTTTGTTACTTGGTGTAATTGTCTGTCTTTGTTACCTGGTATCAGTGTCTATCTGTGTTACTTGGTGTAAGTGAGTGTCTTTGTTACTTGGTGTAAGCGTACATCTGTGTTACATGGTGTAAGTGTGTGTTTCTGTTACTGGGTATCAGTGTATGTCTTTGTTACTTGGTGTAAATGTGTGTCTGTGTTACTGTGTATCAGTGTAGGTCTTTGTTACTTGGTGTCAGTGTATGTCTTTGCTACTTGGTGTAAGTGTATGTCTTTGTTACCTGGTGTCAGTGTATGTCTTTGTTACTTGGTGTCAGTGTCTGTCTGTGTTACATGGTGTATGTGTGTGTCTGTGTTACTGGGTTTCAGTGTGTGTCTTTGTTACTTGGTGTAAGTGTGTGTCTGTGTTACTGGGTGTCAGTCTATGTCTTTGTTACTTGGTGTCAGTGTATGTCTTTGTTACTTGGTGTAAGTGTATGTCTTTGTTACTTGGTGTCAGTGTATGTCTTTGTTACTTGTTGTCCGTGTGTGTCTGTGTTACTGGGTGTCAGTGTATGTCTTTGTTACCTGGTGTCAGTGTATGTCTTTGTTACATGGTGTAAGTGTTTGTCTGTGTTACTGGGTATCAGTATCTGTCTTTGTTACTTGGTGTAAGTGTGTGCCTGTGTTACTGGGTATCAGTGTATGTCTTTGTTACTTGGTGTCAGTGTATGTCTGTGTTACTTGGTGTCAGTGTGTGTCTGTGTTACTGGGTATCAGTGTATGTCTTTGTTACTTGGTGTAATTGTCTGTCTTTGTTACCTGGTATCAGTGTATATCTGTGTTACTTGGTGTAAGTGAGTGTCTTTGTTACTTGGTGTAAGCGTATATCTGTGTTACATGGTGTAAGTGTGTGTTTCTGTTACTGGGTATCAGTGTATGTCTTTGTTACTTGGTGTAAATGTGTGTCTGTGTTACTGTGTATCAGTGTAGGTCTTTGTTACTTGGTGTCAGTGTATGGCTTTGCTACTTGGTGTAAGTGTATGTCTTTGTTACCTGGTGTCAGTGTATGTCTTTGTTACTTGGTGTCAGTGTCTGTCTGTGTTACATGGTGTATGTGTGTGTCTGTGTTACTGGGTTTCAGTGTGTGTCTTTGTTACTTGGTGTAAGTGTGTGTCTGTGTTACTGGGTGTCAGTGTATGTCTTTGTTACTTGGTGTCAGCGTATGTCTTTGTTACTTGGTGTAAGTGTATGTCTTTGTTACTTGGTGTCAGTGTATGTCTTTGTTACTTGTTGTCCGTGTGTGTCTGTGTTACTGGGTGTCAGTGTATGTCTTTGTTACCTGGTGTCAGTGTATGTCTTTGTTACTTGGTGTCAGTGTATGTCTTTGTTACTTGGTGTCATTGTATGTCTGTGTTACTTGGTGTAAGTGTGTGCCTGTGTTACTGGGTATCAGTGTATGTCTTTGTTACTTGCTGTCAGTGTATGTCAAAATACTTGGTGTAAGTGAATGTCTTTGTTACTTGGTGTCAGTGTGTGTCTTTGTTACTTGGTGTAAGTGTGTGCCTGTGTTACTGGGTATCAGTGTATGTCTTTGTTACTTGGTGTCAGTGTATGTCTATGTTACTTGGTGTAAGTGTGTGTCTGTGTTACTGGGTGTCAGTGTGTATCTGTGTTACTTGGTGTAAGTGTGTGTCTTTGTTACTTGGTGTCCGTGTGTGTCTGTGTTACTGGGTGTCAGTGCATGACTTTGTTCCTGTGTGTCAGTGTATTTCTTTATTATTTGGTGTAAGTGTGTGTCTGTGTTAATGGATATCAGTGTCTGTCTTTGTAACTTGGTGTAAGTGTGTGTCTGTGTTACTGGGTATCAGTGTATGTCTTTGTTACTTGGTGTCAGTGTATGTCTATGTTACTTGGTGTAAGTGTGTGTCTGTGTTACTGGGTATCAGTGTATGTCTTTGTTACTTGGTGTCAGTGTAAGTCTGGGGCACTTGGTGTAAGTGTATGTCTTTGTTACTTGGTGTCAGTGTATGTCCTTGTTACTTGGTGTAAGTGTGTGTCTGTGTTACTGGGTGTCAGTGTATGCATTTGTTACTGAGTGTCAGTGTATTCTTTGTTACTTGCTGTAAGTGTGTGTCTGTGTTACTGAGTATCAGTGTCTGTCTTTGTTACTTGGTGTAAGTGTGTGTCTGTGTTACTGGGTATCAGTGTATATCTTGTTACTTGGTGTCAGTGTATGTCTGTCTTACTTGGTGTAATTGTGTGTCTGTGTTACTGCGTATCAGTGTATGTCTTTGTGACTTGGTGTCAGTGTATGTCTTTGTTGCTGGGTGTCAGTGTGTGTCTTTGTGACTTGGTGTCAGTGTATGTCTTTGTTCCTTGGTGTAAGTGTCTGTCTGTGTTACTGGGTATCAGTGTACGTCTTTGTTAATTGGTGTCAGTGTATGTCTGTGTTACGTGGTGTAAGTGTGTGTCTTTGTTACTTGGTGTAAGTGTATGTCTTTGTTACTTGGTGTCAGTGTATGTCTTTGTTACTTGGTGTCAGTGTATGCCTGTGTTACTTGGTGTAAGTGAGTGCCTGTGTTACTGGGTATCTGTGTACGTCTTTGTTACTTGGTGTCAGTGTATGTCTGTGTTACTTGGTGCAAGTGTGTGTCTGTGTTACTGGGTGTCAGTGTGTGTCTGTGCTACTTGGTGTAAGTGTTTGTCTTTGTTACTTGCTGTCCGTGTGTGTCTGTGTTACTGGGTGTCAGTGTATGTCTTTGTTACTGGGTATCAGTGTATGTCTTTGTTACTTGGTGACAGTGTATGTCTGTGTTACTTGGTGTAAGTGTGTGACTGTGTTTCTTGGTATCAGTGTATGTCTTTGTGACTTGGTGTCAGTGTATGTCTTTGTTCCTGGGTGTCAGTGTGTGTTTTTGTGACTTGGTGTCAGTGTATGCCTTTGTTACTTGGTGTACGTGTATGTCTGTGTTACTGGGTATCAGTGTATGTCTTTGTTACTTGGTGTCAGTGCATGTCAAAATACTTGGTGTAAGTGTATGTCTTTGTTACTTGGTGTAATTGTCTGTCTTTGTTACCTGGTATCAGTGTCTATCTGTGTTACTTGGTGTAAGTGAGTGTCTTTGTTACTTGGTGTAAGCGTACATCTGTGTTACATGGTGTAAGTGTGTGTTTCTGTTACTGGGTATCAGTGTATGTCTTTGTTACTTGGTGTAAATGTGTGTCTGTGTTACTGTGTATCAGTGTAGGTCTTTGTTACTTGGTGTCAGTGTATGTCTTTGCTACTTGGTGTAAGTGTATGTCTTTGTTACCTGGTGTCAGTGTATGTCTTTGTTACTTGGTGTCAGTGTCTGTCTGTGTTACATGGTGTATGTGTGTGTCTGTGTTACTGGGTTTCAGTGTGTGTCTTTGTTACTTGGTGTAAGTGTGTGTCTGTGTTACTGGGTGTCAGTCTATGTCTTTGTTACTTGGTGTCAGTGTATGTCTTTGTTACTTGGTGTAAGTGTATGTCTTTGTTACTTGGTGTCAGTGTATGTCTTTGTTACTTGTTGTCCGTGTGTGTCTGTGTTACTGGGTGTCAGTGTATGTCTTTGTTACCTGGTGTCAGTGTATGTCTTTGTTACATGGTGTAAGTGTGTGTCTGTGTTACTGGGTATCAGTATCTGTCTTTGTTACTTGGTGTAAGTGTGTGCCTGTGTTACTGGGTATCAGTGTATGTCTTTGTTACTTGGTGTCAGTGTATGTCTGTGTTACTTGGTGTCAGTGTGTGTCTGTGTTACTGGGTATCAGTGTATGTCTTTGTTACTTGGTGTAATTGTCTGTCTTTGTTACCTGGTATCAGTGTATATCTGTGTTACTTGGTGTAAGTGAGTGTCTTTGTTACTTGGTGTAAGCGTATATCTGTGTTACATGGTGTAAGTGTGTGTTTCTGTTACTGGGTATCAGTGTATGTCTTTGTTACTTGGTGTAAATGTGTGTCTGTGTTACTGTGTATCAGTGTAGGTCTTTGTTACTTGGTGTCAGTGTATGGCTTTGCTACTTGGTGTAAGTGTATGTCTTTGTTACCTGGTGTCAGTGTATGTCTTTGTTACTTGGTGTCAGTGTCTGTCTGTGTTACATGGTGTATGTGTGTGTCTGTGTTACTGGGTTTCAGTGTGTGTCTTTGTTACTTGGTGTAAGTGTGTGTCTGTGTTACTGGGTGTCAGTGTATGTCTTTGTTACTTGGTGTCAGCGTATGTCTTTGTTACTTGGTGTAAGTGTATGTCTTTGTTACTTGGTGTCAGTGTATGTCTTTGTTACTTGTTGTCCGTGTGTGTCTGTGTTACTGGGTGTCAGTGTATGTCTTTGTTACCTGGTGTCAGTGTATGTCTTTGTTACTTGGTGTCAGTGTATGTCTTTGTTACTTGGTGTCATTGTATGTCTGTGTTACTTGGTGTAAGTGTGTGCCTGTGTTACTGGGTATCAGTGTATGTCTTTGTTACTTGCTGTCAGTGTATGTCAAAATACTTGGTGTAAGTGAATGTCTTTGTTACTTGGTGTCAGTGTGTGTCTTTGTTACTTGGTGTAAGTGTGTGCCTGTGTTACTGGGTATCAGTGTATGTCTTTGTTACTTGGTGTCAGTGTATGTCTATGTTACTTGGTGTAAGTGTGTGTCTGTGTTACTGGGTGTCAGTGTGTATCTGTGTTACTTGGTGTAAGTGTGTGTCTTTGTTACTTGGTGTCCGTGTGTGTCTGTGTTACTGGGTGTCAGTGCATGACTTTGTTCCTGTGTGTCAGTGTATTTCTTTATTATTTGGTGTAAGTGTGTGTCTGTGTTAATGGATATCAGTGTCTGTCTTTGTAACTTGGTGTAAGTGTGTGTCTGTGTTACTGGGTATCAGTGTATGTCTTTGTTACTTGATGTCAGTGTATGTCTATGTTACTTGGTGTAAGTGTGTGTCTGTGTTACTGGGTATCAGTGTATGTCTTTGTTACTTGGTGTCAGTGTAAGTCTGGGGCACTTGGTGTATGTGTATGTCTTTGTTACTTGGTGTCAGTGTATGTCCTTGTTACTTGGTGTAAGTGTGTGTCTGTGTTACTGGGTGTCAGTGTATGCATTTGTTACTGAGTGTCAGTGTATTCTTTGTTACTTGCTGTAAGTGTGTGTCTGTGTTACTGAGTATCAGTGTCTGTCTTTGTTACTTGTTGTAAGTGTGTGTCTGTGTTACTGGGTATCAGTGTATATCTTGTTACTTGGTGTCAGTGTATGTCTGTCTTACTTGGTGTAATTGTGTGTCTGTGTTACTGCGTATCAGTGTATGTCTTTGTGACTTGGTGTCAGTGCATGTCTTTGTTGCTGGGTGTCAGTGTGTGTCTTTGTGACTTGGTGTCAGTGTATGTCTTTGTTCCTTGGTGTAAGTGTCTGTCTGTGTTACTGGGTATCAGTGTACGTCTTTGTTAATTGGTGTCAGTGTATGTCTGTGTTACGTGGTGTAAGTGTGTGTCTTTGTTACTTGGTGTAAGTGTATGTCTTTGTTACTTGGTGTCAGTGTATGTCTTTGTTACTTGGTGTCAGTGTATGCCTGTGTTACTTGGTGTAAGTGTGTGCCTGTGTTACTGGGTATCAGTGTATGTCTTTGTTACTTGGTGTCAGTGCATGTCTTTGTTGCTGGGTGTCAGTGTGTGTCTTTGTGACTTGGTGTCAGTGTATGTCTTTGTTCCTTGGTGTAAGTGTCTGTCTGTGTTACTGGGTATCAGTGTACGTCTTTGTTAATTGGTGTCAGTGTATGTCTGTGTTACGTGGTGTAAGTGTGTGTCTTTGTTACTTGGTGTAAGTGTATGTCTTTGTTACTTGGTGTCAGTGTATGTCTTTGTTACTTGGTGTCAGTGTATGCCTGTGTTACTTGGTGTAAGTGTGTGCCTGTGTTACTGGGTATCAGTGTATGTCTTTGTTACTTGGTGTCAGTGTATGTCTGTGTTACTTGGTGCAAGTGTGTGTCTGTGTTACTGGGTGTCAGTGTGTGTCTGTGCTACTTGGTGTAAGTGTTTGTCTTTGTTACTTGGTGTCCGTGTGTGTCTGTGTTACTGGGTGTCAGTGTATGTCTTTGTTACTGGGTATCAGTGTATGTCTTTGTTACTTGGTGACAGTGTATGTCTGTGTTACTTGGTGTAAGTGTGTGACTGTGTTTCTTGGTATCAGTGTATGTCTTTGTGACTTGGTGTCAGTGTATGTCTTTGTTCCTGGGTGTCAGTGTGTGTTTTTGTGACTTGGTGTCAGTGTATGCCTTTGTTACTTGGTGTACGTGTATGTCTGTGTTACTGGGTATCAGTGTATGTCTTTGTTACTTGGCGTCAGTGCATGTCAAAATACTTGGTGTAAGTGTATGTCTTTGTTACTTGGTGTAATTGTCTGTCTTTGTTACCTGGTATCAGTGTCTATCTGTGTTACTTGGTGTAAGTGAGTGTCTTTGTTACTTGGTGTAAGCGTACATCTGTGTTACATGGTGTAAGTGTGTGTTTCTGTTACTGGGTATCAGTGTATGTCTTTGTTACTTGGTGTAAATGTGTGTCTGTGTTACTGTGTATCAGTGTAGGTCTTTGTTACTTGGTGTCAGTGTATGTCTTTGCTACTTGGTGTAAGTGTATGTCTTTGTTACCTGGTGTCAGTGTATGTCTTTGTTACTTGGTGTCAGTGTCTGTCTGTGTTACATGGTGTATGTGTGTGTCTGTGTTACTGGGTTTCAGTGTGTGTCTTTGTTACTTGGTGTAAGTGTGTGTCTGTGTTACTGGGTGTCAGTCTATGTCTTTGTTACTTGGTGTCAGTGTATGTCTTTGTTACTTGGTGTAAGTGTATGTCTTTGTTACTTGGTGTCAGTGTATGTCTTTGTTACTTGTTGTCCGTGTGTGTCTGTGTTACTGGGTGTCAGTGTATGTCTTTGTTACCTGGTGTCAGTGTATGTCTTTGTTACATGGTGTAGGTGTGTGTCTGTGTTACTGGGTATCAGTATCTGTCTTTGTTACTTGGTGTAAGTGTGTGCCTGTGTTACTGGGTATCAGTGTATGTCTTTGTTACTTGGTGTAATTGTCTGTCTTCGTTACCTGGTATCAGTGTATATCTGTGTTACTTGGTGTAAGTGAGTGTCTTTGTTACTTGGTGTAAGCGTATATCTGTGTTACATGGTGTAAGTGTGTGTTTCTGTTACTGGGTATCAGTGTATGTCTTTGTTACTTGGTGTAAATGTGTGTCTGTGTTACTGTGTATCAGTGTAGGTCTTTGTTACTTGGTGTCAGTGTATGGCTTTGCTACTTGGTGTAAGTGTATGTCTTTGTTACCTGGTGTCAGTGTATGTCTTTGTTACTTGGTGTCAGTGTCTGTCTGTGTTACATGGTGTATGTGTGTGTCTGTGTTACTGGGTTTCAGTGTGTGTCTTTGTTACTTGGTGTAAGTGTGTGTCTGTGTTACTGGGTGTCAGTGTATGTCTTTGTTACTTGGTGTCAGCGTATGTCTTTGTTACTTGGTGTAAGTGTATGTCTTTGTTACTTGGTGTCAGTGTATGTCTTTGTTACTTGTTGTCCGTGTGTGTCTGTGTTACTGGGTGTCAGTGTATGTCTTTGTTACCTGGTGTCAGTGTATGTCTTTGTATGTCTTTGTTACTTGGTGTCATTGTATGTCTGTGTTACTTGGTGTAAGTGTGTGCCTGTGTTACTGGGTATCAGTGTATGTCTTTGTTACTTGCTGTCAGTGTATGTCAAAATACTTGGTGTAAGTGAATGTCTTTGTTACTTGGTGTCAGTGTGTGTCTTTGTTACTTGGTGTAAGTGTGTGCCTGTGTTACTGGGTATCAGTGTATGTCTTTGTTACTTGGTGTCAGTGTATGTCTATGTTACTTGGTGTAAGTGTGTGTCTGTGTTACTGGGTGTCAGTGTGTATCTGTGTTACTTGGTGTAAGTGTGTGTCTTTGTTACTTGGTGTCCGTGTGTGTCTGTGTTACTGGGTGTCAATGCATGACTTTGTTCCTGTGTGTCAGTGTATTTCTTTATTATTTGGTGTAAGTGTGTGTCTGTGTTAATGGATATCAGTGTCTGTCTTTGTAACTTGGTGTAAGTGTGTGTCTGTGTTACTGGGTATCAGTGTATGTCTTTGTTACTTGATGTCAGTGTATGTCTATGTTACTTGGTGTAAGTGTGTGTCTGTGTTACTGGGTATCAGTGTATGTCTTTGTTACTTGGTGTCAGTGTAAGTCTGGGGCACTTGGTGTATGTGTATGTCTTTGTTACTTGGTGTCAGTGTATGTCCTTGTTACTTGGTGTAAGTGTGTGTCTGTGTTACTGGGTGTCAGTGTATGCATTTGTTACTGAGTGTCAGTGTATTCTTTGTTACTTGCTGTAAGTGTGTGTCTGTGTTACTGAGTATCAGTGTCTGTCTTTGTTACTTGTTGTAAGTGTGTGTCTGTGTTACTGGGTATCAGTGTATATCTTGTTACTTGGTGTCAGTGTATGTCTGTCTTACTTGGTGTAATTGTGTGTCTGTGTTACTGCGTATCAGTGTATGTCTTTGTGACTTGGTGTCAGTGCATGTCTTTGTTGCTGGGTGTCAGTGTGTGTCTTTGTGACTTGGTGTCAGTGTATGTCTTTGTTCCTTGGTGTAAGTGTCTGTCTGTGTTACCGGGTATCAGTGTACGTCTTTGTTAATTGGTGTCAGTGTATGTCTGTGTTACGTGGTGTAAGTGTGTGTCTTTGTTACTTGGTGTAAGTGTATGTCTTTGTTACTTGGTGTCAGTGTATGTCTTTGTTACTTGGTGTCAGTGTATGCCTGTGTTACTTGGTGTAAGTGTGTGCCTGTGTTACTGGGTATCAGTGTATGTCTTTGTTACTTGGTGTCAGTGCATGTCTTTGTTGCTGGGTGTCAGTGTGTGTCTTTGTGACTTGGTGTCAGTGTATGTCTTTGTTCCTTGGTGTAAGTGTCTGTCTGTGTTACTGGGTATCAGTGTACGTCTTTGTTAATTGGTGTCAGTGTATGTCTGTGTTACGTGGTGTAAGTGTGTGTCTTTGTTACTTGGTGTAAGTGTATGTCTTTGTTACTTGGTGTCAGTGTATGTCTTTGTTACTTGGTGTCAGTGTATGCCTGTGTTACTTGGTGTAAGTGTGTGCCTGTGTTACTGGGTATCAGTGTATGTCTTTGTTACTTGGTGTCAGTGTATGTCTGTGTTACTTGGTGCAAGTGTGTGTCTGTGTTACTGGGTGTCAGTGTGTGTCTGTGCTACTTGGTGTAAGTGTTTGTCTTTGTTACTTGGTGTCCGTGTGTGTCTGTGTTACTGGGTGTCAGTGTATGTCTTTGTTACTGGGTATCAGTGTATGTCTTTGTTACTTGGTGACAGTGTATGTCTGTGTTACTTGGTGTAAGTGTGTGACTGTGTTTCTTGGTATCAGTGTATGTCTTTGTGACTTGGTGTCAGTGTATGTCTTTGTTACTTGGTGTAATTGTCTTTCATTGTTACTTGGTGTCAGTGTATGTCTGTGTTACTTGGTGTAAGTGTGTGTCTTTGTTACTTGGTGTAAGTGTATGCTTTTGTTACTTGGTGTCAGTGTATGTCTTTGTTTCTGGGTGTAAGTGTGTGTCTGTGTTACTGGGTATCAGTGTATGTCTTTGTTAATTGGTGTCAGTGTATGTCAAAATACTTGATGTCAGTGTATGTCTTTGTTGCTTGGTGTAAGTGTGTGTCTGTGTTACTGGGTGTCAGTGTGTGTCTGTGTTACTTGGTGTAAGTGTGTGTCTTTGTTACTTGGTGTGCGTGTGTGTCTGTGTTACTTGGTGTCAGTTTATGTCTTTGTTACTTGGTGTCAGTGTATGCCTTTGTTACTTGGTGTAAGTGTGCGTCTGTGTTACTGGGTATCAGTGTATGTCTTTGTTACCTGGTGTCTGTGTATGTCTTTGTTACATGGTGTAAGTGTGTGTCTGTGTTACTGGGTATCAGTATCTGTCTTTGTTACTTGGTGTAAGTGTGTGCCTGTGTTACTGGGTATCAGTGTATGTCTTTGTTGCTTGATGTCAGTGTATGTCTGTGTTACTTGGTGTAAGTGTGTGCCTGTGTTACTGGGTATCAGTGTATGTCTTTGTTACTTGGTGTAAGTGTGTGTCTGTGTTACTGGGTATCAGTGTATTTCTTTGTTACTTGGTATCAGTGTATGTCTTTGTTACTTGGTGTAAGTGTATGTCTGTGTTACTTGGCGTAAGTGTGTGTCTTTGTTACTTGGTGTAATTGTATGCTTTTGTTACTTGGTGTCAGTGTATGTCTTTGTTACTTGGTGTGGGTGTTCTGCCTGTGTTACTGGGTATCAGTGTATGTCTATGTTACTTGGTGTCAGTGTATGTCTTTGTTACTTGGTGTCAGTGTGTGTCTGTGTTACTGGGTGTCAGTGTGTCTCTGTGTTACTTGGTGTAAGTGTGTGTCTTTGTTACTTGGTGTCCGTGTGTGTCTGTGTTACTGGGTGTCAGTTTATGTCTTTGTTACTTGGTGTCAGTGTATATCTTTGTTACTTGGTGTAAGTGTGTGTCTGTGTTACTGGGTATCAGAGTCTGTCTTTGTTACTTGGTGCAGATGTGTGTCTGTGTTACTGGGTATCAGTGCATGTCTTTGTTACTTGGTGTAAGTGTGTGTCTGTGTTACTGGGTATCAGTGTCTGTCTTTGTGACTCTCTGTCAGTGTATGTCTTTGTTACTGTGTGTCAGTGTGTGTCTTTGTGACTTGGTGTCAGTGTCTGTCTTTGTTACTTGGTGTAAGTGGGTGCCTGTGTTACTGGGTATCAGTGTATGTCATTGTTACTTGGTGTCAGTGTATGTCAAAATACCTGGTGTCAGTGTATGTCTTTGTTACTGGGTGTCAGTGTGTGTCTTTGTGATTTGGTGTCAGTGTATGTCTTTGTTACTTGGTGTAAGTGTGTGTCTGTGATACTGGGTATCAGTGTATGTCTTTGTTACTTGGTGTCAGTGTATGTCTGTGTTACTTGGTGTAAGTGTGTGTCTGTGTTACTGGGTATCAGTGTGTGTTTGTGTTACTTGGTGTCAGTGTATGTCTGTGTTACTTGGTGTAAGTGTGTGTCTGTGTTACTGGGTATCAGTGTAGGTCTTTGTTACTTTGTGTCAGTGTATGTCTGTGTTACTTGGTGTAAGTGTGTGTCTGTGTTACTGGGTGTCCGTGTATGTCTTTGTTACGTTGTGTAAGTGTGTCTGTGTTACTGGATGTAAGTGTGTGTCTGTGTTACTGGGTATCAGTGTATGTCTTTGTCACTTGGTGTCAGTGTGTGTCTTTGTTACTTGGTGACCGTGTGTGTCTGTGTTACTGGGTGTCAGTGTATGTCTTTGTTACTTGGTGTAAGTGTGTGTCTTTGTTACTGGGTGTCAGTGTGTGTCTGTGTTACTTGGTGTAAGTGTGTGTCTTTGTTACTTGGTGTGCGTGTGTGTCTGCGCTACTTGGTGTCAGTTTATGTCTTTGTTACTTGGTGTCAGTGTATGTCTTTGTTACTTGGTGTAAGTGTGTGTCTGTGTTACTGGGTATCAGTGTATGTTTTTTTTTCCCTGGTGTCAGTGTATGTCTTTGTTACATGGTGTAAGTGTGTGTCTGTGTCACTGGGTATCAGTATCTGTCTTTGTTACTTGGTGTAAGTGTGTGCCTGTGTTACTGGGTATCAGTGTATGTCTTTGTTGCTTGATGTCAGTGTATGTCTGTGTTACTTGGTGTAAGTGTGTGTCTGTGTTACTGGGTATCAGTGTATGTCTTTGTTACTTGGGGTAAGTGTGTGTCTGTGCTACTGGGTATCAGTGTATGTCTTTGTTACTTGGTATCAGTGTATGTCTTTGTTACTTGGAGTAAGTGTATGTCTGTGTTACTTGGCGTATGTGTGTGCCTTTGTTACTTGGTGTAAGTGTATGCTTTTGTTACTTGGTGTCAGTGTCTGTCTTTGTTACTTGGTGTGGGTGTGTGCCTGTGTTACTGGGTATCAGTGTATGTCTTTGTTACTTGGTGTCAGTGTATGTCTTTGTTACTTGGTGTAAGTGTGTGTCTGTGTTACTGGGTGTAAGTGTGTGTCTGTGTTACTTGGTGTAAGTGTGTGTCTTTGTTACTTGGTGTCCGTGTGTGTCTGTGTTACTGGGTGTCAGTTTATGTCTTTGTTACTTGGTGTCAGTGTATGTCTTTGTTACTTGGAGTAAGTGTGTGTCTGTGTTACTGGGTATCAGAGTCTGTCTTTGTTACTTGGTGCAGATGTGTGTCTGTGTTACTGGGTATCAGTGCATGTCTTTGTTACTTGGTGTCAGTGTATGTCTGTGTTACTTGGTGTAAGTGTGTGTCTGTGTTACTGGGTATCAGTGTCTGTCTTTGTGACTCTCTGTCAGTGTATGTCTTTGTTACTGGGTGTCAGTGTGTCTTTGTGATTTGGTGTCAGTGTATGTCTTTGTTACTTGGTGTAAGTGTGTGTCTGTGTTACTGGGTATCAGTGTATGTCTTTGTTACTTGATGTCAGTGTATGTCTGTGTTACTTGGTGTAAGTGTGTGTCTGTGTTACTGGGTATCAGTGTATGTTTGTGTTACTTGGTGTCAGTGTATGTCTGTGTTACTTGGTGTAAGTGTGTGTCTGTGTTACTGGGTATCAGTGTAGGTCTTTGTTACTTTGTGTCAGTGTATGTCTGTGTTACTTGGTGTAAGTGTGTGTCTGTGTTACTGGGTGTCCGTGTATGTCTTTGTTACTTTCTGTAAGTGTGTGTCTGTGTTACTTGGTGTAAGTGTGTTTCTGTGTTACTGGGTATCAGTGTATGTCTTTGTCACTTGGTGTCAGTGTATGTCAAAATACTTGGTGTAAGTGTATGTCTTTGTTGCTTGGTGTAATTGGCTGTCTTTGTTAGTTGGTGTCAGTGTATGTCTGTGTTACATGGTGTAAGTGTGTGTCTTTGTTACTTGGTGTAAGTGTATTCTTTTGTTACTTGGTGTCAGTGTATGTCTTTGTTAATTGGTGTAAGTGTGTGCCTGTGTTACTGGGTATCAGTGTATGTCTTTGTTACCTGGTGTCATTGTATGTCTTTGTTACTTGGTGTAAGTGTATGTATTTGTTTCTTGGTGTCAGTGTATGTCTTTGTTACTTGGTGGAAGTGTGTGTCTGTGTTACTGGGTGTCAGTGTGTGTCTGTGTTACTTGGTGTAAGTGTGTGTCTTTGTTACTTGGTGTCCGTGTGTGACTGTGTTACTGGGTGTCAGTTTATGTCTTTGTTACTTGGTATCAGTGTCTGTCTTTGTGACTCTCTGTCAGTGTATGTCTTTGTTACTGGGTGTCAGTGTGTGTCTTTGTGACTTGGTGTCAGTGTATGTCTTTGTTACTTGGTGTAAGTGGGTGCCTGTGTTACTGGGTATCAGTGTATGTCATTGTTACTTGGTGTCAGTGTATGTCAAAATACCTGGTTTCAGTGTATGTCTTTGTTACTGGGTGTCAGTGTGTGTCTTTGTGACTTGGTGTCAGTGTATGTCTTTGTTACTTGGTGTAAGTTTGTGTCTGTGTTACTGGGTATCAGTGTATGTCTTTGTTACTTGGTGTCAGTGTATGTCTGTGCTACTTGGTGTAAGTGTGTGTCTGTGTTACTGGGTATCAGTGTATGATTGTGTTACTTGGTGTCAGTGTATGTCTGTTTTTATTGGTGTAAGTGTGTGTCTGTGTTACTGGGTATCAGTGTATGTCTTTGTTACTTTGTTTCAGTGTATGTCTGTGTTACTTGGTGTAAGTGTGTGTCTGTGTTACTGGGTATCAGTGTATGTCTTTGTTACTTGGTGTAAGTGTGTGTCTGTGTTACTGGGTATCAGTGTATGTCTTTGTTACTTGGTATCAGTGTATGTCTTTGTTACTTGGTGTAAGTGTGTGTCTGTGTTACTGGGTGTCCGTGTATGTCTTTGTTACTTTGTGTAAGTGTGTGTCTGTGTTACTGGGTGTAAGTGTGTGTCTGTGTTACTGGGTATCAGTGTATGTCTTTGTCACTTGGTGTCAGTGTATGTCAAAATACTTGGTGTAAGTGTATGTCTTTGTTGCTCGGTGTAATTGTCTGTCTTTGTTACTTGGTGTCAGTGTATGTCTGTGTTACTTTGTGTAAGTGTGTGTCTGTGTTACTGGGTATCAGTTTATGTCTTTGTTACTTGGTATCAGTGTATGTCTTTGTTACTTGGTGTAAGTGTGTGTCTGTGTTACTGGGTGTCCGTGTATGTCTTTGTTACTTGGTGTAAGTGTGTGTCTGTGTTACTGGGTATCAGTTTATGTCTTTGTTACTTGGTATCAGTGTATGTCTTTGTTACTTGGTGTAAGTGTGTGTCTGTGTTACTGGGTGTCCGTGTATGTCTTTGTTACTTTGTGTAAGTGTGTGTCTGTGTTACTGGGTGTAAGTGTGTGTCTGTGTTACTGGGTATCAGTGTATGTCTTTGTCACTTGGTGTCAGTGTATGTCAAAATACTTGGTGTAAGTGTATGTCTTTGTTGCTCGGTGTAATTGTCTGTCTTTGTGACTTGGTGTCAGTGGATGTCTTTGTTACTTGGTGTAAGTGTATGTCTTTGTTACTTGGTGTCAGTGTCTGTCTTTGTTACTTGGTGTAAGTCTATGTCTTTGTCACTTGGTGTAAGTGTGTGTCAGTGTTACTGGGTATCACTGTCTGTCTTTGTTACTTGGTATAAGTGTGTGTCTGTGTTACGGGGTATCAATGTATGTCTTTGTTACCTGGTGTCAATGTATGTCTTTGTTACTTGGTGTAAGTGTGTGTCTGTGTTACTGGGTATCAGTGTATGTCTTTGTTACTAGGGTTCAGTGTGTTTCTGTGTTACTGGGGGTCAGTGTTTGTTTCTAACTGGGTGTCAGTGTGTGTCTGTGTTACTGGGTATCAGTGTATGTCTTTGTTACTTGGTGTAAGTGTATGTCTTTGTTACTTGGTTTCAGTGTATGTGTTTGTGACTTGGTGACAGTGTATGTCTTTGTTACTGGGTGTCAGTGTATGTCTTTGTTACTAGGTGCAAGTGTGTGTCTGTGTTACTGGGTATCACTGTATGTCTTTGTTACTTGGTGTAAGTGTGTCTCTTAGTGACTTGGTGTCAGTGTATGTCATTGTTATTGGTGTAAGTGTGTGTCTTTGTTACTTGGTGTCAGTGTGTGTCTGTGTTCCTGGGTGTCAGTGCATGTCTTTGTTACTGTTTATCGGTGTGTGTTACTGGGTGTCAGTCTGTGTTTTTGACACGAGGTGTCAGTATATAGTTTAGTTTAGAGATACAGCACTTAAACATGCCCTTCGGCCCACCGAGTCTGTGCCGACCATCCACCACACATTTATACTAATCCTACACTAATCCCGTATTCCTATCACATCCCCACCTGTCCCTATATATTTCCCTACCACCTTCCTATACTAGGGGCAGTTTATAATGGACAATTAACCTATCAACCTGCAAGTCTTTGGCATGTGGGAGGAAACCGGAGCACCCGGAGGAAACCCACGCAGACACAGGGAGAAATTGCAAACTCCGCACAGGCAGTACCCAGAATCGAACACGGGTCCCTGGAGCTGTGAGGCTGCGGTGCTAACCACTGCGCCAATGTGCCCCCCCACCCCACACCAACCCCAGTGTGTGCCTGTGTTACTGGGTATCAGTGTATGTCTTTGTTACTTGGTGTCAGTTTATGTCTGTGCTACTTGGTGTCAGTGTGTTTGTTTGTGTTGCTGGGTGTCAGTATGTGTCTGTGTTAGTTAGTGTAAGTGTGTGTCTTTGTTACTTGGTGTCCGTGTGTGTCTGTGTTACTGGGTGTCCAGTGTATGTCAAAATACTTGGTGGAAGTGTATGTCTTTGTTACTTGGTGCAATTGTCTGTCTTTGTTACGTGGTGTCAGTGTATGTCTGTGTTACTTGGTGTAAGTGTGTGTCTTTGTTCCTTGGTGTCAGTGTATGTCTTTGTTACTTGGTGTCAGTGTATGTCTGTGTTACTTGATGTAAGCGTGTGCCTTTGTTACTGGGTATCAGTGTATGTATTTGTTACTTGGTGTAAGTGTGTGTCTTTGTTACTGGGTGTCAGTGTGCGTCTGTGTTACTTGGTGTCAGTGTGTGTCTTTGTTACTTGGTGACCGTGTGTGTCTGTGTTACTGGGTGTCAGTGTATGTCTTTGTTACTGGGTGTCAGTGTATGTCTTTGTTACTTGTTGTAAGTGTGTGTCTGTGTTACTGGGTATCAGTGTCTGTCTTTGTTACTTGGTGTAAGTGTGTGTCTCTGTTACTGGGTATCAGTGTATGTCTTTGTTACTTGGTGTCAGTGTATGTCTGTGTTACTTGGTGTCAGTGTGTGTCTGTGTTACTGTGTATCAGTGCCTGTCTTTGTTACTTGGTGTAAGTGTGTGTCTCTGTTACTGGGTATCAGTGTATGTCTTTGTTACTTGGTGTCAGTGTATGTCTTTGTTACTGGGTGTCAGTTTGTGTCTTTGTGACTTGGTGTCAGTGTATGTCTTTGTTACTTGGTGGAAGTGTGTGTCTGTGTTATTGGGTATCAGTGTATGTCTTTGTTAATTGGTGTCAGTGTATGTCAAAATACTTGGTGTAAGTGTATGTCTTTGTTACTTGGTGTAATTGTCTGTCTTTGTTACTTGGTGTCAGTGTATGTCTGTGTTACTTGGTGTAAGTGTGTGTCTTTGTTACTTGCTGTAAGCGTATGTCTTTGTTACTTGGTGTCAGTGTATGTCTTTGTTACTTGGTGTCAGTGTATTTCTGTGTTACTTGGTGTGAGCGTGTGTCTGTGTTACTGAGTATCAGTGTATGTCTGTGTTACTTGGTGTCAGTGCATGTCTGTGTTACTTGGTGTAAGTGTGTGTCTGTGTTACTGGGTATCAGTGTATGTCTTAGTTACTTGGTGTCAGTGTATGTCTGTGTTACTTGGTGTAAGTGTGTGTCTGTGTTACTGAGTATCAGTGTATGTCTGTGTTACTTGGTGTCAGTGCATGTCTGTGTTACTTGGTGTAAGTGTGTGTCTGTGTTACTGGGTATCAGTGTATGTCTTTGTTACTTTGTGTCAGTGTATGTCTGTGTTACTTGGTGTAAGCGTGTGTCTGTGTTACTGGGTATCAGTGTATGTCTTTGTTACTTGGTGTAAGTGTGTGTCTGTGTTAATGGGTATCAGTGTATGTCTTTGTTACTTGGAGTCAGTGTATGTCTGTGTTACTTGGTGTAAGTGTGTGTCTGTGTTACTGGGTATCAGTGTATGTCTGTGTTACTTGGTGTCAGTGTATGTCTGTGTTTTTTGGTGTAAGCGAGTGTCTGTGTTACTGGGTATCAGTGTATGTCTTTGTTACTTTGTGTCAGTGTATGTCTGTGTTACTTGGTGTAAGTGTGTGTCTGTGTTACTGGGTATCAGTGTATGTCTTTGTTACTTGGTGTAAGTGTGTGTCTGTGTTACTGGGAATCAGTGTATGTCTTTGTTACTTGGTATCAGTGTATGTCTTTGTTACCTGGTTGTAAGTGTGTGTCTGTGTTAATGGGTGTCAGTGTATGTCTTTGTTACTTTGTGTAAGTGTGTGTCTGTGTTACTGGCTGTATGTGTGTGTCTGTGTTACTGGGTATCAGTGTATGTCTTTGTCACTTGGTGTCAGTGTATGTCAAAATACTTGGTGTAACTCTATGGCTTTGTTGCTTGGTGTAATTGTCTGTCTTTGTTACTTGGTGTCAGTGTATGTCTGTGTTACTTGGTGTAAGTGTGTGTCTTTGTTACTTGGTGTAAGTGTATTCTTTTGTTACTTGGTGTCAGTGTATGTCTTTGTTACTTGGTGTAAGTGTGTGCCTGTGTTACTGGGTATCAGTGTATGTCTTTGTTACTTGGTGTCACTGTATGTCTTTGTTACTTGGTGTAAGTCTATGTCTTTGTTACTTGGTGTATGTGTGTGTCAGTGTTACTGGGTATCAGTGTCTGTCTTTGTTACTTGATGTCAGTGTGTGTCTCTGTTACGGGGTATCAATGTATGTCTTTGTTACCTGGTGTCGATGTATGTATTTGTTACTTGGTGTAAGTGTGTGTCTGTATTACTGGGTATCAGTGTATGTCTTTGTTACGAGGGGTCAGTGTGTTTCTGTGTTACTGGGGGTCAGTGCTTGTTTCTAACTGTGTGTCAGTGTGTGTCTGTGTTACTGGGTATCAGTGTATGTCTTTGTTACTTGGTGTAAGTGTATGTCTTTGTTACTTGGTTTCAGTGTATGTGTTTGTGACTTGGTGACAGTGTATGTCTTTGTAACTAGGTGTCAGTGTTTGTCTTTGTTACTTGGTGTAAGTGTGTGTCTGTGTTACTGGGTATCAGTGTATGTCTTTGTTACTTGGTGTATGTGTGTCTCTTTGTGACTTGGTGTCAGTGTATGTCATTGTTATTGGTGTAAGTGTGTGTCTTTGTTACTTGGTGTCAGTGTGTGTCTGTGTTCCTGGGTGTCAGTGCATGTCTTTGTGACTGTGTATCGTTGTGTGTTACTGGGTGTCAGTCTGTGTTTTTGACACTAGGTGTCAGTATTTAGTTTAGTTTGGAGAAACAGCACTTAAACGGGCCCTTTGGCCCAACGAGTCTGTGCCGACCATCAACAACCCATTTATACTAATCCTGCACTTATCCCGTATTCCTCTCACATCCCCACCTGTCACTATATATTTCCCTACCACCTTCCTATACTAGGGGCAATTTATAATGGCCAATTAACCTATCAACCTGCAAGTCTTTGGCATGTGGGAGGAAACCGGAGCACCCGGAGGAAACCCACGCAGACACAGGGAGAAATTGCAAACTCCGCACAGGCAGTACCCAGAATCGAACACGGGTCCCTGGAGCTGTGAGGCTGCGGTGCTAACCACTGCGCCAATGTGCCTCCCCCCCCCCCCCCCACACCACCCCCAGTTTGTGCTTTTGTTACTGGGTATCAGTGTATGTCTTTGTTACTTGGTGTCAGTTTATGTCTGTGTTACTTGGTGTCAGTGTGGTTGTTTGTGTTGCTGGGTGTCAGTATGTGTCTGTGTTACTTAGTGTAAGTGTGTGTCTTTGTTACTTGGTGTCCGTGTGTGTCTGTGTTACTGGGTGTCAGTGTATGTCTTTGTTTCTTGGTGTCAGTGTATGTCAAAATACTTGGTGGAAGGGTATGTCTTTGTTACGTGGAGTCAGTGTATGTCTGTGTTACTTGGTGTAAGTGTGTGTCTTTGTTACTTGGTGTCAGTGTATGTCTTTGTTACTTGGTGTCAGTGTATGTCTGTGTTACTTGGTGTAAGTGTGTGCCTTTGTTACTGGGTATCAGTGTATGTATTTGTTACTTGGTGTCAGTGTATGTCTGTGTTACTTGGTGTAAGTGTCTGTCTTTGTTACTTGGTGTAAGTGTGTGTCTCTGTTACTGGGTATCAGTGTATGTCTTTGTTACTTGGTGTCAGTGTATGTCTTTGTTACTGGGTGTCAGTTTGTGTCTTTGTGACTTGGTGTCAGTGTATGTCTTTGTTACTTGGTGGAAGTGTGTGTCTGTGTTATTGGGTATCAGTGTATGTCTTTGTTACTTGGTGTCAGTGTATGTCAAAATACTTGGTGTAAGTGTATGTCTTTGTTACTTGGTGTAATTGTCTGTCTTTGTTACTTGGTGTCAGTGTATGTCTGTGTTACTTGGTGTAAGTGTGTGTCTTTGTTACTTGCTGTAAGCGTATGTCTTTGTTACTTGGTGTCAGTGTATGTCTGTGTTACTTGGTGTGAGCGTGTGTCTGTGTTACTGAGTATCAGTGTATGTCTGTGTTGCTTGGTGTCAGTGCATGTCTGTGTTACTTGGTGTAAGTGTGTGTCTGTGTTACTGGGTATCAGTGTATGTCTTAGTTACTTGGTGTCAGTGTATGTCTGTGTTACTTGGTGTAAGTGTGTGTCTGTGTTACTGAGTATCAGTGTATGTCTGTGTTACTTGGTGTCAGTGCATGTCTGTGTTACTTGGTGTAAGTGTGTGTCTGTGTTACTGGGTATCAGTGTATGTCCTTGTTACTTTGTGTCAGTGTATGTCTGTGTTACTTGGTGTAAGCGTGTGTCTGTGTTACTGGGTATCAGTGTATGTCTTTGTTACTTGGTGTAAGTGTGTGTCTGTGTTAATGGGTATCAGTGTATGTCTTTGTTACTTGGAGTCAGTGTATGTCTGTGTTACTTGGTGTAAGTGTGTGTCTGTGTTACTGGGTATCAGTGTATGTCTGTGTTACTTGGTGTCAGTGTATGTCTGTGTTTTTTGGTGTAAGCGAGTGTCTGTGTTACTGGGTATCAGTGTATGTCTTTGTTACTTTGTGTCAGTGTATGTCTGTGTTACTTGGTGTAAGTGTGTGTCTGTGTTACTGGGTATCAGTGTATGTCTTTGTTACTTGGTGTAAGTGTGTGTCTGTGTTACTGGGAATCAGTGTATGTCTTTGTTACTTGGTATCAGTGTATGTCTTTGTTACCTGGTTGTAAGTGTGTGTCTGTGTTACTGGGTGTCAGTGTATGTCTTTGTTACTTTGTGTAAGTGTGTGTCTGTGTTACTGGCTGTAAGTGTGTGTCTGTGTTACTGGGTATCAGTGTATGTCTTTGTCACTTGGTGTCAGTGTATGTCAAAATACTTGGTGTAACTCTATGGCTTTGTTGCTTGGTGTAATTGTCTGTCTTTGTTACTTGGTGTCAGTGTATGTCTGTGTTACTTGGTGTAAGTGTGTGTCTTTGTTACTTGGTGTAAGTGTATTCTTTTGTTACTTGGTGTCAGTGTATGTCTTTGTTACTTGGTGTAAGTGTGTGCCTGTGTTACTGGGTATCAGTGTATGTCTTTGTTACTTGGTGTCACTGTATGTCTTTGTTACTTGGTGTAAGTCTATGTCTTTGTTACTTGGTGTATGTGTGTGTCAGTGTTACTGGGTATCAGTGTCTGTCTTTGTTACTTGATGTCAGTGTGTGTCTCTGTTACGGGGTATCAATGTATGTCTTTGTTACCTGGTGTCAATGTATGTATTTGTTACTTGGTGTAAGTGTGTGTCTGTATTACTGGGTATCAGTGTATGTCTTTGTTACGAGGGGTCAGTGTGTTTCTGTGTTACTGGGGGTCAGTGCTTGTTTCTAACTGTGTGTCAGTGTGTGTCTGTGTTACTGGGTATCAGTGTATGTCTTTGTTACTTGGTGTAAGTGTATGTCTTTGTTACTTGGTTTCAGTGTATGTGTTTGTGACTTGGTGACAGTGTATGTCTTTGTAACTAGGTGTCAGTGTTTGTCTTTGTTACTTGGTGTAAGTGTGTGTCTGTGTTACTGGGTATCAGTGTATGTCTTTGTTACTTGGTGTATGTGTGTCTCTTTGTGACTTGGTGTCAGTGTATGTCATTGTTATTGGTGTAAGTGTGTGTCTTTGTTACTTGGTGTCAGTGTGTGTCTGTGTTCCTGGGTGTCAGTGCATGTCTTTGTGACTGTGTATCGTTGTGTGTTACTGGGTGTCAGTCTGTGTTTTTGACACTAGGTGTCAGTATTTAGTTTAGTTTGGAGAAACAGCACTTAAACGGGCCCTTTGGCCCACCGAGTCTGTGCCGACCATCAACAACCCATTTATACTAATCCTGCACTTATCCCGTATTCCTCTCACATCCCCACCTGTCACTATATATTTCCCTACCACCTTCCTATACTAGGGGCAATTTATAATGGCCAATTAACCTATCAACCTGCAAGTCTTTGGCATGTGGGAGGAAACCGGAGCACCCGGAGGAAACCCACGCAGACACAGGGAGAAATTGCAAACTCCGCACAGGCAGTACCCAGAATCGAACACGGGTCCCTGGAGCTGTGAGGCTGCGGTGCTAACCACTGCGCCAATGTGCCTCCCCACCCCCACACCACCCCCAGTTTGTGCTTTTGTTACTGGGTATCAGTGTATGTCTTTGTTACTTGGTGTCAGTTTATGTCTGTGTTACTTGGTGTCAGTGTGTATGTTTGTGTTGCTGGGTGTCAGTATGTGTCTGTGTTCCTTAGTGTAAGTGTGTGTCTTTGTTACTTGGTGTCCGTGTGTGTCTGTGTTACTGGGTGTCAGTGTATGTCTTTGTTTCTTGGTGTCAGTGTATGTCAAAATACTTGGTGGAAGGGTATGTCTTTGTTACGTGGAGTCAGTGTATGTCTGTGTTACTTGGTGTAAGTGTGTGTCTTTGTTACTTGGTGTCAGTGTATGTCTTTGTTACTTGGTGTCAGTGTATGTCTGTGTTACTTGGTGTAAGTGTGTGCCTTTGTTACTGGGTATCAGTGTATGTATTTGTTACTTGGTGTCAGTGTATGTCTGTGTTACATGGTGTAAGTGTGTGTCTTTGTTACTTGGTGTCCGTGTGTGTCTGTGTTCCTGGGTATCAGTGCATGTCTTTGTTACTGGGTGTCAGTGTATGTCTTTGTTAATTGTTGTAAGTGTGTGTCTGTGTTACTGGGTATCAGTGTCTGTCTTTGTTACTTGGTGTAAGTGTGTGTCTCTGTTACTGGGTATCAGTGTATGTCTTTGTTACTTGGTGTCAGTGTATGTCTGTGTTACTTGGTGTCAGTGGGTGTCTGTGTTACTGTGTATCAGTGTATGTCTTTGTGACTTGGTATCAGTGTATGTCTTTGTTACTTGGTGTAAGTGTGTGTCTTTGTTACTTGGTGTCAGTGTATGTCTTTGTTACTTGGTGTCAGTGCATGTCTGTGTTACTTGGTGTAAGTGTGTGCCTGTGTTACTGGGTATCAGTGTATGTCTTTGTTACTTGGTGTCAGTGTATGTCTGTGTTACTTGGTGTAAGAGTGTGCCTTTGTTACTGGGTATCAGTGTATGTATTTGTTACTTGGTGTCAGTGTATGTCTGTGTTACTTGGTGTAAGTGTGTGTCTTTGTTACTGGGTGTCAGTGTATGTCTTTGTTACTTGGTGTCAGTGTATGTCTGTGTTACTTGGTGTAAGTGTCTGCCTTTGTTACTGGGTATCAGTGTATGTATTTGTTACTTGGTGTCAGTGTATGTCTGTGTTACTTGGTGTAAGTGTGTGTCTTTGTTACTGGGTGTCAGTGTGCGTCTGTGTTACTTGGTATAAGTGTGTGTCTTTGTTACTTGGTGTCCGTGTGTGTCTGTGTTACTGGGTGTCAGTGTATGTCTTTGTTACTGGGTGTCAGTGTATGTCTTTGTTACTTGTTGTAAGTGTGTGTCTGTGTTACTGGGTATCAGTGTCTGTCTTTGTTACTTGGTGTAAGTGTGTGTCTCTGTTACTGGGTATCAGTGTATGTCTTTGTTACTTGGTGTCAGTGTATGTCTGTGTTACTTGGTGTCAGTTTTTGTCTGTGTTACTTGGTGTCAGTGTGTTTGTTTGTGTTGCTGGGTGTCAGCATGTGTCTGTGTTACTTAGTGTAAGTGTGTTTCTTTGTTACTTGGTGTCCGTGTGTGTCTGTGTTACTAAGTGTCAGTGTATGTCTTTGTTACTTGGTGTCAGTGTCTGTCAAAATACTTGGTGGAAGTGTATGTCTTTGTTACTTGGTGTAATTGTCTGTCTTTGTTACGTGGTGTCAGTGCATGTCTGTGTTACTTGGTGTAAGTGTGTGTCTTTGTTACTTGGTGTCAGTGTATGTCTTTGTTACTTGGTGTCAGTGTATGTCTGTGTTACTTGGTGTAAGTGTGTGCCTGTGTTACTGGGTATCAGTGTATGTATTTGTTACTTGGTGTCAGTGTATGTCTGTGTTACCTGGTGTAAGTGTGTGTCTTTGTTACTGGGTGTCAGTGTGCGTCTGTGTTACTTGGTGTAAGTGTCTGTCTTTGTTACTTGGTGTAAGTGTGTGTCTCTGTTACTGGGTATCAGTGTATGTCTTTGTTACTTGGTGTCAGTGTATGTCTGTGTTACTTGGTGTCAGTGTGTGTCTGTGTTACTGTGTATCAGTGTATGTATTTGTGACTTGGTGTCAGTGTATGTCTTTGTTACTGGGTGTCAGTTTGTGTCTTTGTGACTTCGTGTCAGTGTATGTCTTTGTTACTTGGTGGAAGTGTATGTCTGTGTTATTTTGTATCAGTGTATGTCTTTGTTACTTGGTGTCAGTGTATGTCAAAATACTTGGTGTAAGTGTATGTCTTTTTTACTTGGTGTAATTGTCTGTCTTTGTTACATGGTGTCAGTGTATGTCTGTGTTACTTGGTGTAAGTGTGTGTCTTTGTTTCTTGCTGTAAGCGTATGTCTTTGTTACTTGGTGTCAGTGTATGTCTTTGTTACTTGGTGTCTGTGTATGTCTGTGTTACTTGGTGTAAGAGTGTGCCTGTGTTACTGGGTATCAGTGTATGTCATTGTTACTTGGTGTCAGTGTATGTCAAAATACCTGGTGTCAGTGTATGTCTTTGTTACTGGGTGTCAGTGTGTGTCTTTGTGACTTGGTGTCAGTGTATGTCTTTGTTACTTGGTGTAAGTGTGTGTCTGTGTTACTGTGTATCAGTGTATGTCTGTGTTACTTGGTGTCAGTGCATGTCTGTGTTACTTGGTGTAAGTGTGTGTCTGTGTTACTGGGTATCAGTGTATGTCTTTGTTACTTTGTGTCAGTGTATGTCTGTGTTACTTGGTGTAAGTGTGTGTCTGTGTTACTGGGTATCAGTGTATGTCTTTGTTACTTGGTGTAAGTGTGTGTCTGTGTTACTGGGTATCAGTGTATGTCTTTGTTACTTGGTGTCAGTGTATGTCTGTGTTACTTGGTGTAAGTGTGTGTCTGTGTTACTGCGTATCAGTGTATGTCTGTGTTACTTGGTGTCAGTGTATGTCTGTGTTACTTGGTGTAAGTGTGTGTCTGTGTTACTGGGTATCAGTGTATGTCTTTGTAACTTTGTGTCAGTGTATGTCTGTGTTACTTGGTGTAAGTGTGTGTCTGTGTTACTGGGTATCAGTGTAAGTCTTTGTTACTTGGTGTAAGTGTGTGTCTGTGTTACTTGGTATCAGTGTATGTCTTTGTTACTTGGTATCAGTGTATGTCTTTGTTACTTGGTGTAAGTGTGTGTCTGTGTTACTGGGTGTCAGTGTATGTCTTTGTTACTTTGTGTAAGTGTGTGTCTGTGTTACTGGGTGTAAGTGTGTGTCTATGTTACTGGGTATCAGTGTATGGCTTTGTCACTTGGTGTCAGTGTATGTCAAAATACTTGGTGTAACTCTATGTCTTTGTTGCTTGGTGTAATTGTCTGTCTTTGTTACTTGGTGTCAGTGTATGTCTGTGTTACTTGGTGTAAGTGTGTGTCTTTGTTACTTGGTGTAAGTGTATTCTTTTGTTACTTGGTGTCAGTGTATGTCTTTGTTACTTGGTGTAAGTGTGTGCCTGTGTTACTGGGTATCAGTGTATGTCTTTGTTACTTGGTGTAATTGTCTGTCTTTGTTACTTGGTGTCAGTGTATGTCTGTGTTACTTGGTGTAAGTGTGTGTCTTTGTTTCTTGCTGTAAGCGTATGTCTTTGTTACTTGGTGTCAGTGTATGTCTTTGTTACTTGGTGTCAGTGTATGTCTGTGTTACTTGGTGTAAGAGTGTGCCTGTGTTACTGGGTATCAGTGTATGTCATTGTTACTTGGTGTCAGTGTATGTCAAAATACCTGGTGTCAGTGTATGTCTTTGTTACTGGGTGACAGTGTGTGTCTTTGTGACTTGGTGTCAGTGTATGTCTTTGTTACTTGGTGTAAGTGTGTGTCTGTGTTACTGGGTATCAGTGTATGTCTTAGTTACTTGGTGTCAGTGTATGTCTGTGTTACTTGGTGTAAGTGTGTGTCTGTGTTACTGGGTATCAGTGTATGTCTGTGTTACTTGGTGTCAGTGCATGTCTGTGTTACTTGGTGTAAGTGTGTGTCTGTGTTACTGGGTATCAGTGTATGTCTTTGTTACTTGGTGTAAGTGAGTGTCTGTGTTACTGGGTATCAGTGTATGTCTTTGTTACTTGGTGGCAGTGTATGTCTGTGTTACTTGGTGTAAGTGTGTGTCTGTGTTACTGGTATCAGTGTATGTCTGTGTTACTTGGTGTCAGTGTATGTCTGTGTTACTTGGTGTAAGTGTGTGTCTGTGTTACTGGGTATCCGTGTATGTCTTTGTAACTTTGTGTCAGTGTATGTCTGTGTTACTTGGTGTAAGTGTGTGTCTGTGTTACTGGGTATCAGTGTAAGTCTTTGTTACTTGGTGTAAGTGTGTGTCTGTGTTACTGTGTATCAGTGTATGTCTTTGTTACTTCTTTCTTTTGGGCCTCCTTGTCTCGAGAGACAATGGATACGCGCCTGGAGGTGGTCAGTGGTTTGTGAAGCAGCGCCTGGAGTGGCTATAAAGGCCAATTCTGGAGTGACAGGCTCTTCCACAGGTGCTGCAGAGAAATTTGTTTGTTGGGGCTGTTGCACAGTTGGCTCTCCCCTTGCGCCTCTGTCTTTTTTCCTGCCAACTACTAAGTCTCTTCGACTCGCCACAATTTAGCCCTGTCTTTATGGCTGCCCGCCAGCTCTGGCGAATGCTGGCAACTGACTCCCACGACTTGTGATCAATGTCACACGATTTCATGTCGCGTTTGCAGACGTCTTTATAACGGAGACATGGACGGCCGGTGGGTCTGATACCAGTGGCGAGCTCGCTGTACAATGTGTCTTTGGGGATCCTGCCATCTTCCATGCGGCTCACATGGCCAAGCCATCTCAAGCGCCGCTGACTCAGTAGTGTGTATAAGCTGGGGGTGTTGGCCGCTTCAAGGACTTCTGTGTTGGAGATATAGTCCTGCCACCTGATGCCAAGTATTCTCCGAAGGCAGCGAAGATGGAATGAATTGAGACGTCGCTCTTGGCTGGCATACGTTGTCCAGGCCTCGCTGCCGTAGAGCAAGGTACTGAGGACACAGGCCTGATACACTCGGACTTTTGTGTTCCGTGTCAGTGCGCCATTTTCCCACACTCTCTTGGCCAGTCTGGACATAGCAGTGGAAGCCTTACCCATGCGCTTGTTGATTTCTGCATCTAGAGACAGGTTACTGGTGATAGTTGAGCCTAGGTAGGTGAACTCTTGAACCACTTCCAGAGCGTGGTCGCCAATATTGATGGATGGAGCATTTCTGACATCCTGCCCCATGATGTTCGTTTTCTTGAGGCTGATGGTTAGGCCAAATTCATTGCAGGCAGACGCAAACCTGTCGATGAGACTCTGCAGGCATTCTTCAGTGTGAGATGTTAAAGCAGCATCGTCAGCAAAGAGGAGTTCTCTGATGAGGGCTTTCCGTACTTTGGACTTCGCTCTTAGACGGGCAAGGTTGAACAACCTGCCCCCTGATCTTGTGTGGAGGAAAATTCCTTCTTCAGAGGATTTGAACGCATGTGAAAGCAGCAGGGAGAAGGAAATCCTAAAAAGTGTGGGTGCGAGAACACAGCCCTGTTTCACACCACTCAGGATAGGAAAGGGCTCTGATGAGGAGCCACCATGTTGAATTGTGCCTTTCATATTGTCATGGAATGAGGTGATGATACTTAGTAGCTTTGGTGGACATCCGATCTTTTCTAGTAGTCTGAAGAGACCACGTCTGCTGACGAGGTCAAAGGCTTTGGTGAGATCAATGAAAGCAATGTAGAGGGGCATCTGTTGTTCACGGCATTTCTCCTGTATCTGACGAAGGGAGAACAGCATGTCAATAGTCGATCTCTCTGCACGAAAGCCACACTGTGCCTCAGGGTAGACGGTTACTTGGTATCAGTGTATGTCTTTGTTACTTGGTGTAAGTGTGTGTCTGTGCTACTGGGTGTCAGTGTATGTCTTTGTTACTTTGTGTAAGTGTGTGTCTGTGTTACTGGGTGTAAGTGTGTGTCTGTGTTACTGGGTATCAGTGTATGTCTTTGTCACTTGGTGTCAGTGTATGTCAAAATACTTGGTGTAACTCTATGTCTTTGTTGCTTGGTGTAATTGTCTGTCTTTGTTACTTGGTGTCAGTGTATGTCTGTGTTACTTGGTGTAAGTGTGTGTCTTTGTTACTTGGTGTAAGTGTATTCTTTTGTTACTTGGTGTCAGTGTATGTCTTTGTTACTTGGTGTAAGTGTGTGCCTGTGTTACTGGGTATCAGTGTATGTCTTTGTTACTTGGTGTCAGTGTATGTCTTTGTTACTTGGTGTAAGAGTATGTCTTTGTTACTTGGTGTCACTGTATGTCTTTGTTACTTGGTGTAAGTATATGTCTTTGTTACTTGGTGTAAGTGTGTGTCAGTGTTACTGGGTATCAGTGTCTGTCTTTGTTACTTGGTGTCAGTGTGTGTCTGTGTTACGGGGTATCAGTGTATGTCTTTGTTACTAGGGGTCAGTGTGTTTCTGTGTTACTGGGGGTCAGTGCTTGTTTCTAACTGGGTGTCAGTGTATGTCTGTGTTACTGGGTATCAGTGTATGTCTTTGTTACTTGGTGGAAGTGTATGTCTTTGTTACTTGGTTTCAGTGTATGTGTTTGTGACTTGGTGACAGTGTATGCCTTTGTTACTGGGTGTCAGTGTATGTCTTTGTTACTTGGTGTAAGTGTGTGTCTGTGTTACTGGGTATCAGTATATGTCTTTGTTACTTGGTGTAAGTGTGTCTCTTTGTGACTTGGTGTCAGTGTATGTCATTGTTATTGGTGTAAGTGTGTGTCTTTGTTACTTGGTGTCAGTGTGTGTCTGTGTTCCTGGGTGTCAGTGCATGTCTTTGTTACTGTGCATCGGTGTGTGTTACTGGGTGTCAGTCTGTGTTTTTGACACTAGGTGTCAGTATTTAGTTTAGTTTGGAGAAACAGCACTGAAACGGGCCCTTGGGCCCACCGAGTATGTGCCGCCCATCAACAACCCATTTATACTAATCCTGCACTTATCCCGTATTCCTCTCACATCCCCACCTGTCCCTATATATTTCCCTACCACCTTCCTATACTAGGGGCAATTTATAATGGCCAATTAACCTATCAACCTGCAAGTCTTTGGCATGTGGAAGGAAACCGGAGCACCCGGAGGAAACCCACGCAGACACAGGGAGAAATTGCAAACTCCGCACAGGCAGTACCCAGAATCGAACACGGGTCCCTGGAGCTGTGAGGCTGCGGTGCTAACCACTGCGCCAATGTGCCCCCCCCCACCCCCACCCACACCAACCCCAGTTTGTGCCTGTGTTACTGGGTATCAGTGTATGTCTTTGTTACTTGGTGTCAGTTTATGTCTGTGTTACTTGGTGTCAGTGTGTTTGTTTGTGTTGCAGGGTGTCAGTATGTGTCTTTGTTACTTAGTGTAAGTGTGTGTCTTTGTTACTTGGTGTCCGTGTGTCTGTGTTACTGGGTGTCAGTGTATGTCTTTGTTTCTTGGTGTCAGTGTATGTCAAAATACTTGGTGGAAGTGTATGTCTTTGTTACGTGGTGTCAGTGTATGTCTGTGTTACTTGGTGTAAGTGTGTGTCTTTGTTACTTGGTGTCAGTGTATGTCTTTGTTACTTGGTGTCAGTGTATGTCTGTGTTACTTGGTGTAAGTGTTTGCCTTTGTTACTGGGTATCAGTGTATGTATTTGTTACTTGGTGTCAGTGTATGTCTGTGTTACTTGGTGTAAGTGTGTGTCTTTGTTACTTGGTGTCCGTGTGTGTCTGTGTTCCTGGGTGTCAGTGCATGTCTTTGTTACTGGGTGTCAGTGTATGTCTTTGTTACTTGTTGTAAGTGTGTGTCTGTGTTACTGGGTATCAGTGTCTGTCTTTGTTACTTGGTGTAAGTGTGTGTCTCTGTCACTGGGTATCAGTGTATGTCTTTGTTACTTGGTGTCAGTGTATGTCTGTGTTACTTGGTGTCAGTGTGTGTCTGTGTTACTGTGTATCAGTGTATGTCTTTGTGACTTGGTGTCAGTGTATGTCTTTGTTACTGGGTGTCAGTTTGTGTCTTTGTGACTTGGTGTCAGTGTGTGTCTTCGTTACTTGGTGTAAGTGTGTGTCTGTGTTACTGGGTATCAGTGTATGTCTTTGTTACTTGGTGTCAGTGTATGTCAAAATACTTGGTGTAAGTGTATGTCTTTGTTACTTGGTGTAATTGTCTGTCTTTGTTACTTGGTGTCAGTGTATGTCTGTGTTACTTGGTTTAAGTGTGTGTCTTTGTTACTTGCTGTAAGCGTATGTCTTTGTTACTTGGTGTCAGAGTATGTCTTTGTTACTTGGTGTCAGTGTATGTCTGTGTTACTTGGTGTAAGAGTGTGCCTGTGTTACTGGGTATCAGTGTATGTCATTGTTACTTGGTGTCAGTGTATGTCAAAATACCTGGTGTCAGTGTATGTCTTTGTTACTGGGTGTCAGTGTGTGTCTTTGTGACTTGGTGTCAGTGTATGTCTTTGTTACTTGGTGGAAGTGTGTGTCTGTGTTACTGGGTATCAGTGTAAGTCTGTGTTACTTGGTGTCAGTGTATGTCTGTGTTACTTGGTGTAAGTGTGTGTCTGTGTTACTGGGTATCAGTGTATGTCTTTGTTACTTTGTGTCAGTGTATGTCTGTGTTAATTGGTGTAAGTGTGTGTCTGTGTTACTGGGTATCAGTGTATGTCTTTGTTACTTGTTGTAAGTGTGTGTCTGTGTTACTGGGTATCAGTGTATGTCTTTGTTACTTGGTATCAGTGTATGTCTTTGTTACTTGGTGTAAGTGTATGTCTGTGTTACTGGGTATCAGTGTCTGTCTTTGTTACTTGGTGTAAGTGTGTGTCTCTGTTACTGGGTATCAGTGTATGTCTTTGTTACTTGGTGTCAGTGTGTGTCTTTGTTACTTGGTGTCAGTGTGCGTCTGTGTTACTTGGTGTAAGTGTGTGTCTTTGTTACTTGGTGTCCGTGTGTGTCTGTGCTACTGGGTGTCAGTGTATGTCTTTGTTACTGGGTGTTAGTGTATGTCTTTGTTACTTGTTGTAAGTGTGTGTCTGTGTTACTGGGTATCAGTGTCTGTCTTTGTTACTTGGTGTAAGTGTGTGTCTCTGTTACTGGGTATCAGTGTATGTCTTTGTTACTTGGTGTCAGTGTATGTCTGTGTTACTTGGTGTCAGTGTGTGTCTGTGTTACTGTGTATCAGTGTATGTCTTTGTGACTTGGTGTCAGTGTATGTTTTTGTTACTTGGTGTAAGTGTGTGTCTGTGTTACTGGGTATCAGTGCATGTCTTTGTTACTTGGTGTCAGTGTATGTCAAAATACCTGGTGTAAGTGAATGTCTTTGTTACTTGGTGTAATTGTCTGTCTTTGTTACTTGGTGTCAGTGTATGTCTGTGTTACTTGGTGTAAGTGTGTGTCTTTGTTACTTGTTGAAAGCGAATGTCTTTGTTACTTGGTGTCAGTGTATGTCTTTGTTACTTGCTGTCAGTGTATGTCTGTGTTACTTGCTGTAAGAATGTGCCTGTGTTACTGGGTATCAGTGTATGTCTTTGTTACTTGGTGTCACTGTATTTCTGTGTTACGTGGTTTCAGTGTGTTTGCTTGTGTTACTGGGTGTCAGTGTGTGTCTGTGTTACTTGGTGTAAGTGTGTGTCTTTGTTACATGGTGTCCGTGTGTGTCTGTGTTACTGGGTGTCAGTGTATGTCATTGTTACTGGGTGTCAGTGTATCTCTTTGTTACTTGGTGTAAGTGTGTGTCTGTGTTACTGGGTATCAGTGTATGTCTTTCTTACTTGGTGTAAGTGTGTGTCTGTGTTGCAGGGTATCAGTGTATGACTTTGTTACTTCGTGTCAGGGTATGTCAAAATACTTGGTGTAAGTGTATGTCTTTGTCACTTGGTGTCCGTGTGTGTCTGTGTTCCTGGGTGTCAGTGCATGTCTTTGTTACTGGGTGTCAGTGTATGTCTTTGTTACTTGTTGTAAGTGTGTGTCTGTGTTACTGGGTATCAGTGTCTGTCTTTGTTACTTGGTGTAAGTGTGTGTCTCTGTCACTGGGTATCAGTGTATGTCTTTGTTACTTGGTGTCAGTGTATGTCTGTGTTACTTGGTGTCAGTGTGTGCCTGTGTTACTGGGTATCAGTGTATGTCATTGTTACTTGGTGTCAGTGTATGTCAAAATACCTGGTGTCAGTGTATGTCTTTGTTACTGGGTGTCAGTGTGTGTCTTTGTGACTTGGTGTCAGTGTATGTCTTTGTTACTTGGTGGAAGTGTGTGTCTGTGTTACTGGGTATCAGTGTAAGTCTGTGTTACTTGGTGTCAGTGTATGTCTGTGTTACTTGGTGTAAGTGTGTGTCTGTGTTACTGGGTATCAGTGTATGTCTTTGTTACTTTGTGTCAGTGTATGTCTGTGTTAATTGGTGTAAGTGTGTGTCTGTGTTACTGGGTATCAGTGTATGTCTTTGTTACTTGTTGTAAGTGTGTGTCTGTGTTACTGGGTATCAGTGTATGTCTTTGTTACTTGGTATCAGTGTATGTCTTTGTTACTTGGTGTAAGTGTATGTCTGTGTTACTGGGTATCAGTGTCTGTCTTTGTTACTTGGTGTAAGTGTGTGTCTCTGTTACTGGGTATCAGTGTATGTCTTTGTTACTTGGTGTCAGTGTGTGTCTTTGTTACTTGGTGTCAGTGTGCGTCTGTGTTACTTGGTGTAAGTGTGTGTCTTTGTTACATGGTGTCCGTGTGTGTCTGTGTTACTGGGTGTCAGTGTATGTCATTGTTACTGGGTGTCAGTGTATCTCTTTGTTACTTGGTGTAAGTGTGTGTCTGTGTTACTGGGTATCAGTGTATGTCTTTCTTACTTGGTGTAAGTGTGTGTCTGTGTTGCAGGGTATCAGTGTATGACTTTGTTACTTCGTGTCAGGGTATGTCAAAATACTTGGTGTAAGTGTATGTCTTTGTCACTTGGTGTAATTGTCTGTCTTTGTGACTGGGTATCAGTGTATGCCTGTGTTGCTTAGTGAAAGTGTGTGTCTTTGATAATTGGTGTCAGTGTATGTCTGTGTTACTTGGTCTAAGTGTGTGTCTGTGTTACTGGGTATCAGTGTATGTCTTTGTTACTTGGTTTCAGTGTATGTCAAAATACTTATTGTAAGTGTATTTCTTTGTTACTTAGTGTAATTGTCTGTCTTTGTTACTTGGTGTAAGTGTATGTCTTTGTTACTTGGTGTCAGTGTATGTCTTTGTTACTTGGTGTCAGTGTGTGTATGTGTTACTGGGTATCAGTGTCTGACTTTGTGACTAGGTATCTGTGTATGTCTTTGTGACTTGGTATCAGTGTATGTCTTTGTTACTGGGTGTCAGTGTGTGTCCGTGTTACTTGGTGTCAGTGTATGTATTTGTTCCTGTGTATCAGTGTTTCTCTGTGTTACTGGGTGTCAGTGTGTGTTTGTTTGTGTTACTGGGTGTCAGTGTGTGTGTTACTGGTTGTCAGTGTGTGGTTGTGTTACTGGGTGTCAGTGTATGTCTTTGTTACTTGGTGTCAGTGTGTGTCTGTGTTACTGGGTGTCAGTGTGTTTGTTTGTGTTACTGGGTGTCAGTGTGTGTCTGTGTTACTTGGTGTAAGTGTGTGTCTTTGTTACTTGGTGTCCGTGTGTGTCTGTGTTACTGGGTGTCAGTGTGTGTGTGACTGGGTGTATGTGTGTGTCTGTGTTACTGGGTATCTGTGTCTGTCTTTGTGACTTGGTATCAGTGTATGTCTTTATGACTTGGTGTCCCTGTATGTCTTTGTTACTGGGTGTCACTGTGTGTCCGTGTTACTTGCTGTCAGTGCATGTCTTCGTTACTGTGTATCAGTGTTTGTCTGTGTTACTGGGTGTCAGTGTGTGTTTGTTTGTGTTACTGGGTGTCAGTGTTACTTGGTGTAAGTGCGAGTCTTTGTTACTTGGTGTCCGTGTGTGTCTGTGTTCCTGGGTGTCAGTGTGTGTGTTACTGGGTGTAAGTGTGTGTCTGTGTTACTGGGTATCAGTGTATGTCTTTGTTACTTGGTGTCAGTGTATGTCTTTGTTACTTGGTGTCAGTGTGTGTCTGTGTTACTGGATGTCAGTATGCTTGTTTGTCTTACTGGGTGTCAGTGTGTGTCTGTGTTACTTGGTGTAAGTGTGTGTCTTTGTTACTTGGTGTCCGTGTGTGTCTGTGTTACTGGGTGTCAGTGTATGTCATTGTTACTGGGTATCAGTGTCTGTCTTTGTTACTTGGTGTAAGTGTGTGTCTGTGTTACTGGGTATCAGTGTATGTCTTTGCGACTTGTTCTCAGTGTATGTCTTTGTTACTTGGTGTAAGTGTGTGTCTGTGTTGCAGGGTATCAATGTATGTCTTTGTTACTTTGTGTCAGTGTATGTCAAAATACTTGGTGTAAGTGTATGTCTTTGTTACTTGGTGTTATTGTCTGTCTTTGCTACTTGGTCTCAGTGTATGCCTGTGTTACTTGGTGTAAGTGTGCGTCTTTGTTACTTGGTGTCAGTGTGTGTCTTTGATACTTGGTGTCAGTGTATGTCTGTGTTACTTGGTGTAAGTGTGTGTCTGTGTTACTGGGTATCAGTGTATGTCTTTGTAACTTTGTGTCAGTGTATGTCTGTGTTACTTGGTGTAAGTGTGTGTCTGTGTTACTGGGTATCAGTGTAAGTCTTTGTTACTTGGTGTAAGTGTGTGTCTGTGTTACTTGGTATCAGTGTATGTCTTTGTTACTTGGTATCAGTGTATGTCTTTGTTACTTGGTGTAAGTGTGTGTCTGTGTTTCTGGGTGTCAGTGTATGTCTTTGTTACTTTGTGTAAGTGTGTGTCTGTGTTACTGGGTGTAAGTGTGTGTCTATGTTACTGGGTATCAGTGTATGGCTTTGTCACTTGGTGTCAGTGTATGTCAAAATACTTGGTGTAACTCTATGTCTTTGTTGCTTGGTGTAATTGTCTGTCTTTGTTACTTGGTGTCAGTGTATGTCTGTGTTACTTGGTGTAAGTGTGTGTCTTTGTTACTTGGTGTAAGTGTATTCTTTTGTTTCTTGCTGTAAGCGTATGTCTTTGTTACTTGGTGTCAGTGTATGTCTTTGTTACTTGGTGTCAGTGTATGTCTGTGTTACTTGGTGTAAGAGTGTGCCTGTGTTACTGGGTATCAGTGTATGTCATTGTTACTTGGTGTCAGTGTATGTCAAAATACCTGGTGTCAGTGTATGTCTTTGTTACTGGGTGTCAGTGTGTGTCTTTGTGACTTGGTGTCAGTGTATGTCTTTGTTACTTGGTGTAAGTGTGTGTCTGTGTTACTGGGTATCAGTGTATGTCTTAGTTACTTGGTGTCAGTGTATGTCTGTGTTACTTGGTGTAAGTGTGTGTCTGTGTTACTGGGTATCAGTGTATGTCTGTGTTACTTGGTGTCAGTGCATGTCTGTGTTACTTGGTGTAAGTGTGTGTCTGTGTTACTGGGTATCAGTGTATGTCTTTGTTACTTGGTGTAAGTGAGTGTCTGTGTTACTGGGTATCAGTGTATGTCTTTGTTACTTGGTGTCAGTGTATGTCTGTGTTACTTGGTGTAAGTGTGTGTCTGTGTTACTGGTATCAGTGTATGTCTGTGTTACTTGGTGTCAGTGTATGTCTGTGTTACTTGGTGTAAGTGTGTGTCTGTGTTACTGGGTATCCGTGTATGTCTTTGTAACTTTGTGTCAGTGTATGTCTGTGTTACTTGGTGTAAGTGTGTGTCTGTGTTACTGGGTATCAGTGTAAGTCTTTGTTACTTGGTGTAAGTGTGTGTCTGTGTTACTGGGTATCAGTGTATGTCTTTGTTACTTCTTTCTTTTGGGCCTCCTTGTCTCGAGAGACAATGGATACGCGCCTGGAGGTGGTCAGTGGTTTGTGAAGCAGCGCCTGGAGTGGCTATAAAGGCCAATTCTGGAGTGACAGGCTCTTCCACAGGTGCTGCAGAGAAATTTGTTTGTTGGGGCTGTTGCACAGTTGGCTGTCCCCTTGCGCCTCTGTCTTTTTTCCTGCCAACTACTAAGTCTCTTCGACTCGCCACAATTTAGCCCTGTCTTTATGACTGCCCGCCAGCTCTGGCGAATGCTGGCAACTGACTCCCACGACTTGTGATCAATGTCACACGATTTCATGTCGCGTTTGCAGACGTCTTTATAACGGAGACATGGACGGCCGGTGGGTCTGATACCAGTGGCGAGCTCGCTGTACAATGTGTCTTTGGGGATCCTGCCATCTTCCATGCGGCTCACATGGCCAAGCCATCTCAAGCGCCGCTGACTCAGTAGTGTGTATAAGCTGGGGGTGTTGGCCGCTTCAAGGACTTCTGTGTTGGAGATATAGTCCTGCCACCTGATGCCAAGTATTCTCCGAAGGCAGCGAAGATGGAATGAATTGAGACGTCGCTCTTGGCTGGCATACGTTGTCCAGGCCTCGCTGCCGTAGAGCAAGGTACTGAGGACACAGGCCTGATACACTCGGACTTTTGTGTTCCGTGTCAGTGCGCCATTTTCCCACACTCTCTTGGCCAGTCTGGACATAGCAGTGGAAGCCTTACCCATGCGCTTGTTGATTTCTGCATCTAGAGACAGGTTACTGGTGATAGTTGAGCCTAGGTAGGTGAACTCTTGAACCACTTCCAGAGCGTGGTCGCCAATATTGATGGATGGAGCATTTCTGACATCCTGCCCCATGATGTTCGTTTTCTTGAGGCTGATGGTTAGGCCAAATTCATTGCAGGCAGACGCAAACCTGTCGATGAGACTCTGCAGGCATTCTTCAGTGTGAGATGTTAAAGCAGCATCGTCAGCAAAGAGGAGTTCTCTGATGAGGGCTTTCCGTACTTTGGACATCGCTCTTAGACGGGCAAGGTTGAACAACCTGCCCCCTGATCTTGTGTGGAGGAAAATTCCTTCTTCAGAGGATTTGAACGCATGTGAAAGCAGCAGGGAGAAGAAAATCCTAAAAAGTGTGGGTGCGAGAACACAGCCCTGTTTCACACCACTCAGGATAGGAAAGGGCTCTGATGAGGAGCCACCATGTTGAATTGTGCCTTTCATATTGTCATGGAATGAGGTGATGATACTTAGTAGCTTTGGTGGACATCCGATCTTTTCTAGTAGTCTGAAGAGACCACGTCTGCTGACGAGGTCAAAGGCTTTGGTGAGATCAATGAAAGCAATGTAGAGGGGCATCTGTTGTTCACGGCATTTCTCCTGTATCTGACGAAGGGAGAACAGCATGTCAATAGTCGATCTCTCTGCACGAAAGCCACACTGTGCCTCAGGGTAGACGGTTACTTGGTATCAGTGTATGTCTTTGTTACTTGGTGTAAGTGTGTGTCTGTGTTATTGGGTGTCAGTGTATGTCTTTGTTACTTTGTGGAAGTGTGTGTCTGTGTTACTGGGTGTAAGTGTGTGTCTGTGTTACTGGGTATCAGTGTATGTCTTTGTCACTTGGTGTCAGTGTATGTCAAAATACTTGGTGTAACTCTATGTCTTTGTTGCTTGGTGTAATTGTCTGTCTTTGTTACTTGGTGTCAGTGTATGTCTGTGTTACTTGGTGTAAGTGTGTGTCTTTGTTACTTGGTGTAAGTGTATTCTTTTGTTACTTGGTGTCAGTGTATGTCTTTGTTACTTGGTGTAAGTGTGTGCCTGTGTTACTGGGTATCAGTGTATGTCTTTGTTACTTGGTGTCAGTGTATGTCTTTGTTACTTGGTGTAAGAGTATGTCTTTGTTACTTGGTGTCACTGTATGTCTTTGTTACTTGGTGTAAGTATATGTCTTTGTTACTTGGTGTAAGTGTGTGTCAGTGTTACTGGGTATCAGTGTCTGTCTTTGTTACTTGGTGTCAGTGTGTGTCTGTGTTACGGGGTATCAGTGTATGTCTTTGTTACTAGGGGTCAGTGTGTTTCTGTGTTACTGGGGGTCAGTGCTTGTTTCTAACTGGGTGTCAGTGTATGTCTGTGTTACTGGGTATCAGTGTATGTCTTTGTTACTTGGTGTAAGTGTATGTCTTTGTTACTTGGTTTCAGTGTATGTGTTTGTGACTTGGTGACAGTGTATGCCTTTGTTACTGGGTGTCAGTGTATGTCTTTGTTACTTGGTGTAAGTGTGTGTCTGTGTTACTTGGTATCAGTATATGTCTTTGTTACTTGGTGTAAGTGTGTCTCTTTGTGACTTGGTGTCAGTGTATGTCATTGTTATTGGTGTAAGTGTGTGTCTTTGTTACTTGGTGTCAGTGTGTGTCTGTGTTCCTGGGTGTCAGTGCATGTCTTTGTTACTGTGTATCGGTGTGTGTTACTGGGTGTCAGTCTGTGTTTTTGACACTAGGTATCAGTATTTAGTTTAGTTTGGAGAAACAGCACTGAAACGGGCCCTTGGGCCCACCGAGTATGTGCCGCCCATCAACAACCCATTTATACTAATCCTGCACTTATCCCGTATTCCTCTCACATCCCCACCTGTCCCTATATATTTCCCTACCACCTTCCTATACTAGGGGCAATTTATAATGGCCAATTAACCTATCAACCTGCAAGTCTTTGGCATGTGGAAGGAAACCGGAGCACCCGGAGGAAACCCACGCAGACACAGGGAGAAATTGCAAACTCCGCACAGGCAGTACCCAGAATCGAACACGGGTCCCTGGAGCTGTGAGGCTGCGGTGCTAACCACTGCGCCAATGTGCACCCCCCCCCCCCACCCCCACCCACACCAACCCCAGTTTGTGCCTGTGTTACTGGGTATCAGTGTATGTCTTTGTTACTTGGTGTCAGTTTATGTCTGTGTTACTTGGTGTCAGTGTGTTTGTTTGTGTTGCAGGGTGTCAGTATGTGTCTTTGTTACTTAGTGTAAGTGTGTGTCTTTGTTACTTGGTGTCCGTGTGTCTGTGTTACTGGGTGTCAGTGTATGTCTTTGTTTCTTGGTGTCAGTGTATGTCAAAATACTTGGTGTCAGTGTATGTCTTTGTTACTTGGTGTAAGTGTTTGCCTTTGTTACTGGGTATCAGTGTATGTATTTGTTACTTGGTGTCAGTGTATGTCTGTGTTACTTGGTGTAAGTGTGTGTCTTTGTTACTTGGTGTCCGTGTGTGTCTGTGTTCCTGGGTGTCAGTGTATGTCTGTGTTACTTGGTGTAAGTGTGTGTCTTTGTTACTTGGTGTCCGTGTGTGTCTGTGTTCCTGGGTGTCAGTGTATGTCTTTGTTACTTGTTGTAAGTGTGTGTCTGTGTTACTGGGTATCAGTGTCTGTCTTTGTTACTTGGTGTAAGTGTGTGTCTCTGTCACTGGGTATCAGTGTATGTCTTTGTTACTTGGTGTCAGTGTATGTCTGTGTTACTTGGTGTCAGTGTGTGTCTGTGTTACTGTGTATCAGTGTATGTCTTTGTGACTTGGTGTCAGTGTATGTCTTTGTTACTGGGTGTCAGTTTGTGTCTTTGTGACTTGGTGTCAGTGTGTGTCTTCGTTACTTGGTGTAAGTGTGTGTCTGTGTTACTGGGTATCAGTGTATGTCTTTGTTACTTGGTGTCAGTGTATGTCAAAATACTTGGTGTAAGTGTATGTCTTTGTTACTTGGTGTAATTGTCTGTCTTTGTTACTTGGTGTCAGTGTATGTCTGTGTTACTTGGTTTAAGTGTGTGTCTTTGTTACTTGCTGTAAGCGTATGTCTTTGTTACTTGGTGTCAGAGTATGTCTTTGTTACTTGGTGTCAGTGTATGTCTGTGTTACTTGGTGTAAGAGTGTGCCTGTGTTACTGGGTATCAGCGTATGTCATTGTTACTTGGTGTCAGTGTATGTCAAAATACCTGGTGTCAGTGTATGTCTTTGTTACTGGGTGTCAGTGTGTGTCTTTGTGACTTGGTGTCAGTGTTTGTCTTTGTTACTTGGTGGAAGTGTGTGTCTGTGTTACTGGGTATCAGTGTAAGTCTGTGTTACTTGGTGTCAGTGTATGTCTGTGTTACTTGGTGTAAGTGTGTGTCTGTGTTACTGGGTATCAGTGTATGTCTTTGTTACTTTGTGTCAGTGTATGTCTGTGTTAATTGGTGTAAGTATGTGTCTGTGTTACTGGGTATCAGTGTATGTCTTTGTTACTTGTTGTAAGTGTGTGTCTGTGTTACTGGGTATCAGTGTATGTCTTTGTTACTTGGTATCAGTGTATGTCTTTGTTACTTGGTGTAAGTGTGTGTCTGTGTTACTGGGTATCAGTGTCTGTCTTTGTTACTTGGTGTAAGTGTGTGTCTCTGTTACTGGGTATCAGTGTATGTCTTTGTTACTTGGTGTCAGTGTGTGTCTTTGTTACTTGGTGTCAGTGTGCGTCTGTGTTACTTGGTGTAAGTGTGTGTCTTTGTTACTTGGTGTCCGTGTGTGTCTGTGCTACTGGGTGTCAGTGTATGTCTTTGTTACTGGGTGTTAGTGTATGTCTTTGTTACTTGTTGTAAGTGTGTGTCTGTGTTACTGGGTATCAGTGTCTGTCTTTGTTACTTGGTGTAAGTGTGTGTCTCTGTTACTGGGTATCAGTGTATGTCTTTGTTACTTGGTGTCAGTGTATGTCTGTGTTACTTGGTGTCAGTGTGTGTCTGTGTTACTGTGTATCAGTGTATGTCTTTGTGACTTGGTGTCAGTGTATGTCTTTGTTACTTGGTGTAAGTGTGTGTCTGTGTTACTGGGTATCAGTGCATGTCTTTGTTACTTGGTGTCAGTGTATGTCAAAATACCTGGTGTAAGTGAATGTCTTTGTTACTTGGTGTAATTGTCTGTCTTTGTTACTTGGTGTCAGTGTATGTCTGTGTTACTTGGTGTAAGTGTGTGTCTTTGTTACTTGTTGAAAGCGAATGTCTTTGTTACTTGGTGTCAGTGTATGTCTTTGTTACTTGCTGTCAGTGTATGTCTGTGTTACTTGCTGTAAGAATGTGCCTGTGTTACTGGGTATCAGTGTATGTCTTTGTTACTTGGTGTCACTGTATTTCTGTGTTACGTGGTTTCAGTGTGTTTGCTTGTGTTACTGGGTGTCAGTGTGTGTCTGTGTTACTTGGTGTAAGTGTGTGTCTTTGTTGCATGGTGTCCGTGTGTGTCTGTGTTACTGGGTGTCAGTGTATGTCATTGTTACTGGGTGTCAGTGTATCTCTTTGTTACTTGGTGTAAGTGTGTGTCTGTGTTACTGGGTATCAGTGTATGTCTTTCTTACTTGGTGTAAGTGTGTGTCTGTGTTGCAGGGTATCAGTGTATGACTTTGTTACTTCGTGTCAGGGTATGTCAAAATACTTGGTGTAAGTGTATGTCTTTGTCACTTGGTGTAATTGTCTGTCTTTGTGACTGGGTATCAGTGTATGCCTGTGTTGCTTGGTGAAAGTGTGTGTCTTTGATAATTGGTGTCAGTGTATGTCTGTGTTACTTGGTCTAAGTGTGTGTCTGTGTTACTGGGTATCAGTGTATGTCTTTGTTACTTGGTTTCATTGTATGTCAAAATACTTATTGTAAGTGTATTTCTTTGTTACTTAGTGTAATTGTCTGTCTTTGTTACTTGGTGTAAGTGTATGTCTTTGTTACTTGGTGTCAGTGTATGTCTTTGTTACTTGGTGTCAGTGTGTGTATGTGTTACTGGGTATCAGTGTCTGACTTTGTGACTAGGTATCTGTGTATGTCTTTGTGACTTGGTATCAGTGTATGTCTTTGTTACTGGGTGTCAGTGTGTGTCCGTGTTACTTGGTGTCAGTGTATGTATTTGTTCCTGTGTATCAGTGTTTCTCTGTGTTACTGGGTGTCAGTGTGTGTTTGTTTGTGTTACTGGGTGTCAGTGTGTGTGTTACTGGTTGTCAGTGTGTGGTTGTGTTACTGGGTGTCAGTGTATGTCTTTGTTACTTGGTGTCAGTGTGTGTCTGTGTTACTGGGTGTCAGTGTGTTTGTTTGTGTTACTGGGTGTCAGTGTGTGTCTGTGTTACTTGGTGTAAGTGTGTGTCTTTGTTACTTGGTGTCCGTGTGTGTCTGTGTTACTGGGTGTCAGTGTGTGTGTTACTGGGTGTATGTGTGTGTCTGTGTTACTGGGTATCTGTGTCTGTCTTTGTGACTTGGTATCAGTGTATGTCTTTATGACTAGGTGTCCCTGTATGTCTTTGTTACTGGGTGTCACTGTGTGTCCGTGTTACTTGCTGTCAGTGCATGTCTTCGTTACTGTGTATCAGTGTTTGTCTGTGTTACTGGGTGTCAGTGTGTGTTTGTTTGTGTTACTGGGTGTCAGTGTGTGTCTGTGTTACTTGGTGTAAGTGCGAGTCTTTGTTACTTGGTGTCCGTGTGTGTCTGTGTTCCTGGGTGTCAGTGTGTGTGTTACTGGGTGTAAGTGTGTGTCTGTGTTACTGGGTATCAGTGTATGTCTTTGTTACTTGGTATCAGTGTATGTCTTTGTTACTTGGTGTCAGTGTGTGTCTGTGTTACTGGATGTCAGTGTGCTTGTTTGTCTTACTGGGTGTCAGTGTGTGTCTGTGTTACTTGGTGTAAGTGTGTGTCTTTGTTACTTGGTGTCCGTGTGTGTCTGTGTTACTGGGTGTCAGTGTATGTCATTGTTACTGGGTATCAGTGTCTGTCTTTGTTACTTGGAGTAAGTGTGTGTCTGTGTTACTGGGTATCAGTGTATGTCTTTGCGACTTGGTCTCAGTGTATGTCTTTGTTACTTGGTGTAAGTGTGTGTCTGTGTTGCAGGGTATCAATGTATGTCTTTGTTACTTTGTGTCAGTGTATGTCAAAATACTTGGTGTAAGTGTATGTCTTTGTTACTTGGTGTTATTGTCTGTCTTTGCTACTTGGTCTCAGTGTATGCCTGTGTTACTTGGTGTAAGTGTGCGTCTTTGTTACTTGGTGTCAGTGTGTGTCTTTGATACTTGGTGTCAGTGTATGTCTGTGTTACTTGGTGTAAGTGTGTGTCTGTGTTACTGGGTATCAGTGTATGTCTTTGTTACTTGGTGTCAGTGTATGTCAAAATACTTGGTGTAAGTGTATGTCTTTGTTACTTGGTGTAATTGTCTGTCTTTGGTACTTGGTGTAAGTGTATGTCTTTGTTACTTGGTGTCAGTGTATGTCTTTGTTACTTGGTGTCAGTGTGTGTCTGTGTTACTGGGTATCTGTGTCTGTCTTTGTGACTTGGTATCTGTGTATGTCTTTGTGACTTGGTATCAGTGTATGTCTTTGTTACTGGGTGTCAGTGTGTGTCCGTGTTACTTGGTGTCAGTGTATGTATTTGTTCCTGTGTATCAGTGTTTCTCTGTGTTACTGGGTGTCAGTGTGTGTTTGTTTGTGTTACTGGGTGTCAGTGTGTGTGTTACTGGGTGTCAGTGTGTGTCTGTGTTACTGGGTGTCAGTGTATGTCTTTGTTACTTGGTGTCAGTGTGTGTCTGTGTTACTGGGTGTCAGTGTGTTTGATTGTGTTACTGGGTGTCAGTGTGTGTCTGTGTTACTTGGTGTAAGTGGGTGTCTTTGTTACTTGGTATCCGTGTGTGTCTGTGTTACTGGGTGTCAGTGTGTGTGTTACTGGGTGTATATGTGTGTCTGTGTTACTAGGTATCTGTGTCTGTCTTTGTTACTTGGTATCAGTGTATGTCTTTGTGACTTGGTGTCAGTGTATGTCTTTGTTACTAGGTGTCAGTGTGTGTCCGTGTTACTTGCTGTCAGTGTATGTCTTTGTTACTGTGTATCAGTGTTTGTCTGTGTTACTGGGTGTCAGTGTGTGTTTGTTTGTGTTACTGGGTGTCAGTGTGTGTGTTACTGAGTGTAAGTGTGCGTCTGTGTTACTGGTTATCAGTGTATGTCTTTGTTACTTAGTTTCAGTGTATGTCTTTGTTACTTGGTGTCAGTGTGTGTCTGTGTTACTGGGTGTCAGTTTGTTTGTTTGTGTTACTGGGTGTCAGTGTGTGTCTGTGTTACTTGGTGTAAGTGTGTGTCTTTGTTACTTGGTGTCCGTGTCTGTCTCTGTTACTGGGTGTCATTGTGTGTGTTACTGGGTGTAAGTGTGTGTCTGTGTTACTGGGTATCAGTGTCTGTCTTTGTTACTTGGTGTCAGTGTATGTCTTTGTTACTTGGTGTCAGTGTGTGTCTGTGTTACTGGATGTCAGGGTGTTTGTTGGTGTTACTGGGTGTCAGTGTGAGTCTGTGTTACTTGGTGTAAGTGTGTGTCCTTGTTACTTGGTGTCCGTGTGTGTCTGTGTTACTTGGTGTCAGTGTATGTCTTCGTTACTGGGTGTCAGTGTCTGTTTTTGTTGCTTGGTGTAAGTGTGTGTCTGTGTTACTGGGTATCAGTGTCTGTCTTTGTTACTTGGTGCAAGTGTGTGTCTGTGTTACTGGGTATCAGTGTATGTCTTTGTTACTTGGTGTCAGTGTTTGTCTGTGTTACTTGGTGTAAGTGTGTGTCTGTGTTACTGGGTATCAGTGTATGACTTTGTGACTTGGTGTAATTGTGTGTCTGTGTTACTGGGTATCAGTGTATGTCTTTGTTACTTGGTGTCCGTGTATGTCTTTATTACTTCTTGTCAGTGTGTGTCTGTGTTACTGTGTGTCAATGTATGTCTTTGTTACTTGGTGTCCGTGTATTTCTTTGTTACTTCTTGCCAGTGTGTGTCTGTGTTACTGGGTGTCAGTGTGTTTGTTTGTGTTACTGGGTGTCACTGTGTGTCTGTGTTACTTGGTGTAAGTGTATGTCTTTGTTACTTGGAGTCCGTGTGTCTCTGTGTTACTGGGTGTCAGTGTATGTCTTTGTTACTTGGTGTCAGTGTATGTCTGTGTTACTTGGTGTAAGTGTTTGTCTGTGTTACTGGGTATCAGTGTATGTCTTTGTTACTTGGTGTCAGTGTATGTCTTTGTTACTTGGTGTCAGTGTGTGTCTGTGTTACTGGATGTCAGTGTGTTTGTTTGTGTTACTGGGTGTCAGTGTGTGTCTGTGTTACTTGGTGGAAGTGTGTGTCTTTGTTACTTGGTGTCCGTGTGCGAATGCGTTACTGGGAGTCAGTGTATGTCTTCGTTACTTGGTGTCAGTGTATGTCTGTGTTACCTGGTGTAAGTGTTTGTCTGTGTTACTGGGTATCAGTGTATGACTTTGTGACTTGGTGTAAGTGTGTGTCTGTGTTACTGGGTATCAGAGTATGTCATTGTTACTTGGTGTCAGTATATGTCTGTGTTACTTGGTGGAAGTGTGTGTCTGTGTTACTGGGGGTCAGTGTGTGTTTCTAACTGGGTGTCAGTGTGAGTGTTACTGGGTGTAAGTGTGCGTCTGTGTTACTGGGTATCAGTGTACGTCTTTGTTACTTGGTGTCAGTGTATGTCTATGTTACTTGGTGTAAGTGTGTGTCTGTTTTCCTGGGTATCAGTGTATGTTTTTGTGACTTGGTGTCAGTGTATGTCTTTGTTACTGGGTGTCAGAGTGTGTCTTTGTGACTTGGTGTCAGTGTATGTCTTTGTTACTTGGTGTAAGTGTGTGTCTGTGTTACTGGGTATCAGTGTATGTCTTTGTTACTTGGTGTAAGTGTACGTCAAAATACTTGGTGTAATTGTCTGTCTTTGTTACTTGGTGTCAGTGCATGTCTGTGTAACTTGGTGTATGTGTGTGTCTTTGTTACTTGGTGTAAGTGTATGTCTTTGTGACTTGGTATCAGTGTATGTCTTTGTGACTTGGTGTCAGTGTATGTCTTTGTTACTGGGTGTCAGTGTGTGTTTGTTTGTGTTACTGGGTGTCAGTGTTTGTCTGTGACACTAGGTGTCAGTATTTAGTTTAGTTTAGAGATACAGCACTTCAACAGCCCCTTCGGCCTCCCGAGTCTGTGCCGACCATCAACCACCCATTTATACTATTCCGACACTAATCCCGGATTCCTATCACATCCCCACCTGTCCCTATATATTTCCCTAACACCTACCTATACTAGGGGCAATTTATGATGGCCAATTAACCTATCAACCTGCAAGTCTTTAGCATGTGGGAGGAAACCGGAGCACCCGGAGGAAACTCACGCAGACACAGGGAGGACTTGCAAACTCCGCACAAGCAGCACCCAGAATCGAACCCGGGTCCCTGGAGCTGTGAGGCTGCGGTGCTAACCACTGCGCCAATGTGCCACCCCCAGTGTGTGCCTGTGTTACTGGGTATCAGTGTATGTCTTTGCGACTTGGTCTCCGTGTATGTCTTTGTTACTTGGTGTAAGTGTGTGTCTGTGTTGCAGGGTATCAATGTATGTCTTTGTTACTTTGTGTCAGTGTATGTCAAAATACTTGGTGTAAGTGTATGTCTTTGTTACTTGGTGTTATTGTCTGTCTTTGCTACTTGGTGTCAGTGTATGCCTGTGTTACTTGGTGTAAGTGTGCGTCTTTGTTACTTGGTGTCAGTGTGTGTCTTTGATACTTGGTGTCAGTGTATGTCTGTGTTACTGGGTGTCAGTGTGTGTCTGTGTTACTGGGTATCAGTGTATGTCTTTGTTACTTGGTGTCAGTGTATGTCAAAATACTTGGTGTAAGTGTATGTCTTTGTTACTTGGTGTAACTGTCTGTCTTTGTTACTTGGTGTAAGTGTATGTCTTTGTTACTTGGTGTCAGTGTATGTCTTTGTTACTTGGTGTCAGTGTGTGTCTGTGTTACTGGGTATCAGTGTCTGTCTTTGTGACTTGGTATCTGTGTATGTCTTTGTGACTTGGTATCAGTGTATGTCTTTGTTACTGGGTGTCAGTGTGTGTCCGTGTTACTTGGTGTCAGTGTATGTATTTGTTCCTGTGTATCAGTGTTTCTCTGTGTTACTGGGTGTCAGTGTGTGTGTTACTGGGTGTCAGTGTGTGTCTGTGTTACTGGGTGTCAGTGTATGTCTTTGTTACTTGGTGTCAGTGTGTGTCTGTGTTACTGGGTGTCAGTGTGTTTGTTTGTGTTACTGGGTGTCAATGTGTGTCTGTGTTACTTGGTGTAAGTGTGTGTCTTTGTTACTTGGTATCCGTGTGTGTCTGTGTTACTGGGTGTCAGTGTGTGTGTTACTGGGTGTATATGTGTGTCTGTGTTACTGGGTATCTGTGTCTGTCTTTGTTACTTGGTATCAGTGTATGTCTTTGTGACTTGGTGTCAGTGTATGTCTTTGTTACTAGGTGTCAGTGTGTGTCCGTGTTACTTGCTGTCAGTGTATGTCTTTGTTACTGTGTATCAGTGTTTGTCTGTGTTACTGGGTGTCAGTGTGTGTTTGTTTGTGTTACTGGGTGTCAGTGTGTGTGTTACTGAGTGTAAGTGTGCGTCTGTGTTACTGGTTATCAGTGTATGTCTTTGTTACTTAGTTTCAGTGTATGTCTTTGTTACTTGGTGTCAGTGTGTGTCTGTGTTACTGGGTGTCAGTGTGTTTGTTTGTGTTACTGGGTGTCAGTGTGTGTCTGTGTTACTTGGTGTAAGTGTGTGTCTTTGTTACTTGGTGTCCGTGTCTGTCTCTGTTACTGGGTGTCAGTGTGTGTGTTACTGGGTGTAAGTGTGTGTCTGTGTTACTGGGTATCAGTGTCTGTCTTTGTTACTTGGTGTCAGTGTATGTCTTTGTTACTTGGTGTCAGTGTGTGTCTGTGTTACTGGGTGTCAGTGTGTTTGTTTGTGTTACTGGGTGTCAGTGTGTGTCTGTGTTACTTGGTGTAAGTGTGTGTCTTTGTTACTTGGTGTCCGTGTCTGTCTCTGTTACTGGGTTTCAGTGTGTGTGTTACTGGGTGTAAGTGTGTGTCTGTGTTACTGGGTATCAGTGTCTGTCTTTGTTACTTGGTGTCAGTGTATGTCTTTGTTACTTGGTGTCAGTGTGTGTCTGTGTTACTGGATGTCAGGGTGTTTGTTGGTGTTACTGGGTGTCAGTGTGAGTCTGTGTTACTTGGTGTAAGTGTGTGTCCTTGTTACTTGGTGTCCGTGTGTGTCTGTGTTACTTGGTGTCAGTGTATGTCTTCGTTACTGGGTGTCAGTGTCTGTTTTTGTTGCTTGGTGTAAGTGTGTGTCTGTGTTCCTGGGTGTCAGTGTGTGTGTTACTGGGTGTAAGTGTGTGTCTGTGTTACTGGGTATCAGTGTATGTCTTTGTTACTTGGTGTCAATGTATGTCTTTGTTACTTGGTGTCAGTGTGTGTCTGTGTTACTGGATGTCAGTGTGCTTGTTTGTCTTACTGGGTGTCAGTGTGTGTCTGTGTTACTTGGTGTAAGTGTGTGTCTTTGTTACTTGGTGTCCGTGTGTGTCTGTGTTACTGGGTGTCAGTGTATGTCATTGTTACTGGGTATCAGTGTCTGTCTTTGTTACTTGGTGTAAGTGTGTGTCTGTGTTACTGGGTATCAGTGTATGTCTTTGCGACTTGGTCTCAGTGTATGTCTTTGTTACTTGGTGTAAGTGTGTGTCTGTGTTGCAGGGTATCAATGTATGTCTTTGTTACTTTGTGTCAGTGTATGTCAAAATACTTGGTCTAAGTGTATGTCTTTGTTACTTGGTGTTATTGTCTGTCTTTGCTACTTGGTCTCAGTGTATGCCTGTGTTACTTGGTGTAAGTGTGCGTCTTTGTTACTTGGTGTCAGTGTGTGTCTTTGATACTTGGTGTCAGTGTATGTCTGTGTTACTTGGTGTAAGTGTGTGTCTGTGTTACTGGGTATCAGTGTATGTCTTTGTTACTTGGTGTCAGTGTATGTCAAAATACTTGGTGTAAGTGTATGTCTTTGTTACTTGGTGTAATTGTCTGTCTTTGGTACTTGGTGTAAGTGTATGTCTTTGTTACTTGGTGTCAGTGTATGTCTTTGTTACTTGGTGTCAGTGTGTGTCTGTGTTACTGGGTATCAGTGTCTGTCTTTGTGACTTGGTATCTGTGTATGTCTTTGTGACTTGGTATCAGTGTATGTCTTTGTTACTGGGTGTCAGTGTGTGTCCTTGTTACTTGGTGTCAGTGTATGTATTTGTTCCTGTGTATCAGTGTTTCTCTGTGTTACTGGGTGTCAGTGTGTGTTTGTTTGTGTTACTGGGTGTCAGTGTGTGTGTTACTGGGTGTCAGTGTGTGTCTGTGTTACTGGGTGTCAGTGTATGTCTTTGTTACTTGGTGTCAGTGTGTGTCTGTGTTACTGGGTGTCAGTGTGTTTGTTTGTGTTACTGGGTGTCAGTGTGTGTCTGTGTTACTTGGTGTAAGTGGGTGTCTTTGTTACTTGGTATCCGTGTGTGTCTGTGTTACTGGGTGTCAGTGTGTGTGTTACTGGGTGTATATGTGTGTCTGTGTTACTAGGTATCTGTGTCTGTCTTTGTTACTTTGTGTCAGTGTATGTCTTTGTTACTTGGTGTCAGTGTATGTCTTTGTTACTGTGTATCAGTGTTTGTCTGTGTTACTGGGTGTCAGTGTGTGTTTGTTTGTGTTACTGGGTGTCAGTGTGTGTGTTACTGAGTGTAAGTGTGCGTCTGTGTTACTGGTTATCAGTGTATGTCTTTGTTACTTAGTTTCAGTGTATGTCTTTGTTACTTGGTGTCAGTGTGTGTCTGTGTTACTGGGTGTCAGTGTGTTTGTTTGTGTTACTGGGTGTCAGTGTGTGTCTGTGTTACTGGGTATCAGTGTATGTCTTTGTGACTTGGTGTCAGTGTATGTCTTTGTTACTAGGTGTCAGTGTGTGTCCGTGTTACTTGCTGTCAGTGTATGTCTTTGTTAATGTGTATCAGTGTTTGTCTGTGTTACTGGGTGTCAGTGTGTGTTTGTTTGTGTTACTGGGTGTCAGTGTGTGTGTTACTGAGTGTAAGTGTGCGTCTGTGTATTTGGTTATCAGTGTATGTCTTTGTTACTTAGTTTCAGTGTATGTCTTTGTTACTTGGTGTCAGTGTGTGTCTGTGTTACTGGGTGTCAGTGTGTTTGTTTGTGTTACTGGGTGTCAGTGTGTGTCTGTGTTACTTGGTGTAAGTGTGTGTCTTTGTTACTTGGTGTCCGTGTCTGTCTCTGTTACTGGGTGTCAGTGTGTGTGTTACTGGGTGTAAGTGTGTGTCTGTGTTACTGGGTATCAGTGTCTGTCTTTGTTACTTGGTGTCAGTGTATGTCTTTGTTACTTGGTGTCAGTGTGTGTCTGTGTTACTGGATGTCAGGGTGTTTGTTGGTGTTACTGGGTGTCAGTGTGAGTCTGTGTTACTTGGTGTAAGTGTGTGTCCTTGTTACTTGGTGTCAGTGTTTGTCTGTGTTACTTGGTGTAAGTGTGTGTCTGTGTTACTGGGTATCAGTGTATGACTTTGTGACTTGGTGTAATTGTGTGTCTGTGTTACTGGGTATCAGTGTATGTCTTTGTTACTTGGTGTCCGTGTATGTCTTTATTACTTCTTGTCAGTGTGTGTCTGTGTTACTGGGTGTCAATGTATGTCTTTGTTACTTGGTGTCCGTGTATTTCTTTGTTACTTCTTGCCAGTGTGTGTCTGTGTTACTGGGTGTCAGTGTGTTTGTTTGTGTTACTGGGTGTCACTGTGTGTCTGTGTTACTTGGTGTAAGTGTGTGTCTTTGTTACTTGGAGTCCGTGTGTCTCTGTGTTACTGGGTGTCAGTGTATGTCTTTGTTACTTGGTGTCAGTGTATGTCTGTGTTACTTGGTGTAAGTGTTTGTCTGTGTTACTGGGTATCAGTGTATGTCTTTGTTACTTGGTGTCAGTGTATGTCTTTGTTACTTGGTGTCAGTGTGTGTCTGTGTTACTGGATGTCAGTGTGTTTGTTTGTGTTACTGGGTGTCAGTGTGTGTCTGTGTTACTTGGTGGAAGTGTGTGTCTTTGTTACTTGGTGTCCGTGTGCGAATGCGTTACTGGGTGTCAGTGTATGTCTGTGTTACCTGGTGTAAGTGTTTGTCTGTGTTACTGGGTATCAGTGTATGACTTTGTGACTTGGTGTAAGTGTGTGTCTGTGTTACTGGGTATCAGAGTATGTCATTGTTACTTGGTGTCAGTATATGTCTGTGTTACTTGGTGGAAGTGTGTGTCTGTGTTACTGGGGGTCAGTGTGTGTTTCTAACTGGGTGTCAGTGTGAGTGTTACTGGGTGTAAGTGTGCGTCTGTGTTACTGGGTATCAGTGTACGTCTTTGTTACTTGGTGTCAGTGTATGTCTATGTTACTTGGTGTAAGTGTGTGTCTGTTTTCCTGGGTATCAGTGTATGTTTTTGTGACTTGGTGTCAGTGTATGTCTTTGTTACTGGGTGTCAGAGTGTGTCTTTGTGACTTGGTGTCAGTGTATGTCTTTGTTACTTGGTGTAAGTGTGTGTCTGTGTTACTGGGTATCAGTGTATGTCTTTGTTACTTGGTGTAAGTGTACGTCAAAATACTTGGTGTAATTGTCTGTCTTTGTTACTTGGTGTCAGTGCATGTCTGTGTAACTTGGTGTATGTGTGTGTCTTTGTTACTTGGTGTAAGTGTATGTCTTTGTGACTTGGTATCAGTGTATGTCTTTGTGACTTGGTGTCAGTGTATGTCTTTGTTACTGGGTGTCAGTGTGTGTTTGTTTGTGTTACTGGGTGTCAGTGTTTGTCTGTGACACTAGGTGTCAGTATTTAGTTTAGTTTAGAGATACAGCACTTCAACAGCCCCTTCGGCCTCCCGAGTCTGTGCCGACCATCAACCACCCAATTATACTATTCCGACACTAATCCCGGATTCCTATCACATCCCCACCTGTCCCTATATATTTCCCTAACACCTACCTATACTAGGGGCAATTTATGATGGCCAATTAACCTATCAACCTGCAAGTCTTTAGCATGTGGGAGGAAACCGGAGCACCCGGAGGAAACTCACGCAGACACAGGGAGGACTTGCAAACTCCGCACAAGCAGCACCCAGAATCGAACCCGGGTCCCTGGAGCTGTGAGGCTGCGGTGCTAACCACTGCGCCAATGTGCCACCCCCAGTGTGTGCCTGTGTTACTGGGTATCAGTGTATGTCTTTGTTACTTGGTGTAAGTGTGTGTCTGTGTTGCAGGGTATCAATGTATGTCTTTGTTACTTTGTGTCAGTGTATGTCAAAATACTTGGTGTAAGTGTATGTCTTTGTTACTTGGTGTTATTGTCTGTCTTTGCTACTTGGTGTCAGTGTATGCCTGTGTTACTTGGTGTAAGTGTGCGTCTTTGTTACTTGGTGTCAGTGTGTGTCTTTGATACTTGGTGTCAGTGTATGTCTGTGTTACTTGGTGTAAGTGTGTGTCTGTGTTACTGGGTATCAGTGTATGTCTTTGTTACTTGGTGTCAGTGTATGTCAAAATACTTGGTGTAAGTGTATGTCTTTGTTACTTGGTGTAATTGTCTGTCTTTGTTACTTGGTGTAAGTGTATGTCTTTGTTACTTGGTGTCAGTGTATGTCTTTGTTACTTGGTGTCAGTGTGTGTCTGTGTTACTGGGTATCAGTGTCTGTCTTTGTGACTTGGTATCTGTGTATGTCTTTGTGACTTGGTATCAGTGTATGTCTTTGTTACTGGGTGTCAGTGTGTGTCCGTGTTACTTGGTGTCAGTGTATGTATTTGTTCCTGTGTATCAGTGTTTCTCTGTGTTACTGGGTGTCAGTGTGTGTGTTACTGGGTGTCAGTGTGTGTCTGTGTTACTGGGTGTCAGTGTATGTCTTTGTTACTTGATGTCAGTGTGTGTCTGTGTTACTGGGTGTCAGTGTGTTTGTTTGTGTTACTGGGTGTCAATGTGTGTCTGTGTTACTTGGTGTAAGTGTGTGTCTTTGTTACTTGGTATCCGTGTGTGTCTGTGTTACTGGGTGTCAGTGTGTGTGTTACTGGGTGTATATGTGTGTCTGTGTTACTGGGTATCAGTGTATGTCTTTGTGACTTGGTGTCAGTGTATGTCTTTGTTACTGGGTGTCAGAGTGTGTCTTTGTGACTTGGTGTCAGTGTATGTCTTTGTTACTTGGTGTAAGTGTGTGTCTGTGTTACTGGGTATCAGTGTATGTCTTTGTTACTTGGTGTAAGTGTCCGTCAAAATACTTGGTGTAATTGTCTGTCTTTGTTACTTGGTGTCAGTGCATGTCTGTGTAACTTGGTGTATGTGTATGTCTTTGTGACTTGGTATCAGTGTATGTCTTTGTGACTTGGTGTCAGTGTATGTCTTTGTTACTGGGTGTCAGTGTGTGTTTGTTTGTGTTACTGGGTGTCAGTGTTTGTCTGTGACACTAGGTGTCAGTATTTAGTTTAGTTTAGAGATACAGCACTTCAACAGCCCCTTCGGCCTCCCGAGTCTGTGCCGACCATCAACCACCCATTTATACTATTCCTACACTAATCCCGTATTCCTATCACATCCCCACATGTCCCTATAGCAAGTCTTTAGCATGTGGGAGGAAACCGGAGCACCCGGAGGAAACTCACGCAGACACAGGGAGGACTTGCAAACTCCGCACAGGCAGCACCCAGAATCGAACCCGGGTCCCTGGAGCTGTGAGGCTGCGGTGCTAACCACTGCGCCAATGTGCCACCCCCAGTGTGTGCCTGTGTTACTGGGTATCAGTGTATGTCTGTGTCACTTGGTGTCAGTATGTGTCTGTGTTACTGGGGGTCAGTGTGTGTTTCTAACTGGGTGTCAGTGTGTGTGTTACTGGGTGTAAGTGTGTGTCTGTGCTACTGGGTATCAGTGTATGTCTTTGTTACTTGGTGGAAGTGTTTGTCTTTGTTACTTGGTGTCTTTGTATGTGTTTGTGACTTGGTGTCAGTGTATGTCTTTGTTACTGGGTGTCAGTGTGTGTCTTTGTTACTTGGTGTAAGTGTGTGTCTGTGTTTCTGGGTATCAGTGTATGTCTTTGTTACTTGGTGTCAGTGTATGTCTTTGTTACTTGGTGTAAGTTTGTTTCTTTGTGACTTGGTGTCAGTGTATGTCTTTGTTGCTTGGTTTAAGTGTGTGTCTATGTTAATTGGTGTCAGTGTGTGTCTGTGTTACTGGGTGTCAGTGTGTTTGTTTGTGTTACTGGGTGTCAGTGTGTGTCTGTGTTACTTGATGTCAGTGTGTGTCTTTGTTACTTGGTGTAAGTGTGTGTCTGTGTTACTGGGTGAAAGTGTATGTCTTTGTTACTGTGTATCAGTTTGTGTCTGTGACACTAGGTGTCAGTATTTAGTTTAGTTTAGAGATACAGCACTGAAACAGGCCCTTCGGCCCACCGAGTCTGTGCCGACCATCAACCACCCATTTGTACTAATCCTACACTAATCCCGTATTCCTATCAACAACTTTGCTCCCAATTTCCACCATTCTCTCACCTTTACATGGTCCATCTCTGACACTTCCCTTCCCTTCCTCGACTTCTCTGTCTCCATCTCTGGGGATAGGTTGTCTACCAATATCCATTATAAGCCCACTGACACCCACAGCTATCTCGACTACACTGCTTCACACCCTACCTCCTGAAAGGTCTCCATTACATTCTCCCAGTTTCTCCGTCTCCGACACATCTGCTCTGATGATGCTACCTTCCATGACGGTGCTTCTGATATGACCTCCTTTTTCCTCAACCGAGTATTTCCCCCCACTGTGGTTGACAGGGCCCTCAACCGTGTCCGACCCATTCCCCGCACCTCTACGCTCACCCCTTCCCCTCCCTCCCAGAACCGTGAAAGGGTTCCCCTTGTCCTCAGTTTTCATCCCTCCAGCCTACATATCCAAAGGATCATCCTCCACCATTTTCGCCACATCCAGCGTGATGCCACTACCAGTCGCATCTTCCCCTCCCTTCCCCTGTCAGCATTCCGAAGGGATCGTTCCCTCCGCGACACCCTGGTCCACTCCGCCATTAGCCCGACCACCTCGTCCCCGTCCCAGGGCACCTTCCCTTGCAATCGCAGGAGGTGTAATACCTGCCCATTTACCTCCACCCTCCTCACTATCCCAGGCCCCAAACACTCCTTTCAGGTGAAGCAGCGATTTACTTGTACTTCTTTCAATGTAGTATACTGTATTCGCTGCTCACAGTGTGGTCTCCTCTACATTGGGGAGACCAAGCGCAGACTGGGTGACCGCTTTGCGGAACATTTCCGCTCAGTCCGCAAGCAGGACCCTGAGCTTCCGGTTGCTTGCCATTTCAACACTCGCCCCTGCTCTCACTGACACTGGTGTCAGTGTGTGTCTTTGTGACTTGGTGTCAGTGTATGTCTTTGTTAATTGGTGTATGTGTGTGTCTGTGTTACTGGGTATCAGTGTCTGTCTTTGTTACTTGGTGTCAGTGTATGTCTGTGTTACTTGGTGGCAGGGTGTTTGTTTGTGTTTCTGGGTGTCAGTGTATGTCTGTGTTACTTGGTGTAAGTGTGTGTCTTTGTTACTTGGTGTCCGTGTGTGTCTGTGTTACTGGGTAGCAGTGTCTGTCTTTGTTACTTGGTGTAAGTGTGTGTCTGTATTACTGGGTATCAGTGTATGTCTTTGTTACTTGGTGTCAGTGTATGTCTGTGTTACTTGGTGTAAGTGTCTGTCTGTGTTACTGGGTGTCAGTGTGTGTCTGTGTGACTTGGTGTAAGTGTGTGCCTTTGTTACTTGGTGTCCGTGTGTGTCTGTGTTACTGGGTGTCAGTGTATGTCTTTGTTACTGGGTGTCAGTGTATGTCTTTGTTACTTGGTGTAAGTGTGTGTCTGTGTTACTGGGTGTCAGTGTATGTCTGTGTTACTTGGTGTAAGTGTGTGTCTGTGTTACTGGGTATCAGTGTATGTCTTTGTGACTTTGTGTCAGTGCATGTCTTTGTTACTTGGTGTCAGTGTGTGTCTTTGTGACTTGGTGTCAGTGTATGTCTTTGTTACTTGGTGTAAGTGTGTGCCTGTGTTACTGGGTATCAGTGTATGTCTTTGTTACTTGGTGTCAGTGTATGTCAAAATACTTGGTGTAAGTGTATGTCTTTGTTACTTGGTGTAATTGTCTGTCTTTGTTACTTGGTGTAAGTGTGTGTCTTTGTTACTTGGTGTCAGTGTATGTCTTTGTTGCTTGGTGTCAGTGTGTGTCTGTGTTACTGGGTATCAGTGTATGTCTTTGTGACTTGGTATCAGTGTACGTCTTTGTGACTTGGTGTCAGTGTATGTCTTTGTTACTGGGTGTCAGTGTGTGTCTGTGTTACTTGGTGTCAGTGTATGTCATTGTTACTGTTTATCAGTGTTTCTCTGTGTTACTGGGTGTCAGTGTGTGTGTGTTTGTGTTACTGGGTGTCAGTGTGTATCTGTGACACTAGGTGTCAGTATATAGTTTAGTTCAGAGATACAGTACTTTAACAGACCCTTCGGCCCACCGAGTCTGTGCCGACCATCCACCACCCATTTATACTAATCATACACTAATCCCGTATTCCTATCACATCCCCACCTGTCCCTATATATTTCCCTACCACCTACCTATACTAGGGGCAATTTATGATGGCCAATTAACCTATCAACATACAAGTCTTTGGCATGTGGGAGGAAACCGGAGCACCCGGAGGAAACCCACGCAGACACAGGGAGAACTTGCAAACTCCGCACAGGCAGTACCCAGAATAGAACCGGGTACCTGGAGCTGTGATGCTGCGGTTCTAACCACTGCGCCAATGTGCACCCCCCAGTGTGTGCCTGTGTTACTGGGTATCAGTGTATGTCTTTGTTACTTGTTGTCAGTGTATGTCTGTGTTACTTGGTGTCAGTGTGTTTGTTTGTGTTACTCGGTGTCAGTGTGTGTCTGTGTTACTTGGTGTAAGTCTGTGTCTTTGTTACTTGGTGTCCGTGTGTGTCTGTGTTACTGGGTATCAGTGTATGTCTTTGTGACTTGGTGTCAGTGTATGTCTGTGTTACTTGGTGCAAGTGTGTGTCTGTGTTACTGGGTATCAGTGTCTGTCTTTGTTACTTGCTGAAAGTGTGTGTCTGTGTTACTTGGTGTCAGTGTATGTCTTTGTTGCTTGGTGTCAGTGTGTGTCTGTGTTACTGGGTATCAGCGCATGTCTTTGCTACTTGGTATCAGTGTATGTCTGTGTTACTTGGTGTAAGTGTATGACTTTGTTACTGGGTGTCAGTCTGTGTCTTTGTGACTTGGTGACAGTGTATGTCTTTGTTACTTGGTGTAAGTGTATGTCTTTGTTACTTGGTGTAATTGTCTCTCTTTGTTACTTGGTGTCAGTGTATGTCTGTGCTACTTGGTGTAAGTGTATGTCTTTGTTACTTGGTGTCAGTGTATGTCTTTGTCACTTGGTGTCAGTGTGTGTCTGTGTTACTGGGCATCAGTGTATGTCTTTTTGACTTGGTGTCAGTGTATGTCTTTTTTACTGGGTGTCAGTGTTTGTCTGTGTTACTTGGTGTCAGTGTATGTCTTTGTTAGTGTGTATCAGTGTTTCTCTATGTTACTGGTTGTCAGTGTGTGTTTGTTTGTGTTACTGGGTGTCAGTGTGTGTCTGTGTTACTTGGTGTAAGTGTGTGTCTTTGTTACTTGGTGTCCGTGTGTGTCTGTGTTACTGGGTAGCAGTGTATGTCTTTGTTACTTGGTGTCAGTGTATTTCTGTGTTACTTGTTGTAAGTGTGTGTCTGTGTTACTGGGTATCAGTGTATGTCTTTGTGACTTGGTGTTAGGGTATGTCTTTGTTACTGGGTGTCAGTGTGTGTCTGTGTTACTGGGTATCAGTGTATGTCTTTGTGACTTGGTGTCAGTGTATGTCTTTGTTACTGGGTGTCAGTGTGTGTCTTTGTGACTTGGTGTCAGTGTATTTCTTTGTTACTTGGTGTAAGAGTGTGTCTATGTTACTGGGTATCAGTGTATGTCTTTGTTACTTGGTGTCAGTGTATGTCAAAATACTTGGTTTAAGTGTATGTCTTTGTTACTTGGTGTTAGTGTATGTCTTTGTTACTTGGTGTCAGTGTATGTCTTTGTTACTTGGTGTCAGTGCATGTCTTTGTTACTGGGTGTCAGTGTCTGCCTTCGTGACTTGGTGTAAGTGTGTGTATGTGTTACTGGGTATCAGTATCTGTGTTTGTTACTTGGTGTAAGTATATGTCTGTGTTACTTGGTGTAACTGTGTGTCTGTGTTATTGGGTATCAGTGTATGTCTTTGTTACTTGGAGTCAGTGTATGTCTTTGTTACTTGGTGTAAGTGTGTGTCTTTGTTACTTGGTGTCAGTGTATGTCTTTGTTACTTGGTGTCAGTGTGTGTCTTTGTTACTGGGTGTCAGTGTATGTCTTTGTTACTTTGTGTCAGTGTATGTCAAAATACTTGGTGTAAGTGTATGTCTTTGTTACTTGGTGTAATTGTCTGTCTTTGTTACTTGGTGTAAGTGTGTGTCTTTGTTACTTGGTGTCAGTGTATGTCTTTGTTGCTTGGTGTCAGTGTGTGTCTGTGTTACTGGGTATCAGTGTATGTCTTTGTGACTTGGTATCAGTGTACGTCTTTGTGACTTGGTGTCAGTGTATGTCTTTGTTACTGGGTGTCAGTGTGTGTCTGTGTTACTTGGTGTCAGTGTATGTCATTGTTACTGTTTATCAGTGTTCTCTGTGTTACTGGGTGTCAGTGTGTGTGTGTTTGTGTTACTGGGTGTCAGTGTGTATCTTTGACACTAGGTGTCAGTATATAGTTTAGTTCAGAGATACAGTACTTTAACAGGCCCTTCGGCCCACCGAGTCTGTGCCGACCATCCACCACCCATTTATACTAATCATACACTAATCCCGTATTCCTATTACATCCTCACCTGTCCCTATATATTTCCCTACCACCTACCTATACTAGGGGCAATTTATGATGGCCAATTAACCTATCAACCTACAAGTCTTTGGCATGTGGGAGGAAACCGGAGCACCCGGAGGAAACCCACGCAGACACAGGGAGAACTTGCAAACTCCGCACAGGCAGTACCCAGAATAGAACCCGGGTACCTGGAGCTGTGATGCTGCGGTTCTAACCACTGCGCTAATGTGCACCCCCCAGTGTGTGCCTGTGTTACTGGGTATCAGTGTGTTTGTTTGTGTTACTCGGTGTCAGTGTGTGTCTGTGTTACTTGGTGTAAGTCTGTGTCTTTGTTACTTGGTGTCCGTGTGTGTCTTTGTTACTTGTTGTCAGTGTATGTCTGTGTTACTTGGTGTCAGTGTGTTTGTTTGTGTTACTCGGTGTCAGTGTGTGTCTGTGTTACTTGGTGTAAGTCTGTGTCTTTGTTACTTGGTGTCCGTGTGTGTCTGTGTTACTGGGTGTCAGTGTATGTCTTTGTTACTGGGTGTCAGTGCATGTCTTTGTTACTCGGTGTAAGTGTGTGTCTGTGTCACTGGGTAGTAGTGTCTGTCTTTGTTACTTGGTGTAAGTGTGTGTCTGTGTTACTGGGTATCAGCGCATGTCTTTGCTACTTGGTGTCAGTGTATGTCTGTGTTACTTGGTGTAAGTGTGTGTCTGTGTTACTGGGTATCAGTGCATGTCTTTGTGACTTGGTGTCAGTGTATGACTTTGTTACTGGGTGTCAGTCTGTGTCTTTGTGACTTGGTGACAGTGTATGTCTTTGTTACTTGGTGTAAGTGTATGTCTTTGTTACTTGGTGTAATTGTCTCTCTTTGTTACTTGGTTTCAGTGTATGTCTGTGCTACTTGGTGTAAGTGCATGTCTTTGTTACTTGGTGTCAATGTATGTCTTTGTTACTTGGTGTCAGTGTGTGTCTGTGTTACTGGGCATCAGTGTATGTCTTTTTGACTTGGTGTCAGTGTATGTCTTTTTTACTGGGTGTCAGTGTTTGTCTGTGTTACTTGGTGTCAGTGCATGTCTTTGTTACTGTGTATCAGTGTTTCTCTATGTTACTGGTTGTCAGTGTGTGTTTGTTTGTGTTACTGGGTGTCAGTGTGTGTCTGTGTTACTTGGTGTAAGTGTGTGTCTTTGTTACTTGGTGTCCGTGTGTGTCTGTGTTACTGGGTAGCAGTGTATGTCTTTGTTACTTGGTGTCAGTGTATTACTGTGTTACTTGGTGCAAGTGTGTGACTGTGTTACTGGGTATCAGTGTATGTCTTTGTGACTTGGTGTCAGTGTATGTCTGTGTTACTTGGTGTAAGTGTGTGTCTGTGTTACTGGGTATCAGTGTCTGTCTTTGTTACTTGCTGAAAGTGTGTGTCTGTGTTACTTGGTGTCAGTGTATTTCTTTGTTAGTTGGTGTAAGTGTATGTCTTTGTTCCTTGGTGTCAGTATATGTCTGTGTTACTTGGTGTAAGTTTGTGTCTTTGTTACTTGGTGTCAGTGTATGTCTTTGCTACTGGGTATCAGTGTATGTCTTTGTTACTTGGTGTCAGTGTATGTCTTTTTAACTTGGTGTAAGTGCGTGTCTGTGTTACTGGGTATCAGTGTATGTATTTGTGACTTGGTGTAAGTGTGTGTCTGTGTTACTGGGTATCAGTGTCTGTCTTTGTTACTGGGTGTCAGTGTTTGTCTTTGTGACCTGGTGTAAGTGTGTGTCTGTGTTTACTGGGTATCAGTGTCTGTCTTTGTTACTTGGTGCAAGTGCATGTCTTTGTTACTTGGTGTCAGTGTATGTCTTTGATACTTTGTGTCAGTGTATGTCTGTGTTACTTGGTGTAAGTTCGTGTCTTTGTTACTTGGTGTCAGTGTCTGTCTTTGTTACTTGGTGTCAGTGTATGTCTGTGTTACTGGGTATCAGTGTATGACTTTGATACTTGGTGTCAGTGTATGTCTTTGTTACTTGGTGTAAGTGTATGTCTTTGTTACTTTGTGTCAGTGTATGTCTTTGTTACTTGTTGTAAGTGTGTGTCTGTGTTACTGGGTATCAGTGTATGTCTTTGTGATTTGGTGTTAGTGTGTGTCTGTGTTACTGGGTATCAGTGTATGTCTTTGTGATTTGGTGTCAGTGTATGTCTTTGTTACCTGTTGTAAGTGTGTGTCTGTGTTACTGGGTATCAGTGTATCTCTTTGTTACTTGGTGTCTGTGTGTGTCTGTGTTACTTGGTGCAAGTGTGTGTCTGTGTAACTGGGTATCAGTGTATGTCTTTGTTTGTTGGTGTAAGTGTGTGTCTGTGTTACTGGGTATCAGTGTCTGTCTTTGTTACTTGGTGTCAGTGTATGTCTTTTTTATTTGGTGCAATTGTATGTCTTTTTTACTTGGTGTCAGTGTATGTCTTTGTTACTTGGTGTAAGTGTGTGTCTTTGCTACTCGGTATCAGTCTATGTCATTTTTACTTGGTGCAATTGTATGTCTTTGTTACTTGGTATCAGTGTGTGTCTTTGTTACTGGGTGTCAGTGCATGTCTTTGTTACTGGGTGTCAGTGTCTGTCTTCGTGACTTGGTGTAAGTGTGTGTCTGTGTTACTGGGTATCAGTATCTGTGTTTGTTACTTGGTGTAAGTATATGTCTGTGTTAGTTGGTGTAAATGTGTGTCTGTGTTATTGGGTATCAGTGTATGTCTTTGTTCCTTGGTGTAAGTGTATGTCTTTGTTACTTGGTGTCAGTGTATGTCTTTGTTACTTGGTGTAAGTGTGTGTCTTTGTTACTTGGTGTCAGTGTATGTCTTTGTTACTTGGTGTCAGTGTGTGTCTTTGTTACTGGGTGTCAGTGTATGTCGTTGTTACTTTGTGTCAGTGTATGTCTGTGTTAGTTGGTGTAAGTGTGCGTCTGTGTTATTGGGGATCAGTGTCCCTCTTTGTTACTTGGTGTAAGTGTGTGTCTGTGTTACTGGGTATCAGTGTCTGTCTTTGTTCCTTGGTGTCAGTGTATGTCTTTGTTACTGGGTGTCAGTGCGTGTGTGTGTTACTGGGTATAATTGTATGTCTTTGTTACTTGGTGTCAGTGTATGTCTTTGTACTTGGTGTAAGTGTATGTCTTTGTAACTTGGTGTAAGTTTATGTCTTTGTTACTTGGTGTCAATGTATGTCTTTGTTACTCGGTGTAAGTGTGTGTCTGTGTTACTGGGTATCAGTGTATGTCTTTGTTAATTGGTGTCATTGTATGTCTTTGTTACTTGGTGTCAGTGTATGTCTTTGTTACTTGGTGTAAGTGTGTGTCTGTGTTACTGGGTATCAGTGTATGTCTTTGTTACTGGGTGTCATTTTGTTTCTTTCTCACTGGGTGCAGTGTGTGTCTTTGTGTCTTGGTGCAAGTGTGTGTCTGTGCTACTGGGTATCAGTCTCTGTCTTTGTTACTTGTTGTAAGTGTTTGTCTGTGTTACTGGGTATCAGTGTCTGTCTTTGTTACTGGATGTCAGTGTGTGTCTTTGTGACCTGGTGTAAGTGTGTGTCTGTGTTACTGGGTATCAATGTCTGTCTTTGTTACTTGGTGTAAGAGTGTGTCTTTCCTACTTGGTGTAAGTCCATGTCTTTGTTACTTGGTGTCAGTGTATGTCTGTGTTTTTTGTTGTAAGTGTATGTATTTGTTACTTGGTGTCAGTGTATGTCTTTGTTACGTGGTGTCAGTGCTTGTCTGTGTTTCTGGGTATCAGTGTATGTCTTTGTTAGTTGGTGTCTGTGTATGTCTGTGATACCTGGTGTAAGTGTGTGTCTGTGTTACTGGGTATCAGTGTATGTCTTTGTTACTTGGTGTAAGTTTGAATGTGTGTTACTGGGTATCAGTGTATGTCTTTGTTACTTGGTGTAAGTTTGAATGTGTGTTACTGGGTATCAGTGCATGTCTTTGTTACTTGGTGTCAGTGTGTGTCTTTGTTACGGGGTGTTAGTGTATGTCTTTGTTACTGGGTGTCAGTGTATGTCTTTGTGACTTGGTGTAAGTGTGTGTCTGTGTTACTGGGTATCAGTGTCTGTCTTTGTTACTTGGTGTAAGTGTGTGTCTGTGTTACTGGGTATCAGTGTATGTCTTTGTTACTTGGTGTAAGTGTATGTCTTTGTTACTTGCTGTCAGTGTATGTCTGTGTACTTGGTGTAAGTGTGTGTCTTTGTTACTTGGTGTAAGTGTACGTCTTTGTTACTTGGTGTCAGTGCATGTCTTTGTTACTTGGTGTAATTGTATGCCTTTGTTACTTGGTGTCAGTGTATGTCTCTGTTACTTGGTGTAAGTGTGTGTCTGTGTTACTGGGTATCAGTGTATGTCTTTGTTACTTGGTGTCATTGTCTGTCTTTGTTACTTGGTGTAAATGTGTGTCTGTGTTACTCGTTATCAGTGTATGCCTTTGTTACTTGGTGTCAGTGTATGTCTGTGTTACTTGGTGTAAGTGTGTGTCTGTGTTACTGGGTATCAGTGTATGTCTTTGTTACTTGGTGTCAGTGTATGTCTTTGTTACTTGGAATCAGTGTATGTCTTTGTTACTTGGTGTAAGTGTATGTCTTTGCTACTTGGTGTCAGTGTATGTCTTTGATATTTGGTGTAAGTGTATGTCTGTGTTACTGGGTATCAGTGTACGTCTTTGTTACTTGGTGTCAGTGTCTGTCTTTTTTACTTGGTGTAAGTGTTTGTCTTTGTTACTTGGTGTCAGTGTATGTTTTTGTTACTTGGTGTAAGTGTCTGTCTGTGTTACTGGGTATCAGTATATGTCTTTGTTACTTGGTGTCTGTGTGTGTCTCTGATACTTGGTGTAAGTGTCTGTCTTTGTAACTGGGTATCAGTGTATGTCTTTGTTAGTTGGTGTAAGTGTGTGTCTGTGTTACTGGGTGTCAGTGTATGTCTTTGTTACTTGGTGTCAGTGTATGTCTGTGTTACTTGGTGGAAGTGTGTGTCTGTGTAACTGGGTATCAGTGTATGTCTTTGTTAGTTGGTGTAAGTGTGTGTCTTTTTTACTTGGTGTAAGTGAATGTCTTTGTTACTTGGAGTCAGTGTATGTCTGTGTTACTTGGTGGAAGTGTGTGTCTGTGTTACTGGGTATCAGTGTACATCTTTGTTACTTGGTGTCAGTGTATGTCTTTTTTACTTGGTGTAAGTGTATGGCTTTGCTACGTGGTGTCAGTGTATGTCTTCGATACTTGGTGTAAGTGTATGTCTGTGTTACTGGGTATCAGTGTACATCTTTGTTACTTGGTGTCAGTGTATGTCTTTTTTACTTGGTGTAAGTGTATGTCTTTGTTACTTGCTGTCAGTGTATGTCTGTGTACTTGGTGTAAGTGTGTGTCTTTGTTACTTGGTGTCAGTGTATGTCTGTGTTACTTGGTGTAAGTGTATGTCTTTGTTACTTGGTGTAAGTGTACGTCTTTGTTACTTGGTGTCAGTGCATGTCTTTGTTACTTGGTGTAATTGTATGCCTTTGTTACTTGGTGTCAGTGTATGTCTCTGTTACTTGGTGTAAGTGTGTGTCTGTGTTACTGGGTATCAGTGTATGTCTTTGTTACTTGGTGTCATTGTCTGTCTTTGTTACTTGGTGTAAGTGTGTGTCTGTGTTACCCGGTATCAGTGTATGTCTTTGTTACTTGGAGTCCGTGTATGTCTGTGTTACTTGGTGTAAGTGTGTGTCTGTGTTACTGGGCATCAGTGCATGTCTTTGTTACTTGGTGTCAGTGTGTGTCTTTGTTACTTGGTGTAAGTCTATGTCTTTGTTACTTGGTATCAGTGTATGTCTTTGTTACTTGATGTAAGTGTATGTCTTTGCTACTTGGTGTCAGTGTATGTCTTTGATACTTGGTGTAAGTGTATGCCTGTGTTACTGGGTATCAGGGTACGTCTTTGTTACTTGGTGTCAGTGTCTGTCTTTGTTACTTGGTGTAAGTGTATGTCTTTGTTTCTTTGTGTCAGTGTATGTCTTTGTTACTTGGTGTAAGTGTGTGTTTGTGTAACTGGGTATCAGTGTATGTCTTTGTTAGTTGGTGTAAGTGTGGGTCTGTGTTACTGGGTATCAGTGTATGTCTTTGTTACTTGGTGTCAGTGTATGCCTTTTTTACTTGGTGTAAGTGAAAGTCTTTGTTAATTGGAGTCAGTGTATGTCTGTGTTAATTGGTGTAAGTGTGTGTCTGTGTTACTGGGGATCAGTGTCTGTCTTTGTTACTTGGTGTAAGAGTGTGTCTGTGTTACTGATCATCAGTGTATGTCTTTTTGACTTGGTGTCAGTGTATGTCTGTGTTACTTGGTGTAAGTCTATGTCTTTGTTACTTGGTATCATTGTATGTCTTTGTTACTTGATGTAAGTGTATGTCTTTGCTACTTGGTGTCAGTGTATGTCTTTGATACTTGGTGTAAGTGTATGCCTGTGTTACTGGGTATCAGGGTACGTCTTTGTTACTTGGTGTCAGTGTATGCCTTTTTTACTTGGTGTAAGTGTATGTCTTGGTTACTTGGTGTCAGTGTATGTCTTTGTAACTTGGTGTAAGAGTGTGTCTGTGTTACTGGGTATCAGTGTATGTCTTTGTTACTTGGTGTCTGTGTGTGTCTGTGTTACTTGGTGTAAGTGTGTGTTTGTGTAACTGGGTATCAGTGTATGTCTTTGTTAGTTGGTGTAAGTGTGGGTCTGTGTTACTTGGTGTAAGTGTATGTCTTTGTTCCTTGGTTTCAGTGTATGTCTTTGTTACTGGGTATCAGTGTATGTCTTTGTTACTTGGTGTCAGTGTCTGTCTTTGTTACTTGGTGTAAGTGTATGTCTTTGTTTCTTTGTGTCAGTGTATGTCTTTGTTACTTGGTGTAAGTGTGTGTCTGTGTTACTGGGTATCAGTGTATGTCTTTGTGACTTGGTGTAAGTGTGTGTCTGCGTTACTGGGTATCAGTGCCTGTCTTTGTTACTTGGTGTCAGTGTATGTCTTTGTTACTTGTTGCAAGTGTGTGTCTGTGTTACTGGGCATCAGTGTATGTCTTTGTTACTTGATGTCTGTGTGTGTCTGTGTTACTTGGTGCAAGTGTGTGGCTGTGTAACTGGGTATCAGTGTATGTCTTTGTTTCTTGGTGTAAGTGTGTGTCTGTGTTACTGGGTATCAGTGGATGTCTTTGTTACTTGGTGTCAGTGTATGTCTTTTTTACTTGGTGCAATTGTATGTCTTTGTTACTTGGTGTCAGTGTATGTCTTTGTTACTTGGTGTAAGTGTGTGTCTGTGTTACTGGGTATCAGTCTATGTCTTTGTTTACTGATGTCAGTGTATGTCTCTGTTACTTGGTGTTAATGTGTGTCTGTGTTACTGGGTATCAGTGTATGTCTTTGTTACTTGGTATCAGTGTGTGTCTTTGTTACTGGGTGTCAGTGCATGTCTTTGTTACTGGGTGTCAGTGTATGTCTTTGTGACTTGGTGTAAGTGTGTGTCTGTGTTACTGGGTATCAGTGCATGTCTTTGTTACTTGGTGTCAGTGTATGTCTTTGTTACTTGGTGTCAGTGTATGTCTTTGTTACTAGGTGTAAGTGTGTGGCTTTGTTACTTGGTGTCAGTGTATGTCTTTGTTACTTGGTGTCAGTGTGTGTCTTTGTTACTGGGTATCAGTGTATGTCTTTGTAACATTGTGTCAGTGTATGTCTTTGTTAGTTGGTGTAAGTGTGTGTCTGTGTTATTGGGGATCAGTGTCTGTCTTTGTTACTTGGTGTAAGAGTGTGTCTGTGTTACTGATCATCAGTGTATTTCTTTTTGACTTGGTGTCAGTGTATGTCTGTGTTACTTGGTGTAAGTCTATGTCTTTGTTACTTGGTATCATTGTATGTCTTTGTTACTTGGTGTCTGTGTGTGTCTGTGTTACTTGGTGTAAGTGTGTGTTTGTGTAACTGGGTATCAGTGTATGTCTTTGTTAGTTGGTGTAAGTGTGGGTCTGTGTTACTGGGTATCAGTGTATGTCTTTGTTACTTGGTGTCAGTGTATGCCTTTTTTACTTGGTGTAAGTGAATGTCTTTGTTAATTGGAGTCAGTGTATGTCTGTGTTAATTGGTGTAAGTGTGTGTCTGTGTTACTGGGTATCAGTGTATGTCTTTGTTACTTGGTGTCAGTGTATGTCTTTGTTACTTGGTGTAAGTCTATGTCTTTGTTACTTGGTGTAAGCGTATGTCTTTGTTACTTGGTGTCAGTGTATGTCTTTGTTACTTGGTGTAAGTTTATGTCTTTGCTACTTGGTGTCAGTGTATGTCTTTGATACTTGGTGTAAGTGTATGTCTGTGTTATTGGGTATCAGTGTACGTCTTTGTTACTTGGTGTCAGTGCATGTCTTTTTTACTTGGTGTAAGTGTATGTCTTTGTTACTTGGTGTCAGTGTATGTCTTTGTTACTTGGTGTCTGTGTGTGTCTGCGTTACTTGGTGTAAGTGTGTGTCTGTGTTACTGGGTATCAGTGTCTGTCTTTGTTACTTGCTGAAAGTGTGTGTCTGTGTTACTTGGTGTCAGTGTATGTCTTTGTTACTTGGTGTAAGTGTATGTCTTTGTTACTTGGTGTCAGTGTATGTCTGTGTTACTTGGTGTAAGTTTGTGTCTTTGTTCCTTGGTGTCAGTGTATGTCTTTGCTACTTGGTATCAGTGTATGTCTTTGTTACTTGGTGTCAGTGTATGTCTTTTTAACTTGGTGTAAGTGTGTGTCTTTGTTACTTGGTGTCAGTGTATGTCTTTGTTACTTGGTGTAAGTGTGTGTCTGTGTTACTGGGTATCAGTCTATGTCTTTGTTTACTGATGTCAGTGTATGTCTCTGTTACTTGGTGTTAATGTGTGTCTGTGTTACTGGGTATCAGTGTATGTCTTTGTTACTTGGTATCAGTGTGTGTCTTTGTTACTGGGTGTCAGTGCATGTCTTTGTTACTGGGTGTCAGTGTATGTCTTTGTGACTTGGTGTAAGTGTGTGTCTGTGTTACTGGGTATCAGTGCATGTCTTTGTTACTTGGTGTCAGTGTATGTCTTTGTTACTTGGTGTCAGTGTATGTCTTTGTTACTAGGTGTAAGTGTGTGTCTTTGTTACTTGGTGTCAGTGTATGTCTTTGTTACTTGGTGTCAGTGTGTGTCTTTGTTACTGGGTATCAGTGTATGTCTTTGTAACATTGTGTCAGTGTATGTCTGTGTTAGTTGGTGTAAGTGTGTGTCTGTGTTATTGGGGATCAGTGTCTGTCTTTGTTACTTGGTGTAAGAGTGTGTCTGTGTTACTGATCATCAGTGTATGTCTTTTTGACTTGGTGTCAGTGTATGTCTGTGTTACTTGGTGTAAGTCTATGTCTTTGTTACTTGGTATCAGTGTCTGTCTTTGTTACTTGATGTAAGTGTATGTCTTTGCTACTTGGTGTCAGTGTATGTCTTTGATACTTGGTGTAAGTGTATGCCTGTGTTACTGGGTATCAGGGTACGTCTTTGTTACTTGGTGTCAGTGTATGCCTTTTTTACTTGGTGTAAGTGTATGTCTTTGTTACTTGGTGTCAGTGTATGTCTTTGTAACTTGGTGTAAGAGTGTGTCTGTGTTACTGGGTATCAGTGTATGTCTTTGTTACTTGGTGTCTGTGTGTGTCTGTGTTACTTTGTGTAAGTGTGTGTTTGTGTAACTGGGTATCAGTGTATGTCTTTGTTAGTTGGTGTAAGTGTGGGTCTGTGTTACTGGGTATCAGTGTATGTCTTTGTTACTTGGTGTCAGTGTATGCCTTTTTTACTTGGTGTAAGTGAATGTCTTTGTTACTTGGAGTCAGTGTATGTCTGTGTTAATTGGTGTAAGTGTGTGTCTGTGTTACTGGGTATCAGTGTATGTCTTTGTTACTTGGTGTCAGTGTATGTCTTTGTTACTTGGTGTAAGTCTATGCCTTTTTTACTTGGTGTAAGCGTATGTCTTTGTTACTTGGTGTCAGTGTATGTCTTTGTTACTTGGTGTAAGTTTATGTCTTTGCTACTTGGTGTCAGTGTATGTCTTTGATACTTGGTGTAAGTGTATGTCTGTGTTATTGGGTATCAGTGTACGTCTTTGTTACTTGGTGTCAGTGCATGTCTTTTTTACTTGTTGTAAGTGTATGTCTTTGTTACTTGGTGTCAGTGTATGTCTTTGTTAAATGGTGTCTGTGTGTGTCTGTGTTACTTGGTGTAAGTGTGTGTCTGTGTTACTGGGTATCAGTGTCTGTCTTTGTTACTTGCTGAAAGTGTGTGTCTGTGTTACTTGGTGTCAGTGTATGTCTTTGTTACTTGGTGTAAGTGTATGTCTTTGTTACTTGGTGTCAGTGTATGTCTGTGTTGCTTGGTGTAAGTTTGTGTCTTTGTTCCTTGGTGTCAGTGTATGTCTTTGCTACTGGGTATCAGTGTATGTCTTTGTTACTTGGTGTCAGTGTATGTCTTTTTAACTTGGTGTAAGTGTGTGTCTGTGTTACTGGGTATCAGTGTATGTATTTGTGACTTGGTGTAAGTGTGTGTCTGTGTTAACTGGGTATCAGTGTCTGTCTTTGTTACTTGGTGTAAGTGCATGTCTTTGTTACTTGGTGTCAGTGTATGTCTTTGATACTTTGTGTCAGTGTATGTCTGTGTTACTTGGTGTAAGTTTGTGTCTTTGTTACTTGATGTCAGTGTCTGTCTTTGTTACTTGGTGTCAGTGTATGTCTGTGTTACTTGGTGTAAGTGTATGTCTTTGTTACTTGGTTTCAGTGTATGTCTTTGTTACTGGGTATCAGTGTATGTCTTTGTTACTTGGTGTCAGTGTCTGTCTTTGTTACTTGGTGTAAGTGTATGTCTTTGTTACTTTTTGTCAGTGTATGTCTTTGTTACTTGGTGTAAGTGTGTGTCTGTGTTACTGGGTATCAGTGTATGTCTTTGTGACTTGGTGTAAGTGTGTGTCTGCGTTACTGGGTATCAGTGCCTGTCTTTGTTACTTGGTGTCATTGTATGTCTTTGTTACTTGTTGTAAGTGTGTGTCTGTGTTACTGGGTATCAGTGTATGTCTTTGTTACTTGATGTCTGTGTGTGTCTGTGTTACTTGGTGCAAGTGTGTGTCTGTGTAACTGGGTATCAGTGTATGTCTTTGTTTCTTGGTGTAAGTGTGTGTCTGTGTTACTGGGTATCAGTGGATGTCTTTGTTACTTGGTGTCAGTGTATGTCTTTTTTACTTGGTGCAATTGTATGTCTTTGTTACTTGGTGTCAGTGTATGTCTTTGTTACTTGGTGTAAGTGTGTGTCTGTGTTACTGGGTATCAGTCTATGTCTTTGTTTACTGGTGTCAGTGTATGTCTCTGTTACTTGGTGTTAATGTGTGTCTGTGTTACTGGGTATCAGTGTATGTCTTTGTTACTTGGTATCAGTGTGTGTCTTTGTTACTGGGTGTCAGTGCATGTCTTTGTTACTGGGTGTCAGTGTATGTCTTTGTGACTTGGTGTAAGTGTGTGTCTGTGTTACTGGGTATCAGTTTATGTCTTTGTTACTTGGTGTCAGTGTATGTCTTTGTTACTTGGTGTCAGTGTATGTCTTTGTTACTAGGTGTAAGTGTGTGTCTTTTTTACTTGGTGTCAGTGTATGTCTTTGTTACTTGGTGTCAGTGTGTGGCTTTGTTACTGGGTATCAGTCTATGTCTTTGTAACATTGTGTCAGTGTATGTCTGTTGTAGTTGGTGTAAGTGTGTGTCTGTGTTATTGGGGATCAGTGTCTGTCTTTGTTACTTGGTGTAAGAGTGTGTCTGTGTTACTGATCATCAGTGTATGTCTTTTTGACTTGGTGTCAGTGTATGTCTGTGTTACTTGGTGTCAGTGTTTGTCTTTGTTACTGTGTATCAGTGTTTCTCTGTGTCACTGGGTGTCAATGTGTGTCTGTGACACTAGGTGTCAGTATATAGTTTAGTTTCGAGATGCAGCACTGAAACTGGCCCTTCGGCCCACGGAGTCTGTGCCGACCATCAACAACCCATTTATCCTAATACTACACTAATCCCGTATTCCTATCACATCCCCACCTGTCCCTATATATTTCCCTACCACCTACCTATACTAGGGGCAATTTATGATGGCCAATTAACCTATCAACCTGCAAGTCTATGGCATGTGGGAGGAAACCGGAGCACCCGGAGGAAACCCACGCAGACACAGGGAGAACTTGCAAACTCCGCACAGGCAGTACCCAGAATCGTTCCCGGGTCCCTGGAGCTGTGAGGCTGCGGTTCTGACCAGCGTGTGCCTGTGTTACTGGGTATCAGTGTATGTCCTTGTTGCTTGGTGTCAGTGTATGTCTGTGTTACTTGGTGTAGGTGTGTGTCTTTGTGACTTGGTGTCCGTGTGTGTCTGTGTTACTGGGTAGCAGTGTCTGTCTTTGTTACTTGGTGTAAGTGTGCGTCTGTGTTACTGGGTATCAGTGTATGTCTTTGTTACTTGGTGTCAGTGTATGTCTGTGTTACTTGGTGCAAGTGTGTGTCTGTGTTACTGGGTGTCAATGTGTGTCTGTGTTACTTGATGTAAGTCTGTGTCTTTGTTACTTGGTGTCCGTGTGTGTCTGCGTTACTGGGTGTCAGTGTATGTCTTTGTTACTGGGTGTCAGTGTATGTCTTTGTTACTTGGTGTAAGTGTGTGTCTGTGTTACTGGGTGTCAGTGTATGTCTGTGTTACTTGGTGTAAGTGTGTGTCTGTGTTACTGGGTATTAGTGTATGTCTTTGTGACTTGGTGTGAGTGCATGTCTTTGTTACTTGGTATCAGTGTGTGTCTTTGTGACTTGGAGTCAGTGTATGTCTTTGTTACTTGGTGTAAGTGTGTGTCTGTGTTACTGGGTATCAGTGTATGTCTTTGTTACTTGGTGTCAGTGTATGTCAAAATACTTGCTGTCAGTGCATGTCTTTGTTACTTGGTGTCAGTGTGTGTCTGTGTTACTGGGTATCAGTGTATGGCTTTGTGACTTGGTATCAGTGTACGTCTTTGTGACTTGGTGTCATTGTGTATCTTTGTTACTGTTTATCTGTGTTTCTCTGTGTAACTGGGTGTCAGTGTGTGTTTGTTTGTGTTACTGGGTGTCAGTGTGTATCTGTGACACTAGGTGTCAGTATATAGTTTAGTTGGAGACACAGCACTTGAACAGGCCCTTCGGCCCACCGAGTCTGTGCCGACCATCAACCACCCATTTATACTAATCCTACACTAATCCCGTATTCCTATCACATCCCCACCTGTCCCTAAATATTTCCCTACCACCTAACTATACTAGGGGCAATTTATGATGGCCAATTAACCTATCAACCTGCAAGTCGTTGGCATGTGGGAGGAAACCGGAGAACACGGTTGAAACCCACGCAGACAACGGGAGAACTTACAAACTCCGCACAGGCAGTACCCAGAATCGAACCCGGGTCCCTGGAGCTGTGATGCTGCGGTGCCAACCACTGCGCCAATGTGCCCCCCAGTGTGTGCCTGTGTTACTGGGTATCAGTGTATGTCTTTGTTACTTGGTGTCAGTGTATGTCTGTGTTACTTGGTGTAAGTGTGTGTCTGTGTTACTGGGTGTCAGTGTGTGTCTGTGTTACTTGTTGTAAGTGTGTGTCTTTGTTACTTGGTGTAAGTGTGTGTCTGTGTTACTGTGTATCAGTGTATGTCTTTGTTACCTGGTGTAAGTGTGTGTCTTTGTTACTTGGTGTAAGTGTATGTCTTTGTTACTTGATGTCAGTATATGTCTTTGTTACTTGGTGTAAGTGTGTGTCTGTTTTACTTGGTGTAAGTGTGTGTCTGTGTTCCTGGGTATCAGTGTATGTCTGTGTTACTTGGTGTCAGTGTATGTCTGTGTTACTTGGTGTAAGTTTGTGTCTGTGTTACTGGGTATCAGTGTATGTCTTTGTTACTGGGTGTCATTGTGTGTCTTTGTGACTTGGTGTCAGTGTATGTCAAAATACTTGGTGTAAGTGTATGTCTTTGTAACTTGGTGTAATTGTCTGTCTTTGTTATTTGGTGTAAGTGTATGTCTTTGTAACTTGGTGTCAGTGTATGTCTTTATTACTTGGTGTCAGTGTGTGTCTGTTTTACTTGGTGTAAGTGTGTGTCTTTGTTACTTGGTGTAAGTGTATGTCTTTGTTACTTGGTGTCTGTGTATGTCTTTGTTACTTGGTGTCAGTGTGTGTCTGTGTTACTGGGTATCAGTGTATGTCTTTGTTACTTGGTATCAGTGTATGTCTTTGTTACTGGGTGTCAGTGTGTGTCTGTGTTACTGGGTATCAGTGTATGTCTTTGTGAGTTGGTATCAGTGTATGTCTTTGTTACTGGGTGTCAGTGTGTTTCTGTGTTACTGGATATCAGTGTATGTCTTTGTGACTTGGTATCAGTGTATGTCTTTGTTACTTGGTGTCAGTGTTTGTCTTTGTTACTTGGTGTCAGTGTGTGCCTGTGTTCCTCGGTATCAGTGTATGTCTTTGTGACTTGGTGTCAGTGTATGTCTATGTTACTGGGTGTCAGTGTGTGTGTGTGTTACTTGGTGTCAGTGTATGTCTTTGTTACTATTTATTAGTGTTTCTCTGTGTTACTGGTGTCAGTGTGTGTTTGTTTGTGTTACTGGGTGTCAGTGTATGTCTTTGTTACTTGGTGTAAGTGTGTGTCTGTGTTAATTGTTGTAAGTGTGTGTCTGTGTTACTGGGTATCAGTGTAAGTCTTTGTTACTTGGTGTCAGTGTATGTCTGTGTTACTTCGTGTAAGTGTGTGTCTGTGTTCCTGGGTATCAGTGTATGTCTTTGTTACTTTGTGTCAATGTATGTCTGTGTTACTTGGTGTAAGTGTGTGTCTGTGTTGCTGGGTATCAGTGTATGTCTTTGTTACTTGGTGTCAGTGTATGTCTGTGTTGCTTGGTGCAAGTGTGTGTCTGTGTTACTGGGTGACAGTGTGTGTCTGTGTTACTTGGTGTAAGTGTGTGTCTTTGTTACTTGGTGTCCGTGTGTGTCTGTGTTACTGGGTGTCAGTGTATGTCTTTGTTACTGGGTGTCAGTGTATGTCTTTGTTACTTGGTGTAATTGTGTGTCTGTGTTGCTGGGTATCAGTGCCTGTCTTTGTCACTTGGTGTAAGTGAGTGTCTGTGTTACTGGGTATCAGTGTATGTCTTTGTTACTTGGTGTCAGTGTATGTCTGTGTTCCTTGGTGTAAGTGTGTGTCTGTGTTACTGGGTATCAGTGTATGTCTTTGTGACTGGGTGTCAGTGTGTGTCTTTGTGATTTGGTGTCAGTGTATGTCTTTGTTACTTGGTGTAAATGTGTGACTGTGTTACTGGGTATCAGTGTATGTCTATGTCACTTGGTGTTAGTGTATGTCAAAATACATGGTGCAAGTGTGTGTCTTTGTTACTTGGTGTAGTTGTCTGTCTTTGTTATTTGGTGTAAGTGTATGTCTTTGTAACTTGGTGTCATTGTATGTCTTTGTTACTTGGTGTCAGTGTATGTCTGTTTTACATGGTGTAAGTGTGTGTCTTTGTTACTTGGTGTAAGTGTATGTCTTTGTTACATGTTGTCTGTGTATGTCTTTGTTACTTGGTATCAGTGTATGTCTTTGTTACTGGGTGTCAGTGTGTGTCTGTGTTACTTGGTGTAAGTGTTTGTCTGTGTTACTGGGTATCAGTGTATGCTTTGTTACAGGGTGTCAGTGTGTGTCTTTGTGACTTGGTGTCAGTGTATGTCTTTGTTACTTGGTGTAAGTGTGTGTCTGTGTTACTGGGTATCAGTGTATGTCTTTGTGACTTGGTGTCAGTGTATGTCAAAATATTTGGTGTAGGTGTATGTCTTTGTTACTTGGTGTAATTGTCTGTCTTTGTTATTTCGTGTAAGTGTATGTCTTTGTAACTTGGTGTAAGTGTGTGTCTTTGTTCCTGGGTATCAGTGTATGTCTTTGTGACTTGGTGTCAGTGTATGTCTTTGTTACTGGGTGTCAGTGTGTGTCTGTGTTACTGAGTGTCAGTGTATGTCTTTGTTACTTGGTGTAAGTGTGTGTCTTTGTTCCTGGGTATCAGTGTATGTCTTTGTGACTTGGTGTCCGTGTATGTCTTTGATACTGGGTCTCAGTGTGTGTCTGTGTTACTGGGTGTCAGTGTATGTCTGTGTTACTTGGTGTAAGTGTGTGTCTGTGTTACTGGGTATCAGTGTATGTCTTTGTTACTGGGTGTCAGTGTGTGTCTTTGTGACTAGGTGTCAGTGTATGTCTTTGTTACTTGGTGTAAGTGTGTGTCTGTGTTTCTGGGTATCAGTGTATGTCTTTGTTACTTGGTGTCAGTGTATGTCAAAATACTTGGTGTAAGTGTATGTCTTTGTTACTTGGTGTAATTGTCTTGCCTTTGTTACTTGATGTAAGTGTATGTCTTTGTTACTTGGTGTCAGTGTACGTCTTTGTTACTTGGTGTCAGTGTGTGTCTTTCTGACTTGGTGTCTGTGTATGTCTATGTTACTGGGTGTCAGTGTGTGTCTGTGTTACTTGGTGTCAGTGTATGTCTTTTTAACTGTGTATTAGTGTTTCTCTGTGTTACTGGGTGTCAGTGTGTGTTTGTTTGTGTTACTGGGTGTCAGTGTATGTCTTTGTTACTTGGTGTCAGTGTATGTCTGTGTTACTTGTTGTAAGTGTTTGTCTGTGTTACTGGGTATCAGTGTAAGTCTTTGTTACTTGGTGTCAGTGTATGTCTGTGTTACTTGTTGTAAGTGTGTGTCTGTGTTCCTGGGTATCAGTGTATGTCTTTGTTACTTGGTGTCAGTGTATGTCTGTGTTACTTGGTGTAAGTGTGTGTCTGTGTTGCTGGGTATCAGTGTATGTCTTTGTTACTTGGTGTCAGTGTACGTCTGTGTTGCTTGGTGCAAGTGTGTGTCTGTGTTACTGGGTGTCAGTGTGTGTCTGTGTTACTTGGTGTAAGTGTGTGTCTTTGTTACTTTGTGTCCGGTGTGTGTCTGTGTTACTGGGTGTCAGTGTATGTCTTTGTTACTGGGTGTCAGTGTATGTCTTTGTTACTTGGTGTAATTGTGTGTCTGTGTTGCTGGGTATCAGTGCCTGTCTTTGTTACTTGGTGTAAGTGAGTGTTTGTGTTACTGGGTATCAGTGTATGTCTTTGTTACTTGCTGTCAGTGTATGTCTGTGTTACTTGGTGTAAGTGTGTGTCTGTATTACTGGGTATCAGTGTATGTCTTTGTGACTTGGTATCAGTGTATGACTTTGTCACTGGGTGTCAGTGTGTGTCTTTGTGATTTGGTGTCAGTGTATGTCTTTGTTACTTGGTGTAAATGTGTGACTGTGTTACTGGGTATCAGTGCATGTCTATGTCACTTGGTGTCAGAGTATGTCAAAATATTTGGTGTAGGTGTATGTCTTTGTTACTTGGTGTAATTGTCTGTCTTTGTTATTTCGTGTAAGTGTATGTCTTTGTAACTTGGTGTCAGTGTATGTCTTTGTTACTTGGTGTCAGTGTATGTCTGTTTTACTTGGTGTAAGTGTGTGTCTTTGTTACTTGGTGTACGTGTCTGTCTTTGTTACTTGGTGTCTGTGTATGTCTTTGTTACTTGGTGTCAGAGTGTGTCTGTGTTACTGGGCATCAGTGTATGTCTTAGTTACTTGGTATCAGTGTATGTCTTTGTTACTGGGTGTCAGTGTGTGTCTGTGTTACTGGGTATCAGTGTATGTCTTTGTGACTTGGTATCAGTGTATGTCTTTGTTACTGGGTGTCAGTGTGTTTGTGTGTTACTGTGTATCAGTGTATGTCTTTGTGACTTGGTATCAGTGTATGTCTTTGTTACTGGGTTTCAGTGTGTGTCTGCGTTCCTGGGTATCAGTGTATGTCTTTGTGACTTGGTGTCAGTGCATGTCTTTGTTACTGGGTGTCAGTGTGTGTCTGTGTTACTGGGTGTCTGTGTATGTCTTTGTTACTTGTTGTAAGTGTGTGTCTTTGTTCCTGGGTATCAGTGTATGTCTTTGTGACTTGGTGTCAGTGTATGTCTTTGTTACTGGGTCTCAGTGTGTGTCTGTGTTTCTGGGTGTCAGTGTGTGTCTGTGTTACTTGGTGTAAGTGTGTGTCTTTGTTACTTGGTGTCCGTGTGTGTCTGTGTTACTGGGTGTCAGTGTATGTCTTTGTTACTGGGTGTCAGTGTGTGTCTATGTGATTTGGTGTCAGTGTATGTTATTGTTACTTGGTGTAAATGTGTGACTGTGTTACTGGGTATCAGTGTATGTCGATGTCACTTTGTGTCAGTGTATGTCAAAATAATTGGTGTAAGTGTATGTCTTTGTAACTTGGTGTAATTGTATGTCTTTGTTATTTGCTGTAAGTGTATGTCTTTGTTACTTGGTGTCAGTGTATGTCTTTATTACTTGGTGTCAGTGTGTGTCTGTTTTACTTGGTGTAAGTGTGTGTCTTTGTTACTTGGTGTCAGTGTATGTCTTTGTTACTTGGTGTCTGTGTATGTCTTTGTTACTTGGTGTCAGTGTGTTTCTGTGTTATTGGGTATCAGTGTATGTCTTTGTTACTTGGTATCAGTGTATGTCTTTGTTACTGGGTGTCAGTGTGTGTCTGTGTTACTGGGTATCAGTGTATGTCTTTGTGACTTGGTGTCAGTGTATGTCTTTGTTACTGGGTGTCAGTGTGTTTCTGTGTTACTGGGTATCAGTGTATGTCTTTGTGACTTGGTATCAGTGTATGTCTTTGTTAATTGGTGTCAGTGTTTGTCTTTGTTACTTGGTGTCAGTGTGTGTCTGTGTTACTCGGTATCAGTGTATGTCTTTGTGACTTGGTATCAGTGTATGTCTTTGTGACTTGGTGTCAGTGTATGTCTATGTTACTGGGTGTCAGTGTGTGTCTGTGTTACTTGGTGTCATTGTATGTCTGTGTTACTGTTTATTAGTGTTTCTCTGTGTTACTGGTGTCAGTGTGTGTTTGTTTGTGTTACTGGGTGTCAGTGTATGTCTTTGTTACTTGGTGTAAGTGTGTGTCTGTGTTAATTGCTGTAAGTGTGTGTCTGTGTTCCTGGGTATCAGTGTATGTCTTTGTTACTTGGTGTCAGTGTCTGTCTGTGTTACTTGGTGTAAGTGTGTGTCTGTGTTACTGGGTATCAGTGTATGTCTTTGTTACTTGGTGTCAGTGTCTGTCTGTGTTACTTGGTGTAAGTGTGTGTCTGTGTTACTGGGTATCAGTGTATGTCTTTGTTACTTGGTGTCAGTGTATGTCTGTGTTACTTGGTGTAAGTGTGTGTCTTTGTTACTTGGTGTCCGTGTGTGTCTGTGTTACTGGGTGTCAGTGTATGTCTTTGTTACTGGGTGTCAGTGTATGTCTTTGTTATTTGGTGTAATTGTGTGTCTGTGTTACTGGGTATCATTGTCTGTCTTTGTTACTTGGTGTAAGCGAGTGTCTGTGTTTCTGGGTATCAGTGTATGTCTTTGTTACTTGGTGTCAGTGTATGTCTGCGTTACCTGGTGTAAGTGTGTGTCTGTGTTACTGGGTATCAGTGTATGTCTTTGTGACTTGGTATCAGTGTATGTCTTTGTTACTTCGTGTCAGTGTGTGTCTTTGTGATTTGGTGTCAGTGTATGTCTTTGTTACTTGGTGTAAATGTGTGACTGTGTTACTGGGTATCAGTGTATGTCTATGTCACTTGGTGTCAGTGTATGTCAAAATACTTGGTGCAAGTGTGTGTCTTTGTTACTTGGTGTAATTGTCTGTCTTTGTTATTTGGTGTAAGTGTATGTCTTTGTAACTTGGTGTCAGTGTATGTCTTTGTTACTTGGTGTCAGTGTATGTCTGTTTTACTTGGTGTAAGTGTGTGTCTTTGTTACTTGGTGTAAGTGTATGTCTTTGTTACATGGTGTCTGTGTATGTCTTTGTTACTTGGTATCAGTGTATGTCTTTGTTACTGGGTGTCAGTGTGTGTCTGTGTTACTTGGTGTAAGTGTTTGTCTGTGTTACTGGGTATCAGTGTATGCTTTGTTACAGGGTGTCAGTGTGTGTCTTTGTGACTTGGTGTCAGTGTATGTCTTTGTTACTTGGTGTAAGTGTGTGTCTGTGTTACTGGGTATCAGTGTATGTCTTTGTGACTTGGTATCAGTGTATGTCTTTATTAATGGGATTCAGTGTGTGTCTTTGTGATTTGGTGTCAGTGTATGTCAAAATAATTGCTGTAAGTGTATGTCTTTGTTACTTGGTGTAATTGTCTGTCTTTGTTATTTGGTGTAAGTGTATGTCTTTGTAACTTGGTGTCAGTGTATGTCTTTATTACTTGGTGTCAGTGTATGTCTGTTTTACTTTGTGTGTGTGTGTCTTTGTTACTTGGTGTAAGTGTATGTCTTTGTTACTTGGTGTCTGTGTATGTCTTTGTTACTTGGTGTCAGTGTGTGTCTGTGTTACTGGGTATCAGTGCATGTCTTTGTGACTTGGTATGAGTGTATGTCTTTGTTACTGGGTGTCAGTGTGTTTCTGTGTTACTGGGTATCAGTGTATGTCTTTGTGACTTGGTATCAGTGCATGTCTTTGTTACTCGGTGTCAGTGTATGTCTTTGTTACTTGGTGTCAGTGTGTGTCTGTGTTACTGGGTATCAGTGTATGTCTTTGTGACTTGGTATCAGTGTATGTCTTTGTGACTTGGTGTCAGTGTCTGTCTGTGTTACTTGGTGTCAGTGTATGTCTTTGTTACTGTTTATTATCAGGAATAAGGTGAGTGAATTGAAGGCGTGGATGGGCACTTGGGACTACGATGTTGTGGCCATCACTGAAACGTGGATAGGTGAGGGGGAGGAATGGTTCTTGGAGGTACCTGGTTATAGATGTTTTCATAAGATTAGGAATTGTGGTAAAAGAGGTGGGGGGGTGGCATTGTTAGTTAGAAATAGTGTAACAACTGCTGAAAGAATTTTCGAGGAGGATCTGCCGACTGAGGCACTGTGGGTTGAGGTCAGGAACAGGAAAGGAGCAGTCACCTTGATGGGAGTTTTCTATCGGCCCCCCAATAGCAGCAGGGAGGTGGAAGAGCAGATTGGGAAACAGATTTTGGAAAGGAGCAGAAGTCACAGGGTAATAATTATGGGGGATTTCAACTTCCCAAATATTGATTGGCAACTCTTTAGATCGAATAGTTTGGATGGGGTAGTGTTTGTGCAGTATGTCCAGGAAGCTTTTCTGACTCAGTATGTAGACTGCCCGACCAGACGGGAGGCAATATTGGATTTGGTACTAGGTAATGAACCAGGGCAAGTGATAGAGCTGTTGGTGGGCGAGCACTTTGGAGATAGTGATCACAATTCTGTAGCATTCACTGTGGTAATGGAGAGGGATAGGTATGTGCAACAGGGCAAGGTTTACAATTGGGGGAAGGGTAGATATGATGCTGTCAGGCAGGAACTGAGGAGCATAAGTTGGGAGCATATGCTGGCAGGGAAGGGCACGGTCGAAATGTGGAACTTTTTCAAGGAGCAGATAGTAGGGGCCATTGATAAGCATGTCCCTGTCAGACAGGGAAGGGATGGTCATGTGAGGGAACCGTGGTTGACAAGAGAGGTTGAGAGTCTTGTTAGGAAGAAGAAGGAAACGTATATAAGGTTGAGGAAAAAGGGCACAGGCATAGCTCTGGAGGGATACAAGATGGCCAGGAAGGATCTGAAGAAAGGGATTAGGAGAGCTAAGAGAGGGCATGAAAAATGCTTGGCGGGTAGGATAAAAGAAAACCCCAAGGCCTTTTACGCGTATGTCAGAAATATGAGGATGACTAGGGGGACCGTAGGTCCGGTCAAGGACAATAGCGGGAGACTATGTGTTGAGCCGGAAGAGATAAGTGAGGTTTTGAATGAGTACTTCTCTTCGGTATTTACGAATGAGAAGGGGTGTATTACTGAAGAGGACGGTGTGAAACAGACTGGTAAGCTCGAGGAAGTGCTCGTTAGGAGGGAAGATGTGTTGGGGTTTTTGAATAACTTGAAGATAGACAAGTCTCCCGGGCCTGACGGGGTATATCCAAGGATGTTATGGGAAGCAAGGGATGAAATTGCAGAGCCGCTGGCAATGATCTTTTCATCTTCTCTGTTGACGGGGGTGGTACCAGGTGATTGGAGGGTGGCAAATGTTGTGCCCCTGTTCAAGAAAGGGAATAGGAACAACCCTGGGAATTACAGGCCAGTTAGTCTTACTTCGGTGGTAGGCAAGTTGATGGAAAAGGTGCTGAGGGATAGGATTTCTGAGCATCTGGAAAGACACTGCTTGATTCGGGACAGTCAGCACGGTTTTGTGAGGGGTAGGTCTTGCCTCACAAGCCTGATTGAATTCTTTGAGCAGGTGACCAAGCAAGTGGATGAGGGTAAACCAGTGGATGTGGTGTACATGGATTTTAGTAAGGCATTTGATAAGGTCCCCCATGGTAGACTTATGGAGAAAGTCAGGAGGCATGGGATAGTGGGGAATGTGGCCAGTTGGATTAAGAATTGGCTAACTGATAGAAGGCAGAGAGTGGTCTTAGATGGTAAATACTCAGCCTGGAGCCCAGTTACCAGTGGCGTGCCACAGGGATCAGTTCTGGGTCCTCTCCTGTTTGTGATTTTTATTAACGACTTGGATGAGGAAGTCGAAGGGTGGGTCAGTAAATTTGCAGATGATACAAAGGTTGGTGGAGTCGTGGATACCGAGGAGGGCTATTGTCGTCTGCAAAGGGACTTGGATAGGTTGCAGTGCTGGGCTGAAAAGTGGCAGATGGAGTTTAACCCTGAAAAGTGTGAGGTCGTCCATTTTGGAAGGACAAACACGAATGCAAAATACTGGGTTAACGGTAGGGTTCTTGGGCATGTGGAGGAGCAGAGAGACCTTGGGGTCTATGTGCATAGATCGTTGAAGGTTGCAACTCAAGTGGATAGGGCTGTGAAGAAGGCATATGGGGTGTTAGCGTTCATTAGCAGAGGGATTGAATTTAAGAGCCGTGAGGTGATGATGCAGCTGTACAGGACCTTGGTAAGGCCTCATTTGGAGTACTGTGTGCAGTTCTGGTCGCCTCATTTTAGGAAGGATGTGGAAGCCTTGGAGAGGGTGCAGAGGAGATTTACCAGGATGTTGCCTGGAATGGAGAATAAGTCTTACGAGGAAAGGCTGAACATTCTAGGCCTCTTCTCATTAGAACGGAGAAGGATGAGGGGTGACATGATAGAGGTTTATAAGATGATCAGGGGAATAGATAGGGTAGACAGTCAGAAACTTTTTCCCCGGGTGGAGCAAAGCGTTACAAGGGGTCATAAATTTAAGGTGAAGGGTGGGAGATATAAGGGGGATGTCAGGGGAAGGTTCTTTACCCAGAGAGTGGTCGGGGCATGGAATGCCTTGCCTGGGGAAGTTGTTGAGTCAGAAACTTTAGGGACTTTCAAACGGCTTTTAGATAGGTATATGGATGAAGGAGAATGATGGGGTATAGATTAAATTGTCCTTGACAGAGGACAAAGGATCGGCACAACATCGTGGGCCGAAGGGCCTGTTCTGTGCTGTATTTTTCTATGTTCTATGTTCTATGTTCTATTAGTGTTTCTCTGTGTTACTGGGTGTCAGTGTGTGTTTGTTTGTGTCACTGGGTGTCAGTGTATGTCTTTGTTACTTGGTATCAGTGTATGTCTTTGTTACTGGGTGTCAGTGTGTGTCTTTGTGATTTGGTGTCAGTGTATGTCTTTGTTACTTGGTGTAAATGTGTGACTGTGTTACTGGGAATCAGTGTATGTCGATGTCACTTGGTGTCAGTGTATGTCAAAATACTTGGTGTAAGTGTATGTCTTTGTTACTTGGTGTAATTGTCTGTCTTTGTTATTTGGTGTAAGTGTATGTCTTTGTAACTTGGTGTCAGTGCATGTCTGTGTTACTTGGTGTCAGTGTATGTCTGTTTTACTTGGTGTAAGTGTGTGCCTTTGTTACTTGGTGTAAGTGTATGTCTTTGTTACTTGGTGTCTGTGTATGTCTTTGTTACTTGGTGTCAGTGTGTGTCTGTGTTACTGGGTATCAGTGTATGTCTTTGTTACTTGGTATCAGTGTATGTCTTTGTTACTGGGTGTCAGTGTGTGTCTGTGTTACTGGGTATCAGTGTATGTCTTTGTGACTTGGTATCAGTGTATGTCTTTGTTACTGGGTGTCAGTGTGTTTCTGTGTTACCGGGTATCAGTGTATGTCTTTGTGACTTGGTATCAGTGTATGTCTTTGTTACTGGGTGTCAATGTGTGTCTGTGTTCCTGGGTATCAGTGTATGTCTTTGTGACTTGGTGTCAGTGTATGTCTTTGTTACTGGGTGTCAGTGTGCGTCTGTGTTACTGGGTGTCAGTGTATGTCTGTGTTACTTGGTGGAAGTGTGTGTCTGGGTTCCTGGGTATCAGTGTATGTCTTTGTGACTTGGTGTCAGTGTATGTCTTTGTTACTGGGTGTCAGTGTGTGTCTGTGTTACTGGGTGTCAGTGTGTGTCTGTGTTACTGGGTATCAGTGTATGTCTTTGATACTGGGTGTCAGTGTGTGTCTTTGTGACTTGGTGTCAGTGTATGTCTTAGTTACTTGGTGTAAGTGTGTGTCTGTGTTACTGGGTATCAGTGTCTGTCTTTGTGACTTGGTATCAGTGTATGTCTTTGTTACTGGGTGTCAGTGTGTTTCTGTGTTACTGGGTATCAGTGTATGTCTTTGTTACTTGGTATCAGTGTATGTCTTTGTTACTTGGTGTCAGTGTGTGTCTGTGTTACTCGGTATCAGTGTATGTCTTTGTGACTTGGTGTCAGTGTATGTCTATGTTACTGGGTGTCAGTGTGTGTCTGTGTTACTTGGTGTCAGTGTATGTCTTTGTTACTGTTTATTAGTGTTTCTCTGTGTTACTGGGTGTCAGTGTGTGTTTGTTGTGTTACTGGGTGTCAGTGTATGTCTTTGTTACTTGGTGTAAGTGTGTGTCTGTGTTAATTGTTGTAAGTGTTTGTCTGTGTTACTGGGTATCAGTGTAAGTCTTTGTTACTTAGTGTCAGTGTATGTCTGTGTTACTTGGTGTAAGTGTGTGTCTGTGTTCCTGGGTATCAGTGTATGTCTTTGTTACTTGGTGTCAGTGTATGTCTGTGTTACTTGGTGTAAGTGTGTGTCTGTGTTACTGGGTATCAGTGTATGTCTTTGTTACTTGGTGTCAGTGTCTGTCTGTGTTGCTTGGTGTAAGTGTGTGTCTGTGTTTGTTGGTGTAAGTATGTGTCTTTGTTACTTGGTGTCCGTGTGTGTCTGTGTTACTTGGTGTCAGTGTACGTCTGTGTTGCTTGGTGCAAGTGTGTGTCTGTGTTACTGGGTGTCAGTGTGTGTCTGTGTTACTTGGTGTAAGTGTGTGTCTTTGTTACTTTGTGTCCGGTGTGTGTCTGTGTTACTGGGTGTCAGTGTATGTCTTTGTTACTGGGTGTCAGTGTATGTCTTTGTTACTTGGTGTAATTGTGTGTCTGTGTTGCTGGGTATCAGTGCCTGTCTTTGTTACTTGGTGTAAGTGAGTGTTTGTGTTACTGGGTATCAGTGTATGTCTTTGTTACTTGCTGTCAGTGTATGTCTGTGTTACTTGGTGTAAGTGTGTGTCTGTATTACTGGGTATCAGTGTATGTCTTTGTGACTTGGTATCAGTGTATGACTTTGTCACTGGGTGTCAGTGTGTGTCTTTGTGATTTGGTGTCAGTGTATGTCTTTGTTACTTGGTGTAAATGTGTGACTGTGTTACTGGGTATCAGTGCATGTCTATGTCACTTGGTGTCAGAGTATGTCAAAATATTTGGTGTAGGTGTATGTCTTTGTTACTTGGTGTAATTGTCTGTCTTTGTTATTTCGTGTAAGTGTATGTCTTTGTAACTTGGTGTCAGTGTATGTCTTTGTTACTTGGTGTCAGTGTATGTCTGTTTTACTTGGTGTAAGTGTGTGTCTTTGTTACTTGGTGTACGTGTCTGTCTTTGTTACTTGGTGTCTGTGTATGTCTTTGTTACTTGGTGTCAGAGTGTGTCTGTGTTACTGGGCATCAGTGTATGTCTTAGTTACTTGGTATCAGTGTATGTCTTTGTTACTGGGTGTCAGTGTGTGTCTGTGTTACTGGGTATCAGTGTATGTCTTTGTGACTTGGTATCAGTGTATGTCTTTGTTACTGGGTGTCAGTGTGTTTGTGTGTTACTGTGTATCAGTGTATGTCTTTGTGACTTGGTATCAGTGTATGTCTTTGTTACTGGGTTTCAGTGTGTGTCTGCGTTCCTGGGTATCAGTGTATGTCTTTGTGACTTGGTGTCAGTGCATGTCTTTGTTACTGGGTGTCAGTGTGTGTCTGTGTTACTGGGTGTCTGTGTATGTCTTTGTTACTTGTTGTAAGTGTGTGTCTTTGTTCCTGGGTATCAGTGTATGTCTTTGTGACTTGGTGTCAGTGTATGTCTTTGTTACTGGGTCTCAGTGTGTGTCTGTGTTTCTGGGTGTCAGTGTGTGTCTGTGTTACTTGGTGTAAGTGTGTGTCTTTGTTACTTGGTGTCCGTGTGTGTCTGTGTTACTGGGTGTCAGTGTATGTCTTTGTTACTGGGTGTCAGTGTGTGTCTATGTGATTTGGTGTCAGTGTATGTTATTGTTACTTGGTGTAAATGTGTGACTGTGTTACTGGGTATCAGTGTATGTCGATGTCACTTTGTGTCAGTGTATGTCAAAATACTTGGTGTAAGTGTATGTCTTTGTAACTTGGTGTAATTGTATGTCTTTGTTATTTGCTGTAAGTGTATGTCTTTGTTACTTGGTGTCAGTGTATGTCTTTATTACTTGGTGTCAGTGTGTGTCTGTTTTACTTGGTGTAAGTGTGTGTCTTTGTTACTTGGTGTCAGTGTATGTCTTTGTTACTTGGTGTCTGTGTATGTCTTTGTTACTTGGTGTCAGTGTGTTTCTGTGTTATTGGGTATCAGTGTATGTCTTTGTTACTTGGTATCAGTGTATGTCTTTGTTACTGGGTGTCAGTGTGTGTCTGTGTTACTGGGTATCAGTGTATGTCTTTGTGACTTGGTGTCAGTGTATGTCTTTGTTACTGGGTGTCAGTGTGTTTCTGTGTTACTGGGTATCAGTGTATGTCTTTGTGACTTGGTATCAGTGTATGTCTTTGTTAATTGGTGTCAGTGTTTGTCTTTGTTACTTGGTGTCAGTGTGTGTCTGTGTTACTCGGTATCAGTGTATGTCTTTGTGACTTGGTATCAGTGTATGTCTTTGTGACTTGGTGTCAGTGTATGTCTATGTTACTGGGTGTCAGTGTGTGTCTGTGTTACTTGGTGTCATTGTATGTCTGTGTTACTGTTTATTAGTGTTTCTCTGTGTTACTGGTGTCAGTGTGTGTTTGTTTGTGTTACTGGGTGTCAGTGTATGTCTTTGTTACTTGGTGTAAGTGTGTGTCTGTGTTAATTGCTGTAAGTGTGTGTCTGTGTTCCTGGGTATCAGTGTATGTCTTTGTTACTTGGTGTCAGTGTCTGTCTGTGTTACTTGGTGTAAGTGTGTGTCTGTGTTACTGGGTATCAGTGTATGTCTTTGTTACTTGGTGTCAGTGTCTGTCTGTGTTACTTGGTGTAAGTGTGTGTCTGTGTTACTGGGTATCAGTGTATGTCTTTGTTACTTGGTGTCAGTGTATGTCTGTGTTACTTGGTGTAAGTGTGTGTCTTTGTTACTTGGTGTCCGTGTGTGTCTGTGTTACTGGGTGTCAGTGTATGTCTTTGTTACTGGGTGTCAGTGTATGTCTTTGTTATTTGGTGTAATTGTGTGTCTGTGTTACTGGGTATCATTGTCTGTCTTTGTTACTTGGTGTAAGCGAGTGTCTGTGTTTCTGGGTATCAGTGTATGTCTTTGTTACTTGGTGTCAGTGTATGTCTGCGTTACCTGGTGTAAGTGTGTGTCTGTGTTACTGGGTATCAGTGTATGTCTTTGTGACTTGGTATCAGTGTATGTCTTTGTTACTTCGTGTCAGTGTGTGTCTTTGTGATTTGGTGTCAGTGTATGTCTTTGTTACTTGGTGTAAATGTGTGACTGTGTTACTGGGTATCAGTGTATGTCTATGTCACTTGGTGTCAGTGTATGTCAAAATACTTGGTGCAAGTGTGTGTCTTTGTTACTTGGTGTAATTGTCTGTCTTTGTTATTTGGTGTAAGTGTATGTCTTTGTAACTTGGTGTCAGTGTATGTCTTTGTTACTTGGTGTCAGTGTATGTCTGTTTTACTTGGTGTAAGTGTGTGTCTTTGTTACTTGGTGTCCGTGTGTGTCTGTGTTACTGGGTGTCAGTGTATGTCTTTGTTACTGGGTGTCAGTGTATGTCTTTGTTATTTGGTGTAATTGTGTGTCTGTGTTACTGGGTATCATTGTCTGTCTTTGTTACTTGGTGTAAGCGAGTGTCTGTGTTTCTGGGTATCAGTGTATGTCTTTGTTACTTGGTGTCAGTGTATGTCTGCGTTACCTGGTGTAAGTGTGTGTCTGTGTTACTGGGTATCAGTGTATGTCTTTGTGACTTGGTATCAGTGTATGTCTTTGTTACTTCGTGTCAGTGTGTGTCTTTGTGATTTGGTGTCAGTGTATGTCTTTGTTACTTGGTGTAAATGTGTGACTGTGTTACTGGGTATCAGTGTATGTCTATGTCACTTGGTGTCAGTGTATGTCAAAATACTTGGTGCAAGTGTGTGTCTTTGTTACTTGGTGTAATTGTCTGTCTTTGTTATTTGGTGTAAGTGTATGTCTTTGTAACTTGGTGTCAGTGTATGTCTTTGTTACTTGGTGTCAGTGTATGTCTGTTTTACTTGGTGTAAGTGTGTGTCTTTGTTACTTGGTGTAAGTGTATGTCTTTGTTACATGGTGTCTGTGTATGTCTTTGTTACTTGGTATCAGTGTATGTCTTTGTTACTGGGTGTCAGTGTGTGTCTGTGTTACTTGGTGTAAGTGTTTGTCTGTGTTACTGGGTATCAGTGTATGCTTTGTTACAGGGTGTCAGTGTGTGTCTTTGTGACTTGGTGTCAGTGTATGTCTTTGTTACTTGGTGTAAGTGTGTGTCTGTGTTACTGGGTATCAGTGTATGTCTTTGTGACTTGGTATCAGTGTATGTCTTTATTAATGGGATTCAGTGTGTGTCTTTGTGATTTGGTGTCAGTGTATGTCAAAATAATTGCTGTAAGTGTATGTCTTTGTTACTTGGTGTAATTGTCTGTCTTTGTTATTTGGTGTAAGTGTATGTCTTTGTAACTTGGTGTCAGTGTATGTCTTTATTACTTGGTGTCAGTGTATGTCTGTTTTACTTTGTGTGTGTGTGTCTTTGTTACTTGGTGTAAGTGTATGTCTTTGTTACTTGGTGTCTGTGTATGTCTTTGTTACTTGGTGTCAGTGTGTGTCTGTGTTACTGGGTATCAGTGCATGTCTTTGTGACTTGGTATGAGTGTATGTCTTTGTTACTGGGTGTCAGTGTGTTTCTGTGTTACTGGGTATCAGTGTATGTCTTTGTGACTTGGTATCAGTGCATGTCTTTGTTACTCGGTGTCAGTGTATGTCTTTGTTACTTGGTGTCAGTGTGTGTCTGTGTTACTGGGTATCAGTGTATGTCTTTGTGACTTGGTATCAGTGTATGTCTTTGTGACTTGGTGTCAGTGTCTGTCTGTGTTACTTGGTGTCAGTGTATGTCTTTGTTACTGTTTATTATCAGGAATAAGGTGAGTGAATTGAAGGCGTGGATGGGCACTTGGGACTACGATGTTGTGGCCATCACTGAAACGTGGATAGGTGAGGGGGAGGAATGGTTCTTGGAGGTACCTGGTTATAGATGTTTTCATAAGATTAGGAATTGTGGTAAAAGAGGTGGGGGGGTGGCATTGTTAGTTAGAAATAGTGTAACAACTGCTGAAAGAATTTTCGAGGAGGATCTGCCGACTGAGGCACTGTGGGTTGAGGTCAGGAACAGGAAAGGAGCAGTCACCTTGATGGGAGTTTTCTATCGGCCCCCCAATAGCAGCAGGGAGGTGGAAGAGCAGATTGGGAAACAGATTTTGGAAAGGAGCAGAAGTCACAGGGTAATAATTATGGGGGATTTCAACTTCCCAAATATTGATTGGCAACTCTTTAGATCGAATAGTTTGGATGGGGTAGTGTTTGTGCAGTATGTCCAGGAAGCTTTTCTGACTCAGTATGTAGACTGCCCGACCAGACGGGAGGCAATATTGGATTTGGTACTAGGTAATGAACCAGGGCAAGTGATAGAGCTGTTGGTGGGCGAGCACTTTGGAGATAGTGATCACAATTCTGTAGCATTCACTGTGGTAATGGAGAGGGATAGGTATGTGCAACAGGGCAAGGTTTACAATTGGGGGAAGGGTAGATATGATGCTGTCAGGCAGGAACTGAGGAGCATAAGTTGGGAGCATATGCTGGCAGGGAAGGGCACGGTCGAAATGTGGAACTTTTTCAAGGAGCAGATAGTAGGGGCCATTGATAAGCATGTCCCTGTCAGACAGGGAAGGGATGGTCATGTGAGGGAACCGTGGTTGACAAGAGAGGTTGAGAGTCTTGTTAGGAAGAAGAAGGATGCGTATATAAGGTTGAGGAAAAAGGGCACAGGCATAGCTCTGGAGGGATACAAGATGGCCAGGAAGGATCTGAAGAAAGGGATTAGGAGAGCTAAGAGAGGGCATGAAAAATGCTTGGCGGGTAGGATAAAAGAAAACCCCAAGGCCTTTTACGCGTATGTCAGAAATATGAGGATGACTAGGGGGACCGTAGGTCCGGTCAAGGACAATAGCGGGAGACTATGTGTTGAGCCGGAAGAGATAAGTGAGGTTTTGAATGAGTACTTCTCTTCGGTATTTACGAATGAGAAGGGGTGTATTACTGAAGAGGACGGTGTGAAACAGACTGGTAAGCTCGAGGAAGTGCTCGTTAGGAGGGAAGATGTGTTGGGGTTTTTGAATAACTTGAAGATAGACAAGTCTCCCGGGCCTGACGGGGTATATCCAAGGATGTTATGGGAAGCAAGGGATGAAATTGCAGAGCCGCTGGCAATGATCTTTTCATCTTCTCTGTTGACGGGGGTGGTACCAGGTGATTGGAGGGTGGCAAATGTTGTGCCCCTGTTCAAGAAAGGGAATAGGAACAACCCTGGGAATTACAGGCCAGTTAGTCTTACTTCGGTGGTAGGCAAGTTGATGGAAAAGGTGCTGAGGGATAGGATTTCTGAGCATCTGGAAAGACACTGCTTGATTCGGGACAGTCAGCACGGTTTTGTGAGGGGTAGGTCTTGCCTCACAAGCCTGATTGAATTCTTTGAGCAGGTGACCAAGCAAGTGGATGAGGGTAAACCAGTGGATGTGGTGTACATGGATTTTAGTAAGGCATTTGATAAGGTCCCCCATGGTAGACTTATGGAGAAAGTCAGGAGGCATGGGATAGTGGGGAATGTGGCCAGTTGGATTAAGAATTGGCTAACTGATAGAAGGCAGAGAGTGGTCTTAGATGGTAAATACTCAGCCTGGAGCCCAGTTACCAGTGGCGTGCCACAGGGATCAGTTCTGGGTCCTCTCCTGTTTGTGATTTTTATTAACGACTTGGATGAGGAAGTCGAAGGGTGGGTCAGTAAATTTGCAGATGATACAAAGGTTGGTGGAGTCGTGGATACCGAGGAGGGCTATTGTCGTCTGCAAAGGGACTTGGATAGGTTGCAGTGCTGGGCTGAAAAGTGGCAGATGGAGTTTAACCCTGAAAAGTGTGAGGTCGTCCATTTTGGAAGGACAAACACGAATGCAAAATACTGGGTTAACGGTAGGGTTCTTGGGCATGTGGAGGAGCAGAGAGACCTTGGGGTCTATGTGCATAGATCGTTGAAGGTTGCAACTCAAGTGGATAGGGCTGTGAAGAAGGCATATGGGGTGTTAGCGTTCATTAGCAGAGGGATTGAATTTAAGAGCCGTGAGGTGATGATGCAGCTGTACAGGACCTTGGTAAGGCCTCATTTGGAGTACTGTGTGCAGTTCTGGTCGCCTCATTTTAGGAAGGATGTGGAAGCCTTGGAGAGGGTGCAGAGGAGATTTACCAGGATGTTGCCTGGAATGGAGAATAAGTCTTACGAGGAAAGGCTGAACATTCTAGGCCTCTTCTCATTAGAACGGAGAAGGATGAGGGGTGACATGATAGAGGTTTATAAGATGATCAGGGGAATAGATAGGGTAGACAGTCAGAAACTTTTTCCCCGGGTGGAGCAAAGCGTTACAAGGGGTCATAAATTTAAGGTGAAGGGTGGGAGATATAAGGGGGATGTCAGGGGAAGGTTCTTTACCCAGAGAGTGGTCGGGGCATGGAATGCCTTGCCTGGGGAAGTTGTTGAGTCAGAAACTTTAGGGACTTTCAAACGGCTTTTAGATAGGTATATGGATGAAGGAGAATGATGGGGTATAGATTAAATTGTCCTTGACAGAGGACAAAGGATCGGCACAACATCGTGGGCCGAAGGGCCTGTTCTGTGCTGTATTTTTCTATGTTCTATGTTCTATGTTCTATTAGTGTTTCTCTGTGTTACTGGGTGTCAGTGTGTGTTTGTTTGTGTCACTGGGTGTCAGTGTATGTCTTTGTTACTTGGTATCAGTGTATGTCTTTGTTACTGGGTGTCAGTGTGTGTCTTTGTGATTTGGTGTCAGTGTATGTCTTTGTTACTTGGTGTAAATGTGTGACTGTGTTACTGGGAATCAGTGTATGTCGATGTCACTTGGTGTCAGTGTATGTCAAAATACTTGGTGTAAGTGTATGTCTTTGTTACTTGGTGTAATTGTCTGTCTTTGTTATTTGGTGTAAGTGTATGTCTTTGTAACTTGGTGTCAGTGCATGTCTGTGTTACTTGGTGTCAGTGTATGTCTGTTTTACTTGGTGTAAGTGTGTGCCTTTGTTACTTGGTGTAAGTGTATGTCTTTGTTACTTGGTGTCTGTGTATGTCTTTGTTACTTGGTGTCAGTGTGTGTCTGTGTTACTGGGTATCAGTGTATGTCTTTGTTACTTGGTATCAGTGTATGTCTTTGTTACTGGGTGTCAGTGTGTGTCTGTGTTACTGGGTATCAGTGTATGTCTTTGTGACTTGGTATCAGTGTATGTCTTTGTTACTGGGTGTCAGTGTGTTTCTGTGTTACCGGGTATCAGTGTATGTCTTTGTGACTTGGTATCAGTGTATGTCTTTGTTACTGGGTGTCAATGTGTGTCTGTGTTCCTGGGTATCAGTGTATGTCTTTGTGACTTGGTGTCAGTGTATGTCTTTGTTACTGGGTGTCAGTGTGCGTCTGTGTTACTGGGTGTCAGTGTATGTCTGTGTTACTTGGTGGAAGTGTGTGTCTGGGTTCCTGGGTATCAGTGTATGTCTTTGTGACTTGGTGTCAGTGTATGTCTTTGTTACTGGGTGTCAGTGTGTGTCTGTGTTACTGGGTGTCAGTGTGTGTCTGTGTTACTGGGTATCAGTGTATGTCTTTGATACTGGGTGTCAGTGTGTGTCTTTGTGACTTGGTGTCAGTGTATGTCTTAGTTACTTGGTGTAAGTGTGTGTCTGTGTTACTGGGTATCAGTGTCTGTCTTTGTGACTTGGTATCAGTGTATGTCTTTGTTACTGGGTGTCAGTGTGTTTCTGTGTTACTGGGTATCAGTGTATGTCTTTGTTACTTGGTATCAGTGTATGTCTTTGTTACTTGGTGTCAGTGTGTGTCTGTGTTACTCGGTATCAGTGTATGTCTTTGTGACTTGGTGTCAGTGTATGTCTATGTTACTGGGTGTCAGTGTGTGTCTGTGTTACTTGGTGTCAGTGTATGTCTTTGTTACTGTTTATTAGTGTTTCTCTGTGTTACTGGGTGTCAGTGTGTGTTTGTTGTGTTACTGGGTGTCAGTGTATGTCTTTGTTACTTGGTGTAAGTGTGTGTCTGTGTTAATTGTTGTAAGTGTTTGTCTGTGTTACTGGGTATCAGTGTAAGTCTTTGTTACTTAGTGTCAGTGTATGTCTGTGTTACTTGGTGTAAGTGTGTGTCTGTGTTCCTGGGTATCAGTGTATGTCTTTGTTACTTGGTGTCAGTGTATGTCTGTGTTACTTGGTGTAAGTGTGTGTCTGTGTTACTGGGTATCAGTGTATGTCTTTGTTACTTGGTGTCAGTGTCTGTCTGTGTTGCTTGGTGTAAGTGTGTGTCTGTGTTTGTTGGTGTAAGTATGTGTCTTTGTTACTTGGTGTCCGTGTGTGTCTGTGTTACTGGGTGTCAGTGTATGACTTTGTTACTGGGTGTCAGTGTATGCCTTTGTTACTTGGTGTAATTGTGTGTCTGTGTTACTGGGTATCAGTGTCTGTCTTTGTTACTTGGTGTAAGTGAGTGTCTGTGTTACTGGGTATCAGTGTATGTCTTTGTTACTTGGTGTCAGTGTATGTCTGTGTTACTTGGTGTAAGTGTGTGTCTGTGTTACTGGGTATCAGTGTATGTCTTTGTGACTTGGGATCAGTGTATGTCTTTGTTACTGCGTGTCAGTGTGTGTCTTTGTGATTTGGTGTCAGTGCATGTCTTTGTTACTTGATGTAAATGTGTGAATGTGTTACTGGGTATCAGTGTATGTCTATGTCACTTGGTGTCAGTGTATGTCAAAATACTTGGTGTAAGTGTATGTCTTTGTTACTTAGTGTAAGTGTATGTCTTTGTTACTTGGTGTCTGTGTATGTCTTTGTTACTTGGTGTCAGAGTTTGTCTGTGTTATTGGGTATCAGTGTATGTCTTTGTTACTTGGTATCAGTGTATGTCTTTGTTACTGGGTGTCAGTGTGTGTCAGTGTTACTGGGTATCAGTGTGTTTCTGTGTTACTTGGTATCAGTGTATGTCTTTGTTACTGTGTGTCAGTGTGTGTCTGTGTTACTGGGTATCAGTGTATGTCTTTGTGACTTGGTATCAGTGTATGTCTTTGTTACTGGGTGTCAGTGTGTTTCTGTGTTACTGGGTATCAGTGTATGTCTTTGTGACTTGGTATCAGTGTATGTCTTTGTTGCTGGGTGTCAGTGTGTGTCTGTGTTCCTGGGTATCAGTGTATGTCTTTGTGACTTGGTGTCAGTGTATGTCTTTGTTACTGGGTGGCAGTGTGTGTCTGTGTTACTGGGTGTCAGTGTATTTCTGTGTTACTTGGTGTAAGTGTGTGTCTGTGTTCCTGGGTATCAGTGTATGTCTTTGTGACTTGGTGACAGTGTATGTCTTTGTTACTGGGTGTCAGTGTGTGTCTGTGTTACTGGGTGTCAGTGTATGTCTGTGTTACTTGGTGTAAGTGTGTGTCTGTGTTACTGGGTATCAGTGTATGTCTTTGTTACTGGGTGTCAGTGTGTGTCTTTGTGACTTGGTGTCAGTGGATGTCTTTGTTACTTGGTGTAAGTGTGTGTCTGTGTTACAGGGTACCAGTGTATGTCTTTGGGACTTGGTATCAGTGTATGTCTTTGTTACTGGGTGTCAGTGTGTGTCTTTGTGATTTGCTGACAGTGTATGTCTTTGTTACGAGGTGTAAATGTGTGACTGTGTTACTGGGAATAAGTGTATGTCTATGTCACTTGGTGTCAGTGTATGTCAAAATACTTGGTGTCAGTGTATGTCTTTGTTACTTGGTGTAATTGTCTGTCTTTGTTATTTGGTGGAAGTGTATGTCTTCGTAACTTGGTGTCAGTGTATGTCTTTATTACTTGGTGTCAGTGTATGTCTGTTTTACTTGGTGTATGTGTGTGTCTTTGTTACTTGGTGTAAGTGTATGTCTTTGTTACTTGGTGTCTGTGTATGTCTTTGTTACTTGGTGTCAGTGTGTGTCTGTGTTACAGGGTATCAGTGCATGTCTTTGTGACCAGGTATCAGTGTATGTCTTTGTTACTGGGTGTCAGTGTGTTTCTGTGTTACTGGGTATCAGTTAGTGTCTTTTTGACTTGGTATCAGTGTATGTCTTTGTTACTTGGTGTCAGTGTATGTCTTTGTTACTTGGTGTCAGTGTGTGTCTGTGTTACTTGGTATCAGTGTAGGTCTTTGTAACTGGGTGTCAGTGTGTGTCTTTGTGATATGGTGTCAGTGTATGTCTTTGTTACTTGCTGTAAATGTGTGACTGTGTTACTGGGTATCAGTGTATGTCTATGTCACTTGGTGTCAGTGTATGTCAAAATACTTGGTGTAAGTGTATGTCTTTGTTACTTGGTGTAATTGTCTGTCTTTGTTATTTGGTGTAACTGTATGTCTTTGTTACTTGGTGTCACTGTATGTCTTTGTTACTTGTTGTCAGTGTATGTCTGTTTAACTTGGTCTAAGTGTATCTCTTTGTTACTTGGTGTCTGTGTATGACTTTGTTACTTGGTGTCAGTGTGTGTCTGTGTTACTGGGTATCAGTGTATGTCTTTGATACTTGGTATCAGTGTATGTCTTTGTTACTGGGTGTCAGTGTGTTTCTGTGTTACTGGGTGTCAGTGTATGTCTATGCCACTTGGTGTCAGTGTATGTCAAAATACTTGGTGTAAGTGTATGTCTTTGTTACTTGCAGTAATTGTCTGTCTTTGTTATTTGGTGCAACTGTATGTCTTTGTAACTTGGTGTCAGTGTATGTCTTTGTTACTTGGTGTCAGTGTATGTCTGTTTAACTTGGTGTAAGTGTATGTCTTTGTTACTTGGTGCCTGTGTATGACTTTGTTATTTGGTGTCAGTGTCTGTCTGTGTTACTGGGTATCAGTGTATGTCTTTGTTACTTGGTATCAGTGTATGTCTTTGTTACTGGGTGTCAGTGTGTGTCTGTGTTACTGGGTATCAGTGTATGTCTTTGTGACTTGGTATCAGTGTATGTCTTTGTTACTGGGTGTCAGTGTGTTTCTGTGTTACTGGGTATCAGTGTATGTCTTTGTGACTTGGTATCAGTGTATGTCTTTGTTACTGGGTGTCAGTGTGTGTCTGTGTTCCTGGGTATCAGTGTATGTCTTTGTGACTTGGTGTCAGTGTATGACTTTGTTACTGGGTGTCAGTGTGTGTCTGTGTTACTGGGTGTCTGTGTATGTCTGTGTTACTTGGTTTAAGTGTGTGTCTGTGTTCCTGGGTATCAGTGTATGTCTTTGTTACTGTTTGTCAGTGTGTGTCTGTGTTACTGGGTCTCAGTGTATGTCTGTGTTACTTGGTGTAAGTGTGTGTCTGTGTTACTGGGTATCAGTGGATGTCTTTGTTACTGGGTGTCAGTGTGTGTCTTTGTAACTTGGTGTCAGTGTATGTCTTTGTTACTTGGTGTAAGTGTGTGTCTGTGTTACTGGGTATCAGTGTATGTCTTTGTGACTTGTTATCAGTGTATGTCTTTGTTACTGGGTGTCAGTGTGTTTCTGTGTTTCTGGGTATCAGTGTATGTCTTTGTGACTTGGTATCAGTGTATGTCTTTGTTACTTGGTGTCAGTGTGTGTCTGTGTTACTGGGTATCAGTGTATGTCTTTGTGACTTGGTATCAGTGTATGTCTTTGTGACTTGGTGTCAGTGTATCTCTATGTTACTGGGTATCAGTGTGTGTCTGTGTTACTTGGTGTCAGTGTATGTCTTTGTTACTGTTTATTAGTGTTTCTCTGTGTTACTGGGTGTCAGTGTGTGTTTGTTTGTGTTACTGGGTGTCAGTGTATGTCTTTGTTACTTGGTATCAGTGTAGGTCTTTGTTACTGGGTGTCAGTGTGTGTCTTTGTGATTTGGTGTCAGTGTATGTCTTTGTTACTTGCTGTAAATGTGTGACTGTGTTACTGGGTATCAGTGTATGTCTATGTCACTTGGTGTCAGTGTATGTCAAAATACCTGGTGTAAGTGTATGTCTTTGTTACTTGGTGTAATTGTCTGTCTTTGTTATTTGGTGTAACTGTATGTCTTTGTAACTTGGTGTCAGTGTATGTCTTTGTTACTTGGTTTCAGTGTATATCTGTTTAACTTGGTCTAAGTGTATGTCTTTGTTACTTGGTGTCTGTGTATGACTTTGTTACTTGGTGTCAGTGTGTGTCTGTTTTCCTGGGTATCAGTGTATGTCTTTGTGACTTGGTGTCAGTGTATGTCTTTGTTACTGGGTGTCAGTGTGTGTCTGTGTTACTGGGTGTCAGTGTATGTCTATGTCACTTGGTGTCAGTGTATGTCAAAATACTTGGTGTAAGTGTATGTCTTTGTTACTTGGTGTAATTGTCTGTCTTTGTTATTTCGTGCAACTGTATGTCTTTGTAACTTGGTGTCATTGTATGTCTTTGTTACTTGGTGTCAGTGTATGTCTGTTTAACTTGGTGTAAGTGTATGTCTTTGTTACTTGGTGCCTGTGTATGACTTTGTTAATTGGTGTCAGTGTCTGTCTGTGTTACTGGGTATCAGTGTATGTCTTTGTTACTTGGCATCAGTGTATGTCTTTGTTACTGGGTGTCAGTGTGTTTCTGTGTTACTGGGTATCAGTGTATGTCTTTGTTACTGGGTGTCAGTGTGTGTCTGTGTTACTGGGTGTCTTTGTATGTCTGTGTTAATTGGTGTAAGTGTGTGTCTGTGTTCCTGGGTATCAGTGTATGTCTTTGTTACTGTTTGTCAGTGTGTGTCTGTGTTACTGGGTCTCAGTGTATGTCTGTGTTACTTGGTGTAAGTGTGTGTCTGTGTTACTGGGTATCAGTGTATGTCTTTGTTACTGGGTGTCAGTGTGTGTCTTTATGACTTGGTGTCAGTGTATGTCTTTGTTACTTGGTGTAAGTGTGTGTCTGTGTTACTGGGTATCAGTGTATGTCTTTGTGACTTGTTATCAGTGTATGTCTTTGTTACTGGATGTCAGTGTGTTTCTGTGTTTCTGGGTATCAGTGTATGTCTTTGTGACTTGGTATCAGTGTATGTCTTTATTACTTGGTGTCAGTGTGTGTCTGTGTTACTCGGTATCAGTGTTTGTCTTTGTTACTGTTTATTAGTGTTTCTCTGTGTTACTGGGTGTCAGTGTGTGTTTGTTTGTGTTACTGGGTGTCAGTGTATGTCTTTGTTACTGGGTGTCAGTGTGTGTCTGTGTTACTGGGTATCAGTGTATGTCTTTGTGACTTGGTATCAGTGGATGTCTTTGTTACTGGGTGTCAGTGTGTGTCTCTGTTACTGGGTATCATTGTATGTCTTTGAGACTTGGTATCAGTGTATGTCTTTGTTACTGGGTGTCAGTGTATGTCTTTGTTACTTGGTGTAAGTGTGTGTCTTTGTTACTGGGTACCAGTGTATGTCTTTGTTACTTGGTGTCATTGTATGTCTTTGTTACTTGGTGTAAGTGTGTGTCTGTGTTACTGGGTATCAGTGCATGTCTTTGTGACTTGGTATCAGTGTATGTCTTTTTTACTGGGTGTCAGTGTGTTTCTGTGTTGCTGGGTATCAGTGCATGTCTTTGTGACTTGGTATCAGTGTATGTCTTTGTTACTGGGTGTCAGTGTGTGTCTGTGTTCCTGGGTATCAGTGCATGTCTTTGTGACTTGGTGTCAGTGCATGTCTTTGTTACTGGGTGTCAGTGTGTGTCTGTGTTACTGGGTGTCAGTGTATGTCTGTGTTACTTGGTGTAAGTGTGTGTCTGTGTTCCTGGGTATCAGTGTATGTCTTTGTTACTGTTTGTCAGTGTGTGTCTGTGTTACTGGGTGTCATTGGATGTCTGTGTTACTTGGTGTAAGTGTGTGTCTGTGTTACTGGGTATCAGTGTATGTCTTTGTTACTGGGTGTCAGTGTGTGTCTTTATGACTTGGTGTCAGTGTATGTCTTTGTTACTAGGTGTAAGTGTGTGTCTGTGTTACTGGGTATCAGTGTATGTCTTTGTGACTTGGTATCAGTGTATGTCTTTGTTACTGGGTGTCAGTGTGTTTCTGTGTATCAGTGTATGTCTTTGTGACTTGGTATCAGTGTATGTCTTTATTACTTGGTGTCAGTGTGTGTCTGTGTTACTCGGTATCAGTGTATGTCTTTGTGACTTGGTATCAGTGTATGTCTTTGTGACTTGGTGTCAGGGTATGTCTATGTTACTGGGTGTCAGTGTGTGTCTGTGTTACTTGGTGTCAGTGTATGTCTTTGTTACTGTTTATTAGTGTTTCTCTGTGTTACTGGGTGTCAGTGTGTGTTTGCTTGTGTTACTGGGTGTCAGTGTATGTCTTTGTAACTTGGTGCAAGTGTGTGTCTGTATTAATTGTTGTAAGTGTGTGTCTGTGCTCCTGGGTATCAGTGTAAGTCTTTGCTACTTGGTGTCAGTGTATGTCTGTGTTACTTGGTGTAAGTGTGTGTCTGTTTTCCTGGGTATCAGTGTATGTCTTTGTTACTTGGTGTCAGTGCATGTCTGTGTTACTTTGTGTAAGTGTGTGTCTGTGTTACTGGGTATCAGTGTATGTCTTTGTTACTTGGTTTCAGTGTATGTCTGTGTTGCTTGGTGTAAGTGTGTGTCTGTGTTGCTGGGTGTCAGTGTGTGTCTGTGTTACTTGGTGTAAGTGTGTGTCTTTGTTACTTGGTGTCCGTGTGTGTCTGTGTTACTGGGTGTCAGTGTATGTCTTTGTTACTGGGTGTCACTGTATGTCTTTGTTACTTGGTGTAATTGTGTGTCTGTGTTACTGGGTATCAGTGTCTGTCTTTGTTACTTGGTGTAAGTGATTGTCTGTGTTACTGGGTATCAGTGTATGTCTTTGTTACTTGGTGTCAGTGCATGTCTGTGTTACTTGGTGGAAGTGTGTGTCTGTGTTACTGGGTATCAGTGTATGTCTTTGTGACTTGGTATCAGTGTATGTCTTTGTTCCTGGGTGTCAGAGTGTGTCTTTGTGATTTGGTGTCAGTGTATGTCTTTGTTACTTGGTGTAAATGTGTGACTGTGTTACTGGGTATCAGTGTATGTCTATGTCACTTGGTGTCAGTGTATGTCAAAATACTTGGTGTAAGTGTATGTCTTTGTTACTTGGTGTAATTGTCTGTCTTTGTTATTTGGTGTAAGTGTATGTCTTTGTAACTTGGTGTCAGTGTATGTCTTTGTTACTTGGTGTCAGTGTTTGTCTGTTTTACTTGGTGTAAGTGTGTGTCTTTGTTACTTGGTGTAAGTGTATGTCTTTGTTACTTGATGTCTGTGTATGTCTTTGTTACTTGGTGTCAGTGTGTGTCTGTGTTACTGGGTATCAGTGTATTTCTTTGTTACTTGGTATCAGTGTATGTCTTTGTGACTTGGTATCAGTGTATGTCTTTGTTACTGGGTGTCAGTCTGTGTCTTTGTGACTTGGTTTCAGTGTATGTCTTTGTTACTTGGTGTAAGTGTGTGTCTGTGTTTCTGGGTATCAGTGTATGTCTTTGTTACTTGGTGTAATTGTCTGTCTTTGTTACTTGGTGTAAGTGTATGTCATTTGTGACTTGGTGTCAGTGTATGTCTGTGTTCCTTGGTGTAAATGTGTGTGTCTTTGTTACTTGGTGTCAGTGTATATCATTGTTACTTGGTGTCAGTGTGTGTCTGTGTTCCTGGGTATCAGTGCATGTCTTTGTGACTTGGTGTCAGTGTATGTCTTTGTTACTGGGTGTCAGTGTGTGTCTGTGTTACTGGGTGTCAGTGTATGTCTGTGTTACTTGGTGTAAGTGTGTGTCTGTGTTCCTGGGTATCAGTGTATGTCTTTGTTACTGTTTGTCAGTGTGTGTCTGTGTTACTGGGTGTCATTGGATGTCTGTGTTACTTGGTGTAAGTGTGTGTCTGTGTTACTGGGTATCAGTGTATGTCTTTGTTACTGGGTGTCAGTGTGTGTCTTTATGACTTGGTGTCAGTGTATGTCTTTGTTACTTGGTGTAAGTGTGTGTCTGTGTTACTGGGTATCAGTGTATGTCTTTGTGACTTGGTATCAGTGTATGTCTTTGTTACTGGGTGTCAGTGTGTTTCTGTGTATCAGTGTATGTCTTTGTGACTTGGTATCAGTGTATGTCTTTATTACTTGGTGTCAGTGTGTGTCTGTGTTACTTGGTATCAGTGTATGTCTTTGTGACTTGGTATCAGTGTATGTCTTTGTGACTTGGTGTCAGGGTATGTCTATGTTACTGGGTGTCAGTGTGTGTCTGTGTTACTTGGTGTCAGTGTATGTCTTTGTTACTGTTTATTAGTGTTTCTCTGTGTTACTGGGTGTCAGTGTGTGTTTGCTTGTGTTACTGGGTGTCAGTGTATGTCTTTGTAACTTGGTGCAAGTGTGTGTCTGTATTAATTGTTGTAAGTGTGTGTCTGTGCTCCTGGGTATCAGTGTAAGTCTTTGCTACTTGGTGTCAGTGTATGTCTGTGTTACTTGGTGTAAGTGTGTGTCTGTTTTCCTGGGTATCAGTGTATGTCTTTGTTACTTGGTGTCAGTGCATGTCTGTGTTACTTTGTGTAAGTGTGTGTCTGTGTTACTGGGTATCAGTGTATGTCTTTGTTACTTGGATTCAGTGTATGTCTGTGTTGCTTGGTGTAAGTGTGTCTGTGTTGCTGGGTGTCAGTGTGTGTCTGTGTTACTTGGTGTAAGTGTGTGTCTTTGTTACTTGGTGTCCGTGTGTGTCTGTGTTACTGGGTGTCAGTGTATGTCTTTGTTACTGGGTGTCACTGTATGTCTTTGTTACTTGGTGTAATTGTGTGTCTATGTTACTGGGTATCAGTGTCTGTCTTTGTTACTTGGTGTAAGTGATTGGCTGTGTTACTGGGTATCAGTGTATGTATTTGTTACTTGGTGTCAGTGCATGTCTGTGTTACTTGGTGGAAGTGTGTGTCTGTGTTACTGGGTATCAGTGTATGTCTTTGTGACTTGGTATCAGTGTATGTCTTTGTTCCTGGGTGTCAGAGTGTGTCTTTGTGATTTGGTGTCAGTGTATGTCTTTGTTACTTGGTGTAAATGTGTGACTGTGTTACTGGGTATCAGTGTATGTCTATGTCACTTGGTGTCAGTGTATGTCAAAATACTTGGTGTAAGTGTATGTCTTTGTTACTTGGTGTAATTGTCTGTCTTTGTTATTTGGTGTAAGTGTATGTCTTTGTAACTTGGTGTCAGTGTATGTCTTTGTTACTTGGTGTCAGTGTTTGTCTGTTTTACTTGGTGTAAGTGTGTGTCTTTGTTACTTGGTGTAAGTGTATGTCTTTGTTACTTGATGTCTGTGTATGTCTTTGTTACTTGGTGTCAGTGTGTGTCTGTGTTACTGGGTATCAGTGTATTTCTTTGTTACTTGGTATCAGTGTATGTCTTTGTGACTTGGTATCAGTGTATGTCTTTGTTACTGGGTGTCAGTCTGTGTCTTTGTGACTTGGTTTCAGTGTATGTCTTTGTTACTTGGTGTAAGTGTGTGTCTGTGTTTCTGGGTATCAGTGTATGTCTATGTTACTTGGTGTAATTGTCTGTCTTTGTTACTTGGTGTAAGTGTATGTCATTTGTTACTTGGTGTCAGTGTATGTCTGTGTTCCTTGGTGTAAATGTGTGTGTCTTTGTTACTTGGTGTCAGTGTATATCATTGTTACTTGGTGTCAGTGTGTGTCTGTGTTACTGGGTTTCAGTGTATGTCCTTGTGACTTGGTATCAGTGTATGTCTTTGTTCCTGGGTGTCAGTGTGTGTCTGTGTTCCTGGGTATCAGTGTATGTCTTTGTGACTTGGTGTCAGTGTATGTCTTTGTTACTGGGTGTCAGTGCGTGTCTTTGTGACTTGGTGTCAGTGGATGTCTTTGTTACTTGGTGCAAGTGTGTGTCTATGTATCAGTGTATGTCTTTGTGACTTGGTATCAGTGTATGTCTTTGTTGCTGCGTGTCAGTGTGTGTCTGTGTTCCTGGGTATCAGTGTATCTCTTTGTGACTTGGTGTCAGTGTATGTCTTTGTTACTCGGTGTCAGTGTGTGTCTTTGTGACTTGGTGTCAGTGTATGTCTGTATTTCGGGGGGTCAGTATGTGTCTGTGTTACTGGGGGTCAGTGTGTGTTTCTAACTGGGTGTCAGTGTGTGTCTTTGTTACTGGGTGTCAGTGTATGTCTTTGTTACTTGGTGTAAGTCAAAATACTTGGTGTCAGTGTATGTCTGTGTTCCTCGTTGTTGGTGCATGTCTGTGTTACTTGGTGTCAGTGTGTGTCTGTGTTACTGGGTATCAGTCTATGTCTGTGTTCCTGTGAATCAGTGCGTGTTACTGGGTGTCAGTGACACTAGGTGTCAGTATTTAGTTTAGTTTCGAGATACAGCACTGAAACAGGCCCTTCGGCCCACCGTGTCTGTGCCGACCATCAACCACCCATTTATACTATTCCTGCACTAATCCCGTATTCCAATAACATCCCCACCGGTCCCTATATATTTCCCTACCGACTACCTAGACTAGGGTAAATTTATGATGGCCAATTAACCTATCAACCTGCAAGTCTTTGGCATGTGGGAGGAAACCGGAGCACCCGGAGGAAACCCACGCAGACACAGGGAGAACTTGCAAACTCCGCACAGGCAGTACCCAGAATCGAACCAGGGTCCCTGGAGCTGTGAGGCTGCGGTCCTAACCACTGCGCCAATGTGCCACCCCCCCCACCCCCCACCCCCCAGTGTGTGCCTGTGTTCCTGGGTATCAGTGTATGTCTTTGTTACTTGGTGTAAGTGTGTGTCTGTGTTACTGGGTATCAGTTTATGTCTTTGTTACTTGGTGTCAGTGTATGTCAAAATACTTGGTGTAAGTGTATGTCTTTGTTACTTGGTGTAATTGTCTGTCTTTTTTACTTGGTGTAAGTGTATGTCTTTGTTACTTGGTGTCAGTGTATGTCTGTGTTCCTTGGTGTAAGTGTGTGTCTTTGTTACTTGGTGTAAGTGTATGTCTTTGTTACTTGGTGTCAGTGTATGTCTTTGTTACTTGGTGTCAGTGTGTGTCTGTGTTACTGGGTATCAGTGTATGTCTTTGTGTCTTGGTATCAGTGTATGTCTTTGTTACTGGGTGTCAGTGTGTGTCTGTGTTACTGGGTATCAGTGTATGTCTTTGTGACTTGGTATCAGTGTTTGTCTTTCTTACTGGGTGTCAGTGTGTGTCTGTTTTACTGGGTATCAGTGTATGTCTTTGTTACTTGGTGTCAGTGTATGTCAAAATACTTGGTGTAAGTGTATGTCTTTGTTACTTGGTGTAATTGTCTGTCTTTTTTACTTGTTGTAAGTGTATGTCTTTGTTTCTTGGTGTCAGTGTATGTCTGTGTTCCTTGGTGTACGTGTGTGTCTTTGTTACTTGGTGTAAGTGTATGTCTTTGTTACTTGGTGTCAGCGTATGTGTTTGTGACTTGGTGTCAGTGTATGTCTTTGTTACTTGGTGTAAGTGCATGTCAAAAAACTTGGTGTAAGTGTATATCTGTGTTACTCGGTGTTAGTGTATGTCTTTGTTACTTGGTGTAATTATGTGTCTTTGTTACTTGGTGTAAGTGTGTGTCTGTGTTACTGTGTATCAGTGTGTGTCTTTGTTACTTGGTGTCAGTGTATGTCAAAATACCTGGTGTAACTGTATGTCTTTGTTACTTGGTGTAATTGCCTGTCTTTTTTACTTGGTGTAAGTGTATGTCTTTGTTACTTGGTGTCAGTGTATGACTGTGTTCCTTGGTGTAAGTGCATGTCTTTGTTACTGGGTGTCAGTGTATGTCTTTGTTTCTTGGTGTAAGTGTGTGTCTGTGTTACTGGGTATCAGTGTGTGTCTTTGTTACTTGGTGTAAGTGTTTGTCTTTGTTACTTGGTGTAAGTGTATGTCTTTGTTACTTGGTGTCAGTGTATGTCTTTGTGACTTGGTATCAGTTTACGTCTTTGTTACTGGGTGTCAGTGTGTGTCTGTGTTCCTGGGTATCAGTGTATGTCTTTGTGACTTGGTGTCAGTGTGTGTCTTTGTTACTGGGTGTCAGTGTGTGTCTGTGTTACTGGGTGTCAGTGTGTTTGTTTGCCTTACTGGCTGTCAGTGTGTGTCTGTGTTACTTGGTGTAAGTGTGTGTCTTTGTTACTTGGTGTCCGTGTGTGTCTGTGTTACTGGGTGTCAGTGCATGTCTGTGTTACTGGGTATCAGTGTGTGTCTTTGTTACTTGGTGTGAGTGTGTGTCTGTGTTACAGGGTATCAGTGTGCGTCTTTGTGACTTGGTGTCAGTGTATGTCTTTGTTACTTGGTGTAAGTGTGTGTCTGTGTTACTGGGTATCAGTGTATGACTTTGTTACTTGGTGTCAGTGTATGTCTTTGTGACTTGGTGTCAGTGTGTGTCTGTGTTACTGGGTATCAGTGTATGTCTTTGTGACTTGGTATCAGTGTATGTCTTTGTTAATGGGTGTCAGTGTGTGGCTGTGTAACTGGGTATCAGTGTATATCTTTGTGACTTGGTATCAGTGTGTGACTTTGTTACTTGGTGTCAGTGTATGTCTTTGTAACTTGGTGTCAGTGTGTGTCAGTGTTCCTGGGTATCAGTGTATCTCTTTGTGACTTGGTGTCAGTGTATGTCTTTGTTACTGGGTGTCAGTGCGTGTCTTTGTGACTTGGTGTCAGTGTATGTCTTTGTTACTTGGTGTAAGTGTGTGTCTGTGTATCAGTGTATGTCTTTGTGACTTGGTGTCAGTGTATGTCTTTGTTACTGGGTGTCAGTGTGTGTCATTGTGACTTGGTGTCAGTGTATGTCTGTGTTTCGTGGGGTCAGTATGTGTCTGTGTTACTGGGGGTCAGTGTGTTTTTCTAACTGGGTGTTAGTGTGTGTCTTTGTTACTGGGTGTCAGTGTATGTCTTTGTTACTTGGTGTAAGTCAAAATACTTGGTGTACGTGTTTGTCTGCGTTACTCGTTGTTGGTGTATGTATTTGTTACTTGGTGTAAGTGTGTGTCTGTGTTACTTGGTGTCAGTGCATGTCTGTGTTACTTGGTGTAAGTATGTGTCTTTGTTACTTGGTGTCAGTGTGTGTCTGTGTTACTGGGTATCAGTGTATGTCTGTGTTCCTGTGTATCAGTGTATCTCTTTGTGACTTGGTGTCAGTGTATGTCTTTGTTACTGGGGGTCAGTGCGTGTCTTTGTGACTTGGTGTCAGTGTATGTCTTTGTTACTTGGTGTAAGTGTGTGTCTGTGTATCAGTGTATGTCTTTGTGACTTGGTATCAGTGTATGTCTTTGTTGCTGCGTGTCAGTGTGTTTCTGTGTTCCTGGGTATAAGTGTATCTCTTTGTGACTTGGTGTCAGTGTATGTCTTTGTTACTGGGTGTCAGTGTGTGTCTGTGTTACTGGGTATCAGTGTATGTCTTTGTAACTTGGTGTCAGTGTATGTCTGTGTTACTTGGTGTAAGTGTGTGTCTGTGTATCAGTGTATGTCTTTGTGACTTGGTGTCAGTGTATGTCTTTGTTACTTGGTGTAAGTGTGTGTCTGTGTTACTGGGTATCAGTGTATGACTTTGTTACTTGGTGTCAGTGTATGTCTTTGTAACTTGGTGTCAGTGTGTGTCTGTGTTACTGGGTATCAGTGTATGTCTTTGTGACTTGGTATCAGTGTATGTCTTTGTTAATGGGTGTCAGTGTGTGGCTGTGTAACTGGGTATCAGTGTATATCTTTGTGACTTGGTATCAGTGTGTGACTTTGTTACTTGGTGTCAGTGTATGTCTTTGTAACTTGGTGTCAGTGTGTGTCAGTGTTCCTTGGTATCAGTGTATCTCTTTGTGAATTGGTGTCAGTGTATGTCTTTGTTACTGGGTGTCAGTGCGTGTCTTTGTGACTTGGTGTCAGTGTATGTCTTTGTTACTTGGTGTAAGTGTGTGTCTGTGTATCAGTGTATGTCTTTGTGACTTGGTGTCAGTGTATGTCTTTGTTACTGGGTGTCAGTGTGTGTCATTGTGACTTGGTGTCAGTGTATGTCTGTGTTTCGGGGGGTCAGTATGTGTCTGTGTTACTGGGGGTCAGTGTGTTTTTCTAACTGGGTGTTAGTGTGTGTCTTTGTTACTGGGTGTCAGTGTATGTCTTTGTTACTTGGTGTAAGTCAAAATACTTGGTGTACGTGTTTGTCTGCGTTACTCGTTGTTGGTGTATGTATTTGTTACTTGGTGTAAGTGTGTGTCTGTGTTACTTGGTGTCAGTGCATGTCTGTGTTACTTGGTGTAAGTATGTGTCTTTGTTACTTGGTGTCAGTGTGTGTCTGTGTTACTGGGTATCAGTGTATGTCTGTGTTCCTGTGTATCAGTGTATCTCTTTGTGACTTGGTGTCAGTGTATGTCTTTGTTACTGGGGGTCAGTGCGTGTCTTTGTGACTTGGTGTCAGTGTATGTCTTTGTTACTTGGTGTAAGTGTGTGTCTGTGTATCAGTGTATGTCTTTGTGACTTGGTATCAGTGTATGTCTTTGTTGCTGCGTGTCAGTGTGTTTCTGTGTTCCTGGGTATAAGTGTATCTCTTTGTGACTTGGTGTCAGTGTATGTCTTTGTTACTGGGTGTCAGTGTGTGTCTCTGTTACTGGGTATAAGTGTATGTCTTTGTAACTTGGTGTCAGTGTATGTCTGTGTTACTTGGTGTAAGTGTGTGTCTGTGTATCAGTGTATGTCTTTGTGACTTGGTGTCAGTGTATGTCTTTGTTAATGTGTGTCTTTGTGACTTGGTGTCAGTGTATGTCTGTGTTTCGGGGGGTCAGTATGTGTCTGTGTTACTGGGGGTCAGTGTGTGTTTCTAACTTGGTGTCAGTGTGTGTCTTTGTTACTGGGTGTCAGTGTATGTCTTTGTTACTTGGTGTAAGTCAAAATACTTGGTGTAAGTGTTTGTCTGCGTTACTCGTTGTTGGTGTATGTATTTGTTACTTGGTGTAAGTGTTTGTCTGTGTTACTTGGTGTCAGTGCATGTCTGTGTTACTTGGTGTAAGTATGTGTCTTTGTTACTTGGTGTCAGTGTGTGTCTGTGTTACTGGGTATCAGTGTATGTCTGTGTTCCTGTGTATCAGTGTATCTCTTTGTGACTTGGTGTCAGTGTATGTCTTTGTTACTGGGTGTCAGTGCGTGTCTTTGTGACTTGGTGTCAGTGTATGTCTTTGTTACTTGGTGTAAGTGTGTGTCTGTGTATCAGTGTATGTCTTTGTGACTTGGTGTCAGTGTATGTCTTTGTTACTGGGTGTCAGTGTGTGTCTTTGTGACTTGGTGTCAGTGTGTGTCTGTGTTTCGGGGGGTCAGTATGTGTCTGTGTTACTGGGGGTCAGTGTGTTTTTCTAACTGGGTGTTAGTGTGTGTCTTTGTTACTGGGTGTCAGTGTATGTCTTTGTTACTTGGTGTAAGTCAAAATACTTGGTGTACGTGTTTGTCTGCGTTACTCGTTGTTGGTGTATGTATTTGTTACTTGGTGTAAGTGTGTGTCTGTGTTACTTGGTGTCAGTGCATGTCTGTGTTACTTGGTGTAAGTATGTGTCTTTGTTACTTGGTGTCAGTGTGTGTCTGTGTTACTGGGTATCAGTGTATCTCTTTGTGACTTGGTGTCAGTGTATGTCTTTGTTCCTGGGGGTCAGTGCGTGTCTTTGTGACTTGGTGTCAGTGTATGTCTTTGTGACTTGGTATCAGTGTATGTCTTTGTTGCTGCGTGTCAGTGTGTTTCTGTGTTCCTGGGTATAAGTGTATCTCTTTGTGACTTGGTGTCAGTGTATGTCTTTGTTACTGGGTGTCAGTGTGTGTCTGTGTTACTGGGTATCAGTGTATGTCTCTGTAACTTGGTGTCAGTGTATGTCTGTGTTACTTGGTGTAAGTGTGTGTCTGTGTATCAGTGTATGTCTTTGTGACTTGGTGTCAGTGTATGTCTTTGTTAATGTGTGTCTTTGTGACTTGGTGTCAGTGTATGTCTGTGTTTCGGGGGGTCAGTATGTGTCTGTGTTACTGGGGGTCAGTGTGTGTTTCTAACTTGGTGTCAGTGTGTGTCTTTGTTACTGGGTGTCAGTGTATGTCTTTGTTACTTGGTGTAAGTCAAAATACTTGGTGTAAGTGTTTGTCTGTGTTACTCGTTGTTGGTGTATGTATCTGTTACTTGGTGTCAGTGCATGTCTGTGTTACTTGGTGTAAGTATGTGTCTTTGTTACTTGGTGTCAGTGTGTGTCTGTGTTACTGGGCATCAGTGTATGTCTGTGTTCCTGTGTATCAGTGTATCTCTTTGTGACTTGGTGTCAGTGTATGTCTTTGTTACTGGGGGTCAGTGCGTGTCTTTGTGACTTGGTGTCAGTGTATGTCTTTGTTACGTGGTGTAAGTGTGTGTCTGTGTATCAGTGTATGTCTTTGTGACTTGGTATCAGTGTATGTCTTTGTTGCTGCGTGTCAGTGTGTGTCTGTGTTCCTGGGTATAAGTGTATCTCTTTGTGACTTGGTGTCAGTGTATGTCTTTGTTACTGGGTGTCAGTGTGTGTCTGTGTTACTGGGTATCAGTGTATGTCTTTGTTACTTGGTGTAATTGTCTGTCTTTTTTACTTGGTGTAAGTGTATGTCTTTGTTACTTGGTGTCAGTGTATGTCTGCGTTCCTTGGTGTAAGTGTGTGTCTTTTTTGCTTGCAGTAAGTGTATGTCTTTGTTACTTGGTGTCAGTGTATGTCTTTGTTACTTGGTGTCAGTGTGTGTCTGTGTTACTGGGTATCAGTGTATGTCTTTGTGACTTGGTATCAGTGTATGTCTTTGTTACTGGGTGTCAGTGTGTGTCTGTGTTACTGGGTATCAGTGTATGTCTTTGGTACTTGGTATCAGTGTATGTCTTTGTTACTGGGTGTCAGTGTGTGTCTGTGTTACTGGGTATCAGTGTATGTCTTTGTTACTTGGTGTCAGTGTATGTCAAAATACTTGGTGTAAGTGTATGTCTTTGTTACTTGGTGTAATTGTCTGTCTTTTTTACTTGGTGTAAGTGTATGTCTTTGTTACTTGGTGTCAGTGTATGTCTGTGTTCCCTGGTGTAAGTGTGTATCTTTGTTGCTTGGAGTAAGTGTATGTCTTTGTTACTTGGTGTCAGTGTATGTCTTTGTTACTTGGTGTCAGTGTGTGTCTGTGTTACTGGGTATCAGTGTATGTCTTTGTGACTTGGTATCAGTGTATGTCTTTGTTACTGGGTGTCAGTGTGTGTCTGTGTTACTGGGTATCAGTGTATGTCTTTGGTACTTGGTATCAGTGTATGTCTTTGTGACTTGGTGTCAGTGTATGTCTTTGTTACTGGGTGTCAGTGTGTATCTTTGTGACTTGATGTCAGTGTATGTCTGTGTTACGGGGGTCAGTGTGTGTCTGTGTTACTGGGGGTCAGTGTGTGTTTCTAACTGGGTGTCAGTGTGTTTCTGCGTTACTGGGTATCAGTGTATGTCTTTGTTACTTGGTGTCAGTGTATGTCTTTGTTACTTGGTGTCAGTGTATGTGTTTGTGACTTAGTGTCAGTGTATGTCAAAATACTTGGTGTAAGTGTATGTCTTTGTTACTTGGTGTAATTGTCTGTCTTTTTTACTTGGTGTAAGTGTATGTCTTTGTTACTTGGTGTCCGTGTATGTCTGTGTTCCTTGGTGTGAGTGTGTGTCTGTGTTACTGGGTATCAGTGTATGTCTTTGTTTCTTGGTGTAAGTGTGTGTCTGTGTTACTGGGTATCAGTGTGTGTCTTTTTAACTTGGTGTAAGTGTATGTCAATATACTTGGTGTAATTGTATGTCTGTGTTGTCTCTAGATGCAGAAATCAACAAGCGCATGGGTAAGGCTTCCACTGCTGTGTCCAGACTGGCCAAGAGAGTGTGGGAAAATGACGCACTGACACGGAACACAAAAGTCCGAGTGTATCAGGCCTGTGTCCTCAGTACCTTGCTCTACGGCAGCGAGGCCTGGACAACGTATGCCAGCCAAGAGCGACGTCTCAATTCATTCCATCTTCGCTGCCTTCGGAGAATACTTGGCATCAGGTGGCAGGACTATATCTCCAACACAGAAGTCCTTGAAGCGGCCAACACCCCCAGCTTATACACACTACTGAGTCAGCGGCGCTTGAGATGGCTTGGCCATGTGAGCCGCATGGAAGATGGCAGGATCCCCAAAGACACATTGTACAGCGAGCTCGCCACTGGTATCAGACCCACCGGCCGTCCATGTCTCCGTTATAAAGACGTCTGCAAACGCGACATGAAATCGTGTGACATTGATCACAAGTCGTGGGAGTCAGTTGCCAGCATTCGCCAGAGCTGGCGGGCAGCCATAAAGACAGGTCTAAATTGTGGCGAGTCGAAGAGACTTAGTAGTTGGCAGGAAAAAAGACAGAGGCGCAAGGGGAGAGCCAACTGTGCAACAGCCCCAACAAACAAATTTCTCTGCAGCACCTGTGGAAGAGCCTGTCACTCCAGAATTGGCCTTTATAGCCACTCCAGGCGCTGCTTCACAAACCACTGACCACCTCCAGGCGCGTATCCATTGTCTCTCGAGATAAGGAGGCCCAAAAGAAAGAAAGAAAAAAAAAAAGAAGATGTCTGTGTTACTCGGTGTAAGTGTATGTCTTTGTTACTTGGTGTAAGTGTGTGGCTGTGTTACTGGGTATCAGTGTTTGTCTTTGTTACTTGGTGTAAGTGTGTGTCTGTGTTACTGGGTATCAGTGTATGTCTTTGTTAATTGGTGTCAGTGTTTGTGTTTGTTACTTGGTGCAATTGTCTGTCTTTGTTACTTGGCGTCAGTGTCTGTCTTTGTTACTTGGTGTAAGTGTGTTTCTGCGTTCCTGGGTATCAGTGTATGTCTTTGTTACTTTGTGTCAGTGCATGTCTTTGTGACTTGATGTCAGTGTTTCTCTTTGTTACTTGGTGTCAGTGTGTGTCTTTGTTACTGTGTCTCAGTGGTTCTCTGTGTTACTGGGTGTCAGTGTGTGTTTGTTTGTGTTACTGGGTGTCAGTGTGTGTCTCTGACACTAGGTGTCACTATTTAGTTTAGTTTAGAGATACAGCACTGAAACAGGCCCTTCAGCCCACCGAGTCTGTGCCGTCCATCAACCACCCATTTATACTATTCCTGCACTAATCCCGTATTCCTATCACATCCCCACCTGTCCCTCTATATTTCCCTACCACCTACCTATACTAGGGTAAATTTATGACGGCCAATTAACCTATCAACCTGCAAGTCTTTGGCATGTGGGAGGAAACCGGAGCACCCGGAGGAAACCCACGCAGACACAGGGAGAACTTGCAAACTCCGCACAGGCAGTACCCAGAATCGAACCAGGGTCCCTGGAGCTGTGAGGCTGCGGTGCTAACCACTGCGCCAATGTGCCACCCCCCCCCCCCCACCCCCCAGTGTGTGCCTGTGTTCCTGGGTATCAGTGTATGTCTTTGTTACTTGGTGTAAGTGTGTGTCTGTGTTACTGGGTATCAGTTTATGTCTTTGTTACTTGGTGTCAGTTTATGCCAAAATACTTGGTGGCAGTGTTTGTCTTTGTTACTTGGTGTAATTGTCTGTCTTTTTTACTTGGTGTAAGGGTATGTCTTTGTTACTTGGTGTCAGTGTATGTCTGTGTTCCTTGGTGTAAGTGTGTGTCTTTGTTACTTGGTGTAAGTGTATGTCTGTGTTACTTGGTGTCAGTGTATGTCTTTGTTACTTGGTGTCAGTGTGTGTCTGTGTTACTGGGTATCAGTGTATGTCTTTGTGTCTTGGTATCAGTGCATGTCTTTGTTACTGGGTGTCAGTGTGTGTCTGTGTTACTGGGTATCAGTGTATGTCTTTGTGACTTGGTATCAGTGTATGTCTTTGTTACTGGGTGTCAGTGTGTGTCTGTGTTACTGGGTATCAGTGTATGTCTTTGTTACTTGGTGTCAGTGTTTGTGTTTGTTACTTGGTGCAATTGTCTGTCTTTGTTACTTGGCGTCAGTGTCTGTCTTTGTTACTTGGTGTAAGTGTGTTTCTGCGTTCCTGGGTATCAGTGTATGTCTTTGTTACTTTGTGTCAGTGCATGTTTTTGTGACTTGATGTCAGTGTTTGTCTTTGTTACTTGGTGTCAGTGTGTGTCTTTGTTACTGTGTCTCAGTGGTTCTCTGTGTTACTGGGTGTCAGTGTGTGTTTGTTGGTGTTACTGGGTGTCAGTGTGTGTATTTGACACTAGGTGTCACTATTTAGTTTAGTTTAGAGATACAGCACTGAAACAGGCCCTTCGGCCCACCGAGTCTGTGCCGTCCATCAACCACCCATTTATACTATTCCTGCACTAATCCCGTATTCCTATCACATCCCCACCTGTCCCTCTATATTTCCCTACCACCTACCTATACTAGGGTAAATTTATGACGGCCAATTAACCTATCAACCTGCAAGTCTTTGGCATGTGGGAGGAAACCGGAGCACCCGGAGGAAACCCACGCAGACACAGGGAGAACTTGCAAACTCCGCACAGGCAGTACCCAGAATCGAACCAGGGTCCCTGGAGCTGTGAGGCTGCGGTGCTAACCACTGCGCCAATGTGCCACCACCCCCCCCCCCCCCACCCCCCAGTGTGTGCCTGTGTTCCTGGGTATCAGTGTATGTCTTTGTTACTTGGTGTAAGTGTGTGTCTGTGTTACTGGGTATCAGTTTATGGCTTTGTTACTTGGTGGCAGTTTATGTCAAAATACTTGGTGGCAGTGTTTGTCTTTGTTACTTGGTGTAATTGTCTGTCTTTTTTACTTGGTGTAAGTGTATGTCTTTGTTACTTGGTGTCAGTGTATGACTGTGTTCCTTGGTGTAAGTGTGTGTCTTTGTTACTTGGTGTAAGTGTATGTCTTTGTTACTTGGTGTCAGTGTATGTCTTTGTTACTTGGTGTCAGTGTGTGTCTGTGTTACTGGGTATCAGTGTATGTCTTTGTGTCTTGGTATCAGTGCATGTCTTTGTTACTGGGTGTCAGTGTGTGTCTGTGTTACTGGGTATCAGTGTATGTCTTTGTGACTTGGTATCAGTGCATGTCTTTGTTGCTGGGTGTCAGTGTGTGTCTGTTTTACTGGGTATCAGTGTATGTCTTTGTGACTTGGTATCAGTGTATGTCTTTGTTACTTGGTGTCAGTGTATGTCAAAATACTTGGTGTAAGTGTATGTTTTTGTTACTTGGTGTAATTGTCTGTCTGTTTTACTTGTTGTATGTGTATGTCTTTGTTTCTTGGTGTCAGTGTATGTCTGTGTTCCTTGGTGTAAGTGTGTGTCTTTGTTACTTGGTGTAAGTGTATGTCTTTGTTACTTGGTGTCAGTGTATGTGTTTGTGACTTGGTGTCAGTGTATGTCTTTGTTACTTGGTGTCAGTGTGTGTCTGTGTTACTGGGTATCAGTGTATGTCTTTGTGTCTTGGTATCAGTGCATGTCTTTGTTACTGGGTGTCAGTGTGTGTCTGTGTTACTGGGTATCAGTGTATGTCTTTGTGACTTGGTATCAGTGCATGTCTTTGTTGCTGGGTGTCAGTGTGTGTCTGTTTTACTGGGTATCAGTGTATGTCTTTGTGACTTGGTATCAGTGTATGTCTTTGTTACTTGGTGTCAGTGTATGTCAAAATACTTGGTGTAAGTGTATGTTTTTGTTACTTGGTGTAATTGTCTGTCTGTTTTACTTGTTGTATGTGTATGTCTTTGTTTCTTGGTGTCAGTGTATGTCTGTGTTCCTTGGTGTAAGTGTGTGTCTTTGTTACTTGGTGTAAGTGTATGTCTTTGATACTTGGTGTCAGTGTATGTGTTTGTGACTTGGTGTCAGTGTATGTCTTTGTTACTTGGTGTAAGTGCATGTCAAAAAACTTGGTGTAAGTGTATGTCTGTGTTACTCGGTGTTAGTGTATGTCTTTGTTACTTGGTGGAAGTGCGTATCTGTGTTACTTGGTGTCAGTGGATGTCTGTGTTAATTGGTGTAATTATGTGTCTTTGTTACTTGGTGTAAGTGTGTGTCTGTGTTACTGGGTATCAGTGTGTGTCTTTGTTACTTGGTGTCAGTGTATGTCAAAATACTTGGTGCAAGTGTATGTCTTTGTTACTTGGTGTAATTGTCTGTATTTTTTACTTGGTGTAAGTGTATGTCTTTGTTACTTGGTGTCAGTGTATGTCTGTGTTCCTTGGTGTAAGTGCATGTCTTTGTTACTGGGTGTCAGTGTATGTCTTTGTTTCTTGGTGTAAGTGTGTGTCTGTGTTACTGGGTGTCAGTGTGTGTCTTTGTTACTTGGTGTAAGTGTTTGTCTTTGTTACTTGGTGTAAGTGTATGTCTTTGTTACTTGGTGTCAGTGTATGTCTTTGTGACTTGGTATCAGTTTACGTCTTTGTTACTGGGTGTCAGTGTGTGTCTGTGTTCCTGGGTATCAGTGTATGTCTTTGTGACTTGGTGTCAGTGTGTGTCTTTGTTACTGGGTGTCAGTGTGTGTCTGTGTTACTGGGTATCAGTGTATGTCTTTGTGACTTGGTATCAGTGTATGTCTTTGTTAATGGGTGTCAGTGTATGTCTGTGTTACTTGGTGTAAGTGTGTGTCTGTGTATCAGTGTATGTCTTTGTGACTTGGTGTCAGTGTATGTCTTTGTTACTGGGTGTCAGTGTGTGTCTTTGTGACTTGGTGTCAGTGTCTGTCTGTGTTACGGGGGGTCAGTATGTGTCTGTGTTACTGGGGGTCAGTGTGTGTCTTTGTGACTTGGTGTCAGTGTATGTCTTTGTTACTTGGTGTCAGTGTATGTGTTTGTGACTTGGTGTCAGTGTATGTCTTTTTTACTGGGTGTCAGTGTATGTCTTTGTTACTTGGTGTAAGTGTATGTCAAAAAACTTGTTGTAAGCGTATGTCTGTGTTACTCGGTGTTCGTGTATGTCTTTGTTACTTGGTGTAAGTGTGTGTCTGTGTTACTTGGTGTCAGTATGTGTCTTTGTTACTTGGTGTCAGTGTATGTCTTTGTTACTTGGTGTCAGTGTGTGTCTGTGTTTCTGTGTATCAGTGCGTTTTACTTTGTGTCAGTGTGTGTCTGTGACACTCGGTGTCTGTATTTAGTTTAGTTTAGAGATACAACACTGAAACAGGCCCTTCGGCCCACCGAGTCTGTGCCGACCATCAACCAACCATTTATACTAATCCTGCACGAATCCCATATTCCAATGACATCCCCACCGGTCCCTATATATTTCCCTACCACCTACCTTTACCAGGGTCAATTTATAATGGTCAATTAACCTACCAACCTGCAAGTCTTTGGCATGTGGGAGGAAACCGGAGCACCCGGAGGAAACCCACGCAGACACAGGAAGAACTTGCAAACTCCGCACAGGCAGTAACCAGAATCGAACCCGGGTCCCTGGAGCTGTGAGGCTGCAGTGCTAACCACTGCGCCACTCTGTCGCCCAGTGTGTATCTGTGCTACTGGGTGTCAGTGCATGTCTTTGTTACTTGGTGTCAGTGTGTGCCTGTGTTACTGGGTGTAAGTGTGTTTGTTTGTCTTACTGGCTGTCAGTGTGTGTCTGTGTTACTTGGTGTAAGTGTGTGTCTTTGTTACTTGGTGTCCATGTGTGTCTGTGTTACTGGGTGTCAGTGTGTGTCTGTTTTACTGGGTGTCAGTGTATGTCTTTGTTACTTGGAGTCAGTGTATGTCAAAATACTTGGTGTAAGTGTATGTCTTTGTTACTTGGTGTAATTGTCTGTCTTTATTCTTGTTGTAAGTTTATGTCTTTGTTCCTTGGTGTCAGTGTATGTCTGTGTTCCTTGGTGTAAGTGTGTGTCTTTGTTACTTGGTGTAAGTGTATGTCTTTGTTACCTGGTGTCAGTGTATGTGTTTGTGACTTGGTGTCAGTGTATGTCTTTGTTACTTGGTGTAAGTGCATGTCAAAAAACTTGGTGTAAGTGTATGTCTGTGTTACTCGGTGTTAGTGTATGTCTTTGTTACTTGGTGTAAGTGTGTGTCTGTGTTACTTGGTGTCAGTGGATGTCTGTGTTACTTGGTGTAATTATGTGTCTTTGTTACTTGGTGCAAGTGTGTGTCTGTGTTACTGGGTATCAGTGTGCGTCTTTGTTACTTGGTGTCAATGTATGTCAAAATACTTGGTGTAAGTGTATGTCTTTGTTACTTGGTGTAATTGTATGTCTTTGTTACTTGGTGTCAGTGTATGTCTGTGTTCCTTGGTGTAAGTGCATGTCTTTGTTACTGGGTGTCAGTGCATGTCTTTGTTTCTTGGTGGAAGTGTGTGTCTGTGTTGCTGGGTATCAGTGTGTGTCTTTGTTACTTGGTGTAAGTGTGTGTCTGTGTTACTGGGTATCAGTGTATGTCTTTGTTACTGGGTGTCAATGTGCGTCTGTGTTACTTGGTGTCAGTGTATGTCTTTGTTACTGTGTATCAGTGGTTCTCTGTGTTACTGGGTGTCAGTGTGTGTTTGTTTTTGTTACTGGGTGTCAGTGTGTGTCTGTGACACTAGGTGACAGTATTTAGTTTAGTTTAGAGATACAGCACCATAACAGGCCCTTCGGCCCACCGAGTCTGTGCCGACCATCCACCACACATTTATACTAATCCGACACTAATCCCGTATTCCTATCACATCCCCACCTATCCCTATATATTTCTCTCCCACCTACCTATACTAGGGTCAATTTATGATGGCCAATTAACCTATCAACCTGCAAGTCTTTGGCATGTGGGAGGGAACCGGAGCACCCGGAGGAAACCCACGCAGACACAGGGAGAACTTGCAAACTCCGCACAGGCAGTACCCTGAATCGAACCCGGGTCCCTGGAGCTGTGAGGCTGCGGTGCTAACCACTGCGCCAATGTGCCACCCCCCCAGTGTGTGCCTGTGTTACTGGGTATCAGTGTATGTCTTTGTTAATTGGTGTAAGTGTATGTCTTTGTTACTTGGTGTAATTGTCTGTCTTTTTTACTTGGTGTAAGTGTATGTCTTTGTTACTTGGTGTCAGTGTATGTCTGTGTTGCTTGGTGTAAGTGTGTGTCTTTGCTACTTGGTGGAAGTGTATGTCTTTGTTACTTGGTGTCAGTGTGTGTCTGTGTTACTGGGTATCAGTGTATGTCTTTGTGACTTAATATCAGTGTATGTCTTTGTTACTGGGTGTCTGTGTGTGCCTGTGTTACTGGGTATAAGTGTGTTTGTTTGTCTTACTGGCTGTCAGTGTGTGTCTGTGTTACTTGGTGTAAGTGTGTGTCTTTGTTACTTGGTGTCCGTGTGTGTCTGTGTTACTGGGTGTCAGTGTGTGTCTGTTTTACTGGGTATCAGTGTATGTCATTGTTACTTGGAGTCAGTGTATGTCAAAGTACTTGGTGTAAGTGTATGTCTTTGTTACTTGGTGTAATTGTCTGTCTTTTTTACTTGTTGTAAGTGTATGTCTTTGTTTCTTGGTGTCAGTGTATGTCTGTGTTCCTTGGTGTAAGTGTGTGTCTTTGTTAATTGGTGTAAGTGTATGTCTTTGTTACCTGGTGTCAGTGTATGTGTTTGTGACTTGGTGTCAGTGTATGTCTTTGTTACTTTGTGTAAGTGCATGTCAAAAAACTTGCTGTCAGTGTATGTCTGTGTTACTCGGTGTTAGTGTATGTCTTTGTTACTTGGTGTAAGTGTGTGTCTTTGTTACTTGGTGTCAGTGGATGTCTGTGTTACTTGGTGTAATTATGTGTCTTTGTTACTTGGTGTAAGTGTGTGTCTGTGTTACTGGGTATCAGTGTGCGTCTTTGTTAATTGGTGTCAGTGTATGTCAAAATACTTGGCGTAAGTGTATGTCTTTGTTACTTGGTGTAATTGAATGTCTTTGTTACATGGTGTCAGTGTTTGTCTGTGTTCCTTGGTGTAAGTGCATGTCTTTGTTACTGGGTGTCAGTGCATGTCTTTGTTTCTTGGTGTAAGTGTGTGTCTGTGTTGCTGGGTATCAGTGTGTGTCTTTGTTACTGGGTGTCAATGTGCGTCTGTGTTACTTGGTGTCAGTGTATGTCTTTGTTACTGTGTATCAGTGGTTCTCTGTGTTACTGGGTGTCAGTGTGTGTTTGTTTTTGTTACTGGGTGTCAGTGTGTGTCTGTGACACTAGGTGTCAGTATTTAGTTTAGTTTAGAGATACAGCACTATAACAGGCCCTTCGGCCCACCGAGTCTGTGCCGACCATCCACCACACATTTATACTAATCCGACACTAATCCCGTATTCCTATCACATCCCCACCTATCCCTATATATTTCCCTCCCACCTACCTATACTAGGGTCAATTTATGATGGCCAATTAACCTATCAACCTGCAAGTCTTTGGCATGTGGGAGGAAACCGGAGCACCCGGAGGAAACCCACGCAGACACAGGGAGAACTTGCAAACTCCGCACAGGCAGTACCCTGAATCGAACCCGGGTCCCTGGAACTGTGAGGCTGCGGTGCGAACCACTGCGCCAATGTGCCACCGCCCCCCAGTGTGTGCCTGTGTTACTGGGTATCAGTGTATGTCTTTGTTAATTGGTGTAAGTGTATGTCTTTGCTACTTGGTGTTATTGTCTGTCTTTTTTACTTGGTGTAAGTGTATGTCTTTGTTACTTGGTGTCAGTGTATGTCTGTGTTGCTTGGTGCAAGTGTGTGTCTTTGTTACTTGGTGTAAGTGTATGTCTTTGTTACTTGGTGTCAGTGTGTGTCTGTGTTACTGGGTATCAGTGTATGTCTTTGTGACTGAATATCAGTGTATGTCTTTGTTACTGGGTGTCAGTGTGTGTCTGTGTTACTGGGTATCAGTGTATGTCTTTGTTACTTGGTGTCAGTGTGTGTCTGTGTTCCTGGGTATCAGTGTATGTCTTTGTGACTTAGTATCAGTGTATGTCTTTGTTACTGGGTGTCAGTGTGTGCCTGTGTTACTGGGTATCAGTGTATGTCTTTGATACTTGGTGTAAGTGTGAGTCTGTGTCACTTGGTGTAATTGTCTGTCTTTTTTTACTTGGTGTAAGTGTATGTTTTTGTTACTTGGTGTCAGTGTATGTCTGTGTTCCTTGGTGTCAGTGTGTGTCTGTGTTACTGGGTATCAATGTATGTCATTGTGACTTAGTATCAGTGTATGTCTTTGTTACTGGGTTTCAGTGTGTGTCTGTGTGACTGGGTATCAGTGTATGTCTTTGTGACTTGATATCAGTGTATGTCTTTGTTACTGGGTGTCAGTGTGTGTCTGTGTTACTGGGTATCAGTCTATGTCTTTGTGACTTGGTATCAGTGTATGTCTTTGTTACTGGGTTTCAGTGTGTGTCTGTGTTCATGGGTATCAGTGTATGTCCTTGTGACTTGATGTCAGTGTATGTCTTTGTTACTGGGTATCAGTGTTTGTCTTTGTTACTTGGTGTCAGTGTATGTCTGTGTTACTTGGTGTAAGTGTGTGTCTGTGTATCAGTGTATGTCTTTGTGACTTGGTGTCAGTGTATGTCTTTGTTACTGGGTTTCAGTGTGTGTCTTTGTGACTTGGTGTCAGTGTATGTCTGTGTTACGGGGGGTCAGTATGTGTCTGTGTTACTGGGGGTCAGTGTGTGTTTCTAACTGGGTGTCCTTGTTACTGGGTGTCAGTGTGTGTCTTTGTGACTTGGTGTCAGTGTATGTCTTTGTTACTTGGTGTCAGTGTATGTGTTTGTGACTTGGTGTCAGTGTATGTCTTTTTACTGGGTGTCAGTGTATGTCTTTGTTACTTGGTGTAAGTGTATGTCAAAAAACTTGTTGTAAGTGTATGTCTGTGTTACTCGGTGTTCGCGTATGTCTTTGTTACTTGGTCTAAGTGTGTGTCTGTGTTACTTGGTGTCAGTGTATGTCTGTGTTACTTGGTGTAAGTATGTGTCTTTGTTACTTGGTGTAAGTGTATGTCTTTGTTACTTGGTGTCAGTGTGTTACTGTGTATCAGTGCGTGTTACTGGGTGTCAGTGTGTGTCTGTGACACTCGGTGTCTGTATTTAGTTTAGTTTAGAGATACAACACTGAAACAGGCCCTTCGGCCCACCGAGTCTGTGCCGACCATCAACCAACCATTTATACTAATCCTGCACGAATCCCATATTCCAATGACATCCTCACCGGTCCCTATATATTTCCTTACCACCTACCTTTACCAGGGTCAATTTATAATGGTCAATTAACCTACCAACCTGCAAGTCTTTGGCATGTGGGAGGAAACCGGAGCACCCGGAGAAAACCCACGCAGACACAGGAAGAACTTGCAAACTCCGCACAGACAGTAACCAGAATCGAACCCGGGTCCCTGGAGCTGTGAGGCTGCAGTGCTAACCACTGCGCCAATGTGCCGCCCAGTGTGTATCTGTGTTACTGGGTGTCAGTGCATGTCTTTGTTACTTGGTGTCAGTGTGTGCCTGTGTTACTGGGTGTAAGTGTGTTTGTTTGTCTTACTGGCTGTCAGTGTGTGTCTGTGTTACTTGGTGTAAGTGTGTGTCTTTGTTACTTGGTGTCCGTGTGTGTCTGTGTTAATTGGTGTAAGTGTGTGTCTGTGTTACTGGTTATCAGTGTATGTCTTTGTTACTGGGTATCAGTGTATGTCTTTGTGACTTGGTGTCAGTGTATGTCTTTGTTACTGGGTGTCAGTGTGTGTCCTTGTGACTTGGTGTCAGTGTATGTCTTTGTTACTTGGTGTAACTGTGTGCCTGTGTTACCGGGTATCAGTGTATGTCTTTGTTACTTGGTGTAAGTGTATGTCTTTGTTACTTGGTGTCAGTGTATGTGTTTGTGACTTGGTGTCAGTGTATGTCTCTGTTAATGGGTGTCAGTGTATGTCTTTGTTACTTGGTGTAAGTGTATGTCAAAAAACTTGGTGTAAGTGTATGTCTGTGTTACTCGGTGTTTGTGTATGTCTTTGTTACTTGGTGTAAGTGTGTGTCTGTGTTACATGGTGTCAGTGTATGTCTGTGTTACTGGGTGTCAGTGTATGTCTTTGTTACTGGGTGTCAGTGTATGTCTTTGTTACTGGGTTTCAGTGTGTGTCTGTGTTCCTGGGTATCAGTGTATGTCCTTGTGACTTGATGTCAGTGTATGTCTTTGTTACTGGGTATCAGTGTTTGTCTTTGTTACTTGGTGTCAGTGTATGTCTGTGTTACTTGGTGTAAGTGTATGTCAAAAAACTTGGTGTAAGTGTATGTCTGTGTTACTCGGTGTTAGTGTATGTCTTTGTTACTTGGTGTAAGTGTGTGTCTGTGTTACATGGTGTAAGTGTATGTCTGTGTTACTGGGTGTCAGTGTATGTCTTTGTTACTGGGTGTCAGTGTGTGTCTTTGTGACTTGGTGTCAGTGTGTGTCTGTGTTACTGGGTATCAGTGTGTGTCTTTCTTACTTGGTGTAAGTGTGTGTCTGTGTTACTGGGTATCAGTGTATGTCTTTGTGACTTGGTGTCAGTGTATGTCTTTGTTACTTGGTGTAAGTGTGTGTCTGTGTTACCGGGTATCAGTGTATGTCTTTGTTACTTGGTGTAAGTGTATGTCTTTGTTACTTGGTGGCAGTGTATGTGTTTGTGACCTGGTGTCAGTGTATGTCTTTGTTAATGGGTGTCAGTGTATGTCTTTGTTACTTGGTGTATGTGTATGTCAAAAAACTTGGTGTAAGTGTATGTCTGTTTTACTCGGTGTTAGTGTATGTCTTTGTTACTTGGTGCAAGTGTGTGTCTGTGTTACATGCTGTCAGTGTATGTCTGTGTTACTGGGTGTCAGTGTTTGTCTTTGTTACTGGGTGTCAGTGTGTGTCTTTGTGACTTGGTGTCAGTGTGTGTCTGTGTTACTGGGTATCAGTGTGTGTCTTTGTTACTTGGGGTCAGTGTGTGCCTGTGATACTGGGTGTCAGTGTGTTTGTTTGTCTTACTGGCTGATAGTGTGTGTCTGTGTTACTTGGTGTAAGTGTGTGTCTTTGTTACTTGGTGTAAGTGTGTGTCTGTGTTACTGGGTGTCAGTGCATGTCTTTGTTACTGGGTGTCAGTGTATGTCTTTGTTACTTGGCGTAAGTTTGTGTCTGTGTTACTGGGTATCAGTGTGTGTCTTTGTTACTTGGTGTAAGTGTGTGTCTGTGTTACTGGGTATCAGTGTATGTCTTTGTTACTGGGTGTCAGTGTGCGTCTGTGTTACTTGGTGTCAGTGTATGTCTTTGTTACTGTGTATCAGTGGTTCTCTGTGTTACTGGGTGTCAGTGTGTGTTTGTTTTTGTTACTGGGTGTCAGTGTGTGTCTGTGACACTACGTGTCAGTATTGAGTTTAGTTTAGAGATACAGCACTTAAACATGCCCTTCGGCCCACCGAGTCTGTGCCGACCATCCACCACACATTTACACTAATCCTACACTAATCCCGTATTCCTATCACATCCCCACCTATCCCTATATATTTCCCTACCACCTACCTATAATTGGTGGCAATTTATGATTGCCAATTAACCTATCAACCTGAAAGTCTTTGGCATGTGGGAGGAAACCGGAGCACCCGGAGGAAACCCACGCAGACACAGGGAGAACTTGCAAACTCCGCACAGGCAGTAACCAGAATCTAACCCGGGTCCCTGGAGCTGTGAGGCTGCAGTGCTAACCACTGCGCCACTGTGCCGCCCAGTGTCTATCTGTGTTACTGGGTGTCAGTGCATGTCTTTGTTACTTGGTGTCAGTGTGTGCCTGTGTTACTGGGTGTAAGTGTGTTTGTTTGTCTTACTGCCTGTCAGTGTGTGTCTGTGTTACTTGGTGTAAGTGTGTGTCTTTGTTACTTGGTGTCCGTGTGTGTCTGTGTTACTGGGTGTCAGTGCATGTCTTTGTCACTGGGTGTCGGTGCATGTCTTTGTTACTTGGTGTCAGTGTGTGCCTGTGTTACTGGGTGTAAGTGTGTTTGTTTGTCTTACTGCCTGTCAGTGTGTGTCTGTGTTACTTGGTGTAAGTGTGTGTCTTTGTTACTTGGTGTCCGTGTGTGTCTGTGTTACTGGGTGTCAGTGCATGTCTTTGTTACTTGGTGTAAGTGTATGTCTTTGTTACTTGGTGTCAGTGTATGTGTTTGTGACTTGGTGTCAGTGTATGTCTTTTTTACTGGATGTCAGTGTATGTCTTTGTTGCTTGGTGTAAGTGTATGTCAAAAAACTTGGTGTAAGTGTATGTCTGTGTTACTCCGTGTTAGTGTGTGTCTTTGTTACTTGGTGTCAGTGCGTGTCTGTGTTACTTGGTGTCAGTGTATGTGTTTGTGACTTGGTGTCAGTGTGTTTCTGTGTTACTGGGTATCAGTGTATGTCTTTGTTACTTGGTGGAAGTGTGTGTCTGTGTTACTGGGTATCAGTGTCTGTCTTTGTGACTTGGTGTCCGTGTATGTCTTTGTTACTGGGTGTCAGTGTGTGTCTTTGTGACTTGGTGTCAGTGTGTGTCTTTGTTACTTGATGTAAGTGTGTGTCTGTGTTACTGGGTATCAGTGGATGTCTTTGTTACTTGGTGTCAGTTTATGTCAAAATACTTGGTGTAAGTGTATAGCTTTGTTACTTGGTGTAATTGTCTGTCTTTGTTACTTGGTGTAAGTGTATGTCTTTGTTACTTGGTGTCAGTGTATGTCTGTGGTCCTTGGTGTAAGTGTGTGTCTTTGTTACTTGGTGTCAGTGTATGTCTTTGTTACTTGGTGTCAGTGTGTGTATGTTTTACTGGGTATCAGTGCATGTCTTTGTGACTTGGTATCAGTGTGTGTCTTTGTTACTGGGTGTCAGTGTGTGTCTGTGTTACTGGGTATTCAGTGTATGTCTTTGTTACTTGGTATCATTGTATGTCTTTGTTACTGGGTGTCAGTGTGTGTCAGTGTTACTGGTTATCAGGGCATGTCTTTGTTACTTGGTGTCAGTGTATGTCTGTGTTACTTGGTGTAAGTGTATGTCTTTGTTACTTGGTGTAATTGTCTGTCTTTTTTACTTGGTGTAAGTGTATTTCTTTGTTAATTGGTGTCAGTGTGTGTCTGTGTTACTGGGTATCAGTGTATGTCTTTGTGACTTAGTATCAGTGTATGTCTTTGTTACTGGGTGTCAGTGTGTGTCTGTGTTTCTGGGTATCAGTGTATGTCTTTGTGACTTGGTTTCAGTGTATGTCTTTGTTACTGGGTGTCAGTGTGTGTCTGTGTTACTGGGTATCAGTGTATGTCTTTGTGACTTGGTATCAGTGTATGTCTTTGTTACTGGGTTTCAGTGTGTGTCTGTGTTCATGGGTATCAGTGTATGTCCTTGTGACTTGATGTCAGTGTATGTCTGTGTACTGGGTATCAGTGATGTCTTTGTGACTTGGTATCTGTGTATGTCTTTGTTACTGGGTTTCAGTGTGTGTCTGTGCTCCTGGGTATCAGCGTATGTCTTTGTGACTTGGTGTCAGTGTATGTCTTTGTTACTGGGTGTCAGTGTGTGTCTTTGTGACTTGGTGTCAGTGTCTGTCTGTGTTACGGGGGGTCATTATGTGTCTGTGTAACTGGGTGTCAGTGTGTGTTTCTGGCTGGGTGTCAGTGTGTGTCTGCGTTACTGGGTATCAGTGCATGTCTTTGTTACTTGGTGTAAGTGTATGTCTTTGTTACTTGGTGTCAGTGTATGTGTTTGTGACTTGGTGTCAGTGTATGTCTTTTTTACTGGATGTCAGTGTATGTCTTTGTTGCTTGGTGTAAGTGTATGTCAAAAAACGTGGTGTAAGTGTATGTCTGTGTTACTCCGTGTTAGTGTGTGTCTTTGTTACTTGGTGTCAGTGTGTGTCTGTGTTACTTGGTGCCAGTGTATGTGTTTGTGACTTGGTGTCAGTGTTTTTCTGTGTTACTGGGTATCAGTGTATGTCTTTGTTACTTGGTGGAAGTGTGTGTCTGTGTTACTGGGTATCAGTGTCTGTCTTTGTGACTTGGTGTCCGTGTATGTCTTTGTTACTGGGTGTCAGTGTGTGTCTTTGTGACTTGGTGTCAGTGTGTGTCTTTGTTACTTGATGTAAGTGTGTGTCTGTGTTACTGGGTATCAGTGGATGTCTGTGTTACTTGGTGTCAGTGTATGTCAAAATACTTGGTGTAAGTGTATGTCTTTGTTACTTGGTGTAATTGTCTGTCTTTGTTACTTGGTGTAAGTGTATGTCTTTGTTACTTGGTGTCAGTGTATGTCTGTGGTCCTTGGTGTAAGTGTGTGTCTTTGTTACTTGGTGTCAGTGTATGTCTTTGTTACTTGGTGTCAGTGTGTGTATGTGTTACTGGGTATCAGTGCATGTCTTTGTGACTTGGTATCAGTGTATGTCTTTGTTACTGGGTGTCAGTGTGTGTCTGTGTTACTGGGTATTCAGTGTATGTCTTTGTGACTTGGTATCATTGTATGTCTTTGTTACTGGGTGTCAGTGTGTGTCAGTGTTCCTGGTTATCAGGGCATGTCTTTGTTACTTGGTGTCAGTGTATGTCTGTGTTACTTGGTGTAAGTGTATGTCTTTGTTACTTGGTGTAATTGTCTGTCTTTTTTACTTGGTGTAAGTGTATGTCTTTGTTAATTGGTGTCAGTGTGTGTCTGTGTTACTGGGTATCAGTGTATGTCTTTGTGACTTAGTATCAGTGTATGTCTTTGTTACTGGGTGTCAGTGTGTGTCTGTGTTACTGGGTATCAGTGTATGTCTTTGTGACTTGGTATCAGTTTATGTCTTTGTTACTGGGTGTCAGTGTGTGTCTGTGTTACTGGGTATCAGTGTATGTCTTTGTGACTTGGTATCAGTGTATGTCTTTGTTACTGGGTTTCAGTGTGTGTCTGTGTTCATGGGTATCAGTGTATGTCCTTGTGACTTGATGTCAGTGTATGTCTGTGTTACTGGGTATCAGTGTATGTCTTTGTGACTTGGTATCTGTGTATGTCTTTGTTACTGGGTTTCAGTGTGTGTCTGTGTTCCTGGGTATCAGTGTATGTCTTTGTGACTTGGTGTCAGTGTATGTCTTTGTTACTGGGTGTCAGTGTGTGTCTTTGTGACTTGGTGTCAGTGTCTGTCTGTGTTACGGGGGGTCAGTATGTGTCTGTGTTACTGGGGGTCAGTGTGTGTTTCTGACTGGGTGTCAGTGTGTGTCTGTGTTACTGGGTATCAGTGCATGTCTTTGTTACTTGGTGTAAGTGTATGTCTTTGTTACTTGGTGTCAGTGTATGTGTTTGTGACTTGGTGTCAGTGTATGTCTTTTTTACTGGATGTCAGTGTATGTCTTTGTTGCTTGGTGTAAGTGTATGTCAAAAAACTTGGTGTAAGTGTATGTCTGTGTTACTCCGTGTTAGTGTGTGTCTTTGTTACTTGGTGTCAGTGTGTGTCTGTGTTACTTGGTGTCAGTGTATGTGTTTGTGACTTGGTGTCAGTGTGTTTCTGTGTTACTGGGTATCAGTGTATGTCTTTGTTACTTGGTGGAAGTGTGTGTCTGTGTTACTGGGTATCAGTGTCTGTCTTTGTGACTTGGTGTCCGTGTATGTCTTTGTTACTGGGTGTCAGTGTGTGTCTTTGTGACTTGGTGTCAGTGTGTGTCTTTGTTACTTGATGTAAGTGTGTGTCTGTGTTACTGGGTATCAGTGGATGTCTTTGTTACTTGGTGTCAGTGTATGTCAAAATACTTGGTGTAAGTGTATGTCTTTGTTACTTGGTGTAATTGTCTGTCTTTGTTACTTGGTGTAAGTGTATGTCTTTGTTACTTGGTGTCAGTGTATGTCTGTGGTCCTTGGTGTAAGTGTGTGTCTTTGTTACTTGGTGTAAGTGTATGTCTTTGTTACTTGGTGTCAGTGTATGTCTTTGTTCCTTGGTGTCAGTGTGTGTCTGTGTTACTGGGTATCAGTGTATGTCTTTGTTTCTTGGTATCAGTGTATGTCTTTGTTACTGGGTGTCAGTGTGTGTCTGTGTTACTGGGTATCAGTGTATGTCTTTGTGACTTGGTATCAGTGTATGTCTTTGTTACTGGGTGTCAGTGTGTGTCTGTTTTACTGGGTATCAGTGTATGTCTTTGTTACTTGGTGTCAGTGTATGTCAAAATACTTGGTGTAAGTGTATGTCTTTGTTACTTGGTGTAATTGTCTGTCTTTTTTACTTGTTGTCAGTGTATGTCTTTGTTACTTGGTGTCAGTGTATGTCTGTGTTCCTTGGTGTAAGTGTGTGTCTGTGTTACTTGGTGTAAGTGTATGTCTTTGTTACTTGGTGTCAGTGTATGTCTTTGTTACTTGGTGTCAGTGTGTGTCTGTGTTACTGGGTGTCAGTGTATGTCTTTGTGACTTAGTATCAGTGTATGTCTTTGTTACTGGGTGTCAGTGTGTGTCTGTGTTACTGGGTGTCAGTGTACGTCTTTGTGACTTGGTATCAGTGTATGTCTTTGTTACTTGGTGTCAGTGTGTGTCTGTGTTCCTGGGTATCAGTGTATGTCTTTGTGACTTAGTATCAGTGTATGTCTTTGTTACTGGGTGTCAGTGTGTGCCTGTGTTACTGGGTATCAGTGTATGTCTTTGTTACTTGGTGTAAGTGTGTGTCTGTGTTGCTGGGTATCAGTGTATGTCTTTGTTACTTGGTGTCAGTGTATGTCAAAATATTTGGTGTATGTGTATGTCTTTGTTACTTGGTGTAATTGTCTGTATTTTTTACTTGGTGTAAGTGTATGTCTTTGTTACTTGGTGTCAGTGTATGTCTGTGTTCCTTGGTGTAAGTGTGTGTCTCTGTTGCTTGGTGTAAGCGTATGTCTTTGTTACTTGGTGTCAGTGTATGTCTTTGTTACTTGGTGTCAGTGTGTGTCTGTGTTACTGGGTATCAGTGCATGTCTTTGTGACTTGGTATCAGTGTATGTCTTTGTTACTGGGTGTCAGTGTGTGTCTGTGTTAATGGGTATTCAGTGTATGTCTTTGTGACTTAGTATCAGTGTATGTCTTTGTTACTGGGTGTCAGTGTGTGCCTGTGTTACTGGGTATCAGTGTATGTCTTTGTTACTTGGTGTAAGTGTGTGTCTGTGTTGCTGGGTATCAGTGTATGTCTTTTTTACTTGGTGTAAGTGTATGTCTTTGTAACTTGGTGTCAGTGTTTGTCTTTGTTAATTGGTGTCAGTGTGTGTCTGTGTTACTGGGTATCAGTGTATGTCTTTGTGACTTGGTGTAAGTGTATGTCTTTGTTACTTGGTGTCAGTGTATGTCTTTGTTCCTTGGTGTCAGTGTGTGTCTGTGTTACTGGGTATCAGTGTATGTCTTTGTGTCTTGGTATCAGTGTATGTCTTTGTTACTGGGTGTCAGTGTGTGTCTGTGTTACTGGGTATCAGTGTATGTCTTTGTGACTTGGTATCAGTGTATGTCTTTGTTACTGGGTGTCAGTGTGTGTCTGTTTTACTGGGTATCAGTGTATGTCTTTGTTACTTGGTGTCAGTGTATGTCAAAATACTTGGTGTAAGTGTATGTCTTTGTTACTTGGTGTAATTGTCTGTCTTTTTTACTTGTTGTCAGTGTATGTCTTTGTTACTTGGTGTCAGTGTATGTCTGTGTTCCTTGGTGTAAGTGTGTGTCTTTGTTACTTGGTGTAAGTGTATGTCTTTGTTACTTGGTGTCAGTGTATGTCTTTGTTACTTGGTGTCAGTGTGTGTCTGTGTTACTGGGTATCAGTGTATGTCTTTGTGACTTAGTATCAGTGTATGTCTTTGTTACTGGGTGTCAGTGTGTGTCTGTGTTACTGCGTATCAGTGTACGTCTTTGTGACTTGGTATCAGTGTATGTCTTTGTTACTTGGTGTCAGTGTGTGTCTGTGTTCCTGGGTATCAGTGTATGTCTTTGTGACTTAGTATCAGTGTATGTCTTTGTTACTGGGTGTCAGTGTGTGCCTGTGTTACTGCGTATCAGTGTATGTCTTTGTTACTTGGTGTAAGTGTGTGTCTGTGTTGCTGGGTATCAGTGTATGTCTTTGTTACTTGGTGTCAGTGTATGTCAAAATACTTGGTGTATGTGTATGTCTTTGTTACTTGGTGTAATTGTCTGTATTTTTTACTTGGTGTAAGTGTATGTCTTTGTTACTTGGTGTCAGTGTATGTCTGTGTTCCTTGGTGTAAGTGTGTGTCTCTGTTGCTTGGTGTAAGCGTATGTCTTTGTTACTTGGTGTCAGTGTATGTCTTTGTTACTTGGTGTCAGTGTGTGTCTGTGTTACTGGGTATCAGTGCATGTCTTTGTGACTTGGTATCAGTGTATGTCTTTGTTACTGGGTGTCAGTGTGTGTCTGTGTTAATGGGTATTCAGTGTATGTCTTTGTGACTTGGTATCATTGTATGTCTTTGTTACTGGGTGTCAGTGTGTGTCTGTGTTACTGGGTATCAGTGCATGTCTTTGTTACTTGGTGTCAGTGTATGTCTGTGTTACTTGATGTAAGTGTATGTCTTTGTTACTTGGTGTAATTGTCTGTCTTTTTTACTTGGTGTAAGTGTATGTCTTTGTAACTTGGTGTCAGTGTATGTCTTTGTTAATTGGTGTCAGTGTGTGTCTGTGTTACTGGGTATCAGTGTATGTCTTTGTGACTTGGTATCAGTGTATGTCTTTGTTACTGGGTGTCAGTGTGTGTCTGTGTTACTGCGTATCAGTGTATGTCTTTGTGACTTGGTATCAGTGTATGTCTTTGTTACTGGGTTTCAGTGTGTGTCTGTGTTCCTGGGTATCAGTGTACGTCTTTGTGACTTGATGTCAGTGTATGTCTGTGTTACTGGGTGTCAGTGCATGTCTTTGTGACTTGGTATCAGTGTATGTCTTTGTTACTGGGTTTCAGTGTGTGTCTGTGTTCCTGGGTATCAGTGTATGTCTTTGTGACTTGGTGTCAGTGCATGTCTTTGTTACTGGGTGTCAGTGTGTGTCTTTGTGACTTGGTGTCAGTGTATGTCTGTGTTACGGGGTGTCAGTGTGTGTCTGTGTTACTGGGTATCAGTGCATGTCTTTGTTACTTGGTGTAAGTGTATGTCTTTGTTACTTGGTGTCAGTGTATGTGTTTGTGACTTGGTGTCAGTGTATGTCTTTTTTACTGGGTGTCAGTGTATGTCTTTGTTACTTGGTGTATGTGTATGTCAAAAAACTTGGTGTAAGTGTATGTTTGTGTTACTCCGTGTTAGTGTGTGTCTTTGTTACTTGGTGTCAGTGTATGTGTTTGTGACTTGGTGTCAGTGTGTTTCTGTGTTACTGGGTATCAGTGTATGTCTTTGTTACTTGGTGTAAGTGTATGTCTTTGTTACTTGGTGTCAGTCTATGTGTTTGTGACTTGGTGTCAGTGTATGTCTTTTTAACTGGGTGTCAGTGTATGTCTTTGTTACTCGGTGTTAGTGTATGTCTTTGTTACTTGGTGTACGTGTGTGTCTGTGTTACTTGGTGTCAGTGTATGTCTGTGTTACTTGGTGTAAGTATGTGTCTTTGTTACTTGGTGTCAGTGTGTGTCTGTGTTACTGTGTATCAGTGCGTGCTACTGGGTGTCAGTGTGTGTCTGTGACACTAGGTGTCTGTCTTTAGTTTAGTTTGGAGATACAACACTGTAACAGGCCCTTCGGCCCTCCGAGTCTGTGCCGACCATCAACCAACCATTTATACTAATCCTACACGAATCCCATATTCCAATAACATCCCCACCGGTCCCTATATATTTAGCTACCACCTACCAATACTAGGGGCAATTAATAATGGCCAATTAACCTACCAAACTGCAAGTCTTTGGCATGTGGGAGGAAACCGGAGCACCCGGAGGAAACCCACGCAGACACAGGGAGAACTTGCAAACTCCGCACAGGCAGTACCCAGAATCGAACCCGGGTCCTTGGAGCTGTGAGGCTGCAGTGCTAACCACTGTGCCACTCTGCCGCCCAGTGTGTATCTGTGTTACTGGGTGTCAGTGCATGTCTTTGTTACTTGGTGTCAGTGTGTGCCTGTGTTACTGGGTGTAAGTGTGTTTGTTTGTCTTACTGGCTGTCAGTGTGTGTCTGTGTTACTTGGTGTAAGTGTGTGTCTTTGTTACTTGGTGTCCGTGTGTGTCTGTGTTACTGGGTATCAGTGTGTGTCTTTGTTACTTGGTGTAAGTTTGTGTCTGTGTTACTGGTTATCAGTGTATGTCTTTGTGACTTGGTGCCAGTGTATGTCTTTGTTACTGGGTGTCCGTGTGTGTCTGTGTTACTGGGTGTAAGTGTGTTTGTTTGTCTTACTCTCTGTCAGTGTGTGTCTGTGTTACTTGGTGTAAGTGTGTGTCTTTGTTACTTGGTGTCCGTGTGTGTCTGTGTTACGGGGTGTCAGTGCATGACTTTGTTCCTGGGTGTCAGTGTATTTGTTTGTTAATTGGTGTAAGTGTGTGTCTGTGTTACTGGGTATCAGTGTGTGTCTTTGTTACTTGGTGTAAGTGTGTGTCTGTGTTACTGGTTATCAGTGTATGTCTTTGTGACTTGGTGCCAGTGTATGTCTTTGTTACTGGGTGTCCGTGTGTGTCTGTGATACTGGGTGTCAGTGCATGTCTTTGTTACTGGGTGTCAGTGTATGTGTTTGTTAATTGGTGTAAGTGTGTGTCTGTGTTACTGGGTATCAGTGTGTGTCTTTGTTACTTGGTGTAAGTGTGTGTCTGTGTTACTGGTTATCAGTGTATGTCTTTGTGACTTGGTGCCAGTGTATGTCTTTGTTACTGGGTGTCAGTGTGTGTCTTTGTGACTTGGTGTCAGTGTATGTCTTTGTTACTTGGTGTAAGTGTGTGTCTGTGTTACTGGTTATCAGTGTCTGTCTTTGTTACTTGGTGCCAGTGTATGCCTTTGTTACTGGGTGTCCGTGTGTGTCTGTGTTACTGGGTGTCAGTGTATGTTTTTGTTAATTGGTGCAAGTGTGTGTCTGTGTTACTGGGTATCAGTGTTTGTCTTTGTTACTTGGTGGAAGTGCGTGTCTGTGTTACTGGTTATCAGTGTATGTCTTTGTGACTTGGTGCCAGTGTATGTCTTTGTTACTGGGTGTCAGTGTGTGTCTTTGTGACTTGGTGTCAGTGTATGTCTGTGTTACTTGGTGTAAGTATGTGTCTTTGTTACTTGGTGTCAGTGTGTGTCTGTGTTACTGGGTATCAGTGTATGTCTTTGTGACTTGGTATCAGTGTATGTCTTTGTTACTGTGTGTCAGTGTGTGTCTGTTTTATTGGGTATCAGTGTATGTCTTTGTTACCTGGTGTCAGTGTATGTCAAAATACTTGGTGTAAGTGTATGTCTTTGTTACTTGGTGTAATTGTCTGTCTTTTTTACTTTTTGTCAGTGTATGTCTTTGTTACTTGGTGTCAGTGTATGTCTGTGTTCCTTGGTGTAAGTGTGTGTCTTTGTTACTTGGTGTAAGTGTATGTCTTTGTTACTTGGTGTCAGTGTATGTCTTTGTTACTTGGTGTCAGTGTGTGTCTGTGTTACTGGGTATCAGTGTATGTCTTTGTGACTTAGTATCAGTGTATGTCTTTGTTACTGGGTGTCATTGTGTGTCTGTGTTACTGGGTATCAGTGTACGTCTTTGTGACTTGGTATCAGTGTCTGTCTTTGTTACTTGGTGTCAGTGTGTGTCTGTGTTCCTGGGTATCAGTGTATGTCTTTGTGACTTAGTATCAGTGTATGTCTTTGTTACTGGGTGTCAGTGTGTGCCTGTGTTACTGGGTATCAGTGTATGTCTTTGTTACTTGGTGTAAGTGTGTGTCTGTGTTGCTGGGTATCAGTGTATGTCTTTGTTACTTGGTGTAATTGTCTGTATTTTTTACTTGGTGTAAGTGTATGTCTTTGTTACTTGGTGTCAGTGTATGTCTGTGTTCCTTGGTGTCAGTGTGTGTCTCTGTTGCTTGGTGTAAGCGTATGTCTTTGTTACTTGGTGTCAGTGTATGTCTTTGTTACTTGGTGTCAGTGTGTGTCTGTGTTACTGGGTATCAGTGCATGTCTTTGTGACTTGGTATCAGTGTATGTCTTTGTTACTGGGTGTCAGTGTGTGTCTTTGTTAATGGGTATTCAGTGTATGTCTTTGTGACTTGGTATCATTGTATGTCTTTGTTACTGGGTGTCAGTGCGTGTCTGTGTTACTGGGTATCAGTGCATGTCTTTGTTACTTGGTGTCAGTGTATGTCTGTGTTACTTGGTGTAAGTGTATGTCTTTGTTACTTGGTGTAATTGTCTGTCTTTTTTACTTGGTGTAAGTGTATGTCTTTGTAACTTGGTGTCAGTGTATGTCTTTGTTAATTGGTGTCAGTGTGTTTCTGTGTTACTGGGTATCAGTGTATGTCTTTGTGACTTGGTATCAGTGTATGTCTTTGTTACTGGGTGTCAGTGTGTGTCTGTGTTACTGCGTATCAGTGTATGTCTTTGTGACTTGGTATCAGTGTATGTCTTTGTTACTGGATTTCAGTGTGTGTCTGTGTTCCTGGGTATCAGTGTATGTCCTTGTGACTTGATGTCAGTGTATGTCTGTGTTACTGGGTGTCAGTGCATGTCTTTGTGACTTGGTATCAGTGTATGTCTTTGTTACTGGGTTTCAGTGTGTGTCTGTGTTCCTGGGTATCAGTGTATGTCTTTGTGACTTGGTGTCAGTGCATGTCTTTGTTACTGGGTGTCAGTGTGTGTCTTTGTGACTTGGTGTCAGTGTATGTCTGTGTTACGGGGGGTCAGTATGTGTCTGTGTTACTGGGGGTCAGTGTGTGTTTCTGACTGGGTGTCAGTGTGTGTCTGTGTTACTGGGTATCAGTGCATGTCTTTGTTACTTGGTGTAAGTGTATGTCTTTGTTACTTGGTGTCAGTGTATGTGTTTGTGACTTGGTGTCAGTGTATGTCTTTTTTACTGGGTGTCAGTGTATGTCTTTGTTACTTGGTGTAAGTGTATGTCAAAAAACTTGGTGTAAGTGTATGTCTGTGTTACTCCGTGTTATTGTGTGTCTTTGTTACTTGGTGTCAGTGTATGTGTTTGTGACTTGGTGTCAGTGTGTTTCTGTGTTAATGGGTATCAGTGTATGTCTTTGTTACTTGGTGTAAGTGTATGTCTTTGTAACTTGGTGTCAGTGTATGTGTTTGTGACTTGGTGTCAGTGTATGTCTTTTTAACTGGGTGTCAGTGTATGTTTTTGTTACTCGGTGTTAGTGTATGTCTTTGTTACTTGGTGTAAGTGTGTGTCTGTGTTACTTGGTGTCAGTGTATGTCTGTGTTACTTGGTGTAAGTATGTGTCTTTGTTACTTGGTGTCAGTGTGTGTCTGTGTTACTGTGTATCAGTGCGTGCTACTGGGTGTCAGTGTGTGTCTGTGTTACTGCGGATCAGTGTATGTCTTTGTGACTTGGTGTCAGTGTGTGTCTTTGTTGCTTGATGTAAGTGTGTGTCTGTGTTACTGGGTATCAGTGTATGTCTTTGTTACTTGTTGTCAGTGTATGTCAAAATACTTGGTGTAAGTGTATGTATTTGTTACTTGGTGTAATTGCCTGTCTTTGTTACTTGGTGTAAGTGTATGTCTTTGTCACTTGGTGTCAGTGTATGTCTGTGATCCTTGGTGTAAGTGTGTGTCTTTGTGACTTGGTGTAAGTGTATGTCTTTGTTACTTGGTGTCAGTGTATGTCTTTGTTCCTTGGTGTCAGTGTGTGTCTGTGTTACTGGGTATCAGTGCATGTCTTTGTGTCTTGGTATCAGTGTATGTCTTTGTTACTGGGTGACAGTGTGTGTCTGTTTTACTGGGTATCAGTGTATGTCTTTGTGACTTGGTATCAGTGTATGTCTTTGTTACTGGGTGTCAGTGTGTGTCTGTTTTACTGGGTATCAGTGTATGTCTTTGTTACTTGGTGTCAGAGTATGTCAAAATACTTGGTGTAAGTGTATGTCTTTATTACTTGGTGTAATTGTCTGTCTTTTTTACTTGTTGTAAGTCTATGTCTTTCTTACTTGGTGTCAGTGTATGTCTTTGTGTCTTGGTATCAGTGTATGTCTTTGTTACTGGGTGTCAGTGTGTGTCTGTGTTACTGGGTATCAGTGTATGTCTTTGTGACTTGGTATCAGTGTATGTCTTTGTTACTGGGTGTCAGTGTGTGTCTGTTTTACTGGGTATCAGTGTATGTCTTTGTTACTTGGTGTCAGTGTATGTCAAAATACTTGGTGTAAGTGTATGTCTTTGTTAATTTGTGTAATTGTCTGTCTTTTTTACTTGTTGTAAGTGTATGTATTTGTTACTTGGTGTCAGTGTATGTCTTTGTTACTTGGTGTCAGTGTATGTCTTTGTTACTTGGTGTCAGTGTGTGTCTGTGTTTCTGGGTATCAGTGTATGTCTTTGTGACTTAGTATCAGTGTATGTCTTTGTTACTGCGTGTCAGTGTGTGTCTGTGTTACTTGGTGTCAGTGTCTGTCTTTGGTACTTGGTGGAAGTGTATGTCTTTGTTACTTGGTGTCAGTGTATGTGTTTGTGACTTGGTGTAAGTGTGTTTCTGTGTTACCGGGTATCAGTGTATGTCTTTGTTACTCGGTGTTAGTGTATGTCTTTGTTAATTGGTGTAAGTGTGTGTCTGTGTTACTTGGTTTCAGTGTATGTCTGTGACACTAGGTGTCTGTATTTAGTTTAGTTTAGAGATACAACACTGAAACATGCCCTTCGGCCCACCGAGTCTGTGCCTACCATCAACCAACCATTTATACTAATCCTGCACGAATCCCATATTCCAATAACATCCCCACCGGTCCCTATATGTTGAGCTACCACCTACCAATACTAGGGGCAATTAATAATGGCCAATTAACCTACCAACCTGCAAGTCTTTGGCATGTGTGAGGAAACCGGAGCACCCGGAGGAAACCCACACAGACACAGGGAGAACTTGCAAACTCCGCACAGGCAGTAACTAGAATCGAACCCGGGTCCCGGGAGCTGTGAGGCTGCAGTGCTAACCACTGCGCCACTGTGCCGCCCAGTGTGTATCTGTGTTACTGGGTGTCAGTGCATGTCTTTGTTACTTGTTGTCAGTGTGTGCCTTTGTTACTGGGTGTAAGTGTTTTTGTTTGTCTTACTGGCTGTCAGTGTGTGTCTGTGTTACTTGGTGTAAGTGTGTGTCTTTGTTACTTGGTGTCCGTGTGTGTCTGTGTTACTGGGTGTCAGTGCATGTCTTTGTTACTTGGTGTCCGTGTGTGTCTGTGTTACTGGGTGTCAGTGTATGTATTTGTTACTGGGTGTCAGTGTATGTGTTTGTTAATTGGTGTAAGTGTGTGTCTGTGTTACTGGGTATCAGTGTGTGTCTTTGTTACTTGGTGTAAGTGTGTGTCTGTGTTACTGGTTATCAGTGTATGTCTTTGTGACTTGGTGCCAGTGTATGTCTTTGTTACTGGGTGTCCGTGTGTGTCTGTGTTACTGGGTGTCAGTGCATGTCTTTGTTACTGGGTGTCAGTGTATGTGTTTGTTAATTGGTGTAAGTGTGTGTCTGTGTTACTGGGTATCAGTGTGTGTCTTTATTACTTCGTGTAAGTGTGTGTCTGTGTTACTGGTTATCAGTGTATGTCTTTGTGACTTGGTGCCAGTGTATGTCTTTGTTACTGGGTGTCAGTGTGTGTCTTTGTGACTTGGTGTCAGTGTATGTCTTTGTTACTTGGTGTAAGTTTGTGTCTGTGTTACTGGGTATCAGTGTCTGTCTTTGTTACTTGGTGTCCGTGTATGTCTTTGTTACTGGGTGTCAGTGTGTGTCTTTGTGACTTGGTGTCAGTGTGTGTCTTTGTTACTTGATGTAAGTGTGTGTCTGTGTTACTGGGTATCAGTGTATGTCTTTGTTACTTGTTGTCAGTGTATGTCAAAATACTTGGTGTAAGTGTATGTCTTTGTTACTTGGTGTAATTGTCTGTCTTTGTTACTTGGTGTCAGTGTAAGTCTTTGTTCCTTGGTTTCAGTGTATGTCTGTGTTACTGGGTATCAGTGTAAGTCGTTGTGTCTTGGTATCAGTGTATGTCTTTGTTACTGGGTGACAGTGTGTGTCTGTGTTACTGGGTATCAGTGTATGTCTTTGTGACTTGGTATCAGTGTATGTCTTTGTTACTGGGTGCCAGTGTGTGTCTGTTTTAATGGGTATCAGTGTATGTCTTTGTTACTTGGTGTCAGTGTATGTCAAAATACTTGGTGTAAGTGTATGTCTTTGTTACTTGGTGTAATTGTCTGTCTTTTTTACTTGTTGTAAGTGTATGTCTTTGTTACTTGGTGTCAGTGTATGTCTGTGTTCCTTGGTGTAAGTGTGTGTCTTTGTTACTTGGTGTAAGTGTATGTCTTTGTTACTTGGTGTCAGTGTATGTCTTTGTTACTTGGTGTCAGTGTGTGTCTGTGTTTCTGGGTATCAGTGTATGTCTTTGTGACTTAGTATCAGTGTATGTCTTTGTTACTGGGTGTCAGTATGTGTCTGTGTTACTTGGTGTCAGTGTATGTGTTTGGGACTTGGTGTCAGTGTGTTTCTGTGTTACTGGGAATCAGTGTATGTCTTTGTTACTTGGTGTAAGTGTATGTCTTTGTTACTTGGTATCAGTGTATGTCTTTGTGACCTAGTATCAGTGTATGTCTTTGTTACTGGGTGTCAGTGTGTGTCTGTGTTTCTGGGTATCAGTGTATGTCTTTGTGACCTAGTATCAGTGTATGTCTTTGTTACTGGGTGTCAGTGTGTGTCTGTGTTCCTGGGTATCAGTGTATGTCTTTGTGACTTGGTATCAGTGTATGTCTTTGTTACTTGGTGTCAGTGTGTGTCTGTGTTACTGGGTATCAGTGTATGTCTTTGTGACTTAGTATCAGTGTATGTCTTTGTAACTGGGTGTCAGTGTGTGCCTGTGTTACTGGGTATCAGCGTCTGTCTTTGTTACTTGGTGTAAGTGTCTGTCTGTGTTACTTGGTATCAGTGTATGTCTTTGTTCCTTGGTGTAAGTGTGTGTCTTTGTTGCTTGGTGCAAGTGTATGTCTTTGTTACTTGGTGTCAGTGTATGTCTTTGTTACTTGGTGTCAGTGTGTGTCTGTGTTACTGGGTATCAGTGTATGTCTCTGTGACTTGGTATCAGTGTATGTCTTTGTTACTGGGTGTCAATGTGTGTCTGTGTTACTGGGTATCATTGAATGTCTTTGTGACTTGGTATCAGTGTATGTCTTTGTTACTGGGTGTCAGTGTGTGTCTGTGTTACTGGGTATCAGTGTATGTCTTTGTTACTTGGTGTCAGTGTATGTCAAAATACTTGGTGCAAGTGTATGTCTTTGTTACTTGGTGTAATTGTCTGTCTTTTTTACTTGGTGTAATTGTATGTCATTGTTACTTGGTGTCAGTGTATGTCTGTGTTCCTTGGTGTAAGTGTGTGTCTTTGTTACTTGGTGTAAGTGTATGTCTTTGTTACTTGGTGTCAGTGTATGTCTTTGTTACTTGGTGTCAGTGTGTGTCTGTGTTACTGGGTGTCATTGTCTGTCTTTTTTACTTGGTGTAATTGTATGTCTTTGTTACTTGGTGTCAGTGTATGTCTGTGTTCCTTGGTGTAAGTGTGTGTCTTTGTTACTTAGTGTAAGTGTATGTCTTTGTTACTTGGTGTCAGTGTATGTCTTTGTTACTTGGTGTCAGTGTGTGCCTGTGTTACTGGGTATCAGTGTCTGTCTTTGTGACTTGGTATCAGTGTATGTCTTTGTTCCTGGGTGTCAGTGTGTGTCTGTGTTACTGGGTATCAGTGTATGTCTTTGTGACTTGGTATCAGTGTATGTCTTCGTTACTGGGTTTCAGTGTGTGTCTTTGTTCCTTGGTATCAGTGCATGTCTTTGTGACTTGGTGTCAGTGTATGTGTTTGTGACTTGGTGTCAGTGTATGTCTTTGTTACTGGGTGTCAGTGTATGTCTTTGTTACTTGGTGTAAGTGTAAGTCAAAATAATTGGTGTAAGTGTATGTCTGTGTTACTTGGTGTAAGTGTGTGTCTGTGTTACTTGCTGTCCGTGTGTGTCTGTGTTACTGGGTATCAGTGTCTGTCTTTGTTACTTGGTGTCAGTGTGTGTCTGTGTTACTTGGTGTCAGTGTATGTCTTTGTGACTCGGTGTCAGTGTATGTCTTTGTTACTTGGTGTCAGTGCGTGTCTGTGTTACTTGTTGTCAGTGTATGTCTTTGTTACTCTGTATCAGTGTATGTCTTTGTTACTGGGTGTCAGTGTGTGTCTGTGTTACTGGGTGTCAGTGTGTGTCTGTGTTCCTGGGTATCAGTGTATGTCTTTGTGACTTGGTGTCAGTGTATGTCTTTGTTACTGGGTGTCAGTGTGTGTCTTTGTGACTTGGTGTCAGTGTATGTCTTTGTTACGTGGTGTAAGTGTGTTTCTCTGATACAGGGTATCAGTGTATGTCTTTGTGACTTGGTGTCAGTGTATGTCTTTGTTACTGGGTGTCAGTGTGTGTCTTTGTGACTTGGTGTCAGGTTATGTCTGTGTTACTTGGTGTAAGTGTGTTTCTGTGTATCAGTGTATGTCTTTGTGACTTGGTGACAGTGGTGTCTTTGTGACTTGGTGTCAGTGAATGTCTGTGTTACTGCGGGTCAGTGTGTGTCTGTGTTAATGGGGGCCAGTGTTTGTTTCTAACTGGGTGTCAGTGTGTGTCTGTGTTACTGGGTATCAGTGCATGTCTTTGTTACTTGGTGTAAGTGTATGTCTTTGTTACTTGGTGTCAGTGTATGTGTTTGTGACTTGGTGTCAGTGTATGTCTTTGTTACTGTGTGTCAGTGTATGTCTTTGTTACTTGGTGTAAGTTTAAGTCAAAATACTTGGTGTAAGTGTATGTCTGTGTTACTTGGTGTAAGTGTATGTCTTTGTTACTTGGTGTAAGTGTGTGTCTGTGTTACTGTGTATCAGTGTCTGTCTTTGTTACTTGGTGTAAGTGTGTGTCTGTGTTACTGGGTGTCAGTGTATGTCTTTGTTACTTGGTGTAAGTGTGTGTCTGTGTTACTGGGTATCAGTGTATGTCTTTGTTACTTGGTGTCAGTGTGTGTCAAAATACTTGGTGTAAGTGTATGTCTTTGTTACTTGGTGTAATTGTCTGTCTTTGTTACTTGGTGTAAGTGTATGTCCTTGTTACTTGGTGTAAGTGTATGTCTTTGTTACTTGGTGTCAGTGTATGTCTTTGTTACTTGGTGTAGGTTTAAGTCAAAATACTTGGTGTAAGTGTGTGTCTGTGTTACTGGGTGTCAGTGTATGTCTTTGTTACTTGGTGTCAGTGTATGTCAAAATACTTGGTGTCAGTGTATGTCTTTGTTACTTGGTGTAATTGTCTGTCTTTGTTACTTGGTGTAAGTGTATGTCCTTGTTACTTGGTGTCAGTGTATGTCTGTGTTCCTTGGTGTAAGTGTGTGTCTTTGTTACTTGGTGTTAGTGTATGTCTTTGTTACTTGGTGTCAGTGTATGTCTTTGTTACTTGGTGCCAGTGTGTGTCTGTGTTACTGGGTATCAGTGTATGTTTTTGTGACTTGGTATCAGTGTATGTCTTTGTTACTTGGTGTAAGTGTGCGTCTGTGTTACTGGGTATCAGTGTATGTCTTTGTGACTTGGTATCAGTGTATGTCTTCGTTACTGGGTGTCAGTGTGTGTCTGTGTTACTGGGTGTAAGTGTGTGTCTGTGATACTGGGTATCAGTGTATGTCTTCGTTACTTGGTGTCAGTGTATGTCTGTGTTACTTGGTGTAAGTGTGTGTCTGTGTTACTGGGTGTCAGTATATGTCTTTGTTACTTGGTGTAAGTTTGTGTCTGTGATACTGGGTATCAGTGTATGTCTTCGTTACTTGGTGTCAGTGTATGTCTGTGTTACTTGGTGTAAGTGTGTGTCTGTGTTACTGGGTGTCAGTATATGTCTTTGTTACTTGGTGTAAGTGTGTGTCTGTGATACTGGGTATCTGTGTATGTCTTTTTTACTTGGTGTCAGGGCATGTCTGTGTTACTTGGTGTAAGTGTGTGTCTGTGTATCAGTGTATGTCTTTGTGACTTGGTGTCAGTGTATGTCTTTGTTACTGGGTGTGAGTGTATGTCTTTTTAACTTGGTGTAAGTGTATGTCAGAATACTTGGTGGAAGTGTATGTCTGTGTTACTCGGTGTAAGTGTATGTCTTTGCTACTTGGTGTAAGTGTTTGTCTGTGTTACTTGGTGTCAGTGTATGTCTTTGTTACTTGGTGTCAGTGTGTGTCTGTGTTTCTGGGTATCAGTGTATGTCTTTGTGACTTGGTATCAGTGTATGTCTTTGTTACTGGGTGTCAGTGTGTGTCTGTGTTACTGGGTATCAGTGTGTGTCTTTGTTACTTGGTGTAAATGTATGTCTTTGTTACTTGGTGTCAGTGTATGTCTTTGTTACTTGGTGTCAGTGTGTGTCTGTGTTTCTGGGTATCAGTGTATGTCTTTGTGACTTGGTATCAGTGTATGTCTTTGTTACTGGGTGTCAGTGTGTGTCTGTGTTACTGGGTATCAGTGTATGTCTTTGTGACTTGGTATCAGTGTATGTCTTTGTTACTGGGTTTCAGTGTGCGTCTGTGTTCCTGGGAATCAGTGTATGTCTTTGTGACTTGGTGTAAGTGTGTGTCTGTGTTACTGGGTATCAGTGTATGTCTTTGTTACTTGGTGTAATTGTCTGTCTTTGTTACCTGGTATCAGTGTATATCTGTGTTACTTGGTGTAAGTGTGTGTCTGTGTTACTGGGTGTCAGTATATGTCTTTGTTACTTGGTGTAAGTGTGTGTCTGTGATACTGGGTATCAGTGTATGTCTTCGTTACTTGGTGTCAGTGTATGTCTGTGTTACTTGGTGTAAGAGTGTGTCTGTGTTACTGGGTGTCAGTATATGTCTTTGTTACTTGGTGTAAGTGTGTGTCTGTGATACTGGGTATCAGTGTATGTCTTTTTTACTTGGTGTCAGGGCATGTCTGTGTTACTTGGTGGAAGTGTGTGTCTGTGTATCAGTGTATGTCTTTGTGACTTGGTGTCAGTGTATGTCTTTGTTACTTGGTGTAAGTGTATGTCTCTGTTACTTGGTGTGAGTGTGTGTCTGTGTTACTTGGTGTCAGTGTATGTCTTTGTTACTGTGTATCAGTGGTTCTCTGTGTTCCTGGGTGTCAGTGTGTGTTTGTTTGTGTTACTGGGTGTCAGTGTGTGTCTGTGACACTAGGTGTCAGTATTTAGTTTAGTTTAGAGATACAGCACTTAAACAGGCCCTTCGGCCCACCGAGTCTGTGCCGACCATCAACCACCCATTTATACTAATTCTACAGTAATCCCGTATTCCTTTCACATCCCCACCTTTCCCTATATATTTCCCTCCCACCTACCTATACTAGGGGCAATTTATGATGGCCAATTAACCTATCAACCTGCAGGTCTTTGGCATGTGGGAGGAAACACGAGCACCCGGAGAAAACTCACGCAGACACAGGGAGAACTTGCAAAATACGCACAGGCAGTACTCAGAATCGAACCCGGGTCCCTGGAGCTGTGAGGCTGCGGTGCTAACCACTGCGCCAATGTGCCCTCCACACCAGTGTGTGCCTGTGTGACTGAGTATCAGAGTATGTCTTTGTTATTAGGTGTCAGTGTATGTCAAAATACTTGGTGTAAGTGTATGTCTTTGTTACTAGGTGTAATAGTCTGTCCTTGTTACTTGGTGTAAGTGTATGTCTTCGTTACTTGGTGTCAGTGTATGTCTGTGTTCCTTGGTGTAAGTGTGTGTCTTTATTACTTGGTGTAAGTTTATGTCTTTGTTACTTGGTGTCATTGTATGTCTTTGTTACTTGGTGTCAGTGTTTGTCAAAATACTTGGTGTAAGTTTATGTCTTTGTTACTTGGTGTAAGTTTATGTCTTTGTTACTTGGTGTCAGTGTATGTCTGTGTTCCTTGGTGTAAGTGTGTGTCTTTATTACTTGGTGTAAGTGTATGTCTTTGTTACTTGGTGTCAGTGTATGTCTTTGTTACTTGGTGTCAGTGTATGTCTGTGTTTATGGGTATCAGTGTATGTCTTTGTGACTTGGTATCTGTGTATGTCTTTGTTACTGGGTGTCAGTGTGTGTCTGTGTTACTGGGTATCAGTGTATGTCTTTGTGACTTGGTATCAGTGTATGTCTTTGTTACTGGGTGTCAGTGTGTGTCTGTGTTACTGGGTATCAGTGTATGTCTTTGTGACTTGGTATCAGTGTATGTCTTTGTTACTGGGTGTCAGTGTGTGTCTGTGTTCCTGGGTATCAATGTTTGACTTTGTGACTTGGTGTCAGTGTATGTCTTTGTTACTGGGTGTCAGTGAGTGCCTTTGTGACTTGGTGTCAGTGTATGTCTTTGTTACTTGGTGTAAGTGTGTGTCTGTGATACTGGGTATCAGTGTATGTCTTTGTTACTTGGTGTCAGTGTATGTCTGTGTTACTTGGTGTAAGTGTGTGTCTGTGATACTGGGTGTCATTGTGTGTCTTTGTGACTTGGTGTCAGTGTATGTCTGTGTTAATGAGGGTCAGTGTGTGTCTGTGTTACTGGGGGTCAGTGTGTGTTTCTAACTGGGTGTCAGTGTGTTTCTGTGTTACTGGGTATCAGTGTATGTCTTTGTTACTTGGTGTAAGAGTATGTCTGTGTTACTTGGTGTAAGTGTGTGTCTTTGTTACTAGGTGTAAGTGTGTACCTGTGTTACTGGTTATCAGTGTCTGTCTTTGTTACTTCGTGTCAGTGTATGTCTTTGTTACTTGGTGTAAGTGTGTGTCTGTGTTACTGGGTATCAGTGTATGTCTTTTTTACTTGTGTCAGTGTATGTCTTTGTGACTTGGTGTCAGTGTATGTCTTTGTTACTGGGTGTCAGTTTGCGTCTGTGTTAATGGTTATCAGTGTATGTCTTTGTGACTTGGTATCAGTGTATGTCTTCGTTACTGGGTGTCAGTGTGTGTCTGTGTTACTGGGTATCATTGTATGTCTTTGTGACTTGATGGCAGTGTATGTCTTTGTTACTGGGTGTCAGTGTGTGTCTTTCTGACTTGGTGTCAGTGTATGTCTTTGTTACTTGGTGTAAGTGTGTGTCTGTGATACTGGGTATCAGTGTATGTCTTTGTTACTTGGTGTCAGTGTATGTCTGTGTTACTTGGTGCAAGTGTGTTTCTGTGTATCAGTGTATGTCTTTGTGACATGGTGACAGTGTATGTCTTTGTTACTGGGTGTCCGTGTGTGTCTTTGTTACTTGGTGTCAGTGTATGTCTTTGTTACTTGGTGTAAGTGTGTGTCTGTGATACTGGGTATCAGTGTATGTGTTTGTGACTTGGTGTCAGTGTATGTCTTTGTTACTGGGTGTCAGTGTATGCCTTTGTTACTTGGTGTCAGTGTATGTCTGTGTTACTGGGGGTCAGTGTGTGTCTGTGTTACTGGGGGTCAGTGTGTGCTTCTAACTGGGTGTCAGTGTGTGTCTGTGTTACTGGATACCAGTGTCTGTCTTTGTTACTTGGTGTAAGTGTGTGTCTGTCTTACTGGGTATCAGTGGATGTCTTTGTTACTTGTTTTCAGTGTATGTGTTTGTTACTTGGTGCAATTGTCTGTCTTTGTTACTTGGTGTAAGTGCATGTCTTTGTTACTTGGCGTCAGTGTATGTCTTTGTTACTTGGTGTAAGTGTATGTCTCTGTTACTTGGTGTGAGTGTGTGTCTGTGTTACTGTTTATCAGTGTACGTCTTTGTTACTTGGTGTCAGTGTATGTCTCTGTGACTTGGTGTCAGTGTATGTCTTTGTTACTGGGTGTCAGTGTGTGTCTGTGTTACTTGGTGTCAGCGTATGTCTTTGTTACTGTGTATCAGTGGTTCTCTGTGTTCCTGGGTGTCAGTGTGTGTTTGTTTGTGTTACTGGGTGTCAGTGTGTGTCTGTGACACTAGGTGTCAGTATTTAGTTTAGTTTAGAGATACAGCACTTAAACAGGCCCTTCGGCCCACCGAGTCTGTGCCGACCATCAACCACCCATTTATACTAATTCTACAGTAATCCCGTATTCCTTTCACATCCCCACCTTTCCCGATATATTTCCCTCCCACCTTCCGATACTAGGGGCAATTTATGATGGCCAATTAACCTATCAACCTGCAGGTCTTTGGCATGTGGGAGGAAACACGAGCACCCGGAGAAAACTCACGCAGACACAGGGAGAACTTGCAAAATACGCACAGGCAGTACCCAGAATCGAACCCGGGTCCCTGGAGCTGTGAGGCTGCGGTGCTAACCACTGCGCCAATGTGCCCTCCACACCAGTGTGTGCCTGTGTGACTGAGTATCAGAGTATGTCTTTGTTATTAGGTGTCAGTGTATGTCAAAATACTTGGTGTAAGTGTATGTCTTTGTTACTTGGTGTAATAGTCTGTCTTTGTTACTTGGTGTAAGTGTGTGTCTGTGTTACCGGGTATCAGTGTATGTCTTTGTTACTTTGTGTAAGTGTGTGTCTTTATTACTTGGTGTAAGTGTATGTCTTTGTTACTTGGTGTCAGTGTCTGTGTTTGTGACTTGGTGTCAGTGCATGTCTTTGTTACTGGGTGTCAGTGTATGTCTTTGTTACTTGGTGTAAGTGTAAGTCAAAATACTTGGTGTCAGAGTATGTCTGTGTTACTGGGTATCAGTGTATGTCTTTGTTACTTGGGGTCAGTGTATGTGTTTGTTACTTGGTGTAATTGTCTGTCTTTGTTAGTTGGTGCAAGTGTATGTCTTTGTTACTTGGTGTAAGTGTCTGTCTTTGTTACTTGGTGTAAGTGTGTGTCCGTGTTACTGGGTATCAGTGTATGTCTTTGTTACTTGGTGTCAGTGTATGTCTTTGTGACTTGGTGTCAGTTTATGTTTGTGTTACTTGGTGTCAGTGTATGTCTTTGTTACTGTGTATCAGTGGTTCTCTGTGTTACTGGGTGTCAGTGTGTGTTTGTTTTTGTTACTGGGTGTCAGTGTGTGTCTGTGACACTAGGTGTCAGTATTTAGTTTAGTTTCGAGATACAGCACATAAACAGGCCCTTCGGCCCACCGAGTCTGTGCCGACCATCCACCACACATTTATACTAATCCTACACTAATCCCGTATTCCTATCACATCCCCACCTGTCCCTATATATTTCCCTACCACCTACCTATACTGGGGGCAATTTATGATGGCCAATTCACCTATCAACCTGTAAGTCTTTGGCATGTGGGAGGAATCCGGAGCACCCGGAGGAAACTCACGCAGACACAGGGAGAACTTGCAAACTCCGCACAGACAGTACCCAAAATCGAACCCGGGTCCCTGGAGCTGTGAGGCTGCGGTGCTAAGCATTGCGCCAATTTGCCCCCCCCCCCCCCCACCCCCACCCCCAGTGTGTGCCTGTGTTACTGGGTATCAGTGTATGTCTTTGTTACTTGGTGTCAGTGTATGTCTGTGTTACTTGATGTAAGTGTGTGTCTTTGTTACTGGGTATGAGTGTATGTCTTTGTGACTTGGTGTCAGTGTATGTCTTTGTTACTGTGTATCAGTGTATGTCTTTGTTACTTGGTGTAAGTGTGTGTCTGTGTTACTGGGTATCAGTGTATGTCTTTGTTACTTGGTGTAATTGTCTGTCTTTGTTACTTGGTGTAAATGTTTGTCTTTGTTACTTGGTGTCAGTGTATGTCTGTGTTCCTTGGTGTAAGTGTGTGTCTTTGTTACTTGATGTAAGTGTATGTCTTTGTTACTTGGTGTCAGTGTATGTCTTTGTTACTTGTTGTCAGTGTGTGTCTGTGTTACTGGGTATCAGTGTATGTCTTTGTGACTTGGTGTCCGTGTATGTCTTTGTTACTGGGTGTCAGTGTGTGTCTGTGTTACTGGGTATCAGTGTATGTCTTTGTGACTTGGTGTCAGTGTATGTCTTTGTTACTGGGTATCAGTGTATGTCTTTGTTACTTGGTGTAAGTGTGTGTCTGTGTTACTGGGTATCAGTGTATGCCTTTGTTACTTGGTGTCAGTGTATGTCAAAATACTTGGTGTAAGTGTATGTCTTTGTTACTTGGTGTAATTGTCAGTCTTTGTTACTTGGTGTAAGTGTATGTCTTTGTTACTTGGTGTCAGTGTATGTCTGTGTTCCTTGGTGTAAGTGTGTGTCTTTGTTACTTTGTGTAAGTGTATGTCTTTGTTACTTGGTGTCAGTGTATGTCTTTGTTACTTGTTGTCAGAGTATGTCTTTGTTACTGGGTGTCAGTGTGTGCCTGTGTTACTGGGTATCAGTGTATGACTTTGTGACTTGGTATCAGTGTATGTCTTTGTTTCTGGGTGTCAGTGTGTGTCTGTGTTCCTGGGTATCAGTGTATGTCTTTGTGACTTGGTGTCAGTGTATGTCTTTGTTACTGGGTGTCAGTGTGTGTCTTTGTGACTTGGTGTCAGTGTATGCCTTTGTTACTTGGTGTAAGTGTGTCTCTGTGTATCAGTGTATGTCTTTGTGACTTGGTGTCAGTGTATGTCTTTGTTACTGGGTGTCAGTGTGTGTCTTTCTGACTTGGTGTCAGTGTATGTCTGTGTTCCTGGGGGTCAGAGTGTGTCTGTGTTACTGGGGGTCAGTATGTGTTTCTAACTGGGTGTCAGTGTGTGTCTGTGTTACTGGGTATCAGTGTATTTCTTTGTTACTTGGTGTAAGTGTATGTCTTTGTTACTTGGTGTCAGTGTATGTATTTTTGACTTGGTGTCAGTGTTTGTCTTTGTTACTGGGTTTCAGTGTATGTCTTTGTTACTTGGTGTAAGTGTAAGTCAAAATACTTGGTGTAAGAATATGTCTGTGTTACTTGGTGTAAGTGTATGTCTTTGTTACTTGGTGTAAGTGTGTGTCTGTGTTACTGGGTATCAGTGTCTGTCTTTGTTACATGGTGTCAGTGTGTGCCTGTGTTACTGGGTATCAGTGTATGTCTTTGTTACTTGGTGTCAGTGTATGTGTGTGTTACTTGGTGTAAGTGTGTGCCTGTGTTACTGGGTATCAGTGTATGTCTTTGTTACTTGGTGTCACTGTGTGTCTTTGTTACTTGGTGTAAGTGTGTGTCTTTGTTACTTGTTGTCAGTGTATGTCTTTGTTACGTGGTGTAAGTGTGTGTCTTTGTTACTTGGTGTCAGTGTGTGTCTGTGTTCCTGGGTGTCAGTGTATGTCTTTGTTACTTGGTGTCAGTGTGTGTCTGTGTTACTGGGTGTCAGTGTGTTTGTTTGTGTTACTGGGTGTCAGTGCGTGTCTGTGTTACTTGGTGTAAGTGTGTGTCTTTGTTACTTGGTGTCCGTGTGTGTCTGTGTTACTGGGTGTCAGTGTATGTCTTTGTTACTGGGTGTCAGTGTATGTCTTTGTTACTTGGTGTAAGTGTATGTCTGTGTTACTGGGTGTCAGTGTCTGGCTCTGTTACTGTGTATCAGTTTGTGTCTGTGACACGAGGTGTCAGTATTTTGTTTAGTTTAGAGATGCAGCACTGAAACAGGCCCTTCGGCCCACCGAGTCTGTGCCGACCATCAACCACCCATTTATACTAATCCTACTCTAATCCCGTATTCCTATCAACAACTTTGCTTCCAATTTCCACCCTTCTCTCACCTTTACATGGTCCATCTCTGACACTTCTCTTCCCTTCCTCGACTTCTCTGTCTCCCTCTCTGGGGATAGGTTGTCTACCAATATCCATTATAAGCCCACTGACTCCCACAGCTACCTCGACTGCACTTCTTCACACCCTACCTCCTGTAAGGACTGCATTCCATTCTCCCAGTTATCCGCCTCCGACGCATCTGCTCTGATGATGCTACCTTCCATGACGGTGCTTCTGATATGACCTCCTTTTTCCTCAACCGAGGATTTCCCCCCACTGTGGTTGACAGGGCCCTCAACCGTGTCCAACCCATTCCCCGCACCTCTCCCCTCACCCCTTCCCCTCCCTCCCAGAACCGTGACAGGGTTCCCCTTGTCCTCACTTTTTATCCCACCAGCCTCCATATCCAAAGGATCATCCTCCGCCATTTTCGCCACCTCCAGCGTGATGCCACTACCAGTCGCATCTTCCCCTCTCTTCCCCTGTCAGCATTCCGTAGGGATTCGTCCCTCCGCGACACCCTGGTCCACTCCTCCATTACCCCCACCACCTCGTCCCCGTCCCAGGGCACCTTCCCTTGCAATCGCAGGAGGTGTAATACCTGCCCATTTACATCCTCTCTCCTCACTATCCCAAGCCCCAAACTCTCCTTTCAGGTGAAGCAGCGATTTACTTGTACTTCTTTCAATGTAGTATACTGTATTCGCTGCTCACAGTGTGGTCTCCTCTACATTGGGGAGACCAAGCGCAGACAGGGTGACCGCTTTGCGGAACATCTCCGCTCAGTCCGCAAGCAGGACCCTGAGCTTCCGGTTGCTTGCCATTTCAACACTCCCCCCTGCTCTCATGCTCACATCTCTGTCCTGGGATTGCTGCAGTGTTCCAGTGAACATCAATGCAAGCTCGAGGAACAGCATCTCATCTACCGATTAGGCACACTACAGCCTGCCGGACTGAACATTGAGTTCAATAATTTCAGAGCATGACAGCCCCCCACTTTACTTTCATTTTTAGTCATTTTTAGTTATTTTTTCTTCCTTTTTTTTTGCATTCCTTTTTACATTTTTTACAATCTTTTTTTGCATTTATTTCATTTCATCTTAGTTTGATCAGTTTGCTTACCCACTGTTTTTTTCAGGATGTTCTTCTTCAGGTTTGCACTTGCTGATGTTCAATATTCAGTATATTCATACCTAATCTGTACTAATGCTTTGTCTTTCAACACACCATTAACATATTGTTTGCCTTTGCTCCGTGACCTTTTGGTCAGCTATGTGGCCTGGTCCAATCTGCACCTTCTCCTTTGTTATCTCTTGCCCAACCCCCACCTCACTTGTTTATAATCTGTGACTTTTCTAATATTTGTCAGTTCCGAAGCAGGGTCACTGACCCGAAACCTTAACTCTGCTTCTCTTTCCACAGATGCTGCCAGACCAGCTGAGTGAATCCGGCATTTCTTGTTTTTGTTTCAGATTTCCAGCATCCGCAGTATTTTGCTTTTATTCCCGTATTCCTATCACATCCCAACCTGTCCCTATATATTTCTCCACCACCTACCTATACTAGGGGCAATTTATGATGGCCAATTAACCTATCAACCTGCAAGTCTTTGGCATGTTGGAGGAAACCGGAGCACCCGGAGGAAACCCACGCAGACACAGGGAGAACTTGCAAACTCCGCACAGGCAGTACCCAGAATCGAACCCGGGTCCCTGGAGCTGTGAGGCTGCTAACCACTGTGCCAATGTGCCGCCCAGTGTGTGTCTGTGTTACTGGGTATCAGTGTATGTCTTTGTTACTTGGTGTCAGTGTATGTCTGTGTTACTTGATGTAAGTGTGTGTCTGTGTTACTAGGTAACAGTGCACGTCTTTGTTACTTGGTGTCAGTGTATGTTTGTGTTACTTGGTGCAAGTGTGTGTCTTTGTTACTTGGTGTAATTGTATGTCTTTGTTCCTTGGTGTCATTGTATGTCTGTGTTACTTGGTGTAAGTGTATTTCTTTGTTACTTGGTGTCAGTGTATGGCTTTATGACTTTGTGTCAGTGTCTGTCTTTGTTACTGGGTGTCAGTGTCTGTCTTCGTTACTTGGTGCCAGTGTTTGTCTTTGTTACTGTGTGTCAGTGTCTGTCTTTGTGTCTTGGTGTCAGTGTATGCATTTGTTACTTGGTTTCAGTGTATGTCGTTGTTACCTGGTGTAAGTGTGTGTCTGTGTTACTGGGTATCAGTGTATATCTTTGTTACTTGGTGTAAGTGTGTGCCTGTGTTACTGGGTATCAGTGAATGTCTTTGCTACATGGTGACAGTGTATGTCTGTGTTACTTGGTGTAAGTGTGTGTCTTTGTTACTTGGTGTAATTGTATGTCTTTGTTTCTTGGTGTCAGTGCCTGTCTGTGTTACTTGGTGTAAGTTATGTCTTTGTTACTTGGTGTCAGTGTATGTCTGTTACTTGGTGTAAGTGTGTGTCTGTGTTACTTGGTGTAAGTGTGTGTCTGTGTTACTTGGTGTCATTGTATTTCTTTGTTACTTGGTGTAAATGTGTGTCTGTGTTACTGGGTAACAGTGTATGTCTTTGTTACTTGGTGTCAGTGTATGTCTGTGTTACTTGGTGTAAGTGTGTGTCTTTGCTACTTGGTGTTATTGTATGTCTTTGTTACTTGGTGTCAGTGTATGTCTTTGTTACTTGGTGTAAGTGAGTGTTTGTGTTACTTGGTGTAAGTGTGTGTCTGTGTTACTTGTTATCAGTGTATGTCTTTGTTACTTGGTGTAAGTGTGTATCTGTGTTACTGGGTACCAGTGCATGTCTTTGTTACTTGGTGTCAGTGCATGTCTGTGTTACTTGGTGTAAGTGTGTGTCTTTGTTACTTGGTGTAATTGTATGACTTTGTTACTTGGTGTCAGTGTATGTCTGTGTTACTTGGTGTAAGTGTATGTCTTTGATAATTGGTGTCAGTGTATGTCTTTGTTACTTGGTGTAAGTGTGTGTCTGTGTTACTGGGTATCAGTGTATGTCTTTGTTACATGGTGTCAGTGCATGTCTTTGTGACTTGGTGTCAGTGTATGTCTTTGTTACTGGGTGTCAGTTTATGTCTTTGTTACTTGGTGTCAGTGTATGTCTTTGTTACTTGGTGTCAGTGTATGTCTGTGTTACGTGGTGTAAGTGTGTGTCTTTGTTACTTGGTGTAAGTGTGTGTCTGTGTTACTCGGTATCAATGTATATCTTTGTTACTTGGTGTCAGTGTATGTCGTTGTTACTTGGTGTAAGTGTGTGTCTGCGTTACTTGGTATCAGTGTATGTTTTTGTTACTTGGTGTAAGTGTGTGTCTGTGTTACTGGGTAACAGTGTATGTCTTTGTTACTTGGTGTCAGTGTCTGTCTGTGTTACTTGGTGTAAGTGTGTGTCTTTGTTACTTGGTGTAATTGCATGCCTTTGTTACTTGGTGTCATTGCATGTCTGTGTTACTTGGTGTAAGTGTATGTCTTTGTGACTTTGTGTCAGTGTCTGTCTTTGTTACTGGGTGTCAGTGTCTGTCTTTGTTACTTGGTGTCAGTGTTTGTCTTTGTTACCGTGTGTCAGTGTCTGTCTTTGTGACTTGGTGTCAGTGTATGTCTTTGTTACTTGGTGTCAGTGTATGTCTTTGTTACTTGGTGTAAGTGTGTGTCTGTGTTACTGGGTATCAGTGTATATCATTGTTACTTGGTGTAAGTGTGTGTCTGTGTTACTGGGTATCAGTGAATGTCTTTGCTACATGGTGACAGTGTATGTCTGTGTTACTTGGTGTAAGTGTGTGTCTTTGTTACTTGGTGTAATTGTATGTCTTTGTTACTTGGTGTCAGTGTATGTCTGTGTTACTTGGTGTAAGTGTATGTCTTTGCTACTTGGTGTCAGTGTATGTCTATGTTACTTGGTGTAAGTGTGTGTCTGTGTTACTTGGTGTAAGTGTGTGTCTGTGTTACTTGGTATCAGTGTATGTCTTTGTTACTTGGTGTAAGTGTGTGTCTGTGTTACTGGGTATCAGTTTATGTCTTTGTTACTTGGTGTCAGTGTATGTCTTTGTGACTTGGTCTCTTTGTATGTCTTTGTTTCTGGGTGTCACTGTATGTCTTTATTACTTGGTGTCAGTGTATGTCTGTGTTACTTGGTGTAAGTGTGTGTCTTTGTTACTTGGTGTAATTGTATGTCTTTGTTACTTGGTGTCAGTGTATGTCTTTGTTACCTGGTGTAAGTGAGAGTTTGTGTTACTTGGTGTAAGTGTGTGTCCGTGTTACTTGGTATCAGTGCATGTCTTTGTTACTTGGTGTAAGTGTCTGTCATTGTTACTGGGTGTCACTGTATGTCTTTGTTACTTGGAGTCTGTGTATGTCTGTGTTACTTGGTGTAAGTGTTTGTCTTTGTTACTTGGTGTAATTGTATGTCTTTGTTACTTGGTGTCAGTGTATGTCTTTGTTACCTGGTGTAAGTGAGAGTTTGTGTTACTTGGTGTAAGTGTGTGTCTGTGTTACTGGGTATCATTGTATATCATTGTTACTTGGTGTAAGTGTGTGTCTGTGTTACTGGGTATCAGTGAATGTCTTTGCTACATGGTGAAAGTGTATGTCTGTGTTACTTGGTGTAAGTGTGTGTCTTTGTTACTTGGTGTAATTGTATGTCTTTGTTACTTGGTGTCAGTGTATGTCAGTGTTACTTGGTTTAAGTGTATGTCTTTGCTACTTGGTGTCAGTGTATGTCTATGTTACTTGGTGTAAGTGTGTGTCTGTGTTACTTGGAGTAAGTGTGTGTCTGTGTTACTTGGTATCAGTGTATGTCTTTGTTACTTGGTGTCAGTGTGTGTCTGTGTTACTGGGTATCAGTGTATGTCTTTGTTACCTGGTGTCAGTGTATGTCTTTGTGACTTGGTGTCAGTGTATGTCTTTGTTTCTGGGTTTCACTGTATGTCTTTGTTACTTGGTGTCAGTGTATGTCTGTGTTACTTGGTGTAAGTGTGTGTCTTTGTTACTTGGTGTAATTGTATGTCTTTGTTACTTGTTGTCAGTGTATGTCTTTGTTACCTGGTGTAAGTGAGAGTTTGTGTTACTTGTTGAAGTGTGTGTCTGTGTTACTTGGTATCAGTGCATGTCTTTGTTACTTGGTGTAATTGTCTGTCATTGTTACTGGGTGTCAGTGTCTGTCTTTGTGACTTGGTGTCAGTGTATGCCTTTGTTACTTATTTTCAGTGTATGTCGTTGTTACTTGGTGTAAGTGGGTGTCTGTGTTCATGGGTATCACTGTATATCTTTGTTACTTGGTGTAAGTGTGTGTCTGTGTTACTGGGTATCAGTGAATGTCTTTGCTACATGGTGACAATGTCTGTCTGTGTTACGTGGTGTAAGTGTGTGTCTTTGTTACTTGGTGTAATTGTATGTCTTTGTTACTTGGTGTCAGTGTATGTCTGTGTTACTTGGTGTAAGTTATGTCCTTGTTACTTGGTGTAAGTGAGTGTCTGTGTTACTTGGAGTAAGTGTGTGTCTGTGTTACTTGGTATCAGTGTATGTCTTTGTTACTTGGTGTAAGTGTTTGTCTGTGTTACTGGGTATCAGTGTATATCATTGTTACTTGGTGTAAGTGTGTGTCTGTGTTACTGGGTATCAGTGAATGTCTTTGCTACATGGTGAAAGTGTATGTCTGTGTTACTTGGTGTAAGTGTGTGTCTTTGTTACTTGGTGTAATTGTATGTCTTTGTTACTTGGTGTCAGTGTATGTCAGTGTTACTTGGTGTAAGTGTGTGTCTGTGTTACTTGGTATCAGTGTATGTCTTTGTTACTTGGTGTAAGTGTGTGTCTGTGTTACTGGGTATCAGTGTATATCATTGTTACTTGGTGTAAGTGTGTGTCTCTGTTACTGGGTATCAGTGAATGTCTTTGCTACATGTTGACAGTGTATGTCAGTGTTACTTGGTGTAAGTGTATGTCTTTGCTACTTGGTGTCAGTGTATGTCTATGTTACTTGGTGTAAGTGTGTGTCTGTGTTACTTGGAGTAAGTGTGTGTCTGCGTTACTTGGTATCAGTGTATGTCTTTGTTACTTGGTGCAAGTGTGTGTCTGTGTTACTGGGTATCAGTGTATGTCTTTGTTACCTGGTGTCAGTGTATGTCTTTGTGACTTGGTGTCAGTGTATGTCTTTGTTACTGGGTGTCACTGCATGTCTTTGTTACTTGGTGTCAGTGTATGTCTTTGTTACTTGGTGTAAGTGTGTGTCTTTGTTACTGGGTGTAATTGTATGTCTTTGTTACTTGGTGTCAGTGTATGTCTTTGTTACCTGGTGGAAGTGAGTGTTTGTGTTACTTGGTGTAAGTGTGTGTCTGTGTTACTTGGTATCAGTGCATGTCTTTGTTACTTGGTGTAAGTGTCTGTCATTGTTACTGGGTGTCAGTGTCTGTCTTTGTGACTTGGTGTCAGTGTATGCCTTTGTTACTTGTTTTCAGTGTATGTCGTTGTTACTTGGTGTCAGTGTATGTCTGTGTTACTTGCTTTAAATGTGTGTCTTTGTTACTTGGTGTAATTTTATGTCTTTGTTACTTGGTGTCAGTGTATGTCTGTGTTACTTGATGTAAATGTATGTCTTTGATACTTGGTGTCAGTGTGTGTCTGTGTTACTTGGTATCAATGTATATTTTTGTTACTAGGTGTAAGTGTGTGTCTGCGATACTGGGTAAGAGTGTATGTCTTTGTTACTTGGTGTCAGTGTATGTCTTCGTTACTTGGTGTAAGTGTGTGTCTTTGTTACTTGGTGTAATTGTATGTCTTTGTTACTTGGTGTCATTGTATGTCTGTGTTACTTGGTGTAAGTGTATGTCTTTGTGACTTGGTGTCAGTGTCTGTCTTTGTTACTGTGTGTCAGTGTCTGTCTTCGTTACTTGGTGTCAGTGTATGCCTTTGTTACTTCTTTTCAGTGTATGTCGTTGTTACTTGGTGTAAGTGTGTGTCTGTGGTCATGGGTATTACTGTATATCTTTGTTACTTGGTGTAAGTGTGTGTCTGTGTTACTGGGTATCAGTGAATGTCTTTGCTACATGGTGACAGTGTATGTCTGTGTTACGTGGTGTAAGTGTGTGTCTTTGTTACTTGGTGTAATTGTATGTCTTTGTTACTTGGTGTCAGTGTATGTCTGTGTTACTTGGTGTAAGTTATGTCCTTGTTACTTGGTGTCAGTGTATGTCTTTGTTACTTGGTGTAAGTGTGTGTCTGTGTTACTTGGTGTAAGTGTGTGTCTGTGTTACTTGGTGTCATTGTATGTCTTTGTTACTTGGTGTAAGTGTGTGTCTGTGTTACTGGGTAACAGTGTATGTCTTTGTTACTTGGTGTCAGTGTATGTCTGTGTTACTTGGTGTAAGTGTGTGTCTTTGTTGCTTGCTGTAATTGTATGTCTTTGTTACTTGGTGTCAGTGTATGTCTTTGTTACTTGGTGTAAGTGAGTGTTTGTGTTACTTGGTGGAAGTTTGTGTCTGTGTTACTTGGTATCAGTGTATGTCTTTGTTACTTGGTGTAAGTGTGTAACTGTGTTACTGGGTAATAGTGTGTGTCTTAGTTACTTGGTGTCAGTGTATGTCTGTGTTACTTGTTTTAAATGTGTGTCTTTGTTACTTGGTGTAATTGCATGTCTTTGTTACTTGGTGTCAGTGTATGTCTGTGTTACTTGATGTAAATGTATGTCTTTGATACTTGGTGTCAGTGTGTGTCTGTGTTACTTGGTATCAATGTATATTTTTGTTACTTGGTGTAAGTGTGTGTCTGCGTTACTGGGTAAGAGTGTATGTCTTTGTTACTTGGTGTCAGTGTATATCTGTGTTACTTAGTGTAAGTGAGTGTCTTTGTTACTTGGTGTAATTGTATGTCTTTGTTACTTCGTGTCATTGTATGTCTGTGTTACTTTGTGTAAGTGTATGTCTTTGTGACTTGGTGTCTCTGTATGTCTTTGTTACTTGGTGTCAGTGTAGTTCTTTGTTACTTGGTGTAAGTGTGTTTCTGTGTTACTGGGTATCAGTGTATATCTTTGTTACTTGGTGTAAGTGTGTGTCTGTGTTACTGGATATCAGTGAATGTCTTTGCTACATGGTGACAGTGCATGTCTTTATTACTCGGTGTAAGTGTGTGTCATTGCTACTTGGTGTCAGTGTATGTCGATGTTACTTGGTGTAAGTGTGCGTCTGTGTTACTTGGTGTAATTGTATGTCTTTGTTACTTGGTGTCAGTGTATGTCTGTGTTACTTGGTGTAAGTGTGTGTCTGTGTTACTTGGTGTCAGTGTATGTCTTTGTGACTTGGTGTCAGTTTATGTCTTTGTTACTGGGTGTCACTGTATGTCTTTGTGACTTTGTGTCAGTGTATGTCTTTGTTACTTGGTGTCAGTGTATGTCTGTGTTACTTGGTGTAAGTGTGTGTCTTTGTTACTTGGTGTAATTGTATGTCTTTGTTACTTGGTGTCAGTGTATGTCTGTGTTACTTGGTGTAAGTGTATGTCTTTGTTACTTGGTGTCAGTGTATGTCTTTGTTACTGGGTGTAAGTGTGTGTCTGTGTTACTGGGTATCAGTGTATGTCTTTGTTGCTTGGTGTCAGTGTATGTCTTTGTGACTTGGTGTCAGTGTATGTCTTTGTTACTTGGTATCAGTGTATGTCTGTGTTACTTGGTGTAAGTGTGTGTCTGTGTTACTGGGTATCAGTGTATGTCTTTGTTACTTGGTGTCAGTGAATGTCTGTGTTGCTTGGTGCAAGTGCGTGTCTTTGTTACTTGGTGTAAGTGTATGTCTTTGTTACTTGGTGTCAGTGTATGTCTGTGTTACTTTGTGTAAGTGTATGTCTTTGTTACTTGGTATCAGTGTTTGTCTTTGTTACTTTGTGGAAGTGTGTGTCTGTGTTACTGGCTATCATTGTATGTCTTTTTGACTTGGTGTCAGTGTATGTCTTTGTTACTGGGTGTCAGTGTATGTCTTTGTGACTTGGTGTCAGTGAATGTCTGTGTTGCTTGGTGCAAGTGCGTGTCTTTGTTGCTTGGTGTAAGTGTATGTCTTTGTTACTTGGTGTAAGTGTGTGTCTGTGTTACTGGGTATCAGTATATGTCTTTGTCACTTGGTGTCAGTGTATGTCTTTGTTAATGGGTGTCAGTGTATGTCTTTGTAACTTGGTGTCAGTGTATGTCTGTGTTACTGGGTATCAGTGCATGTCATTGTTACATGGTGTGAGTGTATGTCTGTGTTACTTGGTGTAAGTGTGTGTCTTTGTTACTTGGTGTAATTGGATGTCTTTGTTACTTGGTGTAAGTGTGTGTCTGTGTTACTGGGTAACAGTGTCTGTCTTTGTTACTTGGTGTCAGTGTATGTCTTTGTTACTTGGTGTCAGTGTATGTCTGTGTTACTTGGTGTAAGTGTGTGTCTGTGTTACTTGGTGTCAGTGTATGTCTTTGTGACTTGGTGTCAGTTTATGTCTTTGTTACTGGGTGTCACTGTATGTCTTTGTGACTTTGTGTCAGTGTATGTCTTTGTTACTTGGTGTCAGTGTATGTCTGTGTTACTTGGTGTAAGTGTGTGTCTTTGTTACTTGGTGTAATTGTATGTCTTTGTTACTTGGTGTCAGTGTATGTCTGTGTTACTTGGTGTAAGTGTATGTCTTTGTTACTTGGTGTCAGTGTATGTCTTTGTTACTGGGTGTAAGTGTGTGTCTGTGTTACTGGGTATCAGTGTATGTCTTTGTTGCTTGGTGTCAGTGTATGTCTTTGTGACTTGGTGTCAATGTATGTCTTTGTTACTGGGTGTCACTGTATGCCTTTGTGACTTTGTGTCAGTGTATGCCTTTGTTACTGGGTGTCAGTTTATGTCTTTGTTACTTGGTGTCAGTGTATGTCTTTGTTACTTGGTATCAGTGTATGTCTGTGTTACTTGGTGTAAGTGTGTGTCTGTGTTACTGGGTATCAGTGTATGTCTTTGTTACTTGGTGTCAGTGAATGTCTGTGTTGCTTGGTGCAAGTGCGTGTCTTTGTTACTTGGTGTAAGTGTATGTCTTTGTTACTTGGTGTCAGTGTATGTCTGTGTTACTTTGTGTAAGTGTATGTCTTTGTTACTTGGTGTCAGTGTTTGTCTTTGTTACTTTGTGGAAGTGTGTGTCTGTGTTACTGGCTATCATTGTATGTCTTTTTGACTTGGTGTCAGTGTATGTCTTTGTTACTGGGTGTCAGTGTATGTCTTTGTGACTTGGTGTCAGTGAATGTCTGTGTTGCTTGGTGCAAGTGCGTGTCTTTGTTACTTGGTGTAAGTGTATGTCTTTGTTACTTGGTGTCAGTGTAAGTCTGTGTTACTTTGTGTAAGTGTATGTCTTTGTTACTTGGTGTCAGTGTTTGTCTTTGTTACTTTGTGGAAGTGTGTGTCTGTGTTACTGGGTATCATTGTATGTCTTTTTGACTTGGTGTCAGTGTATGTCTTTGTTACTGGGTGTCAGTGTATGTCTTTGTGACTTGGTGTCAGTGTGTCTCTCTGTTAGTCTTTGTTACTTGGTGTCAGTGTCTGTCTGTGTATGTCTTTGTAACTGTGTGTCAGTGTTTCTCTATGATACTAGGTGCCAGTGTGTGTTTGTTTGTGTACTGGGTGTCAGAGTGTGTCTGTGTTACTTGGTGTAAGTGTATGTCTTTGTTTCTTGGTGTCAGTGGATGTCTTTGTTACTTGGTGTCAGTGATTGTCTTTGTTAATAGGTGTAAGTGTGTGTCTGTGTTACTGGGTATCAGTATATGTCTTTGTCACTTGGTGTCAGTGTATGTCTTTGTTACTGGGTGTCAGTGTATGTCTTTGTTACTTGGTGTCAGTGTATGTCTGTGTTACTGGGTATCAGTGCATGTCATTGTTACATGGTGTGAGTGTATGTCTGTGTTACTTGGTGTAAGTGTGTGTCTTTGTTACTTGGTGTAATTGGATGTCTTTGTTACTTGGTGTCAGTGTATGTCTGTGTTACGTGGTGTAAGTGTATGTCTTTGTTACTTGGTGTCAGTGTATGTCTTTGTTACTTGGTGTAAGTGTGTGTCTGTGTTACTTGGTGTAAGTGTGTGTCTGTGCTACTTGGTATCAGTGTATGTCTTTGTTACTTGGTGTAAGTGTGTGTCTGTGTTACTGGGTAACAGTGTCTGTCTTTGTTACTTGGTGTCAGTGTATGTCTGTGTTACTTGGTGTAAGTGTGTGTCTGTGTTACTTGTTGTAATTGTATCTCTTTGTTATTGGTATCAGTGTATGTCTTTGTGACTTGGTGTCAGTGTATGTCTTTGTTTCTGGGTGTCAGTGTATGTCTTTGTGACTTGGTGTCAGTGTATGTCTTTGTTACTTGGTGTAAGTGTGTGTCTGTGTTACTGGGTATCAGTGTATGTCTTTGTTACTTGGTGTAAGTGTGTGTCTGTGTTACTGGGTATCAGTGTATGTCTTTGTGACTTGATGTCAGTGTATGTCATTGTGACTTGATGTCAGTGTATGTCTTTGTTACTGGGTGTCAGTGTGTGTCTTTGTGACTTGGTGTCAGTGTATGTCTTTGTTACTTGGTGTAAGTGTGTGTCAATGTTACTGGGTATCAGTGTATGTCTTTGTTACTTGGTGTCAGTGTATGTCAAAATACGTGGTGTAAGTGTATGTCTTTGTTACTTGGTGTAATTGTCTGTCTTTGTTACTTGGTGTCAGTGTATGTCTTTGTTACTTGGTGTCAGTGTGTGTCTGTGTTACTGGGCATCAGTGTATGTCTTTGTTACTGGGTGTCAGTTAATGTCTTTGTTACTTGGTGTCAGTGTATGTCTTTGTGACTTGGTGTCAGTGCATGTCTGTGTTACTTGGTGTAAGTGTGTGTCTTTGTTACTTGGTCTAAGTGTGTGTCTGTGTTACTGGGTATCAGTGTATGTCTTTGTTACTTGGTGTCAGTGTATGTCGTTGTTACTTGGTGTAAGTGTGTGTCTGGGTTACTTGGTATCAGTGTATGTTTTTGTTACTTGGTGTAAGTGTGTGTATGTGTTACTGGGTAACAGTGTATGTCTTTGTTACTTGGTGTCAGTGTATGTCTGTGTTACTTGGTGTAAGTGTGTGTCTTTGTTACTTGGTGTAATTGTATGTCTTTGTTACTTGGTGTCATTGTATGTCTGTGTTACTTGGTGTAAGTGTATGTCTTTGTGACTTGGTGTCAGTGTCTGTCTTTGTTACTGGGTGTCAGTGTCTGTCTTCGTTACTTGGTGTCAGTGTTTGTCTTTGTTACCGTGTGTCAGTGTCTGTCTTTGTGACTTGGTGTCACTGTATGACTTTGTTACTTGGTGTCAGTGTATGTCTTTGTTACTTGGTGTAAGTGTGTGTCTGTGTTACTGGGTATTAGTGTATATCTTTGTTACTTGGTGTAAGTGTGTGTCTGTGTGACTGGGTATCAGTGAATGTCTTTGCTGCTTGGTGTCAGTGTATGTCTAGGTTACTTGGTGTAAGTGTGTGTCTGTGTTACTTTGTGTAAGATTGTGTCTGTGTTAATTGGTATCAGTGTATGTCTTTGTTACTTGGTGTAAGTGTGTGCCTGTGTTACTGGGTATCAGTGTATGTCTTTGTGACTTGGTGCCAGTGTATGTCTTTGTTATTGGGTGTCACTGTATGTCTTTGTTACTTGGTGTCAGTGTATGTCTGTGTTACTTGGTGTAAGTGTGTGTCTTTGTTACTTGGTGTAATTGTATGTCTTTGTTACTTGGTGTCAGTGTATGTCTTTGTTACCTGGTGCACGTGAATGTTTGTGTTACTTGGTGTAAGTGTGTGTCTGTGTTACTTGGTATCAGTGTATGTCTTTGTTACTTGGTGTAAGTGTGTGTCTGTGTTACTGGGTAACAGTGTATGTCTTTCTGACTTGGTGCCAGTGTATGTCTTTGTTATTGGGTGTCACTGTATGTCTTTGTTACTTGGTGTCAGTGTATGTCTGTGTTACCTGGTGTAAGTGTGTGTCTTTGTTACTTGGTGTAATTGTATGTCTTTGTTACTTGGTGTCAGTGTATGTCTTTGTTACCTGGTGCAAGTGAGTGTTTGTGTTACTTGGTGTAAGTGTGTGTCTGTGTTACTTGGTGTCAGTGTATGTCTGTGTTACTTGGCGTAAGTGTGTCTTTGTTACTTGGTGTAATTGTATGTCTTTGTTACGTGGTGTCAGTGTATGTCTGTGTTACTTGGTGTAAGTGTATGTCTTTGTTACTTGGTGTCAGTGTATGTCTTTGTTACTGGGTGTAAGTGTGTGTCTGTGTTACTGGGTATCAGTGTATGTCTTTGTTGCTTGGTGTCAGTGTATGTCTTTGTGACTTGGTGTCAGTGTATGTCTTTGTTACTGGGTGTCACTGTATGTCTTTGTGACTTGGTGTCAGTGTATGTCTTTGTTACTGGGTGTCACTGTATGTCTTTGTGACTTTGTGTCAGTGTATGCCTTTGTTACTGGGTGTCAGGTTATGTCTTTGTTACTTGGTGTCAGTGTATGTCTTTGTTACTTGGTGTCAGTGTATGTCTGTGTTACTTGGTGTAAGTGTGTGTCTGTGTTACTGGGTATCAGTGTATGTCTTTGTTACTTGGTGTCAGTGTATGTCGTTGTTACTTGGTGTATGTGTGTGTCTGTGTTACTGGGTGTCAGTGTATGTCTTTGTTAATTGGTGTCAGTGAATGTCTGTGTTGCTTGGTGCAAGTGTGTGTCTTTGTTACTTGGTGTAAGTGTATGTCTTTGTTACTTGGTGTCAGTGTATGTCTGTTTTACTTTGTGTAAGTGTATGTCTTTGTTACTTGGTGTCAGTGTTTGTCTTTGTTACTTTGTGGAAGTGTGTGTCTGTGTTACTGGGTATCATTGTATGTCTTTTTGACTTGGTGTCAGTGTATGTCTTTGTTACTGGGTGTCAGTGTATGTCTTTGTGACTTGGTGTCAGTGTGTCTCTCTGTTAGTCTTTGTTACTTGGTGTCAGTGTCTGTCTGTGTATGTCTTTGTAACTGTGTGTCAGTGTTTCTCTATGATACTAGGTGTCAGTGTGTGTTTGTTTGTGTTACTGGGTGTCAGACTGTGTCTGTGTTACTTGGTGTAAGTGTATGTCTTTGTTTCTTGGTGTCAGTGGATGTCTTTGTTACTTGGTGTCAGTGTTTGTCTTTGTTAATTGGTGTAAGTGTGTGTCTGTGTTACTGGGTATCAGTTAATGTCTTTGTGACTTGGTGTCAGTGTATGTCTTTGTTACTGGGTGTCAGTGTATGTCTTTGTTACTTGGTGTCAGTGTATGTCTGTGTTACTGGGTATCAGTGCATGTCTTTTTTACATGGTGTGAGTGTATGTCTGTGTTACTTGGTGTAAGTGTGTGTCTTTGTTACTTGGTGTAATTGGATGTCTTTCTTACTTGGTGTCAGTGTATGTCTGTGTTACGTGGTGTAAGTGTATGTCTTTGTTACTTGGTGTCAGTGTATGTCTTTGTTACTTGGTGTAAGTGTGTGTCTGTGTAACTTGGTGTAAGTGTGTGTCTTTGTTACTTGGTGTAATTGGATGTCTTTGTTACTTGGTGTCAGTGTATGTCTGTGTTACGTGGTGTAAGTGTATGTCTTTGTTACTTGGTGTCAGTGTATGTCTTTGTTACTTGGTGTAAGTGTGCGTCTGTGTTACTTGGTGTAAGTGTGTGTCTGTGCTACTTGGTATCAGTGTATGGCTTTGTTACTTGGTGTAAGTGTGTGGCTGTGTTACTGGGTATCAGTGTATGTCTTTGTTACTTGGTGTAATTGTCTGTGTTTGTTACTTGGTGTCAGTGTATGTCTGTGTTACTTGGTGTAAGTGTGTGTCTTTGTTACTTGGTGTAAGTGTCTGTCTTTGTTACTTGGTGTCAGTGCATGTCTTTGTTACTTGATGTCAGTGTGTGTCTGTGTTACTGGGCATCAGTGTATGTCTTTGTTACTGGGTGTCAGTTTATGTCTTTGTTACTTGGTGTCAGTGTATGTCTTTGTGACTTGGTGTAAGTGCATGTCTGTGTTACTTGGTGTAAGTGTGTGTCTTTGTTACTTGGTCTAAGTGTGTGTCTGTGTTACTGGGTATCAGTGCATGTCTTTGTTACTTGGTGTCAGTGCATGTCGTTGTTACTTGGTGTAAGTGTGTGTCTGTGTTACTTGGTATCAGTGTATGTTTTTGTTCCTTGGTGTAAGTGTGTGTATGTGTTACTGGGTAACAGTGTATGTCTTTGTTACTTGGTGTCAGTGTATGTCTGTGTTACTTGGTGTAAGTGTGTGTCTTTGTTACTTGGTGTAATTGTATGTCTTTGTTACTTGGTGTCATTGTCTGCCTGTGTTACTTGGTGTAAGTGTATGTCTTTGTGACTTGGTGTCAGTGTCTGTCTTTGTTACTGGGTGTCAGTGTCTGTCTTTGTGACTTGGTGTCACTGTGTGACTTTGTTACTTGGTGTCAGTGTATGTCTTTGTTAGTTGGTGTAAGTGTGTGTCTGTGTTACTGGGTATTAGTGTATATCTTTGTTACTTGGTGTAAGTGTGTGTCTGTGTGACTGGGTATCAGTAAATGTCTTTGCTACATGGTGACAGTGTATGTCTATGTTACTTGGTGTAAGTGTGTGTCTGTGTTACTTGGTGTAATTGTGTGTCTTTGTTACTTGGTGTCAGTGTATGTCTGTGTTACTTGGTGTAAGTGTATGTCTTTGCTACTTGGTGTCAGTGTATGTCTTTGTTACTTGGTGTAAGTGTGTGTCTGTGTTACTTGGTGTAAGATTGTGCCTGTGTTACTGGGTATCAGTGTATGTCTTTGTGACTTGGTGCCAGTGTATTTCTTTGTTACTGGGTGTCACTGTATGTCTTTGTTACTTGATGTCAGTGTATGTCTGTGTTACTTGGTGTAAGTGTGTTTCTATGTTACTTGGTGTAATTGTATGTCTTTGTTTCTTGGTGTCAGTGTATGTCTTTGTTACCTGGTGCAAGTGGGTGTTTGTGTTACTTGGTGTAAGTGTGTGTCTGTGTTACTTGGTATCAGTGTATGTCTTTGTTACTTGTTGTAAGTGTGTGTCTGTGTTACTGGGTAACAGTGTATGTCTTTGTTACTTGGTGTCAGTGTATGTCTGTGTTACTTGGTGTAAGTGTGTGTCTTTGTTACTTGGTGTAATTGTATGTCTTTGTTACTTGGTGTCAGTGTATGTCTGTGTGACTTGGTGTAAGTGTATGTCTTTGTGACTTGGTGTCAGTGTATGTCTTTGTTACTGGGTGTAAGTGTGTGTCTGTGTTACTGGGTATCAGTGTATGTCTTTGTTGCTTGGTGTCAGTGTATGTCTTTGTGACTTGGTGTCAGTGTATGTCTTTGTCACTGGGTGTCACTGTATGTCTTTGTGACTTTGTGTCAGTGTATGCCTTTGTTACTGGGTGTCAGTTTATGTCTTTGTTACTTGGTGTCAGTGTATGTCTTTGTGAATTGGTGTCAGTGTATGTCTGTGTTACTTGGTGTAAGTGTGTGTCTGTGTTACTGGGTATCAGTGTATGTCTTTGTTACTTGGTGTCAGTGTATGTCGTTGTTAATTTGTGTATGTGTGTGTCTGTGTTACTGGGTGTCAGTGTATGTCTTTGTTACTTGGTGTCAGTGAATGTCTGTGTTGCTTGGTGCAAGTGTGTGTCTTTGTTACTTGGTGTAAGTGTATGTCTTTGTTACCTGGTGTCAGTGTATGTCTGTGTTACTTTGTGTAAGTGTATGTCTTTGTTACTTGGTGTCAGTGTTTGTCTTTGTTACTTTGTGGAAGTGTGTGTCTGTGTTACTGGGTATCATTGTATGTCTTTTAGACTTGGTGTCAGTGTATGTCTTTGTTACTGGGTGTCAGTGTATGTCTTTGTGACTTGGTGTCAGTGTATGTCTGTGTTACTTGGTGTAAGTGTGTGTCTTTGTTACTTGGTGTAATTGTATGTCTTTGTTACTTGGTGTCAGTGTATGTCTGTGTGACTTGGTGTAAGTGTATGTCTTTGTGACTTGGAGTCAGTGTATGTCTTTGTTACTGGGTGTAAGTGTGTGTCTGTGTTACTGGGTATCAGTGTATGTCTTTGTTGCTTGGTGTCAGTGTATGTCTTTGTGACTTGGTGTCAGTGTATGTCTTTGTCACTGGGTGTCACTGTATGTCTTTGTGACTTTGTGTCAGTGTATGCCTTTGTTACTGGGTGTCAGTTTATGTCTTTGTTACTTGGTGTCAGTGTATGTCTTTGTGAATTGGTGTCAGTGTATGTCTGTGTTACTTGGTGTAAGTGTGTGTCTGTGTTACTGGGTATCAGTGTATGTCTTTGTTACTTGGTGTCAGTGTATGTCGTTGTTACTTTGTGTATGTGTGTGTCTGTGTTACTGGGTGTCAGTGTTTGTCTTTGTTACTTGGTGTCAGTGAATGTCTGTGTTGCTTGGTGCAAGTGTGTGTCTTTGTTACTTGGTGTAAGTGTATGTCTTTGTTACCTGGTGTCAGTGTATGTCTGTGTTACTTTGTGTAAGTGTATGTCTTTGTTACTTGGTGTCAGTGTTTGTCTTTGTTACTTTGTGGAAGTGTGTGTCTGTGTTACTGGGTATCATTGTATGTCTTTTAGACTTGGTGTCAGTGTATGTCTTTGTTACTGGGTGTCAGTGTATGTCTTTGTGACTTGGTGTCAGTGTGTCTCTCTGTTAGTCTTTGTTACTTGGTGTCAGTGTCTGTCTGTGTATGTCTTTGTAACTGTGTGTCAGTGTTTCTCTATGATACTAGGTGTCAGTGTGTGTTTGTTTGTGTTACTGGGTGTCAGAGTGTGTCTGTGTTACTTGGTGTAAGTGCATGTCTTTGTTTCTTGGTGTCAGTGGATGTCTTTGTTACTTGGTGTAAGTGTGTGTCTGTGTTACTGGGTATCAGTTAATGTCTTTGTGACTTGGTGTCAGTGTATGTCTTTGTTACTGGGTGTCAGTGTATGTCTTTGTTACTTGGTGTCAGTGTATGTCTGTGTTACTGGGTATCAGTGCATGTCTTTGTTACATGGTGTGAGTGTATGTCTGTGTTACTTGGTGTAAGTGTGTGTCTTTGTTACTTGGTGTAATTGGATGTCTTTGTTACTTGGTGTCAGTGTATGTCTGTGTTACGTGGTGTAAGTGTATGTCTTTGTTACTTGGTGTCAGTGTATGTCTTTGTTACTTGGTGTAAGTGTGTGTCTGTGTTACTTGGTGTAAGTGTGTGTCTGTGCTACTTGGTATCAGTGTATGTCTTTGTTACTTGGTGTAAGTGTGTGCCTGTGTTACTGGGTAACAGTGTCTGTCTTTGTTACTTGGTGTCAGTGTATGTCTGTGTTACTTGGTGTAAGTGTGTGTCTGTGTTACTTGGTGTAAGTGTGTGTCTGTGTTACTGGGTATCAGTGTATGTCTTTGTGACTTGGTGTCAGTGTATGTCTTTGTTACTGGGTGTCAGTGTGTGTCTTTGTGACTTGGTGTCAGTGTATGTCTTTGTTACTTGGTGTAAGTGTGTGTCTGCGTTACTGGGTATCAGTGTATGTCTTTGTTACTTGGTGTCAGTGTATGTCAAAATACTTGGTGTAAGTGTATGTCTTTGTTACTTGGTGTAATTGTCTGTCTTTGTTACTTGGTGTCAGTCTATGTCTTAGTTACTTGGTGTCAGTGTATGTCTTTGTTACTTGGTGTCAGTGCATGTCTTTGTGACTTGGTATCAGTGTATGCCTTTGTGACTTGGTGTCAGTGTATGTCTTTTTTACTGGGTGTCAGTGTGTGTCAGTGTTACTTTGTGTCAGTGCATGTCATTGTTACTGTGTATCAGTGTTTCTCTATGTTACTGGGTGTCAGTGTGTGTTTGTTTGTGTTACTGGGTATCAGTGCATGTCTTTGCGAATTTGTATCAGTGTATGTCTTTGTTACTGGGTGTCAGTGTGTGTCTGTGTTAGTTGGTGTCAGTGTATCAGTGTTTCTCTGTGTGACTGGGTGTCAGTGTGTGTGTGTTTGTGTTACTGGGTGTCAGTGACACTAGGTGTCAGTATTTAGTTCAGTTTAGATGTACAGCACTTAAACAGGCCCTTGGGCACACCGAATCTGTGCCGACCATCAACCACCCATTAATGCTAATCCTAATCTAATCCCGTATTTCTATCACATCCCCACCTATCCCTATATATTTCCCTACCACATAAATATACTAGGGGCAATTTATGATGGCCAATTAACCTATAAACCTGCAAGTCTTTGGCATGTGGGAGGAAACCGGAGCACCCGGAGGAAACCCACGCAGACACAGGGAGAACTTACAAACTCCGCACAGGCAGTACCCAGAATCGTTCCCGGGTCCATGGAGCTGTGAGGCTGCGGTGCTAACCACTGCGCCAATGTCCCCCACCCCCAGTGTGTGCCTGTGTTACTTGGTGTCAGTGTATGTCTGTGTTACTTGGTGTAAGTGTATGTCTTTGTTACTTGGTGTAAGTGTGTGTCAGTGTTACTTGGTGTAAGTGTGTGTCTATGTTCCTGGGTATCAGTGTATGTCTTTGTTACTTCTTTTGGGCCTCCTTATATCGAGAGACAATGGATACGCGCCTGGAGGTGTTCAGTGTTTTGTGAAGCAGCGCCTGGAGTGGCTATAAAGGCCAATTCTGGAGTGACAGGCTCTTCCACAGGTGCTGCAGAGAAATTTGTTTGTTGGGTCTGTTGCACAGTTGGCTCTCCCCTTGCGCCTCTGTCTTTTTTCCTGCCAACTACTATGTCTCTTCGACTCGCCACAATTTAGCCCTGTCTTTATGGCTGCCCGCCAGCTCTGGCGAATGCTGGCAACTGACTCCCACGACTTGTGATCAATGTCACACGATTTCATGTCGCGTTTGCAGACGTCTTTATAACGGAGACATGGACGGCCGGTGGGTCTGAAACCAGTGGCGAGCTCGCTGTACAATGTGTCTTTGGGGATCCTGCCATCTTCCATGCGGCTCACGTGGCCAAGCCATCTCAAGCGCCGCTGACTCAGTAGTGTGTATAAGCTGGGGATGTTGGCCGCTTCAAGGACTTCTGTGTTGGAGATATAGTCCTGCCACCTGATGCCAAGTATTCTCCGAAGGCAGCGAAGATGGAATGAATTGAGACGTCGCTCTTGGCTGGCATACGTTGTCCAGGCCTCGCTGCCGTAGAGCAAGGTACTGAGGACACAGGCCTGATACACTCGGACTTTTGTGTTCCGTGTCAGTGCGCCATTTTCCCACACTCTCTTGGCCAGTCTGAACATAGCAGTGGAAGCCTTACCCATGCGCTTGTTGATTTCTGCATCTAGAGACAGGTTACTGGTGATAGTTGAGCCTAGGTAGGTGAACTCTTGAACCACTTCCAGAGCGTGGTCGCCAATATTGATGGATGGAGCATTTCTGACATCCTGCCCCATGATGTTCGTTTTCATGAGGCTGATGGTTAGGCCAACTTCATTGCAGGCAGACGCAAACCTGTCGATGAGACTCTGCAGGCATTCTTCAGTGTGAGATGTTAAAGCAGCATCGTCAGCAAAGAGGAGTTCTCTGATGAGGGCTTTCCGTACTTTGGACTTCGCTCTTAGACGGGCAAGGTTGAACAACCTGCCCCCTGATCTTGTGTGGAGGAAAATTCCTTCTTCAGAGGATTTGAACGCATGTGAAAGCAGCAGGGAGAAGAAAATCCCAAAAAGTGTGGGTGCGAGAACACAGCCCTGTTTCACACCACTCAGGATAGGAAAGGGCTCTGATGAGGAGCCACCATGTTGAATTGTGCCTTTCATATTGTCATGGAATGAGGTGATGATACTTAGTAGCTTTGGTGGACATCCGATCTTTTCTAGTAGTCTGAAGAGACCACGTCTGCTGACGAGGTCAAAGGCTTTGGTGAGATCAATGAAAGCAATGTAGAGGGGCATCTGTTGTTCACGGCATTTCTCCTGTATCTGACGAAGGGAGAACAGCATGTCAATAGTCGATCTCTCTGCACGAAAGCCACACTGTGCCTCAGGGTAGACGCGCTCGGCCAGCTTCTGGAGCCTGTTCAGAGCGACTCGAGCAAAGACTTTCCCCACTATGCTGAGCAGGGAGATTCCACGGTAGTTGTTGCAGTCACCGCGGTCACCTTTGTTTTTATAGAGGGTGATGATGTTGGCATCGCGCATGTCCTCGGGTACTGCTCCCTCGTCCCAGCACAGGCATAGCAGTTCATGTAGTGCTGAGAGTATAGCAGGCTTGGCACTCTTGATTATTTCAGGGGTAATGCTGTCCTTCCCAGGGGCTTTTCCGCTGGCTAGGGAATCAATGGCATCACTGAGTTCCGATTTGGTTGGCTGTATGTCCAGCTCATCCATGACTGGTAGAGGCTGGGCTGCATTGAGGGCAGTCTCAGTGACAGCATTCTCCCTGGAGTACAGTTCTAGGTAGTGCTCAACCCAGCGGTCCATCTGTTTGCGTTGGTCAGTGATTATGTCCCCAGATTTAGATTTGAGGGGGGTGATCTTCTTGATGGTTGGCCCAAGAGCTCTCTTCATGCCATCATACATTCCTCTGATGTTTCCGGTGTCTGAGGCCAGCTGAATATGACTGCATAGGTGTTGCCAGTAGTCGTTTGCGCAACGCCTAGCTGTTCTTTGTGCAGTACTTCTGGCTGCTTTAAGTGCTGCGAATGTTAAATCGCTGGGGGCTTTCTTGTAGTTCAAAAGTGCAATGCACTTCGCGGCTATGACAGGTTCCAGCTCTTCATTATGAGATTGAAACCAGTCTGCATTTCTCTTCGCACTTTTGCCGTAGGTGGTCAAAGCTGACTCATAGATGGCGTCTCTGATGTGGGCCCACTTGGTCTCAGCATCCCCTGTGGGAGTGTTTTGAAGGGCTGTTACAAGTGAATTTAGAAATTTTTGTAACAGCTGTCAGTGTATGTCTGTGTTACTTGGTGTAAGTGTGTGTCTGTGTTACTGGGTATCAGTGTATGTCTTTGTTACTTGGTGTCAGTGTATGTCTGTGTTACTTGGTGTAAGTGTGTGTCTGTGTTACTGGGTGTCAGTGTGTGTCTGTGTTACTTGTTGAAGGGTGTGTCTTTGTTACTTGGTGTCCGTGCATGTCTGTGTTTCTGGGTGTCAGTGCATGTCTTTGTTACTTGGTGTCAGTGGATATCTGTGTTACTTGGTGTAAGTGTGTGTCTTTGTTACTTGGTGTCAGTGTATGTCTTTGTTACTTGGTGTCAGTGTATGTCTGTGTTACTTGGTGTAAGTGTATGTCTTTGTTACATGTTGTAAGTGTGTCTCTGTGTTACTTGGTGTAAGTGTGTGTCTATGTTCCTGGGTATCAGTGTATGTCTTTGTTACTTGGTGTCATTGTATGTCTGTGTTACTTGGTGTAAGTGTGTGTCTATGTTACTGGGTGTAAGTCTGCGTCTTTGTTACTTGGTGTCCGTGTGTGTCTGTGTTACTGGGTGTCAGTGTATGTCTTTGTTACTGAGTGTCAGTGTATTTCTTTGTTACTTGGTGTAAGTGTGTGTCTGTGTTACTGGGTGTCAGTGTGTGTCTGTGTTACTTGTTGAAGGGTGTGTCTTTGTTACTTGGTGTCCGTGCATGTCTGTGTTTCTGGGTGTCAGTGCATGTCTTTGTTACTTGGTGTCAGTGGATATCTGTGTTACTTGGTGTAAGTGTGTGTCTTTGTTACTTGGTGTCAGTGTATGTCTTTGTTACTTGGTGTCAGTGTATGTCTGTGTTACTTGGTGTAAGTGTATGTCTTTGTTACATGTTGTAAGTGTGTCTCTGTGTTACTTGGTGTAAGTGTGTGTCTATGTTCCTGGGTATCAGTGTATGTCTTTGTTACTTGGTGTCAGTGTATGTCTTTGTTACTTGGTGTCCGTGTGTGTCTGTGTTACTGGGTGTCAGTGTATGTCTTTGTTACTGAGTGTCAGTGTATTTCTTTGTTACTTGGTGTAAGTGTGTGTCTGTGTTACTGGGTGTCAGTGTATGTCTGTGTTACTTGGTGTAAGTGTGTGTCTATGTTCCTGGGTATCAGTGTATGTCTTAGTTACTTGGTGTCAGTGTATGTCTGTGTTACTTGGTGTAAGTGTGTGTCTATGTTACTGGGTGTAAGTCTGCGTCTTTGTTACTTGGTGTCCGTGTGTGTCTGTGTTACTGGGTGTCAGTGTATGTCTGTGTTACTTGGTGTAAGTGTGTGTCTGTGTTACGGGGTAACATTGTTTGTCTTTGTTACTTGGTGTCAGTGTATGTCAAAATACTTGGTGTAAGTGTATGTCTTTGTTACTTGGTGTAATTGTCTGTCTTTGTTACTTGGTGTCAGTGTATGTCTTTGTTACTTGGTGTCATTGTGTGTCTGTGTTACTGGGTATCAGTGGATGTCTTTGTGACTTGGTATCAGTGTATGTCTTTGTTACTTGGTGGCAGTGCATGTCTTTGTTACTGGGTGTCAGTGTGTGACTGTGTTACTTGGTGTCAGTGTATGTCTTTGTTACTGTTTATTAGTGTTTCTCTGTGTTACTGGGTGTCAATGTGTGTTTGTTTGTGTTACTGGATGTCAGTGTATGTCTTTGTTACTTAGTGTAAGAGTGTGTCTTTGTTACTTGGTGTAATTGTATGTCTTTGTTACTTGATGTCAGTGTATGTCTGTGTTACTTGGTGTAAGTGTATGTCTTTGTTACATGTTGTAAGTGTGTCTCTGTGTTACTTGGTGTAAGTGTGTGTCTATGTTCCTGGGTATCAGTGCATGTCTTTGTTACTTGGTGTCAGTGTATGTCTGTGTTACTTGGTGTAAGTGTGTGTCTGTGTTACTAGGTATCAGTGTCTGTCTTTGTTACTTGGTGTCAGTGTATGTCTGTGTTACTTGGTGTAAGTGTGTATCTATGTTACTGGGTGTAAGTCTGTGTCTTTGTTTTTTGGTGTAAGTGTGTCTCTGTGTTACTGGGTGTCAGTGTATGTCTGTGTTACTTGGTGTAAGTGTATGTCTGTGTTACTGGGTATCAGTGTATGTCTTTGTGACTTGGTCTCATTGTATGTCTTCGTTACTGGGTGTCAGTGTGTGTCTTTGTGACTTGGTGTCAGTGTATGTCTTTGTTACTTGGTGTAAGTGTGTGTCTGTGTTACGGGGTAACATTGTATGTCTTTGTTGCTTGGTGTCAGTGTAAGTCAAAATACTTGGTGTAAGTGTATCTCTTTGTTACTTGGTGTTTTGTCTGCTTTGTTACTTGGTGTAAGTGTCTGTCTTTGTTACTTGGTGTCAGTGTATGTCTTTGTTACTTGGTGTCATTGTGTGATGTGTTACTGGGTATCAGTGTATGTCTTTGTGACTTGGTATCAGTGTATGTCTTTGTTACTTGGTGTCAGTGTATGTCTTTGTTACTGGGTGTCAGTGTGTGACTGTGTTACTTGGTGTCAGTGTATGTCTTTGTTACTGTTTATTAGTGTTTCTCTGTGTTACTGGGTGTCAGCGTGTGTTTGTTTGTGTTACTGGATGTCAGTGTATGTCTTTGTTACTTGGTGTAATTGTGTGTCTGTGTTACTGGGTTTCAGTGTCTGTCTTTGTTACTTGGTGTCAGTGTGTGTCTTTGTTACTTGGTGTAATTGTATGTCTTTGTTACTTGGTGTCAGTGTATGTCTGTGTTACTTGGTGGAAGTGTATGTCTTTGTTACTTGGTGTAAGTGTGTGTCTGTGTTACTTGGTGTAAGTGTGTGTCTGTGTTCCTGGGTATCAGTGTATGTCTTTGTTACTTGGTGGAAGTGTATGACTTTGTTACTTGGTGTCAGTGTATGTCTGTGTTACTTGGTGTCAGTGTATGTCTGTGTTACTTGGTGTCAGTGTATGTCTTTGTTACTTGGTGTAAGTGTGTGTCTGTGTTCCTGGGTATCAGTGTATGTCTGTGTTACTTGGTGTAAGTGTATGTCTGTGTTACTGGGTATCAGTGTATGTCTTTGTGACTTGGTCTCATTGTATGTCTTCGTTACTGGGTGTCAGTGTGTGTCTTTGTGACTTGGTGTCAGTGTATGTCTTTGTTACTTGGTGTAAGTGTGTGTCTGTGTTACGGGGTAACATTGTCTGTCTTTGTTACTTGGTGTCAGTGTATGTCAAAATACTTGGTGTAAGTGTATGTCTTTGTTCCTTGGTGTTTTGTCTGCTTTGTTACTTGGTGTAAGTGTCTGTCTTTGTTACTTGGTGTCAGTGTACGTCTTTGTTACTTGGTGTCATTGTGTGATGTCTTACTGGGTATCAGTGTATGTCTTTGTGACTTGGTATCAGTGTATGTCTTTGTTACTTGGTGTCAGTGTATGTCTTTGTTACTGGGTGTCAGTGTGTGACTGTGTTACTTGGTGTCAGTGTATGTCTTTGTTACTGTTTATTAGTGTTTCTCTGTGTTACTGGGTGTCAGTGTGTGTTTGTTTGTGTTACTGGATGTCAGTGTATGTCTTTTTTACTTGGTGTAATTGTGTGTCTGTGTTACTGGGTTTCAGTGTCTGTCTTTCTTACTTGGTGTCAGTGTGTGTCTTTGTTACTTGGTGTAATTGTATGTCTTTGTTACTTGGTGTCAGTGTATGTCTGTGTTACTTGGTGGAAGTGTATGTCTTTGTTACTTGGTGTAAGTGATTGTCTGTGTTACTTGGTGTAAGTGTGTGTCTGTGTTCCTGGGTATCAGTGTATGTCTTTGTTACTTGGTGGAAGTGTATGACTTTGTTACTTGGTGTCAGTGTATGTCTGTGTTAGTTGGTGTAAGTGTGTGTCTGTTTTACTGGGTATCAGTGTATGTCTTTGTTACTTGGTGTCAGTGTATGTCTGTGTTACTTGGTGTCAGTGTATGTCTTTGTTACTTGGTGTAAGTGTGTGTCTGTGTTCCTGGGTATCAGTGTATGTCTTTGTTACTTGGTGTCAGTGTATGTCTGTGTTACTTGGTGTAAGTGTGTGTCTGTGTTTCTGGGTATCAGTGTATGTCTTTGTTACTTGGTGTCAGTGTATGACTGTGTTGCTTGGTGTAAGTGTGTGTCTGTGTTACTGGGTGTCAGTGTGTGTCTGTTTTACTTGGTGTAAGCGTGTTTCTTTGTTACTTCGTGTCCGTGTGTGTCTGTGTTACTGGGTGTCAGTGTATGTCTTTGTTACTGGGTGTCAGTGTATGTCTTTGTTACTTGGTGCAAGTGTGTCTGTGTTACTGGGTATCAGTGTCTGTCTTTGTTACTTGGTGTAAGTGTGTGTCTGTGTTACTGGGTATCAGTGTAGGTCTTTGTTACCTGGTGTCAGTGTATGTCTGTGTTACTTTGTGTAAGTGTGTGTCTGTGTGACTGGGTATCAGTGTATGTCTTTGTGACTTGGTATCAGTGTATGTCTTTGTTCCTGGGTGTCAGTGTGTGTCTTTGTGACTTGGTGTCAGTGTAAGTCTTTGTTACTTGGTGTATGTGTGTGTCTGTGTTACTGGGTATCAGTGTATGTCTTTGTTACATGGTGTCAGTGTATGTCTGTGTTACTTGGTGTAAGTGTGTGTCTGTGTTACTGGGTGTCAGTGCATGTATTTGTTACTTGGTGTCAGTGTATATCTGTGTTACTTGGTGTAAGTGTGTGTCTTTGTTACTTGGTGTAATTGTATGTCTTTGTGACTTGGTGTCAGTGTATGTCTGTGTTAATTGGTGTCAGTGTATGTCTTTGTTACTTGGTGTAAGTGTGTGTCTTTGTTACTTGGTGTAAGTGTGTGTCTGTGTTCCTGGGTATCAGTATATGTCTTTGTGACTTGATGTCAGTGTATGTCTGTGTTACTTGGTGTAAGTGTGTGTCTGTGTTAATAGGTATCAGTGTATGTCTTTGTTACTGGGTGTCAGTGTATGTCTGTGTCTCTTGGTGTAAGTGTGTGTCTGTGTTACTGGGTGTCAGTGTGTGTCTGTGTTACTTGGTGTAAGTGTGTTTCTTTGTTACTTGGTGTCCGTGTGTGTCTGTGTTACTGGGTGTCAGTGTATGTCTTTGTTACTGGGTGTCAGTGTATGTCTTTGTTACTTGGTGCAAGTGTGTGTCTGTGTTACTGGGTATCAGTGTCTGTCTTTGTTACTTGGTGTAAGTGTGTGTCTGTGTTACTGGGTATCAGTGTATGTCTTTGTTACCTGGTGTCAGTGTATGTCTGTGTTACTTTGTGTAAGTGTGTGTCTGTGTTACTGGGTATCAGTGTATGCCTTTGTGACTTGGTATCAGTGTATGTCTTTGTTACTGGGTGTCAGTGTGTGTCTTTGTGACTTGGTGTCAGTGTATGTCTTTGTTACTTGGTGTAAGTGTGTGTCTTTGTTACTGGGTGTCAGTGTATGTCTTTGTTGCTTGGTGTAACTGTGTGTCTGTGTTACTGGGTATCAGTGTCTGTCTTTGTTACTTGGTGAAAGTGTGTGTCTGTGTTACTGGGTATCAGTGCATGTCTGTGTTACTTGGTGTAAGTGCATGTCTTTGTTACTTGGTGTCAGTGTATGTCTGTGTTAGTTGGTGTAAGTGTGTGTCTGTGTTACTGGGTGTCAGTGCATGTCTTTGTTACTTGGTGTCAGTGCATATCTGTGTTACTTGGTGTAAGTGTGTGTCTTTGTTACTTGGTGTAATTGTATGTCTTTGTTACTTGGTGTCAGTGTATGTCTGTGTTACTTGTTGTCAGTGTATGTCTTTGTTACTTGGTGTAAGTGTGTGTCTGAGTTACTCGGTGCAAGTTTGTGTCTGTGTTCCTGGGTATCAGTGTAAGTCTTTGTTACTTGGTGTCAGTGTATGTCTGTGTTACTTGGTGTAAGTGTGTGTCTGTGTTACTGGGTATCAGTGCATGTCTTTGTTACTTGGTCTCAGTGTATGTCTGTGTCTCTTGGTGTAAGTGTGTGTCTGTGTTACTGGGTTTCAGTGTGTGTCTGTGTTACTTGGTGTAAGTGTGCTTCTTTGTTACTTGGTGTACGTGTGTGTCTGTGTTACTGGGTGTCAGTGTATGTCTTTGTTACTGGGTGTCAGTGTATGTCTTTGTTACTTGGTGCAAGTGTGTGTCTGTGTTACTGGGTATCTGTGTCTGTCTTTGTTACTTGGTGTAAGTGTGTGTCTGTGTTACTGGGTATCAGTGTCTGCTTTGTTACTTGGTGTAAGTGTGTGTCTGTGTTACTGGGTATCAGTGTAGGTCTTTGTTACCTGGTGTCAGTGAATGTCTGTGTTACTTGGTGTAAGTGTGTGTCTGTGTTACTGGGTGTCAGTGCATGTCTTTGTTACTTGGTGTCAGTGTATATCTGTGTTACTTGGTGTAAGTGTGTGTCTGTGTTACTGGGTATCAGTGTCTGTCTTTGTTACTTGGTGTAAGTGTGTGTCTGTGTTACTGGGTATCAGTGTATGTCTTTGTTACCTGGTGTCAGTGTATGTCTGTGTTACTTTGTGTAAGTGTGTGTCTGTGTTACTGGATATCAGTGTATGTCTTTGTGACTTGGTATCAGTGCATGTCTTTGTTACTGGGTGTCAGTGTGTGTCTTTGTGACTTGGTGTCAGTGTATGTCTTTGTTACTTGGTGTCAGTGTATGTCTGTGTTACTTGGTGTCATTGAATGTCTTTGTTACTTGGTGTAAGTGTGTGTCTGAGTTATTTGTTGTAAGTTTGTGTCTGTGTTCCTGGGTATCAGTGTATGTCTTTGTTACTTGGTGTCAGTGTATGTCTGTGTTACTTGGTGTAAGTGTGTGTCTGTGTTACTGGGTGTCAGTGTATCTCTTTGTTACTGGGTGTCAGTGTATGTCTTTGTTACTTGGTGCAAGTGTGTGTCTGTGTTACTGGGTATCAGTGTATGTCTTTGTTACTTGGTGTAAGTGTGTGTCTGTGTTACTGGGTATCAGTGTTTGTCTTTGTTACCTGGTGTACAGTGTATGTCTGTGTTACTTTGTGTAAGTGTGTGTCTGTGTTACTGGGTATCAGTGTATGTCTTTGTGACTTGTTATCAGTGTATGTCTTTGCTACTGGGTGTCAGTGTGTGTCTTTGTGACTTGGTGTCAATGTATGTCATTGTTACTTGGTGTAAGTGTGTGTCTGTGTTACTGGGTATCAGTGTATGTCTTTGTTACTTGGTGTCAGTGTATGTCAAAATACTTGGTGTAAGTGTATGTCTTTGTTACTTGGTGTAATTTTGTGTCTTTGTTACTTGGTGTAAGTGTATGTCTTTGTAACTTGGTGTCAGTGTATGTCTTTGTTACTTGGTGTCATTGTATGTCTTTGTTACTTGGTGTCAGTGTGTGTCTGTGTTACTGGGTATCAGTGTATGTCTTTGTGACTTGGTATCAGTGCATGTCTTTGTTACTGGGTGTCCTTGTGTGTCTGTGTTACTGGGTATCAGTGTATGTCTTTGTGACTTGGTATCAATGTAAGTCTTTGTTACTTGGTGTAAGTGTGTGCCTGTGTTACTGGGTATCAGTGTATGTCTTTGTTACATGGTGTCAGTGTATGTCTGTGTTACTTGGTGTAAGTGTGTGTCTGTGTTACTGGGTGTCAGTGCATGTCTTTGTTACTTGGTGTCAGTGTTTATCTGTGTTACTTGGTTTAAGTGTTTGTCTTCGTTACTTGGTGTACTTGTATGTCTTTGTTACTTGGTGTCAGTGTATGTCTGTGTTACTTGGTGTCAGTGTATGTCTCTGTTACTTGGTGTAAGTGTGTGTCTTTGTTACTTGGTGTAAGTGTGTGTCTGTGTTCCTGGGTATCAGTATATGTCTTTGTTACTTGATGTCAGTGTATGTCTGTGTTACTTGGTGTAATTGTGTGTCTGTGTTAATAGGTATCAGTGTATGTCTTTGTTACTTGGTGTCAGTGTATGTCTGTGTATCTTGGTGTAAGTGTGTGTCTGTGTTACTGGGTGTCAGTGTGTGTCTGTGTTACTTGGTGTAAGTGTGTTTCTTTGTTACTTGGTGTCCGTGTGTGTCTGTGTTACTGGGTGTCAGTGTATGTCTTTGTTACTGGGTGTCAGTGTGTGTCTTTGTGACTTGGTGTCAGTGTATGTCTTTGTTACTTGGTGTAAGTGTGTGTCTGTGTTCCTGGGTATCAGTGTATGTCTTTGTTACTTGGTGGAAGTGTATGACTTTGTTACTTGGTGTCAGTGTATGTCTGTGTTACTTGGTGTCAGTGTATGTCTGTGTTACTTGGTGTCAGTGTATGTCTTTGTTACTTGGTGTAAGTGTGTGTCTGTGTTCCTGGGTATCAGTGTATGTCTGTGTTACTTGGTGTAAGTGTATGTCTGTGTTACTGGGTATCAGTGTATGTCTTTGTGACTTGGCCTCATTGTATGTCTTCGTTACTGGGTGTCAGTGTGTGTCTTTGTGACTTGGTGTCAGTGTATGTCTTTGTTACTCGGTGTAAGTGTGTGTCTGTGTTACGGGGTAACATTGTCTGTCTTTGTTACTTGGTGTCAGTGTATGTCAAAATACTTGGTGTAAGTGTATGTCTTTGTTCCTTGGTGTTTTGTCTGCTTTGTTACTTGGTGTAAGTGTCTGTCTTTGTTACTTGGTGTCGGTGTACGTCTTTGTTACTTGGTGTCATTGTGTGATGTCTTACTGGGTATCAGTGTATGTCTTTGTGACTTGGTATCAGTGTATGTCTTTGTTACTTGGTGTCAGTGTATATCTTTGTTACTGGGTGTCAGTGTGTGACTGTGTTACTTGGTGTCAGTGTATGTCTTTGTATCTGTTTATTAGTGTTTCTCTGTGTTACTGGGTGTCAGTGTGTGTTTGTTTGTGTTACTGGATGTCAGTGTATGTCTTTTTTACTTGGTGTAATTGTGTGTCTGTGTTCCTGGGTTTCAGTGTCTGTCTTTCTTACTTGGTGTCAGTGTGTGTCTTTGTTACTTGGTGTAATTGTATGTCTTTGTTACTTGGTGTCAGTGTATGTCTGTGTTACTTGGTGGAAGTGTATGTCTTTGTTACTTGGTGTAAGTGATTGTCTGTGTTACTTGGTGTAAGTGTGTGTCTGTGTTCCTGGGTATCAGTGTATGTCTTTGTTACCTGGTGGAAGTGTATGACTTTGTTACTTGGTGTCAGTGTATGTCTGTGTTAGTTGGTGTAAGTGTGTGTCTGTTTTACTGGGTATCAGTGTATGTCTTTGTTACTTGGTGTCAGTGTATGTCTGTGTTACTTGGTGTCAGTGTATGTCTTTGTTACTTGGTGTAAGTGTGTGTCTGTGTTCCTGGGTATCAGTGTATGTCTTTGTTACTTGGTGTCAGTGTATGTCTGTGTTACTTGGTGTAAGTGTGTGTCTGTGTTTCTGGGTATCAGTGTATGTCTTTGTTACTTGGTGTCAGTGTATGACTGTGTTGCTTGGTGTAAGTGTGTGTCTGTGTGACTGGGTGTCAGTGTGTGTCTGTTTTACTTGGTGGAAGTGTGTTTCTTTGTTACTTCGTGTCCGTGTGTGTCTGTGTTACTGGGTGTCAGTATATGTCTTTGTTACTGGGTGTCAGTGTATGTCTTTGTTACTTGGTGCAAGTGTGTGTCTGTGTTACTGGGTATCAGAGTCTGTCTTTGTTACTTGGTGTAAGTGTGTGTCTGTGTTACTGGGTATCAGTGTAGGTCTTTGTTACCTGGTGTCAGTGTATGTCTGTGTTACTTTGTGTAAGTGTGTGTCTGTGTGACTGGGTATCAGTGTATGTCTTTGTGACTTGGTATCAGTGTATGTCTTTGTTCCTGGGTGTCAGTGTGTGTCTTTGTGACTTGGTGTCAGTGTAAGACTTTGTTACTTGGTGTATGTGTGTGTCTGTGTTACTGGGTATCAGTGTATGTCTTTGTTACATGGTGTCAGTGTATGTCTGTGTTACTTGGTGTAAGTGTGTGTCTGTGTTACTGGGTGTCAGTGCATGTATTTGTTACTTGGTGTCAGTGTATATCTGTGTTACTTGGTGTAAGTGTGTGTCTTTGTTACTTGGTGTAATTGTATGTCTTTGTGACTTGGTGTCAGTGTATGTCTGTGTTAATTGGTGTCAGTGTATGTCTTTGTTACTTGGTGTAAGTGTGTGTCTTTGTTACTTGGTGTAAGTGTGTGTCTGTGTTCCTGGGTATCAGTATATGTCTTTGTGACTTGATGTCAGTGTATGTCTGTGTTACTTGGTGTAAGTGTGTGTCTGTGTTAATAGGTATCAGTGTATGTCTTTGTTACTGGGTGTCAGTGTATGTCTGTGTCTCTTGGTGTAAGTGTGTGTCTGTGTTACTGGGTGTCAGTGTGTGTCTGTGTTACTTGGTGTAAGTGTGTTTCTTTGTTACTTGGTGTCCGTGTGTGTCTGTGTTACTGGGTGTCAGTGTATGTCTTTGTTACTGGGTGCAAGTGTGTGTCTGTGTTACTGGGTATCAGTGTCTGTCTTTGTTACTTGGTGTAAGTGTGTGTCTGTGTTACTGGGTATCAGTGTATGTCTTTGTTACCTGGTGTCAGTGTATGTCTGTGTTACTTTGTGTAAGTGTGTGTCTGTGTTACTGGGTATCAGTGTATGTCTTTGTGACTTGGTATCAGTGTATGTCTTTGTTACTGGGTGTCAGTGTGTGTCTTTGTGACTTGGTGTCAGTGTATGTCTTTGTTACTTGGTGTAAGTGTGTGTCTTTGTTACTGGGTGTCAGTGTATGTCTTTGTTGCTTGGCGTAACTGTGTGTCTGTGTTACTGGGTATCAGTGTCTGTCTTTGTTACTTGGTGAAAGTGTGTGTCTGTGTTACTGGGTATCAGTGCATGTCTGTGTTACTTGGTGTAAGTGCATGTCTTTGTTACTTGGTGTCAGTGTATGTCTGTGTTAGTTGGTGTAAGTGTGTGTCTGTTTTACTGGGTATCAGTGTATGTCTTTGTTACTTGGTGTCAGTGTATGTCTGTGTTACTTGGGGAAAGTGTGCGTCTGTGTTACTGGGTGTCAGTGCATGTCTTTGTTACTTGGTGTCAGTGCATATCTGTGTTACTTGGTGTAAGTGTGTGTCTTTGTTACTTGGTGTAATTGTATGTCTTTGTTACTTGGTGTCAGTGTATGTCTGTGTTACTTGTTGTCAGTGTATGTCTTTGTTACTTGGTGTAAGTGTGTGTCTGAGTTACTTGGTGCTAGTTTGTGTCTGTGTTCCTGGGTATCAGTGTATGTCTTTGTTACTTGGTGTCAGTGTATGTCTGTGTTACTTGGTGTAAGTGTGTGTCTGTGTTACTGGGTATCAGTGCATGTCTTTGTTACTTGGTGTCAGTGTATGTCTGTGTCTCTTGGTGTAAGTGTGTGTCTGTGTTACTGGGTTTAAGTGTGTGTCTGTGTTACTTGGTGTAAGTGTGTTTCTTTGTTACTTGGTATGTGTGTGTCTGTGTTACTGGGTGTCAGTGTATGTCTTTGTTACTTGGTGCAAGTGTGTGTCTGTGTTACTGGGTATCAGTGTGTGTCTTTGTTTCTTGGTGTAAGTGTGTGTCTGTGTTACTGGGTATCAGTGTCTGTCTTTGTTACTTGGTGTAAGTGTGTGTCTGTGTTACTGGGTATCAGTGTAGGTCTTTGTTACCTGGTGTCAGTGTATGTCTTTGTTACTTGGTGTAAGTGTGTGTCTGTGTTACTGGGTGTCAGTGCATGTCTTTGTTACTTGGTGTCAGTGTATATCTGTGTTACTTGGTGTAAGTGTGTGTCTGTGTTACTGGGTATCAGTGTATGTCTGTGTCTCTTGGTGTAAGTGTGTGTCTGTGTTACTGGGTTTAAGTGTGTGTCTGTGTTACTTGGTGTAAGTGTGTTTCTTTGTTACTTGGTATGTGTGTGTCTGTGTTACTGGGTGTCAGTGTATGTCTTTGTTACTGGGTGTCAGTGTATGTCTTTGTTACTTGGTGCAAGTGTGTGTCTGTGTTACTGGGTATCAGTGTCTGTCTTTGTTACTTGGTGTCAGTGTGTGTCTGTGTTACTGGGTATCAGTGTCTGTCTTTGTTACTTGGTGTAAGTGTGTGTCTGTGTTACTGGGTATCAGTGTAGGTCTTTGTTACCTGGTGTCAGTGAATGTCTGTGTTACTTGGTGTAAGTGTGTGTCTGTGTTACTGGGTGTCAGTGCATGTCTTTGTTACTTGGTGTCAGTGCATATCTGTGTTACTTGGTGTAAGTGTGTGTCTGTGTTACTGGGTATCAGTGTCTGTCTTTGTTACTTGGTGTAAGTGTGTGTCTGTGTTACTGGGTATCAGTGTATGTCTTTGTTACCTGGTGTCAGTGTATGTCTGTGTTACTTTGTGTAAGTGTGTGTCTGTGTTACTGGATATCAGTGTATGTCTTTGTGACTTGGTATCAGTGCATGTCTTTGTTACTGGGTGTCAGTGTGTGTCTTTGTGACTTGGTGTCAGTGTATGTCTTTGTTACTTGGTGTCAGTGTATGTCTGTGTTACTTGGTGTCATTGAATGTCTTTGTTACTTAGTGTAAGTGTGTGTCTGAGTTACTTGGTGTAAGTTTGTGTCTGTGTTCCTGGGTATCAGTGCATGTCTTTGTTACTTGGTTTCAGTGTATGTCTGTGTTACTTGGTGTAAGTGTGTGTCTGTGTTACTGGGTGTCAGTGTATGTCTTGGTTACTGGGTGTCAGTGTATGTCTTTGTTACTTGGTGCAAGTGTGTGTCTGTGTTACTGGGTATCAGTGTCTGTCTTTGTTACTTGGTGTAAGTGTGTGTCTGTGTTACTGGGTATCAGTGTTTGTCTTTATTACCTGGTGTCAGTGTATGTCTGTGTTACATTGTGTAAGTGTGTGTGTGTTACTGGGTATCAGTGTATGTCTTTGTGACTTGTTATCAGTGTATGTCTTTGCTACTGGGTGTCAGTGTGTGTCTTTGTGACTTGGTGTCAATGTATGTCATTGTTACTTGGTGTAAGTGTGTGACTGTGTTACTGGGTATCAGTGTATGTCTTTGTTACTTGGTGTCAGTGTATGTCAAAATACTTGGTGTAAGTGTATGTCTTTGTTACTTGGTGTAATTTTGTGTCTTTGTTACTTGGTGTAAGTGTATGTCTTTGTCACTTGGTGTCAGTGTATGTCTTTGTTACTTGGTGTCATTGTATGTCTTTGTAACTTGGTGTCAGTGTGTGTCTGTGTTACTGGGTATCAGTGTATGTCTTTGTGACTTGGTATCAGTGCATGTCTTTGTTACTGGGTGTCAGTGTGTGTCTGTGTTACTGGGTATCAGTGTATGTCTTTGTGACTTGGTATCAGTGTAAGTCTTTGTTACTTGGTGTAAGTGTGTGCCTGTGTTACTGGGTATCAGTGTATGTCTTTGTTACATGGTGTTAGTGTATGTCTGTGTTACTTGGTGTAAGTGTGTGTCTGTGTTACTGGGTGTCAGTGCATGTCTTTGTTACTTGGTGTCAGTGTTTATCTGTGTTACTTGGTTTAAGTGTGTGTCTTCGTTACTTGGTGTACTTGTATGTCTTTGTTACTTGGTGTCAGTGTATGTCTGTGTTACTTGGTGTCAGTGTATGTCTCTGTTACTTGGTGTAAGTGTGTGTCTTTGTTACTTGGTGTAAGTGTGTGTCTGTGTTCCTGGGTATCAGTATATGTCTTTGTTACTTGATGTCAGTGTATGTCTGTGTTACTTGGTGTAATTGTGTGTCTGTGTTAATAGGTATCAGTGTATGTCTTTGTTACTGGGTATCAGTGTATGTCTTTGTTACCTGGTGTCAGTGTATGTCTGTGTTACTTTGTGTAAGTGTGTGTCTGTGTTATTGGGTATCAGTGTATGTCTTTGTGACTTGGTATCAGTGTATGTCTTCGTTACTGGGTGTCAGTGTGTGTCTTTGTGACTTGTTGTCAGTGTATGTCTTTGTTACTTGGTGTCAGTGTGTGTCTTTGTTACTGGGTGTCAGAGTATGTCTTTGTTGCTTGGTGTATGTGTGTGTCTGTGTTACAGGGTATCAGTGTCTGTCTTTGTTACTTGGTGTAATTGTGTGTCTGTGTTACTGGGTATCAGTGCATGTCTGTGTTACTTGGTGTAAGTGTATGTCTTTGTTACTTGCTGTCAGTGTATGTCTGTGTTAGTTGGTGTAAGTGTGTGTCTGTATTACTGGGTATCAGTGTATGTCTTTGTTACTTGGTGTCAGTGTATGTCTGTGTTACTTCGGGAAAGTGTCCGTCTGTGTTACTGGGTGTCAGTGCATGTCTTTGTTGCTTGGTGTCAGTGCATATCTGTGTTACTTGGTGTAAGTGTGTGTCTTTGTTACTTGGTGTAATTGTATGTCTTTGTTACTTGGTGTCAGTGTATGTCTGTGTTACTGGGTATCAGTGTATATCTTAGTTCCCTGGTGTCAGTGTATGTCTGTGTTACTTTGTGTAAGTTTGTGTCTGTGTTACTGGGTATCAGTGTATGTCTTTGTGACTTGGTATCAGTGTATGTCTTTGCTACTGTGTGTCAGTGTGTGTATTTGTGACTTGGTGTCAATGTATGTCTTTGTTACTTGGTGTAAGTGTGTGTCTGTGTTACTGGGTATCAGCGTATGTCTTTGTTACTTGGTGTCAGTGTATGTCAAAATACTTGGTGTAAGCGTATGTCTTTGTTACTTGGTGTAATTTTCTGTCTTTGTTACTTGGTGTAAGTGTATGTCTTTGTAACTTGGTGTCAGTGTATGTCTTTGTTACTTGGTGTCATTGTATGTCTTTGTTACTTGGTGTCAGTGTGTGTCTGTGTTACTGGGTATCAGTGCCTGTCTTTGTTACTGGGTGTCAGTGTATGTCTTTGTTACTTGGTGCAAGTGTATGTCTTTGTTACTTGGTGTCAGTGTATGTCTGTATTAGTTGGTGTAAGTGTGTGTCTGTGTTACTGGGTGTCTGTGTGTGTCTGTGTTACTTGGTGCAAGTGTGTGTCTTTGTTACTTGGTGTCCGTGTGTATCTGTGTTACTGGGTGTCAGTGCATGTCTTTGTTACTTTTTCTCAGTGTATATCTGTGTTATTTGGTGTAAGTGTGTGTCTTTGTTACTTGGTGTAATTGTATATCTTTGTTACTTGGTGTCAGTGTGTGTCTGTGTTACTTGGTGTAAGTGTATGTCTTTGTTACTTGGTGTAAGTGTGTGTCTGTGTTACTTGGTGTAAGTGTGCGTCTGTGTTCCTGGGTATCAGTGTATGTCTTTGTTACTTGTTGTCAGTGTATGTCTGTGTTACTTGTTGTAAGTGTGTGTCTGCGTTACTGGGTATCAGTGCATGTCTTTGTTACTTGGTGTCAGTGTATCTCTGTGTTGCTTGGTGTAAGTGTGTGTCTGTGTTACAGGGTGTCGGTGTGTGTCTGTGTTACTTGGTGTAAGTGTGTGTCTTTGTTACTTGGTATCCGTGTGTGTCTGTGTCACTGGGTGTCATTGTATGTATTTGTTACTTGGTGTAAGTGTGTCTCTGTGTTACTGGGTATCAGTGTCTGTCTTTGTTACTTGGTGTAAGTGTGTGTCTGTGTTACTGGGTATCAGTGTATGTCTTTGTTACTTGGTGTCAGTGTATGTCTGTGTTACTTGGTGCAAGTGTGTGTCTGTGTTACTGGGTATCAGTGTATGTCTTTGTGACTTGGTATCAGTGTATGTCTTTGTTACTGGGTGTCAGTGTGTGTCTTTGTGACTTGGTGTCAGTGTATGTCTTTGTTACTTGGTGTAATTTTCTGTCTTTGTTACTTGGTGTAAGTATATGTCTTTGTAACTTGGTGTCAGTGTATGTCTTTGTAACTTGGTGTCATTGTATGTCTTTGTTACTTGGTGTCAGTGTGTGTCTGTGTTACTGGGTATCAGTGCCTGTCTTTGTTACTGGGTGTCAGTGTATGTCTTTGTTACTTGGTGTAAGTGTATGTCTTTGTTACTTGGTGTCAGTGTATGTCTGTATTACTTGGTGTAAGTGTGTGTCTGTGTTACTGGGTGTCTGTGTGTGTCTGTGTTACTTGGTGCAAGTGTGTGTCTTTGTTACTTGGTGTCCGTGTGTATCCGTGTTACTGGGTGTCAGTGCATGTCTTTGTTACTTTTTGTCAGTGTATATCTGTGTTATTTGGTGTGTGTGTCTTTGTTACTTGGTGTAATTGTATGTCTTTGTTACTTGGTGTCAGTGTGTGTCTGTGTTACTTGGTGTAAGTGTATGTCTTTGTTACTTGGTGTAAGTGTGTGTCTGTGTTACTTGGTGTAAGTGTGTGTCTGTGTTCCTGGGTATCAGTGTATGTCTTTGTTACTTGTTGTCAGTGTATGTCTGTGTTACTTGTTGTAAGTGTGTGTCTGTGTTACTGGGTATCAGTGTATGTCTTTGTTACTTGGTGTCAGTGTATCTCTGTGTTGCTTGGTGTAAGTGTGTGTCTGTGTTACAGGGTGTCGGTGTGTGTCTGCGTTACTTGGTGTAAGTGTGTGTCTTTGTTACTTGGTATCCGTGTGTGTCTGTGTCACTGGGTGTCATTGTATGTATTTGTTACTTGGTGTAATTGTGTCTCTGTGTTACTGGGTATCAGTGTCTGTCTTTGTTACTTGGTGTAAGTGTGTGTCTGTGTTACTGCGTATCAGTGTATGTCTTTGTGACTTGGTATCAGTGTATGTCTTTGTTACTGGGTGTCAGTGTGTGTCTTTGTGACTTGGTGTCAGTGTATGTCTTTGTTACTTGGTGTAAGTGTGTGTCTGTGTTCATGGGTATCAGTGTATGTCTTTGTTACTTGGTGTCAGTGTATGTCAAAATACTTGGTGTAAGTGTATGTCTTTGTTACTTGGTGTCCGTGTATGTCTTTGTTACTTGGTGTCAGTGTATGTCTTTGTTACTTGGTGTCAGTGTGTGTCTGTGTTACTTGGTGTCAGTGTATGCCTTTGTGACTTGGTATCAGTGTATGTCTTTGTTACTGGGTGTCAGTGTGTGTCTGTGTTACTGGGTATCAGTGTATGTCTATGTGACTTGGTATCAGTTTATGTCTTTATTACTTGGTATCAGTTAGTTTCTGTGTTACTGGGTATCAGTGTATGTCTTTGTGACTTGGTATCTGTGTATGTCTTTGTTACTGGGTGTCAGTGTGTGTCTTTGTGACTTGGTGTCAGTGTATGTCTTTGTTACTTGTTGTAAGTGTGTGTCTGTGTTACTGGGTATCAGTGTATGTCTTTGTGACTTGGTGTCAGTGTATGTCTTTGTTACTGGGTGTCAGTGTGTGTCTTTGTGACTTGGTGTCAGTGTATGTCTGTGTTACTGTTTATTAGTGTTTCTTTGTGTTACTGGGTGTCAGTGTGTGTTTGTTTGTGTTACTGGGTGTCAGTGTATGTCTTTGTTACTTGGTGTAAGTGTGTGTCTGTGTTACTGGGTGTCAGTGTCTGTCTTTGTTACTTGGTGTTAGTGTGTGTCTTTGTTACTTGGTGTAATTGTATGTCTTTGTCACTTGGTGTCAGTGTTTGTCTGTGTTACGTGGTGTAAGTGTATGTCTTTGTTACTTGTGCAAGTGTGTGTCTGTGTTACTTGGTGCAAGTGTGTTTCTGTGTTACTGGGTATCAGTGTATGTCTTTGTTACTTGGTGTCAGTGTATGTCTTTGTTACTTGGTGTCAGTGTATATCTGTGTCACTTGGTGTAGGTGTGTGTCTTTGTTACTTGGTGTAAGTGTATGTCTTTGTTACTTGGTGTCAGTGTATGTCTTTGTTACTTGGTGTCAGTGTGTGTCTGTGTTACTGGGTATCAGTGTATGCCTTTGTGACTTGGTATCAGTGTATGTCTTTGTTACTGGGTGTCAGTGTGTGTCTGTGTTACTGGGTATCAGTGTATGTCTATGTGACTTGGTATCAGTTTATGTCTTTGTTACTTGGTATCAGTTAGTGTCTGTGTTACTGGGTATCAGTGAATGTCTTTGTGACTTGGTATCTGTGTATGTCTTTGTTACTGTGTGTCAGTGTGTGTCTGTGTCCCTGGGTATCAGTGTATGTCTTTGTGACTTGGTGTCAGTGTATGTCTTTGTTACTGTTTATTAGTGTTTCTTTTTGTTACTGGGTGACAGTGTGTGTGATTGTGTTACTGGGTGTCAGTGTATGTCTTTGTTACTTGGTGTAAGTGTGTGTCTGTGTTACTGGGTATCAGTGTCTGTCTTTGTTACTTGGTGTAAGTGTGTGTCTTTGTTACTTGGTGTAATTGTATGTCTTTGTTACTTGGTGTCAGTGTATGTCTGTGTTACGTGGTGTAAGTGTATGTCTTTGTTACTTGGTGCAAGTGTGTGTCTGTGTTACTTGGTGTAAGTGTGTTTCTGTGTTACTCGGTATCAGTGTATGTCTTTGTTACTTGGTGTCAGTGTATGTCTGTATTACTTGGTGTAAGTGTGTGTCCGTGTTACTTGGTGCAAGTGTGTGTCTTTGTTACTTGGTGTCCGTGTGTGTCTGTGTTACTGGGTGTCAGTGCATGTCTTTGTTACTTTTTGTCAGTGTATATCTGTCTTATTTGGTGTAAGTGTGTGTCTTTGTTACTTGGTGTAATTGTATGTCTTTGTTACTTGGTGTCAGTGTGTGTCTGTGTTACTTGGTGTAAGTGTATGTCTTTGTTACTTGGTGTAAGTGTGTGTCTGTGTTACTTGGTGTAAGTGTGTGTCTGTGTTCCTGGGTATCAGTGTGTGTCTTTGTTGCTTGTTGTCAGTGTATGTCTGTGTTACTTGTTGTAAGTGTGTGTCTGTGTTACTGGGTATCAGTGTATGTCTTTGTTAATTGGTGTCAGTGTATCTCTGTGTTGCTTGGTGTAAGTGTGTGTCTGTGTTACAGGGTGTCGGTGTGTGTCTGTGTTACTTGGTGTAAGTGTGTGTCTTTGTTACTTGGTATCCGTGTGTGTCTGTGTTACTGGGTGTCATTGTAGGTATTTGTTACTTGGTGTAAGTGTGTCTCTGTGTTACTGGGTATCAGTGTCTGTCTTTGTTACTTGGTGTAAGTGTGTGTCTGTATTACTGGGTATCAGTGCCTGTCTTTGTTACTGGGTGTCAGTGTATGTCTTTGTTACTTGGTGTAAGTGTATGTCTGTGTTACTGGGTGGCTGTGTGTGTCTGTGTTACTTGGTGCAAGTGTGTGTCTTTGTTACTTGGTGTCCGTGTGTATCCGTGTTACTGGGTGTCAGTGCATGTCTTTGTTACTTTTTGTCAGTGTATATCTGTGTTATTTGGTGTGTGTGTCTTTGTTACTTGGTGTAATTGTATGTCTTTGTTACTTGGTGTCAGTGTGTGTCTGTGTTACTTGGTGTAAGTGTATGTCTTTGTTACTTGGTGTAAGTGTGTGTCTGTGTTACTTGGTGTAAGTGTGTGTCTGTGTTCCTGGGTATCAGTGTATGTCTTTGTTACTTGTTGTCAGTGTATGTCTGTGTTACTTGTTGTAAGTGTGTGTCTGTGTTACTGGGTATCAGTGTATGTCTTTGTTACTTGGTGTCAGTGTATCTCTGTGTTGCTTGGTGTAAGTGTGTGTCTGTGTTACAGGGTGTCGGTGTGTGTCTGCGTTACTTGGTGTAAGTGTGTGTCTTTGTTACTTGGTATCCGTGTGTGTCTGTGTCACTGGGTGTCATTGTATGTATTTGTTACTTGGTGTAAGTGTGTGTCTGTGTTACTGGGTATCAGTGCCTGTCTTTGTTACTGGGTGTCAGTGTATGTCTTTGTTACTTGGTGTAAGTGTATGTCTGTGTTACTGGGTGTCTGTGTGTGTCTGTGTTACTTGGTGCAAGTGTGTGTCTTTGTTACTTGGTGTCCGTGTGTATCCGTGTTACTGGGTGTCAGTGCATGTCTTTGTTACTTTTTGTCAGTGTATATCTGTGTTATTTGGTGTGTGTGTCTTTGTTACTTGGTGTAATTGTATGTCTTTGTTACTTGGTGTCAGTGTGTGTCTGTGTTACTTGGTGTAAGTGTATGTCTTTGTTACTTGGTGTAAGTGTGTGTCTGTGTTACTTGGTGTAAGTGTGTGTCTGTGTTCCTGGGTATCAGTGTATGTCTTTGTTACTTGGTGTCAGTGTATCTCTGTGTTGCTTGGTGTAAGTGTGTGTCTGTGTTACAGGGTGTCGGTGTGTGTCTGCGTTACTTGGTGTAAGTGTGTGTCTTTGTTACTTGGTATCCGTGTGTGTCTGTGTCACTGGGTGTCATTGTATGTATTTGTTACTTGGTGTAAGTGTGTCTCAGTGTTACTGGGTATCAGTGTCTTTCTTTGTTACTTGGTGTAAGTGTGTGTCTGTGTTACTGCGTATCAGTGTATGTCTTTGTTACTTGGTGTCAGTGTATGTCTGTGTTACTTGGTGCAAGTGTGTGTCTGTGTTACTGGGTATCAGTGTATGTCTTTGTGACTTGGTATCAGTGTATGTCTTTGTTACTGGGTGTCAGTGTGTGTCTTTGTGACTTGGTGTCAGTGTATGTCTTTGTTACTTGGTGTAAGTGTGTGTCTGTGTTCATGTGTATCAGTGTATGTCTTTGTTACTTGGTGTCAGTGTATGTCAAAATACTTGGTGTAAGTGTATGTCTTTGTTACTTGGTGTCCGTGTATGTCTTTGTTACTTGGTGTCAGTGTATGTCTTTGTTACTTGGTGTCAGTGTGTGTCTGTGTTACTTGGTGTCAGTGTATGCCTTTGTGACTTGGTATCAGTGTATGTCTTTGTTACTGGGTGTCAGTGTGTGTCTGTGTTACTGGGTATCAGTGTATGTCTATGTGACTTGGTATCAGTTTATGTCTTTATTACTTGGTATCAGTTAGTTTCTGTGTTACTGGGTATCAGTGTATGTCTTTGTGACTTGGTATCTGTGTATGTCTTTGTTACTGGGTGTCAGTGTGTGTCTTTGTGACTTGGTGTCAGTGTATGTCTTTGTTACTTGTTGTAAGTGTGTGTCTGTGTTACTGGGTATCAGTGTATGTCTTTGTGACTTGGTGTCAGTGTATGTCTTTGTTACTGGGTGTCAGTGTGTGTCTTTGTGACTTGGTGTCAGTGTATGTCTGTGTTACTGTTTATTAGTGTTTCTTTGTGTTACTGGGTGTCAGTGTGTGTTTGTTTGTGTTACTGGGTGTCAGTGTATGTCTTTGTTACTTGGTGTAAGTGTGTGTCTGTGTTACTGGGTGTCAGTGTCTGTCTTTGTTACTTGGTGTTAGTGTGTGTCTTTGTTACTTGGTGTAATTGTATGTCTTTGTCACTTGGTGTCAGTGTTTGTCTGTGTTACGTGGTGTAAGTGTATGTCTTTGTTACTTCTGCAAGTGTGTGTCTGTGTTACTTGGTGCAAGTGTGTTTCTGTGTTACTGGGTATCAGTGTATGTCTTTGTTACTTGGTGTCAGTGTATGTCTTTGTTACTTGGTGTCAGTGTATATCTGTGTCACTTGGTGTAGGTGTGTGTCTTTGTTACTTGGTGTAAGTGTATGTCTTTGTTACTTGGTGTCAGTGTATGTCTTTGTTACTTGGTGTCAGTGTGTGTCTGTGTTACTGGGTATCAGTGTATGCCTTTGTGACTTGGTATCAGTGTATGTCTTTGTTACTGGGTGTCAGTGTGTGTCTGTGTTACTGGGTATCAGTGTATGTCTATGTGACTTGGTATCAGTTTATGTCTTTGTTACTTGGTATCAGTTAGTGTCTGTGTTACTGGGTATCAGTGTATGTCTTTGTGACTTGGTATCTGTGTATGTCTTTGTTACTGTGTGTCAGTGTGTGTCTGTGTCCCTGGGTATCAGTGTATGTCTTTGTGACTTGGTGTCAGTGTATGTCTTTGTTACTGTTTATTAGTGTTTCTTTGTGTTACTGGGTGTCAGTGTGTGTGATTGTGTTACTGGGTGTCAGTGTATGTCTTTGTTACTTGGTGTAAGTGTGTGTCTGTGTTACTGGGTATCAGTGTCTGTCTTTGTTACTTGGTGTAAGTGTGTGTCTTTGTTACTTGGTGTAATTGTATGTCTTTGTTACTTGGTGTCAGTGTATGTCTGTGTTACGTGGTGTAAGTGTATGTCTTTGTTACTTGGTGCAAGTGTGTGTCTGTGTTACTTGGTGTAAGTGTGTTTCTGTGTTACTCGGTATCAGTGTATGTCTTTGTTACTTGGTGTCAATGTATGTCTGTATTACTTGGTGTAAGTGTGTGTCCGTGTTACTTGGTGCAAGTGTGTGTCTTTGTTACTTGGTGTCCGTGTGTGTCTGTGTTACTGGGTGTCAGTGCATGTCTTTGTTACTTTTTGTCAGTGTATATCTGTCTTATTTGGTGTAAGTGTGTGTCTTTGTTACTTGGTGTAATTGTATGTCTTTGTTACTTGGTGTCAGTGTGTGTCTGTGTTACTTGGTGTAAGTGTATGTCTTTGTTACTTGGTGTAAGTGTGTGTCTGTGTTACTTGGTGTAAGTGTGTGTCTGTGTTCCTGGGTATCAGTGTGTGTCTTTGTTGCTTGTTGTCAGTGTATGTCTGTGTTACTTGTTGTAAGTGTGTGTCTGTGTTACTGGGTATCAGTGTATGTCTTTGTTAATTGGTGTCAGTGTATCTCTGTGTTGCTTGGTGTAAGTGTGTGTCTGTGTTACAGGGTGTCGGTGTGTGTCTGTGTTACTTGGTGTAAGTGTGTGTCTTTGTTACTTGGTATCCGTGTGTGTCTGTGTTACTGGGTGTCATTGTAGGTATTTGTTACTTGGTGTAAGTGTGTCTCTGTGTTACTGGGTATCAGTGTCTGTCTTTGTTACTTGGTGTAAGTGTGTGTCTGTGTTACTGGGTATCAGTGTATGTCTTTGTTACTTGGTGTCAGTGTATGTCTGTGTTACTTGGTGCAAGTGTGTGTCTGTGTTACTGGGTATCAGTGTATGTCTTTGTGACTTGGTATCAGTGTATGTCTTTGTTACTGGGTGTCAGTGTGTGTCTTTGTGACTTGGGGTCAGTGTATGTCTTTGTTACTTGGTGTAAGTGTGTGTCTGTGTTACTGGGTATCAGTGTATGTCTCTGTTACTTGGTGTCAGTGTATGTCAAAATACTTGGTGTAAGTGTATGTCTTTGTTACTTGGTGTAATTGTCTGTCTTTGTTACTTGGTGTCAGTGTACGTCTTTGTTACTTGGTGTCAGTGTATATCTGTGTCACTTGGTGCACGTGTGTGTCTTTGTTACTTGGTGTAAGTGTATGTCTTTGTTACTTGGTGTCAGTGTATGTCTTTGTTACTTGGTGTCAGTGTGTGTCTGTGTTACTGGGTATCAGTGTATGCCTTTGTGACTTGGTATCAGTGTATGTCTTTGTTACTGGGAGTCAGTGTGTGTCTGTGTTACTGGGTATCAGTGTATGTCTATGTGACTTGGTATCAGTTTATGTCTTTGTTACTTGGTATCAGTTAGTGTCTGTGTTACTGGGTATCAGTGTATGTCTTTGTGACTTGGTATCTGTGTATGTCTTTGTTACTGGGTGTCAGTGTGTGTCTTTGTGACTTGGTGTCAGTGTATGTCTTTGTTACTTGTTGTAAGTGTGTGTCTGTGTTACTGGGTATCAGTGTATGTCTTTGTGACTTGGTGTCAGTGTATGTCTTTGTTACTGGGTGTCAGTGTGTGTCTTTGTGACTTGGTGTCAGTGTATGTCTGTGTTACTGTTTATTAGTGTTTCTTTGTGTTACTGGGTGTCAGTGTGTGTTTGTTTGTGTTACTGGGTGTCAGTGTATGTCTTTGTTACTTGGTGTAAGTGTGTGTCTGTGTTACTGGGTATCAGTGTCTGTCTTTGTTACTTGGTGTAAGTGTGTGTCTTTGTTACTTGGTGCAATTGTATGTCTTTGTTACTTGGTGTCAGTGTATGTCTGTGTTACGTGGTGTAAGTGTATGTCTTTGTTACTTGGTGCAAGTGTGTGTCTGTGTTACTTGGTGTAAGTGTGTTTCTGTGTTACTGGGAATCAGTGTATGTCTTTGTTACTGGGTGTCAGTGTGTGTCTGTGTTACTGGGCATCAGTGTATGTCTATGTGAATTGGTATCAGTTTATGTCTTTGTTACTTGGTATCAGTTCGTGTCTGTGTTACTGGGTATCAGTGTATGTCTTTGTGAGTTGGTATCTGTGTATGTCTTTGTTACTGGGTGTCAGTGTGTGTCTTTGTGACTTGGTGTCAGTGTCTGTCTTTGTTACTTGTTGTAAGTGTGTGTCTGTGTTACTGGGTATCAGTGAATGTCTTTGTGACTTGGTGTCAGTGTATGTCTTTGTTACTGGGTGTCAGTGTGTGTCTTTGTGACTTGGTGTCAGTGTATGTCTGTGTTACTGTTTATTAGTGTTTCTTTGTGTTACTGGGTGTCAGTGTGTGTTTGTTTGTGTTACTTGGTGTCAGTGTATGTCTTTGTTACTTGGTGTCAGTGTATATCTGTGTCACTTGGTGTAAGTGTGTGTCTTTGTTACTTGGTGTAAGTGTATGTCTTTGTTACTAGGTGTCAGTGTATGTCTTTGTTACTTGGTGTCAGTGTGTGTCTGTGTTACTGGGTATCAGTGTATGCCTTTGTGACTTGGTATCAGTGTATGTCTTTGTTACTGGGTGTCAGTGTGTGTCTGTGTTACTGCGTATCTGTGTATGTCTATGTGACTTGGTATCAGTTTATGTCTTTGTTACTTGGTATCAGTTAGTGTCTGTGTTACTGGTTATCAGTGTATGTCTTTGTGACTTGGTATCTGTGTATGTCTTTGTTACTGGGTGTCAGTGTGTGTCTGTGTTCCTGGGTATCAGTGTATGTCTTTGTGACTTGGTGTCAGTGTATGTCTTTGTTACTGGAAGTCAGTGTGTGTCTTTGTGACTTGGTTTCAGAGTATGTCTGTGTTACTGTTTATTAGAGTTTCTTTGTGTTACTGGGTGTCAGTGTGTGTTTGTTTGTGTTACTGGGTGTCAGTGTATGTCTTTGTTACTTGGTGGAAGTGTGTGTCTGTGTTACTGGGTATCAGTGTCTGTCTTTGTTACTTGGTGTAAGTGTGTGTCTTTGTTACTTGGTGTAATTGTATGTCTTTGTTACTTGGTGCAAGTGTGTGTCTGTGTTACTGGGTATCAGTGTATGTCTTTGTTACTTGGTGTCAGTGTATGTCAAAATACTTGGTGTAAGTGTATGTCTTTGTTACTTGGTGTAATTGTCTGTCTTTGTTACTTGGTGTAAGTGTATGTCTTTGTTACTTGGTGTCAGTGTATGTCTTTGTTACTTGGTATCAGTGTATATCTGTGTCACTTGGTGTAAGCGTGTGTCTTTGTTACTTGGTGTAAGTGTATGTCTTTGTTACTTGGTGTCAGTGTATGTCTTTGTTACTTGGTGTAATTGTCTGTCTTTGTTACTTGGTGTAAGTGTATGTCTTTGTTACTTGGTGTCAGTGTATGTCTTTGTTACTTGGTGTCAGTGTATATCTGTGTCACTTGGTGTAAGTGTGTGTCTTTGTTACTTGGTGTCAGTGTATGTCTTTGTTACTTGGTGTCAGTGTATGTCTTTGTTACTTGGTGTCAGTGTGTGTCTGTGTTACTGGGTATCAGTGTATGCCTTTGTGACTTGGTATCAGTGTATGTCTTTGTTACTGGGTGTCAGTGTGTGTCTGTGTTACTGGGTATCAGTGTATGTCTATGTGACTTGGTATCAGTTTATGTCTTTGTTACTTGGTATCAGTTAGTGTCTGTGTTACTGGGTATCAGTGTATGTCTTTGTGACTTGGTATCAGTGTATGTCTTTGTTACTTGTTGTAAGAGTGTGTCTGTGTTACTGGGTATCAGTGTATGTCTTTGTGACTTGGTGTCAGTGTATGACTTTGTTACTGGGTGTCAGTGTGTGTCTTTGTGACTTGGTGTCAGTGTATGTCTGTGTTACTGTTTATTAGTGTTTCTTTGTGTTACTGGGTGTCAGTGTGTGTTTGTTTGTGTTACTGGGTGTCAGTGTATGTCTTTGTTACTTGGTGTAAGTGTGTGTCTGTGTTACTGGGTATCAGTGTCTGTCTTTGTTACTTGGTGTAAGTGTGTGTCTTTGTTACTTGGTGCAATTGTATGTCTTTGTTACTTGGTGTCAGTGTATGTCTGTGTTACGTGGTGTAAGTGTATGTCTTTGTTACTTGGTGCAAGTGTGTGTCTGTGTTACTTGGTGTAAGTGTGTTTCTGTGTTACTGGGAATCAGTGTATGTCTTTGTTACTGAGTGTCAGTGTGTGTCTGTGTTACTGGGCATCAGTGTATGTCTATGTGACTTGGTATCAGTTTATGTCTTTGTTACTTGGTATCAGTTCGTGTCTGTGTTACTGGGTATCAGTGTATGTCTTTGTGACTTGGTATCTGTGTATGTCTTTGTTACTGGGTGTCAGTGTGTGTCTTTGTGACTTGGTGTCAGTGTATGTCTTTGTTACTTGTTGTAAGTGTGTGTCTGTGTTACTGGGTATCAGTGTATGTCTTTGTGACTTGGTGTCAGTGTATGTCTTTGTTACTGGGTGTCAGTGTGTGTCTTTGTGACTTGGTGTCAGTGTATGTCTGTGTTACTGTTTATTAGTGTTTCTTTGTGTTACTGGGTGTCAGTGTGTGTTTGTTTGTGTTACTTGGTGTCAGTGTATGTCTTTGTTACTTGGTGCCAGTGTATATCTGTGTCACTTGGTGTAAGTGTGTGTCTTTGTTACTTGGTGTAAGTGTATGTCTTTGTTACTAGGTGTCAGTGTATGTCTTTGTTACTTGGTGTCAGTGTGTGTCTGTGTTACTGGGTATCAGTGTATGCCTTTGTGACTTGGTATCAGTGTATGTCTTTGTTACTGGGTGTCAGTGTGTGTCTGTGTTACTGCATATCAGTGTATGTCTATGTGACTTGGTATCAGTTTATGTCTTTGTTACTTGGTATCAGTTAATGTCTGTGTTACTGGGTATCAGTGTATGTCTTTGTGACTTGGTATCTGTGTATGTCTTTGTTACTGGGTGTCAGTGTGTGTCTGTGTTCCTGGGTATCAGTGTATGTCTTTGTGACTTGGTGTCAGTGTATGTCTTTGTTACTGGAAGTCAGTGTGTGTCTTTGTGACTTGGTTTCAGTTTATGTCTGCGTTACTGTTTATTAGAGTTTCTTTGTGTTACTGGGTGATCAGTGTGTGTTTGTTTGTGTTACTGGGTGTCAGTGTATGTCTTTGTTACTTGGTGTAAGTGTGTGTCTGTGTTACTGGGTATCAGTGTCTGTCTTTGTTACTTGGTGTAAGTGTGTGTCTTTGTTACTTGGTGTAATTGTATGTCTTTGTTACTTGGTGTCAGTGTATGTCTGTGTTACGTGGTGTAAGTGTATGTCTTTGTTACTTGGTGCAAGTGTGTGTCTGTGTTACTGGGTATCAGTGTATGTCTTTGTTACTTGGTGTCAGTGTATGTCAAAATACTTGGTGTAAGTGTATGTCTTTGTTACTTAGTGTAATTGTCTGTCTTTGTTACTTGGTGTAAGTGTATGTCTTTGTTACTTGGTGTCAGTGTATGTCTTTGTTACTTGGTGTCAATGTATATCTGTGTCACTTGGTGTAAGTGTGTGTCTTTGTTACTTGGTGTAAGTGTATGTCTTTGTTACTTGGTGTCAGTGTATGTCTTTGTTACTTGGTGTAATTGACTGTCTTTGTTGCTTGGTGTAACTGTATGTCTTTGTTACTTGGTGTCAGTGTATGTCTTTGTTACTTGGTGTCAGTGTATATCTGTGTCACTTGGTGTAAGTGTGTGTCTTTGTTACTTGGTGTAAGTGTATTTATTTGTTACTTGGTGTCAGTGTGTGTCTGTGTTACTGGGTATCAGTGTATGCCTTTGTGACTTGGTATCAGTGTATGTCCTTGTTACTGGGTGTCAGTGTGTGTCTGTGTTACTGGGTATCAGTGTATGTCTATGTGACTTGGTATCAGTTTATGTCTTTGTTACTTGGTATCAGTTAGTGTCTGTGTTACTGGGTATCAGTGTATGTCTTTGTGACTTGGTATCTGTGTATGTCTTTGTTACTGGGTGTCAGTGTGTGTCTTTGTGACTTGGTGTCAGTGTATGTCTTTGTTACTTGATGTAAGTGTGTGTCTGTGTTACTGGGTATCAGTGTATGTCTTTGTGACTTGGTGTCAGTGTATGTCTTTGTTACTGGGTGTCAGTGTGTGTCTTTGTGACTTGGTGTCAGTGTATGTCTGTGTTACTGTTTATTAGTGGTTCTTTGTGTTACTGGGTGTCAGTGTGTGTTTGTTTGTGTTACTAGGTGTCAGTGAATGTCTTTGTTACTTGGTGTAAGTGTGTGTCTGTGTTACTGGGTATCAGTGTCTGTATTAGTTACTTGGTGTAAGTGTGTGTCTTTGTTACTTGGTGTAATTGTATGTCTTTGTTACTTGGTGTCAGTGTATGTCTGTGTTACGTGGTGTAAATGTATGTCTTTGTTACTTGGTGCAAGTGTGTGTCTGTGTTACTTGGTGTAAGTGTGTTTCTGTGTTACTGGGTATCAGTGTATGCCTTTGTTACTGGGTGTCTGTGTGTGTCTGTGTTACTTGGTGCAATTGTGTGTCTTTGTTACTTGGTGTCCGTGTGTGTCTGTGTTACTGGGTGTCAGTGCATGTCTTTGTTACTTTTTGTCAGTGTATATCTGTGTTATTTGGTGTAAGTGTGTGTCTTTGTTACTTGGTGTAATTGTATGTCTTTGTTACTTGGTGTCAGTGTGTGTCTGTGTTACTTGGTGTAAGTGTACGTCTTTGTTACTAGGTGTAAGTGTGTGTCTGTGTTACTTGGTGTTAGTGTGTGTCTGTGTTCCTGGGTATCAGTGTATGTCTTTGTTACTTGGTGTCAGTGGATCTCTGTGTTGCTTGGTGTAAGTGTGTCTCTGTGTTACAGGGTGTCGCTGAGTGTCTGTGTTACTTGGTGTAAGTGTGTGTCTTTGTTACTTGGTATCCGTGTGTGTCTGTGTTACTGGGTGTCATTGTATGTCTTTGTTACTTGGTGTAAGTGTGTCTCTGTGTTACTGTGTATCAGTGTCTGTCTTTGCTACTTGGTGTAAGTGTGTGTCTGTGTTACTGGGTATCAGTGTATGTCTTTGTTACTTGGTGTCAGTGTATGTCTGTGTTACTTGGTGCAAGTGTGTGTCTGTATTACTGGGTATCAGTGTATGTCTTTGTGACTTGGTATCAGTGTATGTCTTTGTTACTGGGTGTCAGTGTGTGTCTTTGTGACTTGGTGTCAGTGTATGTCTGTGTTACTGTTTATTAGTGTTTCTTTGTGTTACTGGCTGTCAGTGTGTGTTTGTTTGTGTTACTGGGTGTCTGTGCATGTCTTTGTTACTTGGTGTAAGTGTGTGTCTGTGTTACTGGGTATCAGTGTCTGTCTTTGTTACTTGGTGTAAGTGTGTGTCTTTGTTACTTGGTGTAATTGTATGTCTTTGTTACTTGGTGTCAGTGTATGTCTGTGTTACGTGGTGTAAGTGTATGACTTTGTTACTTGGTGCAAGTGTGTGTCTGTGTTACTTGGTGTAAGTGTGTTTCTGTGTTACTGGGTATCAGTGTATGTCTTTGTTACTTGGTGTCAGTGTATGTCTGTATTACTTGGTGTAAGTGTGTGTCTGTGTTACTGGGTGTCTGTGTGTGTCTGTGTTACTTGGTGCAAGTGTGTGTCTTTGTTACTTGGTGTCCGTGTGTGTCTGTGTTACTGGGTGTCAGTGCATGTCTTTGTTACTTTTTGTCAGTGTATATCTGTGTTATTTGGTGTAAGTGTGTGTCTTTGTTACTTGGTGTAATTGTATGTCTTTGTTAAATGGTGTCAGTGTGTGTCTCTGTTACTTGGTGTAAGTGTATGTCTTTGTTACTTGGTGTAAGTGTGTGTCTGTGTTACTTGGTGTAAGTGTGTCTCTGTGCTCCTGGGTATCAGTGTATGTCTTTGTTACTTGGTGTCAGTGTATCTCTGTGTTGCTTGGTGTAAGTGTGTGTCTGTGTTACAGGGTGTCGGTGTGTGTCTGTGTTACTTGGTGTAAGTGTGTGTCTTTGTTACTTGGTATCCTTGTGTGTCTGTGTTACTGGGTTTCATTGTATGTCTTTGTTACTTGGTGTAAGTGTGTCTCTGTGTTACTGTGTATCAGTGTCTGTCTTTGTTACTTGGTGTAAGTGTGTGTCTGTGTTACTGGGTATCAGTGTATGTCTTTGTTACTTGGTGTCAGTGTATGTCTGTGTTACTTGGTTCAAGTGTGTGTCTGTGTTACTGGGTATCAGTGTATGTCTTTGTGACTTGGTATCAGTGTATGTCTTTGTTACTGGGTGTCAGTGTGTGTCTTTGTGACTTGGTGTCAGTGTATGTCTGTGTTACTGTTTATTAGTGTTTCTTTGTGTTACTGGCTGTCAGTGTGTGTTTGTTTGTGTTACTGGGTGTCAGTGCATGTCTTTGTTACTTGGTGTAAGTGTGTGTCTGTGTTACTGGGTATCAGTGTCTGTCTTTGTTACTTGGTGTAAGTGTGTGTCTTTGTTACTTGGTGTAATTGTATGTCTTTGTTACTTGGTGTCAGTGTATGTCTGTGTTACGTGGTGTAAGTGTATGACTTTGTTACTTGGTGCAAGTGTGTGTCTGTGTTACTTGGTGTAAGAGTGTTTCTGTGTCACTGGGTATCAGTGTATGTCTTTGTTACTTGGTGTCAGTGTATGTCTGTATTACTTGGTGTAAGTGTGTGTCTGTGTTACTGGGTGTCTGTGTGTGTCTGTGTTACTTGGTGCAAGTGTGTGTCTTTGTTACTTGGTGTCCGTGTGTGTCTGTGTTACTGGGTGTCAGTGCATGTCTTTGTTACTTTTTGTCAGTGTATATCTGTGTTATTTGGTGTAAGTGTGTGTCTTTGTTACTTGGTGTAATTGTATGTCTTTGTTAAATGGTGTCAGTGTGTGTCTCTGTTACTTGGTGTAAGTGTATGTCTTTGTTACTTGGTGTAAGTGTGTGTCTGTGTTACTTGGTGTAAGTGTGTCTCTGTGCTCCTGGGTATCAGTGTATGTATTTGTTACTTGGTGTCAGTGTATCTCTGTGTTGCTTGGTGTAAGTGTGTGTCTGTGTTACAGGGTGTCGGTGTGTGTCTGTGTTACTTGGTGTAAGTGTGTGTCTTTGTTACTTGGTATCCTTGTGTGTCTGTGTTACTGGGTGTCATTGTATGTCTTTGTTACTTGGTGTAAGTGTGTCTCTGTGTTACTGTGTATCAGTGTCTGTCTTTGTTACTTGGTGTAAGTGTGTGTCTGTGTTACTGGGTATCAGTGTATGTCTTTGTTACTTGGTGTCAGTGTATGTCTGTGTTACTTGGTTCAAGTGTGTGTCTGTGTTTTTGGGTATCAGTGTATGTCTTTGTGACTTGGTATCAGTGTATGTCTTTGTTACTGGGTGTCAGTGTGTATCTTTGTGACTTGGTGTCAGTGTATGTCTGTGTTACTGTTTATTAGTGTTTCTTTGTGTTACTGGCTGTCAGTGTGTGTTTGTTTGTGTTACTGGGTGTCAGTGCATGTCTTTGTTACTTGGTGTAAGTGTGTGTCAGAGTTACTGGGTATCAGTGTCTGTCTTTGTTACTTGGTGTAAGTGTGTGTCTTTGTTACTTGGTGTAATTGTATGTCTTTGTTACTTGTTGTCAGTGTATGTCTGTGTTACGTGGTGTAAGTGTATGGCTTTGTTACTTGGTGCAAGTGTGTGTCTGTGTTACTTGGTGTAAGTGTGTTTCTGTGTTACTGGGTATCAGTGTATGTCTTTGTTACTTGGTGTCAGTGTATGTCTGTATTACTTGGTGTAAGTGTGTGTCTGTGTTACTGTGTGTCTGTGTGTGTCTGTGTTATTTGGTGCAAGTGTGTGTCTTTGTTACTTGGTGTCCGTGTGTGTCTGTTTTACTGGGTGTCAGTGCATGTCTTTGTTACTTTTTGTCAGTGTATATCTGTGTTATTTGGTGTAAGTGTGTGTCTTTGTTACTTGGTGTAATTGTATGTCTTTGTTAAATGGTGTCAGTGTGTGTCTGTGTTACTTGGTGTAAGTGTATGTCTTTGTTACTTGGTGTAAGTGTGTGTCTGTGTTACTTGGTGTAAGTGTGTGTCTGTGTTCCTGGGTATCAGTGTATGTCTTTTTTACTTGGTGTCTGTGTATTTCTGTGTTGTTTGGTGTAAGTGTGTGTCTGTGTTACAGGGTGTCGGTGTGTGTCTGTGTTACTTGGTGTAAGTGTGTGTCTTTGTTACTTGGTATCCGAGTGTGTCTGTGTTACTGGGTGTCATTGTATGTCTTTGTTACTTGGTGTAAGTGTGTCTCTGTGTTACTGGGTATCAGTGTCTGTCTTTGTTACTTGGTGTAAGTGTGTGCCTGTGTTACTTGGTATCAGTGTATGTCTTTGTTACTTGGTGTCAGTGTATGGCTGTGTTACTTGGTGCAAGTGTGTGTCTGTGTTACTGGGTATCAGTGTATGTCTTTGTTACTGGGTGTCAGTGTGTGTCTTTGTGACTTGGTGTCAGTGCATGTCTTTGTTACTTGGTGTAAGTGTGTGTCTGTGTTACTGGGTATCAGTGTATGTCTTTGTTACTTGGTGTCAGTGTATGTCAAAATACTTGGTGTAAGTGTATGTCTTTGTTACTTGGTGTAATTGTCTGTCTTTGTTACTTGGTGTAAGTGTCTGTCTTTGTTACTTGGTGTCAGTGTATGTCTTTGTTACTTGGTGTCAGTGTATATCTGTGTCACTTGGTGTAAGTGTGTGTCTTTGTTACTTGGTGTAAGTGTATGTCTTTGTTACTTGGTGTCAATGTATGTCTTTGTTACTTGGTGTCAGTGTGTGTCTGTGTTACTGGGTATCAGTGTATGCCTTTGTGACTTGGTATCAGTGTATGTCTTTGTTACTGGGTGTCAGTGTGTGTCTGTGTTACTGGGTATCAGTGTATGTCTTTGTGACTTGGTGTCAGTGTATGTCTTTGTTACTGGGTGTCAGTTTTTCTCTGTGTTACTGGGTGTCAGTGTATGTCTTTGTTACTTGGTGTAAGTGTATGTGTTTGTTACTTGGTGTAATTGTCTGTCTTTGTTACTTGGTGTAAGTGTATGTCTTTGTTACTTGGTGTCAGTGTATGTCTGTGTTACTTGGTGTAAGTGTGTGTCTGTGTTACTTGGTATCAGTATACGTCTTTGTTACTTGGTGTAAGTGTGTGTCTGTGTTACTGGGTAACAGTGTATGTCTTTGTTACTGGGTAACAGTGTATGTCTGTGTTACTTGGTGTAAGTGTGTTTCTTTGTTACTTGGTGTAATTGTATGTTTTTGTTACTTGGTGTCAGTGTATGTCTTTGTTGCTTGGTGTCAGTGTCTGTCTTTGTTACTTGGTGTCAATGTGTGTCTGTGTTACTGGGTGTCAGTGTGTTTGTTTGTGTTACTGGGTGTCAGTGTGTGTCTGTGTTACTTGGTGTAAGTGTGTGTCTTTGTTACTTGGTGTCCGTGTGTGTCTGTGTTACTGGGTGTCAGTGTATGTCTTTGTTACTGTGTATCAGTTTGTGTCTGTGACACTAGGTGTCAGTATTTAGTTTAGTTTCGAGATGCAGCACTGAAACAGGCCCTTCGGCCCACCGACCATCAACCACCCATTTATACTAAACAAAGAACAAAGAACAAAGATAATTACAGCACAGGAACAGGCCCTTCGGCCCTCCAAGCCTGCGCCGATCCAGATCCTCTCTCTAAACATGTCGACTATTTTCTAAGGTTCTGTATCTCTTTTCTTCCTGCCCATTCATGTATCTGTCTAGATACATCTTAAAAGACTCCATCGTGCCCGCATCTACCACCTCCGCTGGCAATGCGTTCCAGGTGCCCACCACCCTCTGCGTAAAGAACTTTCCACGCATATCCCCCCTAAACTTTTCCCCTTTCACTTTGAACTCGTGTCCTCTAGTAATTGAAACCCCCACTCTGGGAAAAAGCCTCTTGCTATCCACCCTGTCTATACCTCTCATGATTTTGTACACCTCAATCAGGTCCCCCCTCAACCTCCGTCTTTCTAATGAAAATAATCCTAATCTGCTCAACCTCTCTTCATAGCTAGCGCCCTCCATACCAGGCAACATCCTGGTGAACCTCCTCTGCACCCTCTCCAAAGCATCCACATCCTTTTGATAATGTGGCGACCAGAACTGTACGCAGTATTCCAAATGTGGCCGAACCAAAGTCCTATACAACTGTAACATGACCTGCCAACTCTTGTACTCAGTGCCCCGTCCGATGAAGGAAAGCATGCCGTATGCCTTCTTGACCACTCTATTTACCTGCGTTGCCACCTTCAGGGAACAGTGGACCTGAACACCCAAATCTCTATGGACATCAATTTTCCCCAGGACTTTTCCATTTACTGTATAGTTCACTCTTGAATTGGATCTTCCAAAATGCATCACCTCGCATTTGCCCTGATTGAACTCCATCTGCCATTTCTCTGCCCAACTCTCCAATCTATCTATATTCTGCTGTATTCTCTGACAGTCCCCTTCACTATCTGCTACTCCACCAATCTTAGTGTCGTCTGCAAATTTGCTAATCAGTCCACCTATACTTTCCTCCAAATCATTAATGTATATCACAAACAACAGTGGTCCCAGCACGGATCCCTGTGGAACACCACTGGTCACACGTCTCCATTTTGAGAAACTCCCTTCTACTGCTACTCTCTGTCTCCTGTTGCCCAGCCAGTTCTTTATCCATCTAGCTAGTACACCTTGGACCCCAAGCGCCTTCACTTTCTCCATCAGCCTGCCATGGGGAACCTTATCAATCGCCTTACTGAAGTCCATGTATATGACATCGACAGCCCTTCCCTCATCAATCAACTTTGTCACTTCCTCAAAGAATTCTATTAAGTTGGTAAGACATGACCTTCCCTGCACAAAACCATGTTGCCTATCACTGATGAGCCCATTTTCTTCCAAATGGGAATAGATCCTATCCCTCAGTATCTTCTCCAGCAGCTTCCCTACCACTGACGTCAGGCTCACCGGTCTATAATTACCTGGATTATCCCTGCTACCCTTCTTAAACAAGGGGACAACATTAGCAATTCTCCAGTCCTCCGGGACCTCACCCGTGTTTAAGGATGCTGCAAAGATATCTGTTAAGGCCCCAGCTATTTCCTCTCTCGCTTCCCTCAGTAACCTGGGATAGATCCCATCCGGACCTGGGGACTTGTCCACCTTAATGCCCTTTGGAATACCCAACACTTCCTCCCTCCTTATGCTGACTTGACCTAGAGTAATCAAACATCTGTTCCTAACCGCAACATCCGTCATGTCCCTCTCCTCGGTGAATACCGATGCAAAGTACTCGTTTAGAATCTCACCCATTTTCTCTGAGTCCAAGCATAACATTCCTCCTTTGTCCTTTAGTGGGCCAATCCTTTCTCCAGTTACCCTCTTTCTCCTTATATATGAATAAAAGGCTTTGGGATTTTCCTTAACCCTGTTTGCTAAAGATATTTCATGACCCCTTTTAGCCCTCTTAATTCCTCGTTTCAGATTGGTCCTACATTCCCGATATTCTTTCAAAGCTTCGTCTTTCATCAGCCGCCTAGACCTTATGTATGCTTCCTTTTTCCTCTTAGCTAGTCTCACAATTTCACCTGTCATCCATGGTTCCCTAATCTTGCCATTTCTATCCCTCATTTTCACAGGAACATGTCTCTCCTGCACGCTAATCAACCTCTCTTTAAAAGCCTCCCACATATCACATGTGGATTTACCTTCAAACAGCTGCTCCCAATCTACATTTCCCAGCTCCTGCCGAATTTTGGTGTAGTTGGCCTTCCTCCAATTTAGCACTCTCCCTTTTGGACCACTCTCGTCTTTGTCCATGAGTATTTTAAAGCTTACGGAATTGTGATCACTATTCCCAAAGTAGTCCCCTGCTGAAACTTCAACAACCTGGCCGGGCTCATTCCCCAACACCAGGTCCAGTATGGCCCCTTCCCGAGTTGGACTATTTACATACTGCTCTAGAAAACCTTCCTGGATGCTCCTTACAAATTCTGCTCCATCTGGACCTCTAACACTAAGCGAATCCCAGTCAATGTTGGGAAAATTAAAATCTCCTATCACCACCACCCTGTTGCTCCTACATCTTTCCATAATCTGTTTACATATTTGTACCTCTATCTCACGCTCGCTGTTGGGAGGCCTGTAGTACAGCCCCAACATTGTTACCGCACCCTTCCTATTTCTGAGTTCTGTCCATATTGCCTCACTGCTCGAGTCCTCCATAGTGCCCTCCTTCAGCACAGCTGTGATATCCTCTTTGACCAGTAATGCAACTCCTCCACCCCTTTTACCTCCCTCTCTATCCCGCCTGAAGCATCGATATCCTGGGATATTTAGTTGCCAATCATGCCCTTCCCTCAACCAAGTCTCAGTAATAGCAATAACATCATACTCCCAGGTACTAATCCAAGCCCTAAGTTCATCTGCCTTACCTACTACACTTCTTGCATTAAAACAAATGCACCTCAGACCACCAGTCCCTTTATATTCATCATCTGCTCCCTGCCTGCTCTTCCCCTTAGTCACACTGACTTCATTATCTAGTTCCTTACAGGCTTTTGTTACTACCTCCTTACTGTCAACTGACCTCAATTGGTTCCCATCCCCCTGCCACATTAGTTTAAACCCTCCCCAACAGCGTTAGCAAAAGCACCTCCAAGGACATTGGTTCCAGTCCGGCCCAGGTGTAGACCGTCCAATTTGTAATAGTCCCACCTCCCCCAGAACCGGTCCCAATGTCCCAAAAATCTGAACCCCTCCTTCCTGCACCATCTCTCAAGCCACGCATTCATCCTGACTATTCTTTCATTTTTACTCTGACTATCACGTGGCACTGGTAGTAATCCTGAGATTACTACCTTTGAGGTCCTACTTTTTAACTTGGCTCCTAACTCCCTAAACTCTGCATGTCGGACCTCATCCCGTTTTTTACCTATATCATTAGTGCCTATGTGCACAATGACAACTGGCTGTTCACCCTCCCCCTTTAGAATGTTCTGCAGCCGATCTGAGACGTCCCTGACCCGTGCACCTGGGAGGCAACATACCATTCGGGAGCCTCGTTTTCGACCACAGAACCGCCTATCTACTCCCCTTACAATCGAATCCCCTACGACTATAGCCCTTCCACTCTTTTTCCCGCCCTTCGGAACAGCAGAGCCAGCCACGGTGCCATGGACCTGGCTACTGCTGCCTTCCCCTGGTGAGCCATCTCCCTCAACAGTATCCAAAACGGTATACTTGTTTTGGAGGGAGATGACCGCAGGGGACTCCTGCGCTGCCTTCCTGCTCTTTCTCTGCCTTTTGGTCACCCATTCCCTTTCTCCCTCAGCAATCCTAATCTGCGGTGTGACCAATTCACTAAACGTGCTATCCACGACCTCCTCAGCATCGCGCATGCTCCAAAGTGAGTCCATCCGCAGCTCGAGAGCCGTCATGCGGTCTAACAAGAGCTGCAGCTGGACACACTTCCTGCACGTGAAGGAGTCAGGGTCATCAGCCATGTCCCTGAGCTCCCACATTGAGCAAGAGGAGCATGATACGGGTCTGAGATCTTCTGCCATTTTTTATCTTAAGTTTAAACTTAGTTACATGAAAAAGGAATGAAAAGTTTTTAACAAGCACAATAAAACCAGAGAAATCGAAAAAGCCTTACCTTATAAACACCCCACCGAGTCCTTTTTTTTGGTTAGAGGAGGAGGGCGGGTGGGAGACACTACAAGTGTGGTGTCTCGGGTTCAGAAACCGCCCAAATATATAGTGTTTTACTTACCCAGCAGCCCCCTGGCCTCCGCCGAAAAACAAAAGGAAATTAAATTTACTTTCAAACGGACTTTCCCAGCTGCTCACTCGCTCACACGCTGCTCCCGAAAAAGCTGCTGCACTGATCCCGTATTCCTATCAACAACTTTGCTTCCAATTTCCACCCTTCTCTCACCTTTACATGGTCCATCTCTGACACTTCCCTTCCCTTCCTCGACTTCTCTGTCTCCATCTCTGGGGATAGGTTGTCCACCAATATCCATTATAAGCCCACTGACTCCCACAGCTATCTCGACTACACTTCTTCACACCCTTCCTCCTGTAAGGACTCCATTCCATTCTCCCAGTTTCACCGTCTCGGACGCATCTGCTCTGATGATGCTACCTTCCATGACGGTGCTTCTGATATGGCCTCCTTTTTCCTCAACCGAGGATTTCCCCCCACTGTGGTTGACAGGGCCCTCAACCGTGTCCGACCCATTCCCCGCACCTCTTTTTTCACCCCTTCCCCTCCCTCCCAGAACCGTGACAGGGTTCCCCTTGTCCTCACTTTTCATCCCTCCAGCCTACATATCCAAAGGATCATCCTCCACCATTTTCGCCACCTCCAGCGTGATGCCACTACCAGTCGCATCTTCTCCTCCCTTCCCCTGTCAGCATTCCGAAGGGATCGTTCCCTCCGCGACACCCTGGTCCACTCCTCCATTACCCCCACCACCTCGTCCCCGTCCCAGGGCACCTTCCCTTGCAATCGCATGAGGTGTAATACCTGCCCATTTACCTCCTCTCTCCTCACTATCCCAGGCCCCAAACACTCCTTTCAGGTGAAGCAGCGATTTACTTGTACTTCTTTCAATGTAGTATACTGTATTCGCTGCTCACAGTGTGGTCTCCTCTACAATGGGGAGACCAAGCGCAGACTGGGTGACCGCTTTCCGGAACATCTCCGCTCAGTCCGCAAGCAGGACCCTGAGCTTCCGGTTGCTTGCCATTTCTACACTCCCCCCTGATCTCATGCTCACATCTCTGTCCTGGGATTGCTGCAGTGTTCCAGTGAACATCAACGCAAGCTCGAGGAACAGCATCTCATCTACCGATTAGGCACACTACAGCCTGCCGGACTGAACATTGAGTTCAATAATTTCAGAGCATGACAGCCCCCCACTTTACTTTCATTTTTAGTCATTTTTAGTTATTTTTTCTTCCTTTTTTTTTGCATTCCTTTTTACATTTTTTACAATCTTTTTTTGCATTTATTTCATTTCATCTTAGTTTGATCAGTTTGCTTACCCACTGTTTTTTTCAGGATGTTCTTCTTCAGGTTTGCACTTGCTGATGTTCAATATTCAGTATATTCATACCTAATCTGTACTAATGCTTTGTCTTTCAACACACCATTAACATATTGTTTGCCTTTGCTCCGTGACCTTTTGGTCAGCTATGTGGCCTGGTCCAATCTGCACCTTCTCCTTTGTTATCTCTTGCCCAACCCCCACCTCACTTGTTTATAATCTGTGACTTTTCTAATATTTGTCAGTTCCGAAGAAGGGTCACTGACCCGAAACGTTAACTCTGCTTCTCTTTCCACAGATGCTGCCAGACCTGCTGAGTGAATCCGGCATTTCTTGTTTTTGTTTCAGATTTCCAGCATCCGCAGTATTTTGCTTTTATTCCCGTATTCCTATCACATCCCAACCTGTCCCTATATATTTCTCCACCACCTACCTATACTAGGGGCAATTTATGATGGCCAATTAACCTATCAACCTGCAAGTCTTTGGCATGTGGGAGGAAACAGGAGCACCCGGAGGAAACCCACGCAGACACAGGGAGAACTTGCAAACTCCGCACAGGCAGTACCCAGAATCGAACCCGGGTCCCTGGAGCTGTGAGGCTGCTAACCACTGTGCCAATGTGCCGCCCAGTGTGTGTCTGTGTTACTGGGTATCAGTGTATGTCTTTGTGACTTGGTGTCAGTGTATGTCTGTGTTACTTGATGTAAGTGTGTGTCTGTGTTACTGGGTAACAGTGCATGTCTTGGTTACTTGGTGTCAGTGTATGTTTGTGTTACTTGGTGCAAGTGTGTGTCTTTGTTACTTGGTGTAATTGCATGTCTTTGTTCCTTGGAGTCATTGTATGTCTGTGTTACTTGGTGTAAGTGTATTTCTTTGTTACTTGGTGTCAGTGTATGGCTTTATGACTTTGTGTCAGTGTCTGTCTTTGTTACTGGGTGTCAGTGTCTGTCTTCGTTACTTGGTGCCAGTGTTTGTCTTTGTTACTGTGTGTCAGTGTCTGTCTTTGTGTCTTGGTGTCAGTGTATGCCTTTGTTACTTCGTTTCAGTGCATGTCGTTGTTACTTGGTGTAAGTGTGTGTCTGTGTTACTGGGTATCAGTGTATATCTTTGTTACTAGGTGTAAGTGTGTGTCTGTGTTACTGGGTATCAGTGAATGTCTTTGCTACATGGTGACAGTGTATGTCTGTGTTACTTGGTGTAAGTGTGTGTCTTTGTTACTTGGTGTAATTGTATGTCTTTGTTTCTTGGTGTCAGTGCCTGTCTGTGTTACTTGGTGTAAGTTATGTCTTTGTTACTTGGTGTCAGTGTATGTCTTTGTTACTTGGTGTAAGTGTGTGTCTGTGTTACTTGGTGTAAGTGTGTGTCTGTGTTACTTGGTGTCATTGTATTTCTTTGTTACTTGGTGTAAATGTGTGTCTGTGTTACTGGGTAACAGTGTATGTCTTTGTTACTTGGTGTCAGTGTATGTCTGTGTAACTTGGTGTAAGTGTGTGTCTTTGTTACTTGGTGTTATTGTATGTCTTTGTTACTTGGTGTCAGTGTATGTCTTTGTTACTTGGTGTAAGTGAGTGTTTGTGTTACTTGGTGTAAGTGTGTGTCTGTGTTACTTGGTATCAGTGTATGTCTTTGTTACTTGGTGTAAGTGTGTATCTGTGTTACTGGGTACCAGTGCATGTCTTTGTTACTTGGTGTCAGTGCATGTCTGTGTTAAATGGTTAAAATGTGTGTCTTTGTTACTTGGTGTAATTGTATGACTTTGTTACCTGGTGTCAGTGTATGTCTGTGTTACTTGGTGTAAGTGTATGTCTTTGATACTTGGTGTCAGTGTATGTCTTTGTTACTTGGTGTAAGTGTGTGTCTGTGTTACTGGGTATCAGTGTATGTCTTTGTTACATGGTGTCAGTGTATGTCTTTGTGACTTGGTGTCAGTGTATGTCTTTGTTACTGGGTGTCACTGTATGTCTTTGTGACTTTGTGTCAGTGAATGTCTTTGTTACTGGGTGTCTGTTTATGTCCTTGTTACTTGGTGTCAGTGTATGTCTTTGTTACTTGGTGTCAGTGTGTGTCTGTGTTACGTGGTGTAAGTGTGTGTCTTTGTTACTTGGTGTAAGTGTGTGTCTGTGTTACTGGGTATCAATGTATGTCTTTGTTACTTGGTGTCAGTGTATGTCGTTGTGACTTGGTGTAAGTGTGTGTCTGTGTTACTTGGTATCAGTGTATGTTTTTGTTACTTGGTGTAAGTGTGTGTCTGTGTTACTGGGTAACAGTGTATGTCTTTGTTACTTGGTGTCAGTGTCTGTCTGTGTTACTTGGTGTAAGTGTGTGTCTTTGTTACTTGGTGTAATTGTATGTCTTTGTTACTTGGTGTCATTGCATGTCTGTGTTACTTGGTGTAAGTGTATGTCTTTGTGACTTTGTGTCAGTGTCTGTCTTTGTTACTGGGTGTCAGTGTCTGTCTTCGTTACTTGGTGTCAGTGTTTGTCTTTGATACCGTGTGTCAGTGTCTGTCTTTGTGACTTGGTGTCAGTGTATGTCTTTGTTACTTGGTGTAAGTGTGTGTCGGTGTTACTGGGTATCAGTGTATATCATTGTTACTTGGTGTAAGTGTGTGTCTGTGTTACTGGGTATCAGTGAATGTCTTTGCTACATGGTGACAGTGTATGTCTGTGTTACTTGGTGTAAGTGTGTGTCTTTGTTACTTGGTGTAATTGTATGTCTTTGTTACTTGGTGTCAGTGTATGTCTGTGTTACTTGGTGTAAGTGTATGTCTTTGCTACTTGGTGTCAGTGTATGTCTATGTTACTTGGTGTAAGTGTGTGTCTGTGTTACTTGGTGTAAGTGTGTGTCTGTGTTACTTGGTATCAGTGTATGTCTTTGTTACTTGGAGTAAGTGTGTGTCTGTGTTACTGGGTATCAGTGTATGTCTTTGTTACTTGGTGTCAGTGTATGTCTTTGTGACTTGGTCTCTTTGTATGTCTTTGTTTCTGGGTGTCACTGTATGTCTTTGTTACTTGGTGTCAGTGTATGTCTGTGTTACTTGGTATAAGTGTGTGTCTTTGTTACTTGGTGTAATTGTATGTCTTTGTTACTTGGTGTCAGTGTATGTCTTTGTTACCTGGTGTAAGTGAGAGTTTGTGTTACTTGGTGTAAGTGTGTGTCCGTGTTACTTGGTATCAGTGCATGTCTTTGTTACTTGGTGTAAGTGTCTGTCATTGTTACTGGGTGTCACTGTATGTCTTTGTTACTTGGTGTCTGTGTATGTCTGTGTTACTTGGTGTAAGTGTTTGTCTTTGTTACTTGGTGTAATTGTATGTCTTTGTTACTTGGTGTCAGTGTCTGTCTTAATTACCTGGTGTAAGTGAGAGTTTGTGTTACTTGGTGTAAGTGTGTGTCCGTGTTAATTGGTATCAGTGCATGTCTTTGTTACTTGGTGTCTGTGTATGTCTTTGTTACTTGGTGTAATTGTATGTCTTTGTTACTTGGTGTCATTGCATGTCTGTGTTACTTGGTGTAAGTGTATGTCTTTGTGACTTTGTGTCAGTGTCTGTCTTTGTTACTGGGTGTCAGTGTCTGTCTTCGTTACTTGGTGTCAGTGTTTGTCTTTGATACCGTGTGTCAGTGTCTGTCTTTGTGACTTGGTGTCAGTGTATGTCTTTGTTACTTGGTGTAAGTGTGTGTCTGTGTTACTGGGTATCAGTGTATATCATTGTTACTTGGTGTAAGTGTGTGTCTGTGTTACTGGGTATCAGTGAATGTCTTTGCTACATGGTGACAGTGTATGTCTGTGTTACTTGGTGTAAGTGTGTGTCTTTGTTACTTGGTGTAATTGTATGTCTTTGTTACTTGGTGTCAGTGTCTGTCTGTGTTACTTGGTGTAAGTGTATGTCTTTGCTACTTGGTGTCAGTGTATGTCTATGTTACTTGGTGTAAGTGTGTGTCTGTGTTACTTGGTGTAAGTGTGTGTCTGTGTTACTTGGTATCAGTGTATGTCTTTGTTACTTGGTGTAAGTGTGTGTCTGTGTTACTGGGTATCAGTGTATGTCTTTGTTACTTGGTGTCAGTGTATGTCTTTGTGACTTGGTCTCTTTGTATGTCTTTGTTTCTGGGTGTCACTGTATGTCTTTGTTACTTGGTGTCAGTGTATGTCTGTGTTACTTGGTATAAGTGTGTGTCTTTGTTACTTGGTGTAATTGTATGTCTTTGTTACTTGGTGTCAGTGTATGTCTTTGTTACCTGGTGTAAGTGAGAGTTTGTGTTACTTGGTGTAAGTGTGTGTCCGTGTTACTTGGTATCAGTGCATGTCTTTGTTACTTGGTGTAAGTGTCTGTCATTGTTACTGGGTGTCACTGTATGTCTTTGTTACTTGGTGTCTGTGTATGTCTGTGTTACTTGGTGTAAGTGTTTGTCTTTGTTACTTGGTGTAATTGTATGTCGTTGTTACTTGGTGTCAGTGTATGTCTGTGTTACTTGATGTAAATGTATGTCTTTGATACTTGGTGTCAGTGTGTGTCTGTGTTACTTGGTATCAATGTATATTTTTGTTACTTGGTGTAAGTGTGTGTCTGCGTTACTGGGTGAGAGTGTATGTCTTTGTTACTTGGTGTCAGTGTAGGTCTGTGTTACTTGGTGTAAGTGTGTGTCTTTTTTACTTGGTGTAATTGTATGTCTTTGTTACTTGGTGTCATTGTATGTCTGTGTTACTTGGTGTAAGTGTATGTCTTTGTGACTTGGTGTCAGTGTCTGTCTTTGTTACTGTGTGTCAGTGTCTGTCTTCGTTACTTGGTGTCAGTGTATGCCCTTGTTACTTGTTTTCAGCGTATGTCGTTGTTACTTGGTGTAAGTGTGTGTCTGTGTTCATGGGTATCACTGTATATCTTTGTTACTTGGTGTAAGTGTGTGTCTGTGTTACTGGGTATCAGTGAATGTCTTTGCTACATGGTGACAGTGTATGTCTGTGTTACGTGGTGTAAGTGTGTGTCTTTGTTACTTGGTGTAATTGTATGTCTTTGTTACTTGGTGTCAGTGTATGTCTGTGTTACTTGGTGTAAGTTATGTTCTTGTTACTTGGTGTCAGTGTATGTCTTTGTTACTTGGTGTAAGTGTGTGTCTGTGTTACTTGGTGTAAGTGTGTGTCTGTGTTACTTGGTGTCATTGTATGTCTTTGTTACTTGGTGTAAGTGTGTGTCTGTGTTACTGGGTAACAGTGTATGTCTTTGTTACTTGGTGTCAGTGTATGTCTGTGTCACTTGGTGTAAGTGTGTGTATTTTTTACTTGGTGTAATTGTATGTCTTTGTTACTTGGTGTCAGTGTATGTCTTTGTTACTTGGTGTAAGTGAGTGTTTGTGTTACTTGGTGTAAGTGTGTGTCTGTGTTACTTGGTATCAGTGTATGTCTTTGTTACTTGGTGTAAGTGTGTAACTGTGTTACTGGGTAACAGTGTGTGTCTTAGTTACTTGGTGCCAGTGTATGTCTGTGTTACTTGCTTTAAATGTGTGTCTTTGTTACTTGGTGTAATTGCATGTCTTTGTTACTTGGTGCCAGTGTATGTCTGTGTTACTTGATGTAAATGTATGTCTTTGATACTTGGTGTCAGTGAGTGTCTGTGTTACTTGGTATCAATGTATATTTTTGTTACTTGGTGTAAGTGTGTGTCTGCGTTACTGGGTAAGATTGTATGTCTTTGTTACTTGGTGTCAGTGTATGTCTGTGTTACTTGGTGTAAGTGTGTGTCTTTGTTACTTGGTGTAATTGTATGTCTTTGTTACTTGGTGTAATTGTATGTCTGTGTTACTTGGTGTAAGTGTATGTCTTTGTGACTTGGTGTCAGTGTCTGTCTTTGCTACTGTGTGTTAGTGTCTGTCTTCGTTACTTGGTGTCCGTGTTTGTCTTTGTTACCGTTTGTCAGTGTCTGTCTTTGTGACTTGTTGTCACTGTATGTCTTTGTTACTTGGTGTCAGTGTAGTTCTTTGTTACTTGGTGTAAGTGTGTTTCTGTGTTACTGGGTATCAGTGTATATCTTTGTTACTTGGTGTAAGTGTGTGTCTGTGTTACTGGATATCAGTGAATGTCTTTGCTACATGGTGACAGTGTATGTCTTTATTACTCGGTGTAAGTGTGTGTCATTGCTACTTGGTGTCAGTGTATGTCGATGTTACTTGGTGTAAGTGTGCGTCTGTGTTACTTGGTGTAATAGTATGTCTTTGTTACTTGGTGTCAGTGTATGTCTGTGTTACTTGGTGTAAGTGTGTGTCTGTGTTACTTGGTGTCAGTGTATGTCTTTGTGACTTGGTGTCAGTTTATGTCTTTGTTACTGGGTGTCAGTGTATGTCTTTGTGACTTGGAGTCAGTGTATGTCTGTGTTACTTGGTGTAAGTGTGTGTCTTTGTTACTTGGTCGAAGTGTGTGTCTGTGTTACTGGGTATCAGTGTATGTCTTTGTTACTTGGTGTCAGTGTATGTCGTTGTTACTTGGTGTAAGTGTGTGTCTGTGTTACTTGGTATCAGTGTATGTTTTAGTTACTTGGTGTAAGTGTGTGTATGTGTTACTGGGTAACAGTGTATGTCTTTGTTACTTGGTGTCAGTGTATGTCTGTGTTACTTGGTGTAAGTGTGTGTCTTTGTTACTTGGTGTAATTGTATGTCTTTGTTACTTGGTGTCATTGTATGTCTGTGTTACTTGGTTTAAGTGTATGTCTTTGTTACTGGGTGTCAGTGTCTGTCTTTGTGACTTGGTGTCACTGTATGACTTTGTTACTTGGTGTCAGTGTATGTGTTTGTTACTTGGTGTAAGTGTGTGTCTGTGTTACTGGGTATTAGTGTATATCTTTGTTATTTGGTGTAAGTGTGTGTCTGTGTGACTGGGTATCAGTGAATGTCTTTGCTACATGGTGACAGTGTATGTCTGTGTTATTTGGTGTAAGTGTGTGTCTTTGCTACTTGGTGTCAGTGTATCTCTATGTTACTTGGTGTAAGTGTGTGTCTGTGTTACTTGGTGTAATTGTATGTCTTTGTTACTTGGTGTCAGTGTATGTCTGTGTTACTTGGTGTAAGTGTATGTCTTTGCTACTTGGTGTCAGTGTATGTCTATGTTACTTTGTGTAAGATTGTGTCTGTGTTACTTGGTATCAGTGTATGTCTTTGTTACTTGGTGAAAATGTGTGCCTGTGTTACTGGGTATCAGTGTATGTCTTTGTGACTTGGTGCCAGTGTATGTCTTTGTTATTGGGTGTCACTGTATGTCTTTGTTACTTGGTGTCAGTGTATGTCTGTGTTACTTTGTGTAAGTGTGTGTCTTTGTTACTTGGTGTAATTGTATGTCTTTATTACTTGGTGTCAGTGTATGTCTTTGTTACCTGGTGCAAGTGAGTGTTTGTGTTACTTGGTGTAAGTGTGTGTCTGTGTTACTTGGTATCAGTCTATGTCTTTGTTACTTGGTGTAAGTGTGTGTCTGTGCTACTGGGTAACAGTGTATGTCTTTGTTACTTGGTGTCAGTGTATGTCTGTGTTACTTGGTGTAAGTGTGTGTCTTTGTTACTTGGTGTAATTGTATGTCTTTGTTACTTGGTGTCAGTGTATGTCTGTGTTACTTGGTGTAAGTGCATGTCTTTGTTACTTGGTGTCAGTGTATGTCATTGTTACTGGGTGTAAGTGTGTGTCTGTGTTACTGGGTATCAGTGTATGCCTTTGTTGCTTGGTGTCAGTGTATGTCTTTGTGACTTGGTGTCAGTGTCTGTCTTTGTTACTGGGTGTCACTGTATGTCTTTGTGACTTTGTGTCAGTGTATGCCTTTGTTACTGGGTGTCAGTTTATGTCTTTGTTACTTGGTGTCAGTGTATGTCTTTGTTACTTGGTGTCAGTGTATGTCTGTGTTACTTGGTGTAAGTGTGTGTCTGTGTTACTGGGTATCAGTGTATGTCTTTGTTACTTGATGTCAGTGTATGTCGTTGTTACTTGGTGTATGTGTGTGTCTGTGTTACTGGGTGTCAGTGTATGTCTTTGTTACTTGGTGTCAGTGAATGTCTGTGTTGCTTGGTGCAAGTGTGTGTCTTTGTTACTTGGTGTAAGTGTATGTCTTTGTTACTTGGTGTCAGTGTATGTCTGTGTTACTTTGTGTAAGTGTATGTCTTTGTTACTTGGTGTCAGTGTTTGTCTTTGTTACTTTGTGGAAGTGTGTGTCTGTGTTACTGGGTATCATTGTATGTCTTTTTGACTTGGTGTCAGTGTATGTCTTTGTTACTGGGTGTCTGTGTATGTCTTTGTGACTTGGTGTCAGTGTGTCTCTCTGTTAGTCTTTGTTACTTGGTGTCAGTGTCTGTCTGTGTATGTCTTTGTAACTGTGTGTCAGTGTTTCTCTATGATACTAGGTGTCAGTGTGTGTTTGTTTGTGTTTCTGGGTGTCAGAGTGTGTCTGTGTTACTTGGTGTAAGTGTATGTCTTTGTTTCTTGGTGTCAGTGGATGTCTTTGTTACTTGGTGTCAGTGTTTGTCTTTGTTAATTGGTGTAAGTGTGTGTCTGTGTTACTGGGTATCAGTTAATGTCTTTGTGACTTGGTGTCAGTGTATGTCTTTGTTACTGGGTGTCAGTGTATGTCTTTGTTACTTGGTGTCAGTGTATGTCTGTGTTACTGGGTATCAGTGCATGTCTTTGTTACATGGTGTGAGTGTATGTCTGTGTTACTTGGTGTAAGTGTGTGTCTTTGTTACTTGGTGTAATTGGATGTCTTTCTTACTTGGTGTCAGTGTATGTCTGTGTTACGTGGTGTAAGTGTATGTCTTTGTTACTTGGTGTCAGTGTATGTCTTTGTTACTTGGTGTAAGTGTGTGTCTGTGTAACTTGGTGTAAGTGTGTGTCTTTGTTACTTGGTGTAATTGGATGTCTTTGTTACTTGGTGTCAGTGTATGTCTGTGTTACGTGGTGTAAGTGTATGTCTTTGTTACTTGGTGTCAGTGTATGTCTTTGTTACTTGGTGTAAGTGTGTGTCTGTGTTACTTGGTGTAAGTGTGTGTCTGTGCTACTTGGTATCAGTGTATGTCTTTGTTACTTGGTGTAAGCGTGTGGCTGTGTTACTGGGTAACAGTGTCTGTCTTTGTTACTTGGTGTCAGTGTATGTCTGTGTTACTTGGTGTAAGTGTGTGTCTGTATTACTTGTTGTAATTGTATCTCTTTGTTATTGGTATCAGTGTATGTCTTTGTGACTTGGTGTCAGTTTATGTCTTTGTTTCTGGGTGTCAGTGTATGTCTTTGTGACTTGGTGTCAGTGTATGTCTTTGTTACTTGGTGTAAGTGTGTGTCTGTGTTACTGGGTATCAGTGTATGTCTTTGTGACTTGATGTCAGTGTATGTCTTTGTTACTGGGTGTCAGTGTGTGTCTTTGTGACTTGGTTTCAGTGTCTGTCTTTGTTACTTGGTGTAAGTGTGTGTCAATGTTACTGGGTATCAGTGTATGTCTTTGTTACTTGGTGTCAGTGTATGTCAAAATACGTGGTGTAAGTGTATGTCTTTGTTACTTGGTGTAATTGTCTGTCTTTGTTACTTGGTGTCAGTGTATGTCTGTGTTACTTGGTGTAAGTGTGTGTCTTTGTTACTTGGTGTAAGTGTCTGTCTTTGTGACTTGGTGTCAGTGTATGTCTTTGTTACTTGGTGTCAGTGTATGTCTTTGTTACTTGGTGTCAGTGTGTGTCTGTGTTACTGGGCATCAGTGTATGTCTTTGTTACTGGGTGTCAGTTTATGTCTTTGTTACTTGGTGTAAGTGTATGTCTTTGTGACTTGGTGTCAGTGCATGTCTGTATTACTTGGTGTAAGTGTGTGTCTTTGTTACTTGGTCTAAGTGTGTGTCTGTGTTACTGGGTATCAGTGTATGTCTTTGTTACTTGGTGTCAGTGCATGTCGTTGTTACTTGGTGTAAGTGTGTGTCTGTGTTACTTGGTATCAGTGTATGTTTTTGTTACTTGGTGTAAGTGTGTGTATGTGTTACTGGGTAACAGTGTATGTCTTTGTTACTTGGTGTCAGTGTATGTCTGTGTTACTTGGTGTAAGTGTGTTTCTTTGTTACTTGGTGTAATTGTATGTATTTGTTACTTGGTGTCATTGTATGTCTGTGTTACTTGGTGTAAGTGTATGTCTTTGTGACTTGGTGTCAGTGTCTGTCTTTGTTACTGGGTGTCAGTGTCTGTCTTTGTGACTTGGTGTCACTGTGTAACGTTGTTACTTGGTGTCAGTGTATGTCTTTGTTACTTGGTGTAAGTGTGTGTCTGTGTTACTGGGTATTAGTGTATATCTTTGTTACTTGGTGTAAGTGTGTGTCTGTGTGACTGGGTATCAGTGAATGTCTTTGCTACATGGTGACAGTGTATGTCTGTGTTACCTGGTGTAAGTGTGTGTTTTTGCTACTTGGTGTCAGTGTGTGTCTATGTTACTTGGTGTAAGTGTGTGTCTGTGTTACTTGGTGTAATTGTGTGTCTTTGTTACTTGGTGTCAGTGTATGTCTGTGTTACTTGGTGTAAGTATGTGCCTGTGTTACTCGGGATCAGTGTATGTCTGTGTTACTTGGTGTAGGTCTGTGTCTTTGTTACTTGGTGTCCGTGTGTGTCTGTGTTACTGGGTGTCAGTGTATGTCTTTGTTACTGGGTGACAGTGTATGTCTTTGTTACTTGGTGTAAGTGTGTGTCTGTGTTACTGGGTGTCAGTGTATGTCTTTGTTACTTGGTGTAAGTGTGTGTCTGTGTTACTGGGTGTCAGTGTATATATATGTTACTTGGTGTAAGTGTGTGTATGTGTTACTGGGTATCAGTGTATGTCTTTGTGACTTGGTGTCAGTGTATGTCTTTGTTACTGGGTGTCAGTGTGTGTCTTTGTGACTTGGTGTCAGTGTATGTCTTTGTTACTTGGTGTGAGTGTGTGTCTGTGTTACTGGGTATCAGTGTATGTCTTTGTTACTTGGTGTCAGTGTATGTCAAAATACTTGGTGTATGTGTATGTCTTTGTTACTTTGTGTCATTGTCTGTCTTTGTTACTTGGTGTAAGTGTATGTCTTTGTTACTTGGTGTCAGTGTATGTCTTTGTTACTTGGTGTCAGTGTGTCTCTGTGTTACTGGGTATCAGTGTATGTCTTTGTGACTTGGTATCAGTGTATGTGTTTGTGACTTGGTGTCAGTGTATGTCTTTGTTACTGGGTGTCAGTGTGTGCCTTCGTCACTTGGTGTCTGTGTGTGTCTGTGTTACTGGGTGTCAGTATATGACTTTGTTACTGGCTGTCAGTGTATGTCTTTGTTACTTGGTGTAAGTGTGTGGCTGTGTTGCTGGGTGTCAGTGTATGTCTGTGTTACTTGGTGTAAGTGTGTGTCTGTGTTACTGGGTATCAGTTTATGTCTTTGTGACTTGGTGTCAGTGTATGTCTTTGTGACTGGGTGTCAGTGTGTGTCTTTGTGACTTGGTGTCAGTGTATGTCTTTGTTACTTGGTGTAAGTGTGTGTCTGTGTTACTGGGTATCAGTGTATGTCTTTGTTACTTTGTGTCTGTGTATGTCAAAATACTTGGTGTAAGTGTATGTCTTTGTTACTTGGTGTAATTGTCTGTCTTTGTTACTTGGTGTCAGTGTGTGTCTATGTTACTAGGTGTAAGTGTGTGTCTGTGTTACTGGGTATCAGTGTATGTCTTTGTGACTGGGTATCAGTGTATGTCTTTGTGACTTGGTGTCAGTGTATGTCTTTGTTACTTGGTGTAAGTGTGTGTCTGTGATACTGGGTGACAGTGTGTGTCTGTGTTACTTGGTATAAGTCTGTGTCTTTGTTACTTGGTGTCCGTGTGTGTCTGTGTTACTGGGTGTCAGTGTATGTGTTTGTTAATGGTTGTCCGTGTATGTCTTTGTTACTTGGTGTAAGTGTGTGTCTGTGTTACTGGGAGTCAGTGTATGTCTGTGTTTCTTGGTGTACGTGTGGGTCTGTGTTACTGGGTATCAGTGTATGTTTTGTGACTTGGTGTCAGTGTATGTCTTTGTTACTGGGTGTCAGTGTGTGTCTTTGTGACTTGGTGTCAGTGTATGTCTTTGTTACTTGGTTTAAGTGTGTGTCTGTGTTACTGGGTATCAGTGTATGTCTTTGTTACTTGGTGAAATTGTCTATCTTTGTTACTTGGTGTAAGTGTATGTCTTTGTTACTTGGTGTCAGTGTATGTCTTTGTTACTTGGTGTCAGTGTGTTTCTGTGTTACTGGGTATCAGTGTATGTCTTTGTGACTTGGTATCAGTGTATGTCTTTGTGACTTGGTGTCAGTGTACGTCTTTGTTACTGGGTGTCAGTGGGTGTCTGCGTTACTGGGTATCAGTGTATGTCTTTGTGACTTGGTATCAGTGCATGTCTTTGTTACTGGGTGTCAGTGTATGTCGTTGTTACTTGGTGTAAGTGTGTGTCTTTATTACTGGGTGTCAGTGTATTTCTATGTTACTTGGTGTCAGTGTGTGTCTGTGTTACTGGGTGTCAGTGTATGTCTTTGATACTGGGTGTCAGTGTGTGTATGTGTCACTGGGTGTCAGTGTGTTTGTTTGTGTTACCGGGTGTCAGTGTGTGTCTGTGTTACTTGGTGTCCATTTGTGTCTGTGTTACTGGGTGTCAGTGTATGTCTTTGTTACTGCGTGTCAGTGTATGTCTTTGTTACTTGGTGAAAGTGTGGGTCTTTGTTACTGGGTGTCAGTGCATGTCTTTGTTACTTGGTGTAAGTGTGTGTCTGTGTTACTGGGTGTCAGTGTACGTCTTTGTGACTTGGTGTAAGTGTGTGTCTGTGTTACTGGGTGTCAGTGTATGTCTTTGTGACTTGGTGTCACTGTATGTCTTTGTTACTTGGTGTAAGTGTGTGTCTGTGTTACTTGGTTTCAGTGTATGTCAAAATACTTGCTGTAAGTGTATGTCTTTTTTACTTGGTGCAATTGTCTGTCTTTGTTACTTGGTGTCAGTGTATGTCTGTGTTACTTGGTATAAGTGTGTGTCTTTGTTACTTGGTGTCAGTGTGTGTCTTTGTTAATGGGTGTCAGTGTATGTCTTTGTTACTGTGTATCAGTGTGTGTTACTGGGTGTCAGTGTGTGTCTGTGTTACTTGGTGTAAGTGTGTGTCTTTGTTACTTGGTGTCCGTGTGTGTCTGTGTTACTGGGTGTCAGTGTATGTCTTTGTAACTGGGTGTCAGTGTATGTCTTTGTTACTTGGTGTAAGTGTGTGTCTGTGTTACAGGGTGTCAGTGTATGTCTGTGTTACTTGGTGTAAGTGTGTGTCTGTGTTACTGGGTATCAGTGTATGTCTTTGTGACTTGGTGTCAGTGTATGTCTTTGTTACTTGGTGTAAGTGTAAGTCTTTGTTACTTGGTGTCAGTGTATGTCTTTGTTACTTGGTGTCAGTGTGTGTCTGTGTTACTGGGTATCAGTGTATGTCTTTGTGACTTGGTATCAGTGTATATCTTTGTTACTGGGTGTCAGTGTATGTCTTTGTGACTTGATGTCAGTGTATGTCAAAATACTTGGTGTAAGTGTATGTCTTTGTTACTTGGTGTAATTGTATGTCTTTGTTACTTGGTGTAAGTGTAAGTCTTTGTTACTTGGTGTCAGTGTATGTCTTTGTTACTTGGTGTCAGTGTGTGTCTGTGTTACTGGGTATCAGTGTATGTCTTTGTGACTTGGTATCAGTGTATGTCTTTGTTACTGGGTGTCAGTGTGTGTCTGTGTTACTTGGCGTCAGTGTATGTCTTTGTTACTGTGTATCAGTGTTTCTCTGTGTTACTGGGTGTCAGTGTGTGTTTGTTTGTGTTACTGGGTGTCAGTGTGTATCTGTGAAACTAGGTGTCAGTATTTAGTTTAGTTTAGAGATATAGCACTTTCACCGGCGCTTCGGCCCACCGAGTCTGTGCCGACAATCAACCACCCATTTATACTAATCCTACACTAATCCCGTATTCCTATCACATCCCCACCTGTCCCTATATATTTCCCTGCCACCTACCTGTGCTAGGGGCAATTTATGATGGCCAAGTAACCTATCAACCTGCAAGTCTTTGGCATGTGGGAGGAAACGGAGCACCCGGAGGAAACCCACGCAGACACAGGGAGAACTTGCAAACTCCGCACAGGCATTACCCAGAATCGAAAACGGGTCCCTGGAGCTGTGAGGCTGCGGTGCTAACCACTGCGCCAATGTGCCCCCCCCCCCAAGTGTGTGCCCGTGTTACTGGGTATCAGTGTATGTCTTTGTTACTGGGTGTCAGTGTGGTCTTTGTTACTTGGTTTCAGTGTATGTCTGTGTTACTTGGTGTAAGTGTATGTCTTTGTTACTGGGTGTCAGTGTGTGTCTTCGTTGCTTGGTGTCAGTGTATGTCTGTGTTACTTGGTGTCAGTGTGTGTCTATGTTACTGGGTGTCAGTGTGTGTCTGTGTTACTTGGGGTAAGTCTGTGTCTTTGTCACTTGGTGTCCGTGTGTGTCTGTGTTACTGGGTGTCTGTGCATGTTTTTGTTACTGGGTGTCAGTGTGTGTCTTTGTGACTTGGTGTCAGTGTATGTCTTTGTTACTTGGTGTAAGTATGTGTCTGTGTTACTGGGTATCAGTGTATGTCTGTGTTACTTGGTGTCAGTGTATGTCAAAATACTTGTTGTAAGTGTGTGTCTTTGTTACTTGGTGTAATTGTCTGTCTTTGTTACTTGGTGTCAGAGTGTGTCTGTGTTACTGGGTATCAGTGTATGTCTTTGTGACTTGGTGTCAGTGCATGTCTTTGTTACTTGGTGTCAGTGTGTGTCTGTGTTACTTGGTGTCAGTGTATGTCTTTGTTACTGTTTATCAGTGTTTGTCTGTGTTACTGGGTGTCAGTGTGTGCTTGTTTGTGTTACTGGGTGTCAGTGTGTATCTGTGACACTAGGTGTCAGTATTTAGTTTAGTTTAGAGATACAGAAAATTAACAGGCCCTTCGGCCCACCGAGTCTCTGCCGACCATCAACCACACATTTATACTAATCCTACACTAATCTCGTAATCCTATCACATCCCCACCTGTTCCTATATATTTCCCTACCACCTACCTATACTCGGGGCAATTTATGATGGCCAATTAACCTATCAACCTGCAAGTCTTTGGCATGTGGGAGGAAACCGGAGCACCCGGAGGAAACCCACGCAGACACAGGGAGAACTTGCAAACTCCGCACAGGCAGTACCCATAATCGAACCCGTGTCCCTGGAGCTGTGAGGCTGCGGTGCGAACCACTGTGCCAATGTGCCCCCCCCAGTGTGTGCCTGTGTTACTGGGTATCAGTGTATGTCTTTGTTACTTTGTGTCAGTGTGTGTCTTTGTTACTTGGTTTCAGTGTATGTCTGTGTTACTTGGTGTAAGTGTGTGTCTATGTTACAGGGTGTCAGTGAGTGTCTTTGTTACTTGGTGTAAGTCTGTGTCTTTGTCACTTGGTGTCCGTGTGTGTCTGTGTTACTGGGTGTCTGTGCATGTCTTTGTTACTGGGTGTCAGTGTATGTCTTTGTTACCGAGTGTCAGTGTGTGTCTTCGTTGCTTGGTGCCAGTGTATGTCTGTGTTACTTGGTGTCAGTGTGTGTCTATGTTACTGGGTGTCAGTGTGTGTCTGTGTTACTTGGTGTAAGTCTGTGTCTTTGTCACTTCGTGTCCGTGTGTGTCTGTGTTCCTGGGTGTCTGTGCATGTCTTTGTTACTGGGTGTCAGTGTGTGCCTTTGTGACTTGGTGTCAGTGTATGTCTTTGTTACTTGGTGTAAGTGTGTGTCTGTGTTACTGGGTATCAGTCTATGTCTTTGTTACTTGGTGTCAGTGTATGTCAAAATACTTGGTGTAAGTGTGTGTCTTTGTTACTTGGTGTAATTGTCTGTCTTTGTTACTTGATGTCAGTGTGTGTCTGTGTTACTGGGTATCAGTGTATGTCTTTGTGACTTGGTGTCAGTGCATGTCTTTGTTACTTGGTGTCAGTGTGTGTCTGTGTTACTTGGTGTCAGTGTATGTCTTTGTTACTGTTTATCAGTGTTTGTCTGTGTTACTGGGTGTCAGTGTGTGTTTGTTTGTGTTACTGGGTGTCAGTGTGTATCTGTGACACTAGGTGTCAGTATTCAGTTTAGTTTAGAGATACAGAAAATTAACAGGCCCTTCGGCCCACCGAGTCTGTGCCGACCATCAACCACACATTTATACTAATCCTACACTAATCCCGTATTCCTATCACATCCCCACCGGTCCCTATATATTTCCCTACCACCTACCTATACTAGGGGCAATTTATGATGGCCAATTAACCTATCAACCTGCAAGTCTTTGGCATGAGGGAGGAAACAGGAGCACGCGGAGGAAACCCACGCAGACACAGGGAGAACTTGCAAACTCCGCACAGGCAGTACCCATAATCGAACCCGGGTCCCTGGAGCTGTGAGGCTGCGGTGCGAACCACTGCGCCAATGTGCCCCCCCAGTGTGTGCCTGTGTTACTGGGTATCAGTGTATGTCTTTGTTACTTGGTGTCAGTGTGCGTCTGTGTTACTGGGTATCAGTGTATGTCTTTGTTACTTGGTGTCAGTGTATGTCTGTGTTACTTGGTGTAATTGTGTGTCTGTGTTACTGGGTGTCAGTGTGTGTCTGTGTTACTTGGTGTAAGTTTGTGTCTTTGTTACTTGGTGTCCGTGTGTGTCTGTGTTACTGGGTGTCAGTGTCTGTCTTTGTTACTGGGTGTCAGTGTATGTCTTTGTGACTTGGTGTAAGTGTGTGTCTGTGTTACTGGGTGTCAGTGTATGTCTGTGTTACTTGGTGTAAGTGTGTGTCTGTGTTACTGGGTATCAGTGTGTGTCTTTGTGACTTGTTGTCAGTGTATGTCTTTGTTACTTGGTGTAAGTGTGTGTCTGTATCACTGGGTATCAGTGGATGTCTTTGTTACTTGGTATCAGTGTATGTCAAAATACTTGGTGTAATTGTATGTCTTTGTTACTTGGTGTAATTGTCTGTCTTTGTTACATGGTGTAAGTGTATGTCTTTGTTACTTGGTGACAGTGTATGTCTTTGTTACTTGGTGTCAGTGTGTGTCTGTGTTACTGGGTATCAGTGTATGTCTTTGTGACTTGGTATCAGTGTATGTCTTTGAGACTTGGTGTCAGTGTCTGTCTTTGTTACTGGGTGTCAGTGTGTGTCTGTGTTACTTGGTGTCAGTGTTTGTCTTTGTTACTGTTTATCAGTGTTTCTCTGTGTTACTGGGTGTCAGTGTGTATCTGTGACACTAGGTGTCAGTATTTAGTTTAGTTTAGGGATACAGCACTTTAACAGGCCCTTCGGCCCACCGAGTCTGTGCCGACCATCAACTACCCATTTATACTAATCCTACACTAATCCCGGATTCCTATCACATCCCCACCTGTCCCTATATATTTCCCTACCACCTACCTATACTAGCGGCAATTTGTAATGGCCAATTAACCTATCAACCTGCAAGTCTTTGGCATGTGGGAGGAAACCGGAGCACCCGGAGGAAACCCACGCAGACACAGGGAGAACTTGCAAACTCCGCACAGGCAGTACCCAGAATCGAAAACGGGTCCCTGGAGCTGTGAGGCTGCGGTGCTAACCACTGCGCCAATGTGCCCCCCCCCCCCCCCCCACCCCAAGTGTGTGCCTGTGTTACTGGGTATCAGTGTATGTCTTTGTTACTGGGTGTCAGTGTGTGTCTTTGTTACTTGGTTTCAGTGTATGTCTGTGTTACTTGGTGTAAGTGTGTGTCTATGTTACTGGGTGTCAGTGAGTGTCTGTGTTACTTGGTGTAAGTCTGTGTCTTTGTCACTTGGTGTCCGTGTGTGTCTGTGTTACTGGGTGTCTGTGCATGTCTTTGTTACTGGGTGTCAGTGTGTGTCTTTGAGACTTGGTGTCAGTGTATGTCTTTGTTACTTGGTGTAAGTGTGTGTCTGTGTTACTGGGTATCAGTGTATGTCTGTGTTACTTGGTGTCAGTGTATGTCAAAATACTTGGTGTAAGTGTGTGTCTTTGTTACTTGGTGTAATTGTCTGTCTTTGTTACTTGGTGTCAGTGTGTGTCTGTGTTACTGGGTATCAGTGTATGTCTTTGTGACTTGGTGTCAGTACATGTCTTTGTTACTTGGTGTCAGTGTGTGTCTGTGTCACTTGGTGTCAGTGTATGTCTTTGTTACTGTTTATCAGTGTTTGTCTGCGTTACTGGGTGTCAGTGTGTGTTTGTTTGTGTTATTGGGTGTCAGTGTGTATCTGTGACACTAGGTGTCAGTATTTAGTTTAGTTTAGAGATACAGAAAATTAACAGGCCCTTCGGCCCACCGAGTCTGTGCCGACCATCAACCACACATTTATACTAATCCTACACTAATCCCGTATTCCTATCACATCCCCACCGGCCCCTATATATTTCCCTACCACCTACCTATACTAGGGGCAATTTATGATGGCCAATTAACCTATCAACCTGCAAGTCTTTGGCATGTGGGAGGAAACAGGAGCACGCGGAGGAAACCCACGCAGACACAGGTAGAACTTGCAAACTCCGCACAGGCAGTACCCATAATCGAACCCGGGTCCCTGGAGCTGTGAGGCTGCGGTGCGAACCACTGCGCCAATGTGCCCCCCCAGTGTGTGCCTGTGTTACTGGGTATCAGTGTATGTCTTTGTTACTTGGTGTCAGTGTGTGTCTGTGTTACTGGGTATCAGTGTATGTCTTTGTTACTTGGTGTCAGTGTATGTCTGTGTTACTTGGTGTAATTGTGTGTCTGTGTTACTGGGTGTCAGTGTGTGTCTGTGTTACTTGGTGTAAGTCTGAGTCTTTGTTACTTGGTGTCCGTGTGTGTCTGTGTTACTGGGTGTCAGTGCATGTCTTTGTTACTGGGTGTCAGTGTATATCTTTGTGACTTGGTGTAAGTGTGTGTCTGTGTTACTCGGTGTCAGTGTATGTCTGTGTTAATTGGTGTAAGTGTGTGTCTGTGTTACTGGGTATCAGTGTATGTATTTATGACTTGGTGTCAGTGTATGTCTTTGTTACTGGGTGTCAGTGTGTGTCTTTGTGACTTGTTGTCAGTGTATGTCTTTGTTACTTGGTGTAAGTGTCTGTCTGTATCACTGTGTATCAGTGGATGTCTTTGTTACTTGGTGTCAGTGTATGTCAAAATACTTGGTGTAATTGTATGTCTTTGTTACTTGGTGTAATTGTCTGTCTTTGTTACTTGGTGTAAGTGTATGTCTTTGTTACTGGGTATCAGTGTATGTCTTTGTGACTTGGTATCCGTGTATGTCTTTGAGACTTGGTGTCAGTGTCTGTCTTTGTTACTGGGTGTCAGTGTGTCTCTGTGTTACTTGGTGTCAGTGTTTGTCTTTGTTACTGTTTATCAGTGTTTCTCTGTGTTACTGGGTGTCAGTGTGTATCTGTGACACTAGGTGTCAGTATTTAGTTTAGTTTAGGGATACAGCACTTTAACAGGCCCTTCGGCCCACCGTGTCTGTGCCGACCATCAACCACCCATTTATACTAATCCTACACTAATCCCGGATTCCTATCACATCCCCACCTGTCCCTATATATTTCCCTACCACCTACCTATACTAGCGGCAATTAGTAATGGCCAATTAACCTATCAACCTGCTAGTCTTTGGCATGTGGGAGGAAACCGGAGCACCCGGAGGAAACCCACGCAGACACAGGGAGAACTTGCAAACTCCGCACAGGCAGTACCCAGAATCGAACCCGGGTCCCTGGAGCTGTGAGGCTGCATTGCTAACCACTGCGCCAATGTGCCCCCCCCCCCCCAGTGTGTGCCTGTGTTACTGGGTATCAGTGTATGTCTTTGTTACTTGGTGTCAGTGTATGTCTGTGTTACTTGGTGCAAGTGTGTGTCTTTGTTACTGGGTGTCAATGTGTGTCTGTGTTACTTGGTGTAAGTCTGTGTCTTTGTTACTTTGTGTCCGTGTGTGTCTGTGTTACTGGGTGTCAGTGTATGTCTTTGTTACTGGGTGTCAGTGTACGTCTTTGTTACTTGGTGTAAGTGTGTGTCTGTGTTATTGGGTGTCAGTGTATGTCTGTGTTACTTGGTGCAAGTGTTTCTGTTTTACTGGGTATCAGTGTATGTCTTTGTGACTTGGTGTCAGTGTATGTCGTTGTTACTGGGTGTCAGTGTGTGTGTTTGTGACTGGGTGTCAGTGTATGTCTTTGTTACTTGGTGTAAGTGTGTGTCTGTGTTACTGGGTATCAGTGTATGTCTTTGTTACTTGGTGTCAGTGTATGTCAAAATACTTGGTTTATGGCTTTGTTTCTTGGTGTAATTGTCTGTCTTTGTTACTTGGTGTAAATGTATGTCTTTGTTACTTCGTGTCAGTGTATGTCTTTGTTACTTGGTGTAAGTGTATGTCTTTGTTACTTGGTGACAGTGTATGTCTTTGTTACTTGGTGTCAGTGTGTGTCTGTGTTACTGGGTATCAGTGTATGTCTTTGTGACTTGGTATCAGTGTATGTCTTTGTTACTGTTTATCAGTGTTTCTCTGTGTTACTGGGTGTCAGTGTGTATCTGTGACACTAGGTGTCAGTATTTAGTTTAGTTTAGGTGTACAGCACTTTAACAGGCCCTTCGGCCCACCGAGTCTGTGCCGCCCATCAACCACCCATTTATACTAATCCTACACTAATCCCGGATTCCGATCACATCCCCACCTGTCCCTATATATTTCCCTACCACCTACCTATAATAGGGGCAATTTGTAATGGCCAATTAACCTATCAACCTGCAAGTCTTTTGCATGTGGGAGGAAACCGGAGCACCCGGAGGAAACCCACGCAGACACAGGGAGAACTTGCAAACTCCGCACAGGCAGTACCCAGAATCGAACACGGGTCCCTGGAGCTGTGAGGCTGCATTGCTAACCACTGCGCCAATGTGCCCCCCCCCCCCCCAGTGTGTGCCTGTGTTACTGGGTATCAGTGCATGTCTGTGTTACTTGGTGCAAGTGTGTGTCTTTGTTACTGGGTGTCAATGTGTGTCTGTGTTACTTGGTGTAAGTCTGTGTCTTTGTTACTTTGTGTCCGTGTGTTTCTGTGTTACTGGGTGTCAGTGTATGTCTTTGTTACTGGGTGTCAGTGTATGTCTTTGTTACTTGGTGTAAGTGTGTGTCTGTGTTACTGGGTGTCAGTGTATGTCTGTGTTACTTGGTGCAAGTGTGTCTGTTTTACTGGGTATCAGTTTATGTCTGTGTTTCTTGATGTACGTGTGGGTCTGTGTTACTGGGTATCAGTGTATGTTTTGTGACTTGGTGTCAGTGTATGTCTTTGTTACTGGGTGTCAGTGTGTGTCTTTGTGACTTGGTGTCAGTGCATGTCTTTGTTACTTGTTGCAAGTGTGTGTCTTTGTTCCTGGGTGTCAATGTGTGTCTGTGTTACTTGGTGTAAGTCTGTGTCTTTGTGACTTTGTGTCCGTGTGTGTCTGTGTTACTGGGTGTCAGTGTATGTCTTTGTTACTGGGTGTCAGTGTATGTCTTTGTTACTTGGTGTAAGTGTGTGTCTGTGTTATTGGGTGTCAGTGTATGTCTGTGTTGCTTGGTGCAAGTGTGTCTGTTTTACTGGGTATCAGTGTATGTCTTTGTGACTTGGTGTCAGTGTATGTCGTTGTTACTGGGTGTCAGTGTGTGTGTTTGTGACTGGGTGTCAGTGTATGTCTTTGTTACTTGGTGTACGTGTGTGTCTGTGTTGCTGGGTATCAGTGTATGTCTTTGTTACTTGGTGTCAGTGTATGTCAAAATACTTGGTGTAAGTTTATGGCTTTGTTTCTTGGTGCAATTGTCTGTCTTTGTTACTTGGTGTAAATGTATGTCTTTGTTACTTCGTGTCAGTGCATGTCTTTGTTACTTGGTGTAAGTGTATGTCTTTGTTACTTTGTGACAGTGTATGTCTTTGTTACTTGGTGTCAGTGTGTGTCTGTGTTACTGGGTATCAGTGTATGCCTTTGTGACTTGGTATCAGTGTATGTCTTTGTTACTGGGTGTCAGTGTGTGTCTGTGTTACTTGGTGTCAGTGTATGTCTTTGTTACTGTTTATCAGTGTTTCTCTGTGTTACTGGGTGTCAGTGTGCATCTGTGACACTAGGTGTCAGTATTTAGTTTAGTTTAGGTATACAGCAATTTAACAGGCCCTTCGGCCCACCGAGTCTGTGCCGACCATCAACCACCCATTTATACTAATCCTACACTAATCCCGTATTCCTATCACATCCCCACCTGTCCCTATATATTTCCCTACCACCTAGCTACACTAGGGTCAATTTATAATGGCCAATTAACCTATCAACCTGCAAGTCTTTGGCATGTGGGAAGAAACCGGAGCACCCGGAGGAAACTCACGCAGAAACAGGGAGAACTTGCAAACTCCGCAAAGGCAGTACCCAGAATCGAGCCCGGGTCCCTGGAGCTGTGAGGCTGCTAACCACTGTGCCAATGTGCCGCCCAGTGTGTGTCTGTGCTACTGGGTATCATTGTATGTCTTTGTTACTTGGTGTCAGTGTATGTCTTTGTTAATTGGTGTCAGTGTATGTCTTTGTAACTTGGTGTAAGTGTGTGTCTGTGTTACTGGGTAACAGTGTATGTCTTTGTTACTTGGTGTCAGTGTATGTCTGTGTTACTTGGTGTAAGTGTGTTTCTTTGTTACTTGGTGTCAGTGTATGTCTGTGTTACTGGGTGTAATTTATGTCTTTGTTACTTGGTGTCAGTGTATGTCATTGTTACTTGGTGTAAGTGTGTGTCTGTGTTACTTTGTGTAAGTGTGTGTCTTTGTTACTTGGTGTAATTGTATGTCTTTGTTCCTTGGTGTCAGTGTATGTCTGTGTTACTTGGTGCAAGTGTATGTCTTTGTTACTTCGTGTCAGTGTATGTCTTTGTGACGTGGTGTAAGTGTGTGTCTTTGTTACTGGGTATCAGTGTATATCTTTGTTACTTTGTGTAAGTGTGTTTCTGTGTTACTGGGTATCAGTGCATGTCTTTGCTACATGGTGACAGTGTATGTCTGTGTTACTTGGTGTAAGTGTGTGTCTTTGTTACTTGGTGTAATTGTATGGCTTTGTTACTTGGTGTCAGTGTATGTCTGTGTGACTTGGTGTCAGTGTCTGTCTGTGTGACTTGGTGTCAGTGTATGTCTTTGTTACTTGGTGCAAGTGTGTGTCTTTGTTATTTGGTGCAAGTGTGTGTCTGTGTTACTTGGTATCAATGTATGTCTTTGTTACTTGGTGTAAGTGTGTGTCTGTGTTACTGGGTAACAGTGTATGTCTTTGTTAATTGGTGTCAGTGTATGTCTGTGTAACTTGGTGTAAGTGTGTGTCTTTGTTACTTGGTGTAATTGTATGTCTTTGTTAGTTGGTGTAAGTGAGTGTTTGTGTTACTTGGTGTCAGTGTATGTCTTTGTGACTTGGTGTCAGTGTATGTCTTTGTTACTGGGTGTCAGTGTATGTCTTTGTGACTTGGTGTCAGTGTATGTCTTTGTTTTTGGGTGTCAGTTTATGTCTTTGTTACTTGGTGTCAGTTTATGTCTGTGTTACTTGGTGTAAGTGTATGTCTGTGTTACTTGGTGTCAGTGTATGTCTTTGTTACTTGTTGCAAGTGTGTGTCTGTGTTACTTGGTCTAAGTGTGTGTCTTTGTTACTTGGTGTAAGTGTGTGTCTGTGTTACTGGGTATCAGTGTCTGTCTTTGTTACTTGGTGTCAGTGTATGTCTTTGTTACTTGGTGTAAGTTTGTGTCTGTGTTACTGGGTGTCAGTGTATGTCTGTGTTGCTTGGTGTAAGTGTGTGTCTTTGTTACTTGGTGTATGTGTTTGTCTTTGTTACTTGGTGTCAGTGCATGACTGTGTTACTTGGTGTAAGTGTATGTCTTTGTTACTTGGTGTCAGTGTATGTCTTTGTTACTTTGCGGAAGTGTGTGTCTGTATTACTGGGTATCAGTGTATGTCTTTGTGACTTGCTGTCAGTGTATGTCTTTGTTACTGGGTGTCAGTGTGTGTCTGTGCTACTTGGTGTCTGTATACGTCTTTGTTACTTGGTGTAAGTGTGTGTCTGTGTTACTGGGTAACAGTGTATGTCTTTGTTACTTGGTGTCAGTGTATGTCTGTGTTACTTGGTGTAGGTGTGTGTCTGTGTTACTTGGTATCAGTATACGTCTTTGTTACTTGGTGTAAGTGTGTGTCTGTGTTACTGGGTAACAGTGTATGTCTTTGTTACTTGGTGTCAGTGTATGTCTGTGTTACTTGGTGCAAGTGTGTTTCTTTGTTACTTGGTGTAATTGTATGTCTTTGTTACTTGGTGTCAGTGTATGTCTGTGTTACTTGGTGTAAGTGTATGTCTTTGTTACTTGGTGTCAGTGTATGGCTTTGTTACTTGGTGTAAGTGTGTGTCTGTGTTACTGGGTATCAGTGTATGTCTTTGTTACTTGGTGTAAGAGTATGTCTTTGTTACTTGGTGTCAGTGTATGTATTTGTTACTTGGTGTAAGTGTGTGTCTGTGTTACTGGGTGTCAGTGTGTGTCTGTGTTACTTGGTGTAAGTGTGTGTCTTTGTTACTTGGTGTCCGTGTGTGTCTGTGTTACTGGGTGTCATTTATGTCTTTGTTACTTGGTGTCAGTGTATGTCATTGTTACTTGGTGTAAGTGTGTGTCTTTGTTACTGGGTATCAGTGTGTGTCTTTGTTACTTGGTGTCAGTGTATGTCTGTGTTACTGGGTATCAGTGTATGTCTTTGTTACTTGGTGTCAGTCTATGTCTGTGTTACTTGGTGTAAGTGTGTGTCTTTGTTACTTGGTGTAATTGTATGTCTTTGTTCCTTGGTGTCAGTGTATGTCTGTGTTACTTGGTGCAAGTGTATGTCTTTGTTACTTGGTGTCAGTGTATGTCTTTGTGACGTGGTGTAAGTGTGTGTCTTTGTTACTGGGTATCAGTGTATATCTTTGTTACTTTGTGTAAGTGTGTTTCTGTGTTACTGGGTATCAGTGCATGTCTTTGCTACATGGTGACAGTGTATGTCTGTGTTACTTGGTGTAAGTGTGTGTCTTTGTTACTTGGTGTAATTGTATGTCTTTGTTTCTTGGTGTCAGTGTATGTCTGTGTTACTTGGTGTAAGTGTCTGTCTGTGTTACTTGGTGTCAGTGTATGTCTTTGTTACTTGGTGCAAGTGTGTGTCTTTGTTATTTGGTGCAAGTGTGTGTCTGTGTTACTTGGTATCAATGTATGTCTTTGTTACTTGGTGTAAGTGTGTGTCTGTGTTACTGGGTAACAGTGTATGTCTTTGTTAATTGGTGTCAGTGTATGTCTGTGTAACTTGGTGTAAGTGTGCGTCTTTGTTACTTGGTGTAATTGTATGTCTTTGTTACTTGGTGTCAGTGTATGTCTTTGTTAGTTGGTGTAAGTGAGTGTTTGTGTTACTTGGTGTCAGTGTATGTCTTTGTGGCTTGGTGTCAGTGTATGTCTTTGTTACTGTATGTCAGTGTATGTCTTTGTGACTTGGTGTCAGTGTATGTCTGTGTTGCTTGGTGTAAGTGTGTGTCTTTGTTACTTGGTGTATGTGTTTGTCTTTGTTACTTGGTGTCAGTGCATGACTGTGTTACTTGGTGTAAGTGTATGTCTTTGTTACTTGGTGTCAGTGTATGTCCTTGTTACTTTGCGGAAGTGTGTGTCTGTATTACTGGGTATCAGTGTATGTCTTTGTGACTTGCTGTCAGTGTATGTCTTTGTTACTGGGTGTCAGTGTGTGTCTGTGTTACTTGGTGTCAGTGTATGTATTGTTACTGTGTATCTGTGGTTCTCTGTGTTACTGGGTGTCAGTGTGTGTTTGTTTGTGTTACTGGGTGTCAGTGTGTGTCTGTGACACTAGGTGTCAGCATTTAGTTTAGTTTCGAGATACAGCACTGAAACAGGCCGTTCGGCCAACCGATTCTGTGCCGACCATCAACCACCCATTTATACTAATCCTACACTAATCCCGTATACCTCTCACATCCCCACCTGTCCCTATATATTTCCCTACCACCTAGCTACACCAGGGTCAATTTATAATGGCCAATTAACCTATCAACCTGCAAGTCTTTGGCACGTGGGAAGAAACCGGAGCCCCCGGAGGAAACTCACGCAGACACAGGGAGAACTTGCAAACTCCGCAAAGGCAGTACCCAGAATCAAGCCCGGGTCCCTGGATCTGTGAGGCTGCTAACCACTGTGCCAATGTGCCGCCCAGTGTGTGTCTGTGCTACTGGGTATCATTGTATGTCTTTGTTACTTGGTGTCAGTGTATGTCTGTGTTACTTGGTGTAGGTGTGTGTCTGTGTTACTTGGTATCAGTATACGTCTTTGTTACTTGGTGTAAGTGTGTGTCTGTGTTACTGGGTAACAGTGTATGTCTTTGTTACTTGGTGTCAGTGTATGTCTGTGTTACTTGGTGCAAGTGTGTTTCTTTGTTACTTGGTGTAATTGTATGTCTTTGTTACTTGGTGTCAGAGTATGTCTGTGTTACTTGGTGTAAGTGTATGTCTTTGTTACTTGGTGTCAGTGTATGGCTTTGTTACTTGGTGTAAGTGTGTGTCTGTGTTACTGGGTATCAGTGTATGTCTTTGTTACTTGGTGTAAGTGTATGTCTTTGTTACTTGGGGTCAGTGTATGTATTTGTTACTTGGTGTAAGTGTGTGTCTGTGTTACTGGGTGTCAGTGTGTGTCTGTGTTACTTGGTGTAAGTGTGTGTCATTGTTACTTGGTGTCCGTGTGTGTCTGTGTTACTGGGTGTCATTTATGTCTTTGTTACTTGGTGTCAGTGTATGTCACTGTTGCTTGGTGTAAGTGTGTGTCTTTGATACTGGGTATCAGTTTGTGTCTTTGTTACTTGGTGTCAGTGTCTGTCTGTGTTACTGGGTATCAGTGTATGTCGTTGTTACTTGGTGTCAGTGTATGTCTGTGTTACTTGGTGTAAGTGTGTGTCTTTGTTACTTGGCGTAATTGTATGTCTTTGTGTCTTGGTGTCAGTGTATGTCTGTGTTACTTGGTGCAAGTGTATGTCTTTGTTACTTGGTGTCAGTGTATGTCTTTGTAACGTGGTTAAGTGTGTGTCTTTGTTACTGGGTATCAGTGTATATCTTTGTTACTTTGTGTAAGTGTGTTTCTGTGTTACTGGGTATCAGTGCATGTCTTTGCGACATGGTGACAGTGTATGTCTGTGTTACTTGGTGTAAGTGTGTGTCTTTGTTACTTGGTGTAATTGTATGTCTTTGTTGCTTGGTGTCAGTGTATGTCTTTGTGACTTGGTGTCAGTGTATGTCTTTGTTACAGGGTGTCAGTGTATGTCTTTGTGACTTGGTGTCAGTGTATGTCTTTGTTTTTGGGTGTCAGTTTATGTCTTTGTTACTTGGTGTCAGTTTATGTCTGTGTTACTTGGTGTAAGTGTATGTCTGTGTTACTTGGTGTCAGTGTATGTCTTTGTTACTTGGTGCAAGTGTGTGTCTGTGTTACTTGGTGTAAGTGTGTGTCTTTGTTACTTGGTGTAAGTGTGTGTCTGTGTTACTGGGTATCAGTGTATGTCTTTGTTACTTGGTGTCAGTGTATGTCTTTGTTACTTGGTGTAAGTTTGTGTCTGTGTTACTGGGTGTCAGTGTATGTCTTTGTTACTGGGTGTCAGTGTATGTCTGTGTTGCTTGGTGTAAGTGTGTGTCTTTGTTACTTGGTGTATGTGTATGTCTTTGTTACTTGGTGTAAGTGCATGACTGTGTTACTTGGTGTAAGTGTATGTCTTTGTTACTTTGCGGAAGTGTGTATCTGTATTACTGGGTATCAGTGTATGTCTTTGTGACTTGCTGTCAGTGTATGTATTTGTTACTGGGTGTCAGTGTGTGTCTGTGTTACTTGGTGTCTGTGTATGTTTTGTTACTGTGTATCTGTGGTTCTCTGTGTTACTGGGTGTCAGTGTGTGTTTGTTTGTGTTACTGGGTGTCAGTGTGTGTCTGTGACACTAGGTGTCAGCATTTAGTTTAGTTTTGAGATCCAGCACTTAAACAGGCCCTTCGGCCAACCGAGACTGTGCCGACCATCAACCACCCATTTATACTAATCCTACACTAATCGCGTATTCCTATCACATCCCCACCTGTCCCTATATATTTCCCTACCACCTAGCTACACTAGGGTCAATTTATAATGGCCAATTAACCTATCAACCTGCAAGTCTTTGGCATGTGGGAAGAAACCGGAGCACCCGGAGGAAACTCACGAAGACACAGGGAGAACTTGCAAACTCCGCAAAGGCAGTACCCAGAATCGAGCCCGGGTCCCTGGAGCTGTGAGGCTGCTAACCACTGTGCCAATGTGCCGCCCAGTGTGTGTCTGTGCTACTGGGTATCATTGTATGTCTTTGTTACTTGGTGTCAGTGTATGTCTGTGTTACTTGGTGTAAGTGTGTGTCTGTGTTACTTGGTATCAGTATACGTCTTTGCTACTTGGTGTAAGTGTGTGTCTGTGTTACTGGGAAACAGTGTATGTCTTTGTTACTGGGTAACAGTGTATGTCTGTGTTACTTGGTGTAAGTGTGTTTCTTTGTTACTTGGTGTCAGTGTATGTCTGTGTGACTTGGTGTAAGTGTATGTCTTTGTTACTTGGTGTCAGTGTATGTCTTTGTTACTTGGTGCCAATGTGTGTCTGTGTTACTGGGTGTCAGTGTGTTTGTTTGTGTTACTGGGTGTCAGTGTGTGTCTGTGTTACTTGGTGTAAGTGTGTGTCTTTGTTACTTGGTGTCCGTGTGTGTCTGTGTTACTGGGTGTCAGTGTGTGTCTGTGTTACTTGGTGTAAGTGTGTGTCATTGTTACTTGGTGTCCGTGTGTGTCTGTGTTACTGGGTGTCATTTATGTCTTTGTTACTTGGTGTCAGTGTATGTCACTGTTGCTTGGTGTAAGTGTGTGTCTTTGATACTGGGTATCAGTTTGTGTCTTTGTTACTTGGTGTCAGTGTCTGTCTGTGTTACTGGGTATCAGTGTATGTCGTTGTTACTTGGTGTCAGTGTATGTCTGTGTTACTTGGTGTAAGTGTGTGTCTTTGTTACTTGGCGTAATTGTATGTCTTTGTGTCTTGGTGTCAGTGTATGTCTGTGTTACTTGGTGCAAGTGTATGTCTTTGTTACTTGGTGTCAGTGTATGTCTTTGTAACGTGGTGTAAGTGTGTGTCTTTGTTACTGGGTATCAGTGTATATCTTTGTTACTTTGTGTAAGTGTGTTTCTGTGTTACTGGGTATCAGTGCATGTCTTTGCGACATGGTGACAGTGTATGTCTGTGTTACTTGGTGTAAGTGTGTGTCTTTGTTACTTGGTGTAATTGTATGTCTTTGTTGCTTGGTGTCAGTGTATGTCTTTGTGACTTGGTGTCAGTGTATGTCTTTGTTACAGGGTGTCAGTGTATGTCTTTGTGACTTGGTGTCAGTGTATGTCTTTGTTTTTGGGTGTCAGTTTATGTCTTTGTTACTTGGTGTCAGTTTATGTCTGTGTTACTTGGTGTAAGTGTATGTCTGTGTTACTTTGTGTCAGTGTATGTCTTTGTTACTTGGTGCAAGTGTGTGTCTGTGTTACTTGGTGTAAGTGTGTGTCTTTGTTACTTGGTGTAAGTGTGTGTCTGTGTTACTGGGTATCAGTGTATGTCTTTGTTACTTGGTGTCAGTGTATGTCTTTGTTACTTGGTGTAAGTTTGTGTCTGTGTTACTGGGTGTCAGTGTATGTCTTTGTTACTGGGTGTCAGTGTATGTCTGTGTTGCTTGGTGTAAGTGTGTGTCTTTGTTACTTGGTGTATGTGTATGTCTTTGTTACTTGGTGTCAGTGCATGACTGTGTTACTTGGTGTAAGTGTATGTCTTTGTTACTTTGCGGAAGTGTGTGTCTGTATTACTGGGTATCAGTGTATGTCTTTGTGACTTGCTGTCAGTGTATGTATTTGTTACTGGGTGTCAGTGTGTGTCTGTGTTACTTGGTGTCTGTGTATGTTTTGTTACTGTGTATCTGTGGTTCTCTGTGTTACTGGGTGTCAGTGTGTGTTTGTTTGTGTTACTGGGTGTCAGTGTGTGTCTGTGACACTAGGTGTCAGCATTTAGTTTAGTTTTGAGATACAGCACTTAAACAGGCCCTTCGGCCAACCGAGACTGTGCCGACCATCAACCACCCATTTATACTAATCCTACACTAATCCCGTATTCCTATCACATCCCCACCTGTCCCTATATATTTCCCTACCACCTAGCTACACTAGGGTCAATTTATAATGGCCAATTAACCTATCAACCTGCAAGTCTTTGGCATGTGGGAAGAAACCGGAGCACCCGGAGGAAACTCACGAAGACACAGGGAGAACTTGCATACTCCGCAAAGGCAGTACCCAGAATCGAGCCCGGGTCCCTGGAGCTGTGAGGCTGCTAACCACTGTGCCAATGTGCCGCCCAGTGTGTGTCTGTGCTACTGGGTATCATTGTATGTCTTTGTTACTTGGTGTCAGTGTATGTCTGTGTTACTTGGTGTAAGTGTGTGTCTGTGTTACTTGGTATCAGTATACGTCTTTGCTACTTGGTGTAAGTGTGTGTCTGTGTTACTGGGTAACAGTGCATGTCTTTGTTACTGGGTAACAGTGTATGTCTGTGTTACTTGGTGTAAGTGTGTTTCTTTGTTACTTGGTGTAATTGTATGTCTTTGTTACTTGGTGTCAGTGTATGTCTGTGTGACTTGGTGTAAGTGTATGTCTTTGTTACTTGGTGTCAGTGTATGTCTTTGTTACTTGGTGTCAATGTGTGTCTGTGTTACTGGGTGTCAGTGTGTTTGTTTGTGTTACTGGGTGTCAGTGTGTGTCTGTGTTACTTGGTGTAAGTGTGTGTCTTTGTTACTTGGTGTCCGTGTGTGTCTGTGTTACTGGGTGTCAGTGTATGTCTTTGTTACTGTGTATCAGTTTGTGTCTGTGACACTAGATGTCAGTATTTAGTTTAGTTTCGAGATGCAGCACTGAAACAGGCCCTTCGGCCCACCGACCATCAACCACCCATTTATACTAATCCTACACTAATCCCGTATTCCTATCAACAACTTTGCTTCCAATTTCCACCCTTCTCTCACCTTTACATGGTCCATCTCTGACACTTCCCTTCCCTTCCTCGACTTCTCTGTCTCCATCTCTGGGGATAGGTTGTCTACCAATATCCATTATAAGCCCACTGACTCCCACAGCTATCTCGACTACACTTCTTCACACCCTTCCTCCTGTAAGGACTCCATTCCATTCTCCCAGTTTCACCGTCTCGGACGCATCTGCTCTGATGATGCTACCTTCCATGACGGTGCTTCTGATATGGCCTCCTTTTTCCTCAACCGAGGATTTCCCCCCACTGTGGTTGACAGGGCCCTCAACCGTGTCCGACCCATTCCCCGCACCTCTTTTTTCACCCCTTCCCCTCCCTCCCAGAACCGTGACAGGGTTCCCCTTGTCCTCACTTTTCATCCCTCCAGCCTACATATCCAAAGGATCATCCTCCACCATTTTCGCCACCTCCAGCGTGATGCCACTACCAGTCGCATCTTCCCCTCCCTTCCCCTGTCAGCATTCCGAAGGGGTCGTTCCCTCCGCGACACCCTGGTCCACTCCTCCATTACCCCCACCACCTCGTCCCCGTCCCAGGGCAGCTTCCCTTGCAATCGCATGAGGTGTAATACCTGCCAATTTACCTCCTCTTTCCTCACTATCCCAGGCCCCAAACACTCCTTTCAGGTGAAGCAGCGATTTACTTGTACTTCTTTCACTGTATTCGCTGCTCACAGTGTGGTCTCCTCTACAATGGGGAGACCAAGCGCAGACTGGGTGACCGCTTTCCGGAACATCTCCGCTCAGTCCGCAAGCAGGACCCTGAGCTTCCGGTTGCTTGCCATTTCTACACTCCCCCCTGCTCTCATGCTCACATCTCTGTCCTGGGATTGCTGCAGGGTTCCAGTGAACATCAACGCAAGCTCGAGGAACAGCATCTCATCTACCGATTAGGCACACTACAGCCTGCCGGACTGAACATTGAGTTCAATAATTTCAGAGCATGACAGCCCCCCACTTTACTTTCATTTTTAGTCATTTTTAGTTATTTTTTCTTCCTTTTTTTTGCATTCCTTTTTACATTTTTTACAATCGTTTTTTGCATTTATTTCATTTCATCTTAGTTTGTTCAGTTTGCTTACCCACTGCTTTTTTTCAGGTTGTTCTTCTTCAGGTTTGCACTTGCTGATGTTCAATATTCAGTATATTCACACCTAATCTGTACTAATGCTTTGTCTTTCAACACACCATTCGCATATTGTTTGCCTTTGCTCCGTGACCTTTTGGTCAGCTATGTGGCCTGGTCCAATCTGCACCTTCTCCTTTGTTATCTCTTCCCCAACCCCCACCTCACTTGTTTATAATCTGTGACTTTTCTAATATTTGTCAGTTCCGAAGAAGGGTCACTGACCCGAAACGTTAACTCTGCCTCTCTTTCCACAGATGCTGCCAGACCTGCTGAGTGAATCCGGCATTTCTAGTTTTTGTTTCAGATTTCCAGCATCCGCAGTATTTTGCTTTTATTCCCGTATTCCTATCACATCCCTACCTGTCCCTATATCTTTCCCTACCACCTACCTATAAATGGTGGCAATTTATGATTGCCAATTAACCTATCAACCTGAAAGTCTTTGGCATGTGGGAGGAAACCGGAGCACCCGGAGGAAACCCACGCAGACACAGGGAGAACTTGCAAACTCCGCACAGGCAGTACCCAGAATCGAGCCCGGGTCCCTGGAGCTGTGAGGCTGCTAACCACTGTGCCAATATGCCGCCCAGTGTGTGTCTGTGCTACTGGGTATCATTGTATGTCTTTGTTACTTGGTGTCAGTGTATGTCTGTGTTACTTGGTGTAAGTGTGTGTTTGTGTTACTGGGTGTCAGTGTATGTCTTTGTTACTTGGTGTCAGTGTATGTCTGTGTTACTTGGTGTCAGTGTTTTTTTTGTGTTACTGGGTGTCAGTGTGTGTCTGTGTTACTTGGTGTAAGTCTGTGTCTTTGTTACTTGGTGTCCGTGTGTGTCTGCGTTACTGGGTGTCAGTGAATGTCTTTGTTACTGGGTGTCAGTGTATGTATTTGTTACTTGGTGTAAGTATGTGTCTGTGTTACTGGGTGTCAGTGTATGTCTGTGTTACTTGGTGTAAGTGTGTGTCTATGTTACTGGGTATCAGTGTATGTCCTTGTGACTTGGTTTCAGGGTATGTCTTTGTTACTGGGTGTCAGTGTGTGTCTTTGTGACTTGGTGTCAGTGTATGTCTTTGTTACTTGGTGTAAGTGTGTGTCTGCATAACTGGGTATCAGTGTATGTCTTTGTTACTTGGTGTCAGTGTATGTCAAAATACTTGGAGTAAGTGTATGTCTTTGTTACTTGATGTAATTGTCTGTCTTTGTTACTTGCTGTCAGTGTATGTCATTGTTACTTGGTGTCAGTGTATGTCTGTGTTACTTGGTGTAAGTGTGTGTCTGTGTTACTGGGTATCAGGGTATGTCTTTGTTACTTGGTGTCAGTGTATATCTGTGTTACTTGGTGTAAGTGTGTGTCTGTGTTACTGGGTGTCAGTGTGTGTCTGTGTTACTTGGTGTAAATGTGTATCTTTGTTACTTGGTGTCCGTGTGTGTCTGTGTTCCTGGGTGTCAGTGTATGTCTTTGTTACTGGGTGTCAGTGTATGTCTTTGTTACTGGGTGTAAGTGTGTGTCTGTGTTACTGGGTATCAGTGTATGTCTTTGTTACTTGGTGTCAGTGTATGTCTGTGCTACTTGGTGTAAGTGTGTGTCTGTGTTACTGGGTTTCAGTTTGTGTCTGTGTTACTTGGTGTTAGTGTGTGTCTTTGTTACTTGGTGTCCGTGTGTGTCTGTGTTACAGGGTGTCAGTGCATGTCTTTGTTACTTGGTGTCAGTGTATATCTGTGTTACTTGGTGTAAGTGTGTCTCTTTGTTACTTGGTGTAATTGTATGTCTTTGTTACTTGGTGTCAGTGTATGTCTGTGTTACTTGGTGTAAGTGTATGTCTTTGTTACTTGGTGTAAGTGTGTGTCTGTGTTACTTGGTGTAAGTGTGTGTCTGTGTTCCTGGGTATCAGTGTATGTCTTTGTTACTTGTTGTCAGTGTATGTCTGTGTTACTTGTTGTAAGTGTGTGTCTGTGTTACTGGGTATCAGTGTATGTCTTTGTTACTTGGTGTCAGTGTATGTCTGTGTTGCTTGGTGTAAGTGTGCGTCTGTGTTACAGGGTGCCAGTGTGTCTGTGTTACTTGGTGTAAGTGTGTGTCTTTGTTACTTGGTATCCGTGTGTGTCTGTGTTACTGGGTGTCATTGTATGTCTTTGTTACTTGGTGTAAGTCTGTGTCTTTGTTACTTGGTGTCCGTGTGTGTCTGCGTTACTGGGTGTCAGTGAATGTCTTTGTTACTGGGTGTCAGTGTATGTCTTTGTTACTTGGTGTAAGTATGTGTCTGTGTTACTGGGTGTCAGTGTATGTCTGTGTTACTTGGTGTAAGTGTGTGTCTATGTTACTGGGTATCAGTGTATGTCTTTGTGACTTGGTGTCAGGGTATGTCTTTGTTACTGGGTGTCAGTGTGTGTCTTTGTGACTTGGTGTCAGTGTATGTCTTTGTTACTTGGTGTAAGTGTGTGTCTGCGTTACTGGGTATCAGTGTATGTCTTTGTTACTTGGTGTCAGTGTATGTCAAAATACTTGGAGTAAGTGTATGTCTTTGTTACTTGATGTAATTGTCTGTCTTTGTTACTTGCTGTCAGTGTATGTCTTTGTTACTGGGTGTCAGTGTATGTCTGTGTTACTTGGTGTAAGTGTGTGTCTGTGTTACTGGGTATCAGGGTATGTCTTTGTTACTTGGTGTCAGTGTATATCTGTGTTACTTGGTGTAAGTGTGTGTCTGTGTTACTGGGTGTCAGTGTGTGTCTGTATTACTTGGTGTAAATGTGTATCTTTGTTACTTGGTGTCCGTGTGTGTCTGTGTTCCTGGGTGTCAGTGTATGTCTTTGTTACTGGGTGTCAGTGTATGTCTTTGTTACTGGGTGTAAGTGTGTGTCTGTGTTACTGGGTATCAGTGTATGTCTTTGTTACTTGGTGTCAGTGTATGTCTGTGCTACTTGGTGTAAGTGTGTGTCTGTGTTACTGGGTTTCAGTTTGTGTCTGTGTTACTTGGTGTTAGTGTGTGTCTTTGTTACTTGGTGTCCGTGTGTGTCTGTGTTACAGGGTGTCAGTGCATGTCTTTGTTACTTGGTGTCAGTGTATATCTGTGTTACTTGGTGTAAGTGTGTGTCTTTGTTACTTGGTGTAAGTGTGTGTCTGTGTTACTGGGTATCAGTGTCTGTCTTTGTTACTTGGTGTCAGTGTATGTCTTTGTTACTTGGTGTAAGTTTGTGTCTGTGTTACTGGGTGTCAGTGTATGTCTGTGTTGCTTGGTGTAAGTGTGTGTCTTTGTTACTTGGTGTATGTGTTTGTCTTTGTTACTTGGTGTCAGTGCATGACTGTGTTACTTGGTGTAAGTGTATGTCTTTGTTACTTGGTGTCAGTGTATGTCTTTGTTACTTTGCGGAAGTGTGTGTCTGTATTACTGGGTATCAGTGTATGTCTTTGTGACTTGCTGTCAGTGTATGTCTTTGTTACTGGGTGTCAGTGTGTGTCTGTGCTACTTGGTGTCTGTATACGTCTTTGTTACTTGGTGTAAGTGTGTGTCTGTGTTACTGGGTAACAGTGTATGTCTTTGTTACTTGGTGTCAGTGTATGTCTGTGTTACTTGGTGTAGGTGTGTGTCTGTGTTACTTGGTATCAGTATACGTCTTTGTTACTTGGTGTAAGTGTGTGTCTGTGTTACTGGGTAACAGTGTATGTCTTTGTTACTTGGTGTCAGTGTATGTCTGTGTTACTTGGTGCAAGTGTGTTTCTTTGTTACTTGGTGTAATTGTATGTCTTTGTTACTTGGTGTCAGTGTATGTCTGTGTTACTTGGTGTAAGTGTATGTCTTTGTTACTTGGTGTCAGTGTATGGCTTTGTTACTTGGTGTAAGTGTGTGTCTGTGTTACTGGGTATCAGTGTATGTCTTTGTTACTTGGTGTAAGAGTATGTCTTTGTTACTTGGTGTCAGTGTATGTATTTGTTACTTGGTGTAAGTGTGTGTCTGTGTTACTGGGTGTCAGTGTGTGTCTGTGTTACTTGGTGTAAGTGTGTGTCTTTGTTACTTGGTGTCCGTGTGTGTCTGTGTTACTGGGTGTCATTTATGTCTTTGTTACTTGGTGTCAGTGTATGTCATTGTTACTTGGTGTAAGTGTGTGTCTTTGTTACTGGGTATCAGTGTGTGTCTTTGTTACTTGGTGTCAGTGTATGTCTGTGTTACTGGGTATCAGTGTATGTCTTTGTTACTTGGTGTCAGTGTATGTCTGTGTTACTTGGTGTAAGTGTGTGTCTTTGTTACTTGGTGTAATTGTATGTCTTTGTTCCTTGGTGTCAGTGTATGTCTGTGTTACTTGGTGCAAGTGTATGTCTTTGTTACTTGGTGTCAGTGTATGTCTTTGTGACGTGGTGTAAGTGTGTGTCTTTGTTACTGGGTATCAGTGTATATCTTTGTTACTTTGTGTAAGTGTGTTTCTGTGTTACTGGGTATCAGTGCATGTCTTTGCTACATGGTGACAGTGTATGTCTGTGTTACTTGGTGTAAGTGTGTGTCTTTGTTACTTGGTGTAATTGTATGTCTTTGTTTCTTGGTGTCAGTGTATGTCTGTGTTACTTGGTGTAAGTGTCTGTCTGTGTTACTTGGTGTCAGTGTATGTCTTTGTTACTTGGTGCAAGTGTGTGTCTTTGTTATTTGGTGCAAGTGTGTGTCTGTGTTACTTGGTATCAATGTATGTCTTTGTTACTTGGTGTAAGTGTGTGTCTGTGTTACTGGGTAACAGTGTATGTCTTTGTTAATTGGTGTCAGTGTATGTCTGTGTAACTTGGTGTAAGTGTGCGTCTTTGTTACTTGGTGTAATTGTATGTCTTTGTTACTTGGTGTCAGTGTATGTCTTTGTTAGTTGGTGTAAGTGAGTGTTTGTGTTACTTGGTGTCAGTGTATGTCTTTGTGGCTTGGTGTCAGTGTATGTCTTTGTTACTGTATGTCAGTGTATGTCTTTGTGACTTGGTGTCAGTGTATGTCTGTGTTGCTTGGTGTAAGTGTGTGTCTTTGTTACTTGGTGTATGTGTTTGTCTTTGTTACTTGGTGTCAGTGCATGACTGTGTTACTTGGTGTAAGTGTATGTCTTTGTTACTTGGTGTCAGTGTATGTCTTTGTTACTTTGCGGAAGTGTGTGTCTGTATTACTGGGTATCAGTGTATGTCTTTGTGACTTGCTGTCAGTGTATGTCTTTGTTACTGGGTGTCAGTGTGTGTCTGTGTTACTTGGTGTCAGTGTATGTATTGTTACTGTGTATCTGTGGTTCTCTGTGTTACTGGGTGTCAGTGTGTGTTTGTTTGTGTTACTGGGTGTCAGTGTGTGTCTGTGACACTAGGTGTCAGCATTTAGTTTAGTTTCGAGATACAGCACTGAAACAGGCCGTTCGGCCAACCGATTCTGTGCCGACCATCAACCACCCATTTATACTAATCCTACACTAATCCCGTATACCTCTCACATCCCCACCTGTCCCTATATATTTCCCTACCACCTAGCTACACCAGGGTCAATTTATAATGGCCAATTAACCTATCAACCTGCAAGTCTTTGGCACGTGGGAAGAAACCGGAGCCCCCGGAGGAAACTCACGCAGACACAGGGAGAACTTGCCAACTCCGCAAAGGCAGTACCCAGAATCGAGCCCGGGTCCCTGGATCTGTGAGGCTGCTAACCACTGTGCCAATGTGCCGCCCAGTGTGTGTCTGTGCTACTGGGTATCATTGTATGTCTTTGTTACTTGGTGTCAGTGTATGTCTGTGTTACTTGGTGTAGGTGTGTGTCTGTGTTACTTGGTATCAGTATACGTCTTTGTTACTTGGTGTAAGTGTGTGTCTGTGTTACTGGGTAACAGTGTATGTCTTTGTTACTTGGTGTCAGTGTATGTCTGTGTTACTTGGTGCAAGTGTGTTTCTTTGTTACTTGGTGTAATTGTATGTCTTTGTTACTTGGTGTCAGAGTATGTCTGTGTTACTTGGTGTAAGTGTATGTCTTTGTTACTTGGTGTCAGTGTATGGCTTTGTTACTTGGTGTAAGTGTGTGTCTGTGTTACTGGGTATCAGTGTATGTCTTTGTTACTTGGTGTAAGTGTATGTCTTTGTTACTTGGGGTCAGTGTATGTATTTGTTACTTGGTGTAAGTGTGTGTCTGTGTTACTGGGTGTCAGTGTGTGTCTGTGTTACTTGGTGTAAGTGTGTGTCATTGTTACTTGGTGTCCGTGTGTGTCTGTGTTACTGGGTGTCATTTATGTCTTTGTTACTTGGTGTCAGTGTATGTCACTGTTGCTTGGTGTAAGTGTGTGTCTTTGATACTGGGTATCAGTTTGTGTCTTTGTTACTTGGTGTCAGTGTCTGTCTGTGTTACTGGGTATCAGTGTATGTCGTTGTTACTTGGTGTCAGTGTATGTCTGTGTTACTTGGTGTAAGTGTGTGTCTTTGTTACTTGGCGTAATTGTATGTCTTTGTGTCTTGGTGTCAGTGTATGTCTGTGTTACTTGGTGCAAGTGTATGTCTTTGTTACTTGGTGTCAGTGTATGTCTTTGTAACGTGGTTAAGTGTGTGTCTTTGTTACTGGGTATCAGTGTATATCTTTGTTACTTTGTGTAAGTGTGTTTCTGTGTTACTGGGTATCAGTGCATGTCTTTGCGACATGGTGACAGTGTATGTCTGTGTTACTTGGTGTAAGTGTGTGTCTTTGTTACTTGGTGTAATTGTATGTCTTTGTTGCTTGGTGTCAGTGTATGTCTTTGTGACTTGGTGTCAGTGTATGTCTTTGTTACAGGGTGTCAGTGTATGTCTTTGTGACTTGGTGTCAGTGTATGTCTTTGTTTTTGGGTGTCAGTTTATGTCTTTGTTACTTGGTGTCAGTTTATGTCTGTGTTACTTGGTGTAAGTGTATGTCTGTGTTACTTGGTGTCAGTGTATGTCTTTGTTACTTGGTGCAAGTGTGTGTCTGTGTTACTTGGTGTAAGTGTGTGTCTTTGTTACTTGGTGTAAGTGTGTGTCTGTGTTACTGGGTATCAGTGTATGTCTTTGTTACTTGGTGTCAGTGTATGTCTTTGTTACTTGGTGTAAGTTTGTGTCTGTGTTACTGGGTGTCAGTGTATGTCTTTGTTACTGGGTGTCAGTGTATGTCTGTGTTGCTTGGTGTAAGTGTGTGTCTTTGTTACTTGGTGTATGTGTATGTCTTTGTTACTTGGTGTAAGTGCATGACTGTGTTACTTGGTGTAAGTGTATGTCTTTGTTACTTTGCGGAAGTGTGTATCTGTATTACTGGGTATCAGTGTATGTCTTTGTGACTTGCTGTCAGTGTATGTATTTGTTACTGGGTGTCAGTGTGTGTCTGTGTTACTTGGTGTCTGTGTATGTTTTGTTACTGTGTATCTGTGGTTCTCTGTGTTACTGGGTGTCAGTGTGTGTTTGTTTGTGTTACTGGGTGTCAGTGTGTGTCTGTGACACTAGGTGTCAGCATTTAGTTTAGTTTTGAGATCCAGCACTTAAACAGGCCCTTCGGCCAACCGAGACTGTGCCGACCATCAACCACCCATTTATACTAATCCTACACTAATCGCGTATTCCTATCACATCCCCACCTGTCCCTATATATTTCCCTACCACCTAGCTACACTAGGGTCAATTTATAATGGCCAATTAACCTATCAACCTGCAAGTCTTTGGCATGTGGGAAGAAACCGGAGCACCCGGAGGAAACTCACGAAGACACAGGGAGAACTTGCAAACTCCGCAAAGGCAGTACCCAGAATCGAGCCCGGGTCCCTGGAGCTGTGAGGCTGCTAACCACTGTGCCAATGTGCCGCCCAGTGTGTGTCTGTGCTACTGGGTATCATTGTATGTCTTTGTTACTTGGTGTCAGTGTATGTCTGTGTTACTTGGTGTAAGTGTGTGTCTGTGTTACTTGGTATCAGTATACGTCTTTGCTACTTGGTGTAAGTGTGTGTCTGTGTTACTGGGAAACAGTGTATGTCTTTGTTACTGGGTAACAGTGTATGTCTGTGTTACTTGGTGTAAGTGTGTTTCTTTGTTACTTGGTGTCAGTGTATGTCTGTGTGACTTGGTGTAAGTGTATGTCTTTGTTACTTGGTGTCAGTGTATGTCTTTGTTACTTGGTGCCAATGTGTGTCTGTGTTACTGGGTGTCAGTGTGTTTGTTTGTGTTACTGGGTGTCAGTGTGTGTCTGTGTTACTTGGTGTAAGTGTGTGTCTTTGTTACTTGGTGTCCGTGTGTGTCTGTGTTACTGGGTGTCAGTGTGTGTCTGTGTTACTTGGTGTAAGTGTGTGTCATTGTTACTTGGTGTCCGTGTGTGTCTGTGTTACTGGGTGTCATTTATGTCTTTGTTACTTGGTGTCAGTGTATGTCACTGTTGCTTGGTGTAAGTGTGTGTCTTTGATACTGGGTATCAGTTTGTGTCTTTGTTACTTGGTGTCAGTGTCTGTCTGTGTTACTGGGTATCAGTGTATGTCGTTGTTACTTGGTGTCAGTGTATGTCTGTGTTACTTGGTGTAAGTGTGTGTCTTTGTTACTTGGCGTAATTGTATGTCTTTGTGTCTTGGTGTCAGTGTATGTCTGTGTTACTTGGTGCAAGTGTATGTCTTTGTTACTTGGTGTCAGTGTATGTCTTTGTAACGTGGTGTAAGTGTGTGTCTTTGTTACTGGGTATCAGTGTATATCTTTGTTACTTTGTGTAAGTGTGTTTCTGTGTTACTGGGTATCAGTGCATGTCTTTGCGACATGGTGACAGTGTATGTCTGTGTTACTTGGTGTAAGTGTGTGTCTTTGTTACTTGGTGTAATTGTATGTCTTTGTTGCTTGGTGTCAGTGTATGTCTTTGTGACTTGGTGTCAGTGTATGTCTTTGTTACAGGGTGTCAGTGTATGTCTTTGTGACTTGGTGTCAGTGTATGTCTTTGTTTTTGGGTGTCAGTTTATGTCTTTGTTACTTGGTGTCAGTTTATGTCTGTGTTACTTGGTGTAAGTGTATGTCTGTGTTACTTTGTGTCAGTGTATGTCTTTGTTACTTGGTGCAAGTGTGTGTCTGTGTTACTTGGTGTAAGTGTGTGTCTTTGTTACTTGGTGTAAGTGTGTGTCTGTGTTACTGGGTATCAGTGTATGTCTTTGTTACTTGGTGTCAGTGTATGTCTTTGTTACTTGGTGTAAGTTTGTGTCTGTGTTACTGGGTGTCAGTGTATGTCTTTGTTACTGGGTGTCAGTGTATGTCTGTGTTGCTTGGTGTAAGTGTGTGTCTTTGTTACTTGGTGTATGTGTATGTCTTTGTTACTTGGTGTCAGTGCATGACTGTGTTACTTGGTGTAAGTGTATGTCTTTGTTACTTTGCGGAAGTGTGTGTCTGTATTACTGGGTATCAGTGTATGTCTTTGTGACTTGCTGTCAGTGTATGTATTTGTTACTGGGTGTCAGTGTGTGTCTGTGTTACTTGGTGTCTGTGTATGTTTTGTTACTGTGTATCTGTGGTTCTCTGTGTTACTGGGTGTCAGTGTGTGTTTGTTTGTGTTACTGGGTGTCAGTGTGTGTCTGTGACACTAGGTGTCAGCATTTAGTTTAGTTTTGAGATACAGCACTTAAACAGGCCCTTCGGCCAACCGAGACTGTGCCGACCATCAACCACCCATTTATACTAATCCTACACTAATCCCGTATTCCTATCACATCCCCACCTGTCCCTATATATTTCCCTACCACCTAGCTACACTAGGGTCAATTTATAATGGCCAATTAACCTATCAACCTGCAAGTCTTTGGCATGTGGGAAGAAACCGGAGCACCCGGAGGAAACTCACGAAGACACAGGGAGAACTTGCATACTCCGCAAAGGCAGTACCCAGAATCGAGCCCGGGTCCCTGGAGCTGTGAGGCTGCTAACCACTGTGCCAATGTGCCGCCCAGTGTGTGTCTGTGCTACTGGGTATCATTGTATGTCTTTGTTACTTGGTGTCAGTGTATGTCTGTGTTACTTGGTGTAAGTGTGTGTCTGTGTTACTTGGTATCAGTATACGTCTTTGCTACTTGGTGTAAGTGTGTGTCTGTGTTACTGGGTAACAGTGCATGTCTTTGTTACTGGGTAACAGTGTATGTCTGTGTTACTTGGTGTAAGTGTGTTTCTTTGTTACTTGGTGTAATTGTATGTCTTTGTTACTTGGTGTCAGTGTATGTCTGTGTGACTTGGTGTAAGTGTATGTCTTTGTTACTTGGTGTCAGTGTATGTCTTTGTTACTTGGTGTCAATGTGTGTCTGTGTTACTGGGTGTCAGTGTGTTTGTTTGTGTTACTGGGTGTCAGTGTGTGTCTGTGTTACTTGGTGTAAGTGTGTGTCTTTGTTACTTGGTGTCCGTGTGTGTCTGTGTTACTGGGTGTCAGTGTATGTCTTTGTTACTGTGTATCAGTTTGTGTCTGTGACACTAGATGTCAGTATTTAGTTTAGTTTCGAGATGCAGCACTGAAACAGGCCCTTCGGCCCACCGACCATCAACCACCCATTTATACTAATCCTACACTAATCCCGTATTCCTATCAACAACTTTGCTTCCAATTTCCACCCTTCTCTCACCTTTACATGGTCCATCTCTGACACTTCCCTTCCCTTCCTCGACTTCTCTGTCTCCATCTCTGGGGATAGGTTGTCTACCAATATCCATTATAAGCCCACTGACTCCCACAGCTATCTCGACTACACTTCTTCACACCCTTCCTCCTGTAAGGACTCCATTCCATTCTCCCAGTTTCACCGTCTCGGACGCATCTGCTCTGATGATGCTACCTTCCATGACGGTGCTTCTGATATGGCCTCCTTTTTCCTCAACCGAGGATTTCCCCCCACTGTGGTTGACAGGGCCCTCAACCGTGTCCGACCCATTCCCCGCACCTCTTTTTTCACCCCTTCCCCTCCCTCCCAGAACCGTGACAGGGTTCCCCTTGTCCTCACTTTTCATCCCTCCAGCCTACATATCCAAAGGATCATCCTCCACCATTTTCGCCACCTCCAGCGTGATGCCACTACCAGTCGCATCTTCCCCTCCCTTCCCCTGTCAGCATTCCGAAGGGGTCGTTCCCTCCGCGACACCCTGGTCCACTCCTCCATTACCCCCACCACCTCGTCCCCGTCCCAGGGCAGCTTCCCTTGCAATCGCATGAGGTGTAATACCTGCCAATTTACCTCCTCTTTCCTCACTATCCCAGGCCCCAAACACTCCTTTCAGGTGAAGCAGCGATTTACTTGTACTTCTTTCACTGTATTCGCTGCTCACAGTGTGGTCTCCTCTACAATGGGGAGACCAAGCGCAGACTGGGTGACCGCTTTCCGGAACATCTCCGCTCAGTCCGCAAGCAGGACCCTGAGCTTCCGGTTGCTTGCCATTTCTACACTCCCCCCTGCTCTCATGCTCACATCTCTGTCCTGGGATTGCTGCAGGGTTCCAGTGAACATCAACGCAAGCTCGAGGAACAGCATCTCATCTACCGATTAGGCACACTACAGCCTGCCGGACTGAACATTGAGTTCAATAATTTCAGAGCATGACAGCCCCCCACTTTACTTTCATTTTTAGTCATTTTTAGTTATTTTTTCTTCCTTTTTTTTGCATTCCTTTTTACATTTTTTACAATCGTTTTTTGCATTTATTTCATTTCATCTTAGTTTGTTCAGTTTGCTTACCCACTGCTTTTTTTCAGGTTGTTCTTCTTCAGGTTTGCACTTGCTGATGTTCAATATTCAGTATATTCACACCTAATCTGTACTAATGCTTTGTCTTTCAACACACCATTCGCATATTGTTTGCCTTTGCTCCGTGACCTTTTGGTCAGCTATGTGGCCTGGTCCAATCTGCACCTTCTCCTTTGTTATCTCTTCCCCAACCCCCACCTCACTTGTTTATAATCTGTGACTTTTCTAATATTTGTCAGTTCCGAAGAAGGGTCACTGACCCGAAACGTTAACTCTGCCTCTCTTTCCACAGATGCTGCCAGACCTGCTGAGTGAATCCGGCATTTCTAGTTTTTGTTTCAGATTTCCAGCATCCGCAGTATTTTGCTTTTATTCCCGTATTCCTATCACATCCCTACCTGTCCCTATATCTTTCCCTACCACCTACCTATAAATGGTGGCAATTTATGATTGCCAATTAACCTATCAACCTGAAAGTCTTTGGCATGTGGGAGGAAACCGGAGCACCCGGAGGAAACCCACGCAGACACAGGGAGAACTTGCAAACTCCGCACAGGCAGTACCCAGAATCGAGCCCGGGTCCCTGGAGCTGTGAGGCTGCTAACCACTGTGCCAATATGCCGCCCAGTGTGTGTCTGTGCTACTGGGTATCATTGTATGTCTTTGTTACTTGGTGTCAGTGTATGTCTGTGTTACTTGGTGTAAGTGTGTGTTTGTGTTACTGGGTGTCAGTGTATGTCTTTGTTACTTGGTGTCAGTGTATGTCTGTGTTACTTGGTGTCAGTGTTTTTTTTTGTGTTACTGGGTGTCAGTGTGTGTCTGTGTTACTTGGTGTAAGTCTGTGTCTTTGTTACTTGGTGTCCGTGTGTGTCTGCGTTACTGGGTGTCAGTGAATGTCTTTGTTACTGGGTGTCAGTGTATGTATTTGTTACTTGGTGTAAGTATGTGTCTGTGTTACTGGGTGTCAGTGTGTGTCTGTGTTACTGGGTATCAGTGTATGTCTTTGTTACTTGGTGTCAGTGTATGTCTGTGTTACTTGGTGCAAGTGTGTGTCTTTGTTACTGGGTATCAGTGTATGTCTTTGTGACTTGGTATCAGTGTATGTCTTTGTTACTGGGTGTCAGTGTGTGTCTGTGTTACTGGGTATAAGTGTATGTCTTTGTTACTTGGTGTCAGTGTATGTCAAAATACTTGGTGTAAGTGTATGTCTTTGTTACTTGGTGTAATTGTCTGTCTTTGTTACTTGGTGGAAGTGTATGTCTTTGTTACTTGGTGTCAGTGTATGTCTTTGTTACTTGGTGTCAGTATATATCTGTGTTACTTGGTGTAAGTGTGTGTCTTTGTTACTTGGTGTAAGTGTATGTCTTTTTTACTTGGTGTCAGTGTATGTCTTTGTTACTTGGTGTCAGTGTGTGTCTGTGTTACTGGCTATCAGTGTATGTCTTTGTGACTTGGTATCAGTGTATGTCTTTGTTCCTGGGTGTCTGTGTGTGTCTGTGTTACTGGGTATCAGTGTATGTCTATGTGACTTGGTGTCAGTTTATGTCTTTTTTACTGGGTATCAGTGACTGTCTGTGTTCCTGGGCATCAGTGTATGACTGTGTGACTTGGTATCTGTGTATGTCTTTGTGACTTGGTGTCAGTGTATGTCTTTGTTACTTGGTGTCAGTATATATCTGTGTTACTTGGTGTAAGTGTGTGTCTTTGTTACTTGGTGTCAGTGTATGTCTTTGTTACTTGGTGTCAGTATATATCTGTGTTACTTGGTGTAAGTGTGTGTCTTTGTTACTTGGTGTCAGTGTATGTCTTTGTTACTTGGTGTCAGTATATATCTGTGTTACTTGGTGTAAGTGTGTGTCTTTGTTACTTGGTGTAAGTGTATGTCTTTGTTACTGGGTGTCAGTGTGTGTCTTTGTGACTTGGTGTCAGTGTATGTCTGTGTTACTGTTTATTAGTGTTTCTTTGTGTTACTGGGTGTCAGTGTGTGTTTGTTTGTGTTACTGGGTGTCAGTGTATGTCTTTGTTACTTGGTGTAAGTGTGTGTCTGTGTTACTGGGTATCAGTGTCTGTCTTTGTTACTTGGTGTAAGTGTGTGTCTTTGTTACTTGGTGTAATTGTATGTCTTTGTAACTTGATGTCAGTGTATGTCTGTGTTACGTGGTGTCAGTGTATGTCTTTGTTACTTGCTGCAAGTGTGTGTCTGTGTTACTTGGTGTAAGTGTGTTTCTGTGTTACTGGGTATCAGTGTATGTCTTTGTTACTTGGTGTCAGTGTATGTCTGTATGACTTGGTGTAAGTGTGTGTCTGTGTTACTGGGTGTCTGTGTGTGTCTGTGTTACTTGGTGCAAGTGTGTGTCTTTGTTACTTGGTGTCCGTGTGTGTCTGTGTTACTGGGTGTCAGTGCATGTCTTTGTTACTTGTTGTCAGTGTATATCTGTGTTATTTGGTGTAAGTGTGTGTCTTTGTTACTTGGTGTAATTGTATGTCTTTGTTACTTGGTGTCAGTGTGTGTCTGTGTTACTTGGTGTAAGTGTATGTCTTTGTTACTTGGCGTAAGTGTGTGTCTGTGTTACTTGGTGTAAGTGTGTGTCTGTGTTCCTGGGTATCAGTGTATGTCTTTGTTACTTGTTGTCAGTGTATGTCTGTGTTACTTGTTGTAAGTGTGTGTCTGTGTTACTGGGTATCAGTGTATGTCTTTGTTACTTGGTGTAAGTGTGTGTCTTTGTTACTTGGTATCCGTGTGTGTCTGTGTTACTGGGTGTCATTGTATGTCTTTGTTCCTTGGTGTAAGTGTGTGTCTGTGTTACTGGGTATCAGTGGCTGTCTTTGTTACTTGGTGTAAGTGTGTGTCTGTGTTACTGGGTATCAGTGTATGTCTTTGTTACTTGGTGTCAGTGTATGTCTGTGTTACTTGGTGCAAGTGTGTGTCTGTGTTACTGGGTATCAGTGTATGTCTTTGTGACTTGGTATCAGTGTATGTCTTTGTTACTGGGTGTCAGTGTGTGTCTTTGTGACTTGGAGTCAGTGTATGTCTTTGTTACTTGGTGTAAGTGTGTGTCTGTGTTACTGGGTATCAGTGTATGTCTTTGTTACTTGGTGTCAGTGTATGTCAAAATACTTGGTGAAAGTGCATGTCTTTGTTACTTTGTGTAATTGTCTGTCTTTGTTACTTGGTGTAAGTGTATGTCTTTGTTACTTGGTGTCAGTGTATGTCTTTGTTACTTGGTGACAGTGTATATCTGTGTCACTTGGTGTAAGTGTGTGTCTTTGTTACTTGGTGTAAGTGTATGTCTTTGTTACTTGGTGTCAGTGTATGACTTTGTTACTTGGTGTCAGTGTGTGTCTGTGTTACTGGGTATCAGTGTATGTCTTTGTGACTTGGTATCAGTGTATGTCTTTGTTACTGGGTGTCAGTGTGTGTCTGTGTTACTGGGTATCAGTGTACGTCTATGTGACTTGGTATCAGTTTATGTCTTTGTTACTTGGTATCAGTTAGTGTCTGTGTTACTGGGTATCAGTGTATGTCTTTGTGACTTGGTTTCTGTGTATGTCTTTGTTACTGGGTGTCAGTGTGTGTCTTTGTGACTTGGTTTCAGTGTATGTCTGTGTTACTGTTTATTAGTGTTTCTTTGTGTTACTGGGTGTCAGTGTGTGTTTGTTTGTGTTACTGGGTGTCAGTGTATGTCTTTGTTACTTGGTGTAAGTGTGTGTCTGTGTTACTGGGTATCAGTATCTGTCTTTGTTACTTGGTGTAAGTGTGTGTCTTTGTTACTTGGTGTAATTGTATGTCTTTGTTACTTGGTGTCAGTGTATGTCTGTGTTACGTGGTGTAAGTGTATGTCTTTGTTACTTGGTGCAAGTGTGTGTCTGTGTTACTTGGTGTAAGTGTGTTTCTGTGTTACTGGGTATCAGTGTATGTCTTTGTTACTTGGTGTCAGTGTATGTCTGTATTACTTGGTGTAAGTGTGTGTCTGTGTTACTGGGTGTCTGTGTGTGTCTGTGTTACTTGGTGTAAGTGTGTGTCTTTGATACTTGGTGTCCGTGTGTGTCTGTGTTACTGGGTGTCGGTGCATGTCTTTGTTACTTGTTGTCAGTGTATATCTGTGTTATTTGGTGTAAGTGTGTGTCTTTGTTACTTGGTGTAATTGTATGTCTTTGTTACTTGGTGTCAGTGTGTGTCTGTGTTACTTGGTGTCAGTGTATGTCTTTGTTACTTTGTGTAAGTGTGTGTCTGTGTTCCTGGGTATCAGTGTATTTCTTTGTTACTTGGTGTCATTGTATGTCTGTGTTGCTTGGTGTAAGTGTGTGTCTGTGTTCCTGGGTATCAGTGTGTGTCTGTGTTACTTGGTGTAAGTGTGTGTCTTTGTTACTTGGTGTCCGTGTGCGTCTGTGTTACTGGGTGTCAGTGTATGTCTTTGTTACTGAGTGTCAGTGTATGTCTTTGTTACTTGGTGTAAGTGTGTGTCTGTGTTACTGGGTATCCGTGTCTGTCTTTGTTACTTGGTGTCAGTGTGTGTCTGTGTTACACGGTATCAGTGTATGTCTTTGTTACTTGGTGTCAGTGTATGTCTTTGTTACTTGTTGTAAGTGTGTGTCTGTGTTACTGGGTATCAGTGTATGTCTTTGTGACTTGGTGTCAGTGTATGTCTTTGTTACTGGGTGTCAGTGTGTGTCTTTGTGACTTGGTGTCAGTGTATGTCTGTGTTACTGTTTATTAGTGTTTCTTTGTGTTACTGGGTGTCAGTGTGTGTTTGTTTGTGTTACTGGGTGTCAGTGTATGTCTTTGTTACTTGGTGTAAGTGTGTGTCTGTGTTACTGGGTATCAGTGTCTGTCTTTGTTACTAGGTGTAAGTGTGTGTCTTTGTTACTTGGTGTAATTGTATGTCTTTGTTACTTGGTGTCAGTGTATGTCTGTGTTACGTGGTGTAAGTGTATGTCTTTGTTACTTGGTGCAAGTGTGTGTCTGTGTTACTTGGTGTAAGTGTGTTTCTGTGTTACTGGGTATCAGTGTATGCCTTTGTTACTTGGTGTCAGTGTATGTCTGTATTACTTGGTGTAAGTGTGTGTCTGTGTTACTTGGTGTCCGTGTGTGTCTGTGTTACTGGGTGTCAGTGCATGTCTTTGTTACTTTTTGTCAGTGTATATCTGTGTTATTTGGTGTAAGTGTGTGTCTTTGTGACTTGGTGTAATTGTATGTCTTTGTTACTTGGTGTCAGTGTGTGTCTGTGTTACTTGGTGTAAGTGTATGTCTTTGTTACTTGGTGTAAGTGTGTGTCTGTGTTACTTGGTGTAAGTGTGTGTCTGTGTTCCTGGGTATCAGTGTATGTCTTTGTTACTTGTTGTCAGTGTATGTCTGTGTTACTTGTTGTAAGTGTGTGTCTGTGTTACTGGGTATCAGTGTATGTCTTTGTTACTTGGTGTCAGTGTATCTCTGTGTTGCTTGGTGTAAGTGTGTGTCTGTGTTACAGGGTGTCGGTGTGTGTCTGTGTTACTTGGTGTAAGTGTGTGTCTTTGTTACTTGGTATCCGTGTGTGTCTGTGTTACTGGGTGTCATTGTATGTATTTGTTACTTGGTGTAAGTTTGTCTCTGTGTTACTGGGTATCAGTGTCTGTCTTTGTTACTTGGTGTAAGTGTGTGTCTGTGTTACTGGGTATCAGTGTATGTCTTTGTTACTTGGTGTCAGTGTATGTCTGTGTTACTTGGTGTCAGTGTGTGTCTTTGTGACTTGGTGTCAGTGTATGTCTTTGTTACTTGGTGTAAGTGTGTGTCTGTGTTACTGGGTATCAGTGTATGTCTTTGTGACTTGATGTCAGTGTATGTCTTTGTTACTTGGTGTCAGTGTGTGTCTTTGTGACTTGGTGTCAGTGTATGTCTTTGTTACTTGGTGTAAGTGTGTGTCTGTGTTACTGGGTATCAGTGTATGTCTTTGTGACTTGGTATCAGTGTATGTCTTTGTTACTGGGTGTCAGTGTGTGTCTTTGTGACTTGGTGTCAGTGTATGTCTTTGTTACTTGGTGTAAGTGTGTGTCTGTGTTACTGGGTATCAGTGTATGTCTTTGTGACTTGATGTCAGTGTATGTCTTTGTTACTTGGTGTCAGTGTGTGTCTGTGTTACTGGGTATCAGTGTATGTCTTTGTGACTTGGTATCAGTGTATGTCTTTGTTACTGGGTGTCAGTGTGTGTCTTTGTGACTTTTTGTCAGTGTATGTCTTTGTGACTTGATGTCAGTGTATGTCTTTGTTACTTGGAGTCAGTGTATGTCAAAATACTTGGTGTAAGTGTATGTCTTTGTTACTTGGTGTAATTGTCTGTGTTTGTTACTTGGTGTAAGTGTATGTCTTTGTTACTTGGTGTCAGTGTATGTCTTTGTTACTTGGTGTCAGTGTATATCTGTGTCACTTGGTGTAAGTGTGTGTCTTTGTTACTTGGTGTAAGTGTATGTCTTTGTTACTTGGTGTCAGTGTATGTCTTTGTTACTTGGTGTCAGTGTGTGTCTGTGTTACTGGGTATCAGTGTATACCTTTGTGACTTGGTATCAGTGTATGTCTTTGTTACTGGGTGTCAGTGTGTGTCTGTGTTACTGGGTATCAGTGTATGTCTATGTGACTTGGTATCAGTTTATGTCTTTGTTACTTGGTATCAGTTAGTGTCTGTGTTACTGGGTATCAGTGTATGTCTTTGTGACTTGGTATCTGTGTATGTCTTTGTTACTGGGTGTCAGTGTGTGTCTTTGTGACTTGGTGTCAGTGTATGTCTTTGTTACTTGTTGTAAGTGTGTGTCTGTGTTACTGGGTATCAGTGTATGTCTTTGTGACTTGGTGTCAGTGTATGTCTTTGTTACTGGGTGTCAGTGTGTGTCTTTGTGACTTGGTGTCAGTGTATGTCTGTGTTACTGTTTATTAGTGTTTCTTTGTGTTGCTGGGTGTCAGTGTGTGTTTGTTTGTGTGACTGGGTGTCAGTGTATGTCTTTGTTACTTGGTGTAAGTGTGTGTCTGTGTTACTGGGTATCAGTGTCTGTCTTTGTTACTTGGTGTAAGTGTGTGTCTTTGTTACTTGGTGTAATTGTATGTCTTTGTTACTTGGTGTCAGTGTATGTCTGTGTTACGTGGTGTAAGTGTATGTCTTTGTTACTTGGTGCAAGTGTGTGTCTGTGTTACTTGGTGTAAGTGTGTTTCTGTGTTACTGGGTATCAGTGTATGTCTTTGTTACTTGGTGTCAGTGTATGTCTGTATTACTTGGTGTAAGTTTGTGTCTGTGTTACTGGGTGTCTGTGTGTGTCTGTGTTACTTGGTGCAAGTGTGTGTCTTTGTTACTTGGTGTCCGTGTGTGTCTGTGTTACTGGGTGTCAGTGCATGTCTTTATTACTTTTTGTCAGTGTATATCTGTGTTATTTGGTGTAAGTGTATGTCTTTGTTACTTGGTGTAATTGTATGTCTTTGTTACTTGGTGTCAGTGTGTGTCTGTGTTACTTGGTGTAAGTGTATGTCTTTGTTACTTGGTCTAAGTGTGTGTCTGTGTTACTTGGTGTAAGTGTGTGTCTGTGTTCCTGGGTATCAGTGTATGTCTTTGTTACTTGTTGTCAGTGTATGTCTGTGTTACTTGTTGTAAGTGTGTGTCTGTGTTACTGGGTATCAGTGTATGTCTTTGTTACTTGGTGTCAGTGTATCTCTGTGTTGCTTGGTGTAAGTGTGTGTCTGTGTTACAGGGTGTCGGTGTGTGTCTGTGTTACTTGGTGTAAGTGTGTGTCTTTGTTACTTGGTATCCGTGTGTGTCTGTGTTACTGGGTGTCATTGTATGTCTTTGTTACTTGGTGTAAGTGTGTCTCTGTGTTACTGGGTATCAGTGTCTGTCTTTGTTACTTGGTGTAAGTGTGTGTCTGTGTTACTGGGTATCAGTGTATTTCTTTGTGACTTGGTATCAGTTTATGTCTTTGTTACTGGGTGTCAGTTTGTGTCTTTGTGACTTGGTGTCAGTGTATGTCTTTGTTACTTGGTGTAAGTGTGTGTCTGTGTTACTGGGTATCAGTGTATGTCTTTGTTACTTGGTGTCAGTGTATGTCAAAATACTTGGTGTAAGTGTATGTCTTTGTTACTTGGTGTAATTGTCTGTCTTTGTTACTTGGTGTAAGTGTCTGTCTTTGTTACTTGGTGTCAGTGGATGTCTTTGTTACTTGGTGTCAGTGTATATCTGTGTCACTTGGTGTAAGTGTGTGTCTTTGTTACTTGGTGTAAGTGTATGTCTTTGTTACTTGGTGTCAGTTTATGTCTTTGTTACTTGGTGTCAGTGTGTGTCTGTGTTACTGGGTATCAGTGTATGCCTTTGTGACTTGGTATCAGTGTATGTCTTTGTTACTGGGTGTCAGTGTGTGTCTGTGTTACTGGGTATCAGTGTATGTCTTTGTGACTTGGTGTCAGTGTATGTCTTTGTTACTGGGTGTCAGTTTTTCTCTGTGTTACTGGGTGTCAGTGTGTGTCTGTGACACTATGTGTCAGTATTTAGTTTAGTTTTGAGATACAGCACTGAAACATGCCCATCGGCCCATCGAGTCTGTGCCGACCATCAACCACCCATTTATAGTAATCCTACACTAATCCCGTATTCCTTTCACATCCCCACCTATCCCTATATATTTCCCTACCACCTACCTCTTCGACGGGCAATCTATGATGGCCAATTAACCTATGAACCTGCAAGTCTTTGGCATGTGGGAGGAAACCGGAGCACCCGGAGGAAACACACGCAGACATAGGGAGAACTTGCAAACTCCGCACAGGCAGTACCCAGAATCGAACCCGGGTCCCTGGAGCTGTGAGGCTGCGGTGCAAAACACAGCGCCGATGTGCCCCCCCCCTCACCCCCCCCCCCCCTCCCCCGCAGTGTGTGCCTGTGTTACTGGGTATCAGTGTAGGACTTTGTTACTTGGTGTCAGTGTATGTCTGTGTTTCCTGGTGTAAGTGTGTGTCTCTGTTCCTGGGTGTCAGTGTGTGTCTTTGTTACTGGGTGTAAGTCTGTTTCTTTGTTACTTGGTGTAAGTGTGTCTCTTTGTTACTTGGTGTAATTGTATGTCTTTGTTACTTTGTGTAACTGTATGTCTTTGTTACTTGGTGTAAGTGTGTGTCTGTGTTACTTGTTGTAAGTGTGTGTCTGTGTTCCTGGGTATCAGTGGTTGTCTTTGTTACTTGTTGTCAGTGTATGTCTGTGTTACTTGGTGTAAGTGTGTGTCTGTGTTCCTGGGTGTCTGTGTGTGTCTGTGTTACTTGGTGTAAGTGTGTGTCTTTGTTACTTGGTGTCCGTGTTTGTCTGTGTTACTGGCTGTCAGTGCATGTCTTTGTTACTTGTTGTCAGTGTATATCTGTGTTACTTGGTGTAATTGTATGTCTTTGTTACTTGGTGTCAGTGTGTGTCTGTGTTACTTGGTGTCAGTGTATGTCTTTGTTACTTTGTGTAAGTGTGTGTCTGTGTTACTTGGTGTAAGTGTGTGTCTGTGTTCCTGGGTATCAGTGTATGTCTTTGTTACTTGGTGTCAGTGTATGTCTGTGTTACTTGGTGTAAGCGTGTGTCTGTGTTACTGGGTATCAGTGTATGTCTTTGTTACTTGGTGTCATTGTATGTCTGTGTTTCTTGGTGTAAGTGTGTGTCTATGTTACTGGGTGTCAGTGTGTGTCTGTGTTACTTGGTGTAAGTGTGTGTCTTTGTTACTTGGTGTCCGTGTGTGTCTGTGTTACTGGGTGTCATTGTATGTCTTTGTTACTGGGTGTCAGTGTATGTCTTTGTTACTTGGTGTAAGTGTGTGTCTGTGTTACTGGGTATCAGTGTCTGTCTTTGTTACTTGGTGTAAATGTGTGTCTGTGTTACTGGGTATCAGTGTATGTCTTTGTGACTTGGTGTCAGTGTATGTCTTTGTTACTGGGTGTCAGTGAGTGTCTTTTTGACTTGGTGTCAGTGAATGTCTTAGTTACTTGTTGCAAGTGTGTGTCTGTGTTACTGGGTATCAGTGTATGTCTTTGTTACTTGGTGTCAGTGTATGTCAAAATACTTGGTGTAAGTGTATGTCTTTGTTACTTGATGTCAGTGTATGTCTTTGTTACTTGGTGTCAGTGTATGTCTGTGTTACTTGGTGTAAGTGTGTTTCTTTGTTACTTGGTGTAAGTGTATGTCTTTGTTACTTGGTGTCAGTGTATGTCTTTGTTACTTGGTGTCAGTGAGTGTCTGTGTTACTGGGTATCAGTGTATGTCTTTGTGACTTGGTATCAGTGTATGTCTTTGTTACTGGGTATCAGTGAGTGTCTGTGTTACTGGGTATCAGTGTATGTCTTTGTGACTTGGTATCTGTGTATGTCTTTGTTACTGGGTGTCAGTGTGTGTCTGTGTTCCTGGCTATCAGTGTATGTCTTTGAGACTTGGTGTCATTGTATGTCTTTGTTACTGGGTGTCAGTGTGTGTCCTTGTGACTTGGTGTCAGTGTATGTCTGTGTATCTGTTTATTAGTTTTTCTCTGTGTTACTGGGTGTCAGTGTGTGTTTGTTTATGCTACTGGGTGTCAGTGTATGTCTTTGTTACTTGGTGTAAGTGTTTGTCTGTGTTACTGGGTATCAGTGTCTGTCTTTGTTACTTGGTGTCTGTGTATGTCTGTGTTACGTGGTGTAAGTGTATGTCTTTGTTACTTGGTTAAGTGTGTGTCTGTGTTACTTGGTGTAAGTGTGTTTCTGTGTTACTGGGTATCAGTGTATGTCTTTGTTACTTGGTGTCAGTGTATGTCTGTGTTACTTGGTGTAAGTGTGTGTCTGTGTTACTGGGTGTCTGTGTGTGTCTGTGTTACTTGGTGTAAGTGTGTGTCTTTGTTACTTGGTGTCCGTGTGTGTCTGTGTTACTGGGTTTCAGTGCATGTCTTTGTTGCCTGGTGTCAGTGTATATCTGTGTTATTTGGTGTAAGTGTGTGTCTTTGTTACTTGGTGTAAGTGTGTGTCTGTGTTACTTGTTGTAAGTGTGTGTCTGTGTTCCTGGGTATCAGTGGTTGTCTTTGTTACTTGTTGTCAGTGTATGTCTGTGTTACTTGGTGTAAGTGTGTGTCTGTGTTCCTGGGTGTCTGTGTGTGTCTGTGTTACTTGGTGTAAGTGTGTGTCTTTGTTACTTGGTGTCCGTGTTTGTCTGTGTTACTGGCTGTCAGTGCATGTCTTTGTTACTTGTTGTCAGTGTATATCTGTGTTACTTGGTGTAATTGTATGTCTTTGTTACTTGGTGTCAGTGTGTGTCTGTGTTACTTGGTGTCAGTGTATGTCTTTGTTACTTTGTGTAAGTGTGTGTCTGTGTTACTTGGTGTAAGTGTGTGTCTGTGTTCCTGGGTATCAGTGCATGTCTTTGTTACTTGGTGTCAGTGTATGTCTGTGTTACTTGGTGTAAGCGTGTGTCTGTGTTACTGGGTATCAGTGTATGTCTTTGTTACTTGGTGTCATTGTATGTATGTGTTTCTTGGTGTAAGTGTGTGTCTATGTTACTGGGTGTCAGTGTGTGTCTGTGTTACTTGGTGTAAGTGTGTGTCTTTGTTACTTGGTGTCCGTGTGTGTCTGTGTTACTGGGTGTCATTGTATGTCTTTGTTACTGGGTGTCAGTGTATGTCTTTGTTACTTGGTGTAAGTGTGTGTCTGTGTTACTGGGTATCAGTGTCTGTCTTTGTTACTTGGTGTAAATGTGTGTCTGTGTTACTGGGTATCAGTGTATGTCTTTGTGACTTGGTGTCAGTGTATGTCTTTGTTACTGGGTGCCAGTGAGTGTCTTTCTGACTTGGTGTCAGTGTATGTCTTTGTTACTTGTTGCAAGTGTGTGTCTGTGTTACTGGGTATCAGTGTATGTCTTTGTTACTTGGTGTCAGTGTATGTCAAAATACTTGGTGTAAGTGTATGTCTTTGTTACTTGATGTCAGTGTATGTCTTTGTTACTTGGTGTCAGTGTATGTCTGTGTTACTTGGTGTAAGTGTGTTTCTTTGTTACTTGGTGTAAGTGTATGTCTTTGTTACTTGGTGTCAGTGTATGTCTTTGTTACTTGGTGTCAGTGTGTGTCTGTGTTACTGGGTATCAGTGTATGTCTTTGTAAATTGGTATCAGTGTATGTCTTTGTTACTGGGTATCAGTGAGTGTCTGTGTTACTGGGTATCAGTGTATGTCTTTGTGACTTGGTATCTGTGTATGTCTTTGTTACTGGGTGTCAGTGTGTGTCTGTGTTCCTGGCTATCAGTGTATGTCTTTGTTACTTGGTGTAAGTGTGTGTCTGTGTTACTGGGTATCAGTGTCTGTCTTTGTTACTTGGTGTCTGTGTATGTCTGTGTTACGTGGTGTAAGTGTATGTCTTTGTTACTTGGTTAAGTGTGTGTCTGTGTTACTTGGTGTAAGTGTGTGTCTGTGTTCCTGGGTATCAGTGTATGTCTTTGTTACTTGGTGTCAGTGTATGTCTGTGTTAGTTGGTGTAAGTGTGTTTCTGTGTTACTGGGTATCAGTGTATGTCTTTGTTACTTGGTGTCAGTGTATGTCTGTGTTACTTGGTGTAAGTGTGTGTCTGTGTTACTGGGTGTCTGTGTGTGTCTGTGTTACTTGGTGTAAGTGTGTGTCTTTGTTACTTGGTGTCCGTGTGTGTCTGTGTTACTGGGTTTCAGTGCATGTCTTTGTTGCCTGGTGTCAGTGTATATCTGTGTTATTTGGTGTAAGTGTGTGTCTTTGTTACTTGGTGTAATTGTTTGTCTTTGTTACTTGGTGTCAGTGTGTGTCTGTGTTACTTGGTGTCAGTGTATGTCTTTGTTACTTTGTGTAAGTGTGTGTCTGTGTTACTTGGTGTAAGTGTGTGTCTCTGTTACTGGGTGTCAGTGTGTGTCTTTGTTACTGGGTGTAAGTCTGTGTCTTTGTTACTTGGTGTAAGTGTGTCTCTTTGTTACTAGGTGTAATTGTATGTCTTTGTTACTTGGTGTCAGTGTATGTCTGTGTTACTTGGTGTAACTGTATGTCTTTGTTACCTGGTGTAAGTGTGTGTCTGTGTTACTTGTTGTAAGTGTGTGTCTGTGTTCCTGGGTATCAGTGTATGTCTTTGTTACTTGTTGTCAGCGTATGTCTGTGTTACTTGGTGTAAGTGTGTGTCTGTGTTACTGGGTATCAGTGTATGTCTTTGTTACTTGGCGTCGGTGTATGTCTGTGTTGCTTGGTGTAAGTGTGTGTCTGTGTTACTGGGTGTCAGTGTGTGCCTGTGTTACTTGTTGTAAGTGTATGTCTGTGTTGCTTGGTCTAAGTGTGTGTCTTTGTTACTTGTTGTCAGCGTATGTCTGTGTTACTTGGTGTAAGTGTGTGTCTGTGTTACTGGGTATCAGTGTATGTCTTTGTGACTTGGTATCAGTGTATATCTTTGTTACTGGGTGTCAGTGTGTGTCTTTGTGACTTGGTGTCAGTGTATGTCTTTGTTACTTGGTGTAAGTGTGTGTCTGTGTTACTGGGTATCAGTGTATGTCTTTGTTACTTGGTGTCAGTGTATGTCTGTGTTGCTTGGTGTCAGTATATGTCTTTGTTACTTGGTTTAAGTGTATGTCTTTGTTACTTGGTGTCAGTGTATGTCTTTGTTACTTGGTGTCAGTGTATGTCTGTGTTACTTGGTATCAGTTTATGTCTTTGTGACTTGGTATCAGTGTATGTCTTTGTTACTGTGTGTCAGTGAGTGTCTGTGTTACTGGGTATCAGTGTATGTCTTTGTGACTTGGTATCAGTGTATGTCTTTGTTACTGGGTATCAGTGAGTGTCTGTGTTACTGGGTATCAGCGTATGTCTTTGTGACTTGGTATCTGTGTATGTCTTTGTTACTGGGTGTCAGTGTGTGTCTGTGTTCCTGGCTATCAGTGTATGTCTTTGAGACTTGGTGTCATTGCATGTCTTTGTTACTGGGTGTCAGTGTGTGTCCTTGTGACTTGGTGTCAGTGCATGTCTGTGTTTCTGTTTATTAGTGTTTCTCTGTGTTACTGGGTGTCAGTGTGTGTTTGTTTATGTTACTGGGTGTCAGTGTATGTCTTTGTTACTTGGTGTAAATGTGTGTCTGTGTTACTGTGTATCAGTGTAAGTCTTTGTTACTTGGTGTCTGTGTATGTCTGTGTTACGTGGTGTAAGTGTATGTCTTTGTTACTTGGTTAAGTGTGTGTCTGTGTTACTTGGTGTAAGTGTGTGTCTGTGTTCCTGGGTATCAGTGTATGTCTTTGTTACTTGGTGTCAGTGTATGTCTGTGTTAGTTGGTGTAAGTGTG